>NC_042958.1:50202600-50802600 GCF_901001165.1 Salmo trutta
AGTCAATGAAGTGTTTACTGTTGCTAACCAGGCAGGGAACTCTCCAAGATGTTGTACTCCAAGATGTTGAACTGCAAGATGTTGTACTACTGTTTTACTCCTCCACTCATTATGACAATTACAGAAGAAAGAAAAACATTATCTCTATAAGGTCTTTGGCTCCTTTACTGTGTTGTTTAAATAAAATGATATATGAAGAAGATGGTGCTTTCTTGTTTGGAGGGTACGTTTGAAAATCCTACTTAAAGTTGTTTTTGTCTTTTTATGTTTTCAATCAAGCAAAGGAAGCCAATCCTAATTGGTGGAGAATCGTGGTACGGATGTGATGCAACCATGTACAAACGTGTGCGCACGCTCACGCACACATACTTTCCAATTAAAAAAAAGTTTTCAAATTTTCAAATGTTACTTTTTATTTTTCTCATGTGCCGAATACAATAGGTGGAGGTGGTGGACCTTACCGTGGAAATGCCTACTTACAAAGCCCTTACCCAACAGTGCAGTTAAAAAAAGAGAGTTAAGAGAATATTCACAAAATAAACTAAAGAAAAAAATGATTTTGAAAAAAAGAAAGATAAAAAAAGTCACACAATTAAATACTGAGGCTATATACAGGGTGCAGGTTAGTCGATTTGTAAATGTAGGTAGGGGAAAAGTGACTATGTATAGATAATGAACAGCGAGTAGCGGCAGTATAAAAACAAGAGGGGAGGGGGGACAATGCAAATGCAAATTCCTCTGTAATTCATTAGTAACATCCCTGACCAGCAGACACAGGTTTTAGCTCAGGATTAAACAGATGACCAAACAGTAACAAATGTCCTTTTATTCTGGTCTTCTGCTCATCAACACTTTGATTGGTAGAATCCTGGTCGACAGATATTGTTCTGCGTTAGCCAACTCCTTCATCATTGCCATGGCAAACAAAATAAAACAGTTGGCTAAAGTAAAGTAGAAATAGAGTTGCCGACCATGCAGGCTAGCGTGTTAGTGCTGGGTGGGAACAAAACCCTGCATTACCCTGTAGCTCTCCAGGACAAGGTTTGGCGACTGACCACTGAGACACGCAGACAGACATGCAGGAAGCTCTGAGCAGGACGCGGCCAATACCTCACAGAAGTCACTAATGGCAAAAGTAACGGTCAATCGATATGCGGTCGCACGAGAATCGATAGGAATTGAATGGAATTGACGGTCAGTGCTAATGCAGATCAATAGTTGGTCATATGGCTCTGGTAGTGGAGTGATCAATTCAGGATGTCTGATAGACGTGATGACCCTCATTATAGTCTGACTGGTCAATGAGGCTGAGTGTTTCTCACATTGATGAGCCATAGCTAACATTGACTGCAGGTTAGCTAGAGCAGCTAACCCTGGATCCTGGACTACAGGGATTACTGTAGCTAGCATGGCTAACATCATGTGACACTAGACCTGGAGGACTCTGTAGCATAATAGTCGTAATAGGATAATTATATTTTAACCCTAAACCTAGCCCCTAAGCCTAAAATACCCTTTTCCTTGTGGGGACAGCAAAATGACTTCTGGTCCACACGAGTGTAATAAAACCAAAACACACACACACCCATCCCTAGGATGCTGTAACTATGCTAAACCGTGCGAGTCATGTTCGCCACACTAGGATAAAGTGAAACCATTAGACACACTCAGGCAGAACAGACACACAGTGTTAGAGACAGGAAACAGGAAAACTGTTACCACACCCTTCATTTCGTTTCAATATTTCCTTCAGAGTGGAAGAAGCGAGAGGAGCAAGAGCATTAGAGAGTGAGGAACTGATGGGAGGGAGGAAGTGAATGTCATAAAGGCCTATGGGGAAATCCTGTTCACTACTGGGCCCCTGATCATGACTCTATCTAAAGCTAACTAACTAAGCCTTACACCAGAACAGACAGGCCCACCCCTCCCAGCCCAGCCTATACAGTGGTAGGGGCGCTGTGTACCACACTACTGCTCATACCTATGTGTGTGGACCTACAGATCTGTGCTCTAGAGAATTATGCAGTGCATGTGTATGGACATGATTGGATGGACACGTTTTCACACCCTAGATATCAGTGTAGTACAGTAGCAAGATGGCAGCCAAAAAGTTTGGCGTGTTGGCAGCGTTTTTTTATCCACGCTTTTATATTAACGCTTACAGATACTGGCCCTTTTTGTACATCAATTCGATGTCCTTTTGACAAAGTATGCGGTTTTAATAAGAAGATCAGGTTCGAAGACCAGATTGGCACTAAGCATTTTGGCCACGGAAAATATACCCTATTTAACACGTTTGTATATTCCAGTTGTCACAGTCCCTCCAAAAGGGCGATTCTGGTTGGGGGAAAAGGGCAAATAGATTGTGGAAACCTAATAATTACTCTTTGCCTGTTGCTGTCTGGAGATGTCCATCAGTGCCCCGGCCTGTATTCTAGCGACAAATCCATTCGCTATAATAGAGAGGGTCAGAAGGGAAGGAGCAACGACCATCTCTTTCAAATGCCAGTGCAAATCCTGGAAGTCAACAATCATCTCAAGTGGACAATTTCAGCTGACAGTTCCAACAGACGAGGAAAACTTGACTCTAGAAAAGTTTTTTTTCCACGAGAGGACGACACATTCTTCATCTCAACGTTAGAAGTCTTCTTCCTAAGATTGAGGAAATTTGACTACTCTCTAGTAACTGTAAGGTGGGAGTGCTTTGCTTTAACGAAACATGGTTGGATGGTTCGATAACAAACGCTGAGATTGAAGTTGAAAATTATGTAGTAATTAGAAGAGACCACAATCGCAAAGGCAGGGGAGTTTGTACTTATGTAAAATCAGATATTGGGTTTAACTATAGATCAATCCGATTTAAACCATGGCGAGATTGAAGCTGTGTGGTTTATTACCGAAATGTAAACCTATTATAGGAACCTATTATAGACCACTAGACCAGTACAAGTTTTATGAATTGTTGGAGGAGACTTTGGTAAATCAGAGGATATTGTTACTGGTGATTTTAATACAGATATGCTCAAAAAGGGCCATGCTACTTTTAAAGCTCTTAAGAATTTTTGTGATCTGTTTGCTTTATACCAGCTGATTAATGAGCCCACCAGGGTCTGTCCTTCTACCAAAACCATCATTGACCTTGTGTTGGTGTCGGATAAATCAAGGATATCAAACAGTGGGGTTGTAAACTATGGGCTCAGTGATCATTCCATAGTTTTCTGTAGTAGGAAGGTTCAGAAAACAGTTTTTAATTGTCATAATTTAATACAAATTAGGGCTATGAAGAATTATAGTGCAGATATCTTTGTTAATTGTTTGAGCAAATTGGACTGGTCTGCTGTATTGAAATGCAATGAGGTGGAGAATGCCTGGGGCCATTTTAAATCATTGTTTTTACATGCTGTAGATAAGCAGGCTCCAGTGAAACAGGTTAGAATTAAGCAAAGAACTGAACCATGGATAAATTATAACATTTTAAAGGCAATTAAGCGTAGAAATGAACGCTTTCTGGAATTTATGAAATCCAGGGCAGATGATATATTTATAGACTATAAGAAATTAGGTCAACAGGATGATACAGAAGGCCAAGAAATAATATTATAATGACAAAATAGTTGAAAATAGGAACAATCTGAGTAAATTATGGAAGTGTCTGAAGCTGTTAGGTTATAGTAACAGATTAAAGACCAAAGCTCTCAATCTTAGCTTGGACATTGAAGGAAAGGTTACATCAGATAAGACCATGGTTGCAGACAGTCTGTATAGCTATTTTACAACTATAGCTAATACATTAGTTAGCAAGTTACCATGTCAATCAGGTTGCTATGGGAAGAGTCATGTCCAGCAGTGTTACTCACAGCAGGGGATTCATGTTGATGATTCTTCATTTGAAAAGGTGTCTGAGTCAGCTGTGCTTGAGAGGCTGAAAAAACTTGACCATTCCAAAGCAGCTGGCCTTGACAACATTCCTGCCAGATTTCTAAAGGATGCTGCTGTAGTTATTACCCCTGTAAAACTCACATTGTGAATCTGTCTATTGAACTAGGGTATTTTCCCAGTGAACTAAAACTTGCAAGGGTCATTCCTTTATACAAAAAAGAGAACAAGTTATATCATGGAAACTATTGGCCTGTCTCAATCCTGTGTGCTTTATCGAAAGTCATGCAAAAGATTATGTTCAAGCAGATTGACAGTTATATTTCCTTGCATAACCTATTCGATGAGCTCCAATCGGACTTCAGGAAATCCCATTCCACTGACACCTGCCTACTATATCTGACTGACCACATAAGGAATGAAGTAGACGGGGGAACATTTTGTGGTATGGTTATGTTAGATCTCCAAAAGGCGTTCGATACAGTGGATCATGAGATTCTGTTAATCATACTAAGAGCCATGGGCTTTAACAACTTAGCAGTAAAATGGGTCAGCTCTTACCCGCAAGGAAGAAAACAGATGGTGGATGTGGATGGGACCCAGTCTAAATACAAAATCTTGAACTGCGGGGTACCCCAAAGGTGTGTGCTGGGTCCACTTTTATTTCTATTGTATATAAATGATCAGAAATATGCCTGTACATGTGATATTTTCCTATATGCAGATTATTCTGCACTGTTGGTTTCTCACAAAGACAAAAATGTGGTTGAGAAAGCCCCAGTGTTGAACTTCTGAATGTCAGTAAATGGCTATATGTCAATAAACTGTCACTTCATCTTGGAAAAACAAAGTCCATCTTGTTCGGGTTCAAAGTGAAACTGAGGAAATCTCCAGATTTTAAGGTGGTAGTAGGTGACATAGTAGTCACAGCAAAATACTCTGTTAAGTATCTTGGATATGTGATAGATAACCATCTGACAGGGCACAAAATGTTATCGCCAAAGTGAACCATAAAAGTAGGTTCCTGGCTAGAACCTCCAAATATCTGGATAAGAATGCAATAGGGACATTGGCAGGGGCTCTTGTTCAGTACCACTTCGACTATCCATGCTCGTCCTGGTACAATAGTACTTCCAGCACTTATGCATCTTGACTATTCCCACCTTGAAAGCCTTAGATGACTTAAAGTGGAGGAGAGAGTTGCTCAGATTAAATTGTGTCTTGCACATAAGATTGTCCACAGTATGGTCCACAGATACTTATGTAACTACTTTAACGTAGTGAGGGATAACCATAACTATTCAACTAGGAGTGAAACTGACACTGTTCCTTTTAGATTTAAAAGTGGTATGGGGAAAGAAACATTTTTATACTCGGCTGCCATTGTTTGGAATAATCTTCCAAAGAATTTGAAACCTCTAACCTCCATGGGTAGTTTCAAGTTCTCACTGAAAAAATGGCTAAATAGTAGCATGTCTCAAAAGTGAGTGGTAAGATTAAAGTAGGTAGCAGAGGGGGAAATGACCGGGATAGCAAATGGTCTGCCTTTTTGGTGCCAGTTGTTTATTATAATGTGTTTGTCTTGTGTGTGTGGGTTTGATTGTTTATATATTAAGGGTATGTGAGACAAGGAAGATGCACCTGTCCATAGTTGTGTATTATAAACAGAAATAGTATTAATTATCGGATGCTATGAATCAAACAAGTTGTGTCTGTCATTGTCTGTTGTCATTACAATTGCCGCCTAACCCCTTCCCCTTTCCCTCTTCAGAAGCACCACAATGGAAATAAGCTGTTAAGCTTTATTGTGTTATCCTTGATGATTTTCTTAAATTGTATGTGGAGGCGTCATCAGCTGGAGCACCCTTATGTATGGATTTTACAAATTGTCAAATAAATTCAATCAATCAATCAATATAGACCATTATCTCAGTGGCTTTGTAGCCTGAGTAGCAGCTTGGATACTGTGTGTGTGTGTGTGTGTGTGACTCTCTCAAGGCACTCCTCTCTGCCATACCTGTCAGCTTCCTCTGCATCAGCCAGCTGTTCCCGTCAACACACACACACACACACACACACACACACACACACACACACACACACACACACACACACACACACACACACACACACACACACACACACACATACGGACCCCCTCTTCACTGCCAGATGTGTACAGCTGCTGCATCTGAAAGCCGGTCTCCGGGGACCAGATGTGCTGACATCATATGAGGTGGAGGATTGTGGGAGTTGGAGTCCTTCCCCCGCAATCCCTTCCGACCACGACACCATCTTGCTCGTCCCGGCTTATAGGCAGAAACTCAAACAGGATGTACCAGTGATGAGAACCATTCAACGCTGGTCTGACCAATCGGAAGCAACGCTCCAAGATTGTTTTGATCACGCGGACTGGAATACGTTCCGGTCAACCTCAGAGAACGACATTGATCTATACGCTGACTCGGTGAGTGCGTTTATAAATAAGTGCATTGGAGATGTCGTACCCACTGTGACTATTTAAACCTACCCAGAAACCGTGGATGGATGGCTTCGTGATCCACCACATTTAACCATGGGAATAGGTCTGGTGATATGACTGAATATAAACAGTGTAGTTATTCCCTCCGCAGACGGCATACCTAGCCGCATCCTCAGAGCATGCGCAGACCAGCTGGCTGGTGTGTTTACGGACATATTTAATTGCTCCCTATCCCAGTCTGTTGTCCCCATATGCTTCAAGATGGCTACCATTGTTCCTGTACCCAAGAAGGCAAAGATAACTGAACTAAATGACTACCACCCTGTAGCACTCACTTCTGTCATCATGAAGTGCTTTGAGAGGCTAGTTAAGGATCCTATCACAGCCACCTTACCGGCCACCCTAGACCCACTTCCGTTTGCCGCAACAGGTCCACAGATGATGCAATCGCATTGCACTGCACACTGCCCTATCCCATCTGTACAAAAATAATACCTATGTAAGAATGCTGTTCATTGACTACAGCATTCAACACCATAGTACCCTCCAAGCTCATCATCAAGCTGGAGGCTCTGGGTCTCAACCCCTCCCTGTTTAACTGGTCCTGGACTTTCTGACGGGCCACTCCCGCGTGGTGAGGGTAGGAAACAACATCTCCACTTTGCTGACCCTCAACACAAGGGTGTGTGCTCATCCCTCTCCTGTACTCCCTGTTCACCAACGACTGCGTGGCCATGCACGCCTCCAACTCAATCATCAAGTTTGCAGACGACACAACAGTAGTGGGCTTGATCACCAACAACGATGAGACAGCCTACAGGGAGGAGGTGAGGGCAGTCGGAGTGTGGTGTCAGGAAAATAACCTGACACTCAATGTCAACAAAACAAAGGAGATTATTGTGGACTTCAGGAAACAGCAGAGGGAGCACCCCCCTATCCACATCGAAGGGACAGCAGTGGAGAAGGTGGACAGTTTTAAGTTCCTGGGCGTACACGTCACAGACAACTGAAATGGTACACCCACACAGACAGCGTGGTCAAGAAGGCGCAACAGTGCCTCTTCAACCTCAGGAGGCTGAAGAAATTTGGCTTGTCACCCAAAACCCTGACAAACGTTTACAGATGCACAATCGAGAGCAACCTGTAAGGCAGTATCACAGCCTGGTACGGCAACTGCACCGCCCTCAACCTCAAGGCTCTCCAGAGGGTGGTGCGGTCTGCACAACGCATCACCGGGGGCAAACTACCTGCCATCCAGGACACCTACAACACCCGATGTCACAGGAAGGCCAAAAAGATCATCAAGGACAACAACCACCCGAGCCACTGCCTGTTCACACTGCTATCATCCAGAAGGCGAGGTCAGTACAGGTGCATCAACGCTGGGACCGAGAGATTGAGAAACAGGTTCTATCTTAAGGCCATGGGCAGCTAA
Source organism: Salmo trutta (assembly GCF_901001165.1). Lineage (NCBI taxonomy): Eukaryota > Metazoa > Chordata > Actinopteri > Salmoniformes > Salmonidae > Salmo > Salmo trutta. Next base: position 50,210,394 of record NC_042958.1, read on the forward strand.
ATGGCAATTATTAACTCAGAGAGGCTGCTGCCTACATTGAGACCCAATCACTGGCCACTTTAATAAATGGATCACAAGTCACTTTAAACGACCCCACTTTAAAAAATGCCACTTTAATAATGTCTACATATCTTACGTTACTCATATCACATGTATATATTGTATTGACACCCAATCACTGGACACTTTAACAAATGGACCACTAGTCACTTTAAACAATGCCACTTTAATCATGTTTACATATCTTACATTACTCATATCACATGTATATACTGTATTTTCCCTCACTAACTTTAAGCACCAGCTGTCAGAGCAGCTCACAGATCACTGCACCTGTACATAGCTCATCTGTAAATAGCCCATCCAACTACCTCATTTATTTATTTGTTTTGCTCTTTTGGATCCCAGTATCTCTACTTGCACATTCATCTTCTGCACATTGTTCGAATTGTTAGATTACTTGTTAGATTTGTGTGTATTAGGTATTTGTTGGGAATTGTTAGATTACTTGTTAGATATTACTGCACTGTTGGAAGTAGAAGCACAAGCATTTTGCTACATTAACATCTGCTAACCATGTGTATGTGACCAATAAAATTTGATTTGATTTGATTGTGTTGTCGCCAAGGAGCATTTGGACTGTCGGGACCAGGATTCAGCTGCTACGCAACGCTGGCATCCTTCCTCCCATAGATTGTCTGCCTGTACAAGTTTTGCGACGAAGAGGCTATGGACATCACATGCCCTGTAACAAAGTCAAGGGCAGGACAGAAACAGGCTCTCTCCTAACATATGTTCCTACGACTATTTTTTTTTATCCTGCTGCTCAGCAACTTTACCTCTGATTGTATGCATATAACTACTATCACTGATATCATTATTGATATTGTTCTTGTACATACTGTATATTATTTTATTTATATAGACACTATCTATTTCTGATATTGCTACTATGCAAGTAACCATTTGGCTGTACCGTTTACACCTTCTGTAGAGACCCATCCACTTAAAAAATATTGATATATAAAATGAATATTGATATGTGTGGTTGTAACATGATTTTGTGACATACCACAACAATATCATGTGACCGTATCAAGTGTCCACCACATAAATATATGGTGCATCCACATAAATATATGGCACATGAATCTTTTTATGTACTGTACATGTGCAGCTCACTCAGGATTCAACTCTGGTTGCATGGCCTTAACTTATGTATGGAATACTATGAGATAAGTGTGTGTGTAACAGTATATAAAGTATGCTAATGTATTGGTGTGAAGGCATTTGGGCAGTGGTGTAAAGTACTTCAGTAAAAATACTTTAAAGTACAACTTAAATATTTTGGGGGGGTATCTGTACTTTACTTTACTATTTATATTTTTAGCAACTTTTACTTTTACTTCACTACATTTCGAAATAAAATAATGTACTTTTAACTAATTTACTTTCAAATTTTCCCTGACACCCAAAAACACTCGTTACATTTTGACAGGAAAATTGTCCAATTCACACACTAATCAAGAGAACATCCCTGGTCATCCCTACTGCATCTGATCTGGCAGACTCACTAAACACAAATGCTTCATTTGTAAATTATATCTAAGTGTTGGAGTGTGCCCCTGACCATCAATCGTCAATCAAAAAAAATGTTTTTTAATTGTGCCATCTGGTTTCATATAAGGAATTTGAAATGATCTATACTTTTACTCAAGTATGACAATTTAGTACTTTTTCCACCACTGGATGTGGCTGGAGGTTATAGCATTTCTTTCACATTGTAAGGGCTGTCGTGAGAGAGAGACCAAGGTGCAGCGGAGTTAGTGTTCATCATAAAATGTTTTAATTAAAAAACAAGAGAACACTACAAAAATGAACAAAAACGACAGCAAACAGTCCTGTTAGGAAAATACTCAAAACAAAAACAATTACCCACAAAACCCAAAGGAAAAACATGCTCCTTATGTGTGACTCCCAATCAGCAACAACGAGCTTCAGCTGTGCCTGATTGGGAGCCACACGGCCCAAAACAAAGAAATACAAAAACATAGAAAAAGAACATAGAACGCCCACCCAATGTAACACCCTGGCCTAACCAAAATAAAGAACAAAAAAACCCTCTCTATGGCCAGGGCGTTACACACATGACCCATCAATTTAGGCAAGTGTGTCTGGGTAAGCGTCATCTCATATTTAAAAAATATTTTTATTTGGACACTTTCTGTTTACCTGGAATTTTTCCTTATTGTAGTCTACCACCACTTTTAGTCTTAATCTTTACTACACTACTCCTGTTTAGCACATGACCTCACATGTGAACCCTTAAAGAGATGGGTGGGGCTGGCTTAAGAGGGTGTGAACAATGCTGAATGGGTGTAGAGAAATGAGAGCTCTCCAGTAGGTACGAAAACATTCAAAGGCCCTTTTCTCAAAAGTGAATTTACAAGTTTATCAACTTTCAAAACAAAATTATTTTCCCATTGTTCCTCAAAAATGCAGTGTATGATATATCATTTTGTAGCGCTGAGTCTCTACTTTTATCCAATGTAAAAAATAAAAAAAAATAATGATTTGAGCCGGTCAGTCACATTTGGTTAACAATGCAAAGCTTTTTGGGCGACCTGACCACAATCACATATAAATATGATTTATAGATATGTCATTGTCATTAAAAACAAGTCTAAGAAGCAGTAGATCGGTTCTATGTGCTTTTTTCTATGCTTCCCATTCTTAAGTTTCACAGCAGTTTAGATGGTAGAAGTGTCACTACAGTCCCTGGTTTGAATCCAGGCTGTTTCACATCCGGCCGTGATTGGGAGTCCCATAGCGTGGCTCACAATTGGCCCAGCGTCGTCCGGGATTGGCCGGGGTAGGCCATCATTGTAAATAAGAATTTGTTCTTAACTGACTTGCCTAGTTTAATAAAGGTTCAATATTATTATTTTTTTTAAATGGTACGATGATTCTCTACACTAAACTAAACTGAAATTAGGCGAACTATAAAACATTTTGCAACCAGGAAATGCTGGAGCCACTTCTACATAGTGCATCTTTAACTATCTGCATTGACCTTTTTTGAACTAACTCTTTTGACTCATCACATACGCTGCTGCTACTGTTTATTATCTATCCTGTTGCCTAGTCACTTCATCCCTACCTAGTGTATATGTACATACTGTATCTACCTCAATTACCTCGTACCCCTGCACATCGACTCGGTACTGGTACCCCGTGTGACAAATAACATTTGATTTGAGGTATTGACTAGAGGTACAGTGGAAGGAAGTAACCTATCATGTCTCCTTAAATTCAATTGACTAGTCCTTTCACAGTGATTAGTTTGTCTTTCACAATAAAAACAGATAGCATCCCACAGCAGCCTCTAAAATTCTCAAAGTAATCAGTCAGGCTAAGGGATTTCTGCTAGAGAGAGAAATAGTATTTCTTTCTTTCTTTCTTTTGGTCTTTCCGTGGGGCTGTTCTTCATTGTGGAGGATTGGGGATTAGTCTCTTAGTGTCGGATTACAGAGTGGGCAGTAAAGATGATTAAACACTTCAGAGAAAGAGACAAGATGTAGAGGGAGAGGGAGAGAGAGAGAGAGAGAGAGGGAGAGAGAGGGAGACTTCCATGGATATTTCAGTCACAGGCCAAACCCATACCATTATATCACTTCATTATAGATTTCACAAGCTTCAACCATTCAAATATTTTATACTCTATACCACTCTGGGAAGAGAGAATATTCCGTTTTTAGTCTCTCTCTCCTTTTCCATCTTGTGATGAAGGGGATAGTATACATTCTGGAGGGAGGCGAGGGACCTGGCTGAGATGCTGTGAGAGACTCTTTGAGCTGTAATGGTTTCTAGTTTCTCCGTAGTGCTGCAGTTACGGCTGTTGTAGCGGTGCTGCTGCCGCCTGGTGTGAACCCATTTTGGGGCATTACAGAAATTCATACCCATTGACTTATTCAACATTTTGTTGTGTTACAGCCTGAATTCAAAACTGATTAAGTATATTTTTTCTCACCCATCGAAGCAACTCCAATGTAGATTTTGCATTTTGTTGTAGGTTATTGTCCTGCTGAAAGGTGAATTCATCTCCTAGGGTCTGGTGGAAAGCAAACTGAACCAGGTTTTCCTCTAGGATTTTGCCTGTGCTTAGCTCCATTCTGTTACATTTTTGTTAGGTATGATAGCTGTATCTTTGTAGAGACTGGTTGTATTGATACACCATCCAAAGTGTAATTAATAACTTCACCATGCTCAAGGGGATATTCAATGTCTGCACCCCCCTCTCTCTCTCCCTCTGTATGTGTCTCTCTGTCTCTCTATCTTTCTCCCTCTCTCTGTGTATCTCTGTGTGTCTCTCTCACTCTCTCTCTCTCCCTCTGTATGTGTCTCTCTGTCTCTCTCTCTCTGTCTCTCTGTGTTTCTCTGTCTCTCTCTCTCTCTCCCCTCTCTCTCTCTCTCTCTCCCTCTGTATGTGTCTCTCTGTCTCTGTCTCTCTCTGTCTCTCTGTGTTTCTCTGTCTCTCTCTCTCTCTCTCCCTCTCTCTCTCTCCCTCTGTATGTGTCTCTCTGTCTTTCTCTTGCTCTCTGTGTGTTTCCTCTGTCTCTCTCTCTCTCTCCCTCTCTCCGTTCTGTTGTAGAGGGTGCTAATTGTTGCATTGCTTTAATCTACACGGTGTGTTCCATTTCCCCCAGGGTAATGGGTGTGATTGACTCAGGATGTTCCTCTTATCATTGTTCCTCAATGTGATAGAGCAGGAAATAAAAAGGTGACCGATAAATAAATCAATACAATAATTGAAATGAGGCATCGCCGGTCTCTGTGCAGCCTTAACCTGTATGGATCAGTGTGTCACTTAGATATGGAGGTTTAGGATGGGCAGCCTTAACCTGTATGGATCAGTGTCACTGAGATATGGAAGTTTAGGATGGGCAGCCTTAACCTGTATGGATCAGTGTCACTAAGATATGGAGGTTTAGGATGGGCAGCCTTAACCTGTATGGATCAGTGTGTCACTTAGATATGGAGGTTTAGGATGGGCAGCCTTAACCTGTATGGATCAGTGTCACTGAGATATGGAAGTTTAGGATGGGCAGCCTTAACCTGTATGGATCAGTGTCACTAAGATATGGAGGTTTAGGATGGGCAGCCTTAACCTGTATGGATCAGTGTGTCACTTAGATATGGAGGTTTAGGATGGGCAGCCTTAACCTGTATGGATCAGTGTGTCACTTAGATATGGAGGTTTAGGATGGGCAGCCTTAACCTGTATGGATCAGTGTCACTGAGATATGGAAGTTTAGGACGGTGATGGAAATAGGATATGGGTTGGACCAGGAGTTTTTCCCAACTTTGTGATCTGATCAGGAAAACTATGGCTCAGCACCAACTTCCTTTCTATCACTTACACCCAAGCCTGCAATACTGTCAACATAAGTTAGGATGTGTGAGATATGACACCAGACATTCGTATCCTACCCTAATATACACCAGACATTAGTATCCTACCCTAATACACACCAGACCAGGGTTGTGCAGACCTTTCAGGGGGCAGCTAGCTCCATCCTTCTTACTGATTGTGAGTTACCTCTCTATGTATTTCTGCCTCTCTCTGCTGCACGTATCAGCCAACCAGACCAAAAATGGATGATGATGTAATCTGAATCAAGCGTTATCGAGGGTTAATCAAATGTTATACTGCTGTGGCAGTTCCATGGCTAACTACACACACACTAGACCGGTGACCCTGTTAGCCTGTGTTAGACCTTGATAGCCTGTGTTAGACTATGTTAGACTATGTTAGACCCTGTTAGCCTGTGTTAGACGCTGTTAGACTATGTTAGACCCTGTTAGCCTGTGTTAGACCCTGTTAGACGCTGTTAGTCTGTGCTAGATTTTGTTGTCTTGCGTTAGAATCTATTAGCCTGCGTTAGACCATGTTAGCCTGTGTTAGACCCTGTTAGACCCTGTTAGCCTGCGTTAGACTCTATTAGCCTGCGTTAGACCTTGATAGCCTCTGTTAGACTCTGTTACCATGTGTTAGACTCTGTTAGACCCTGTTATCTTGTGTTAGACTCTGTTAGCCTGCGTTAGACCTTGATAGCCTCTGTTAGACTCTGTTACCCTGTGTTACACTCAGTTAGACCCTGTTATCCCGTGTTAGACTCTATTAGTCTGTGTTAGACTCTGTTAGCCTGTGTTAGACCCTGTTAGCCTGTGTTAGACTATGTTAGACCCTGTTAGCCTGTGTTAGACACTGTTAGCCTGTGTTAGACCCTGTTAGCCCGTGTTAGACTCTGTTAGCCTGTGTTCGACTCTGTTAGCCTGTGTTCGACTTAGCCTGTGTTCGACTCTGTTAGCCTGCGTTAGACTCTATTAGCCTGCGTTAGGCTCTGTGTTCGACCCTGTTTAGCCGGCATTTGACTTTGTTAGCCCTCGTTCGACTCTGTTAGCCTGCGTTCAACTCTGTTAGCCTGCATTAGACTCTGTTAGCCTGTGTTACTCTGTTTGCCGCGTTAGACTCTGTTAGCCTGCGTTAGACCTTGACAGTCTCTGTTAGACTCTGTTACCATGTGTTAGACTCTGTTACCATGTGTTAGTAACTGTTAGACCCTGTTAGCCTGCGTTAGACTTGTAAGCCTGCGTTAGATCTTGTTAGCTTCTGTTAGACCCTGTTAGCCCGCGTTAGGCCTTGATAGCCTCTGTTAGATTCTGTTACCATGTGTAACACTCTGTTAGACCCTGTTATCCTGTGTTAGACCCTGTTAGCCTGCGTTAGACCTTGTTAGCCTATGTTCGACTCTGTTAGCCTGTGTTAGACACTGTTAGCCTGTGTTTGACTCTGTCAGCCTGTGTTAGACCCTGTTATACCCTGTTAGCCTGTGTTAGACCCTGTTAGCCTGTGTTCGACTCTATTGGCCTGTGTTAGACTCTGTTAGAACCTGTTAGCTGGAATTCGACACTGTTAGCCTGTGTTAGACTATTAGACTGTGTTAGACTCTCTTAGCCTGCGTTAGACTCTATTAGCCTGTGTTAGACCCTGTTAGCCTGTGTTAGACTCTTTTAGACCCTGTTAGCCGGTGTTAGACTCTATTAGCCTGCGTTAGACCTTGATAGCTGCTGTTAGACTCTGTTACCATGTGTTAGACTCTGTTTGACCCTATTAGCCTGCGTCAGACCTTGTTTGCCTGCTTTAGACTATGTTAGCCTGTGTTAGACTCTATTAGACTGTGTTAGACTCTCTTAGCATGCGTTAGACTCTATTAGCCTGTGTTAGACCCTGTTAGCCTGTGTTAGACTCTGTTAGACCCTGTTAGACACTGTTAGCCTGTGTTAGACTCCATCAGACTGTGTTAGACACTGTTAGCCTGTGTGAGACTCTGTAAGCCTGCGTTAGACTCTGTAAGCCTGTGTTAGACTTTGTCAGCATTATTCAGTCAATCGGATTTCTAGTCTTCAAAGAGAGAGAGAGACTGAGACTGACATTGATGACTGGTGGGAGTTGGATGTGAAGTGTGTCTGTGTGTGTCCATGCATTCGTGCATGTGGCAGGGAGCTGCATTATCTCAATATTAATGGCCAGGGATTCCCCTGTCTAAGATGGCTGCCATCCCTGAACTCTCAGTTCACTGCGGGCACATTGGAGATGGTGGGTTTGGTGTCAAGATTTCTCTTTCTTTTTCTCTGTCTATCTATTTCTCTCTCCCTCTCCATTTTTGCTCCGGGCTATTTCTGCTAATTAGCTATCTGGTGATTTACAGCCTCTGTTCCACCTCTCTCTCCCGCCCTCCGTCTCTCTGTCTCCCTCCCTCTCTCTCTCCACCCTATGCTCCCATGTTTAATTCAGCTTTTTAATTCAGCTCCAACTCCAACGAATTAAAAAAAGAAAAACTCTACCAGAAGATTGATACAAAAACAGTCTGTCACAGCATTAATAATGGACAGAATAATAATCAAATATTAAACCTGGACAGTGAACGGGGTCGCTCTTGTAGCACCCCCAGCTCTGTTGGCACGACAAGAAGAGGCCACTGCTGCTCTCTCTCGCTCTGTTTCCTGATAAATATTTCACTGTGATGAAGCATTATGAAAACTAGCTATGCCACTGTTCACTGTGGTCTGCTATGAAACAAATGTGTTTTTCTCTATCTCTGTCCTTTATATTAGTTGGGCGTAGAAGCTCGGCTTCTTAGCGACCTTGCTCTCTCACTGAAGGGGAGAAATTAATTTTGGAGGTTTTACTTCAATGTCTCATTATTTTGGTTACAATCAATGAGACTCAATGTCATCTCTCTCTCTCTCTTTCTATCTCTCTCTGTCTCTCTCTGTCTATTCTCCCCTCTCTCCCCTCGCCCCACCCTCTTTCTCCGGCTGTGTATGAACCAAAACCCTTCTCTCTTTCTCTTCTTCCCTCTTTCTTAACATTTTTCTCATCCTTTCTCTCCCCTTCTCTCTAAAAATGGAACAACATTGTTAACATTCTCGACCGTTTCCGAATCGTGATAACAACCAATTGATTTCATAATCTGTTGATTCAGTTAATTGAGCTCATCAGACAGAGGTAATGAGGGTAATTTGTCGTAGCACCACCACTGGTTTGAACCGGTTTGTACAAATTGATTAATTGTGAGTTCAGTGGAGAAATTGTTTAATCTGCTACTGGTGAACAGAACAGAGGGAGGGGGACCATTTGTTTCTAATAGTTCACTATTTACTTTGTAATAATGATATGGGTCAATAACTGGCTAGCACTCAGAACCGTCTGTCTGTCTGTCTGTCTGTCTGTCTGTCTGTCTGTCTGTCTGTCTGTCTGTCTGTCTGTCTGTCTGTCTGTCTGTCTGTCTGTCTGTCTGTCTGTCTGTCTGTCTGTCTGTCTGTCTGTCTGTGTGTGTGTGTGTGTGTGTGTGGAGGGCAATGATATTTGTAAAAAGTATAAAAAGATATACAAAAAAACAACCTATCTATAGAGAAGGGAATTATCAAGGCAGGTGACATCTGCTATGACTCACACACTGCATCCAAAAACATCATCTCTAAACGTAGCTATATGCTTCTCACATACTGTATATTCTCATGGAGGATGATCAAATAGAACCCAAAAGTTGTACCGTTGCATATTAGCAGAGCAGCCAGGAAAGAGCATTACGGCTTTTGGAAAATGTTTTGGCTATTGCAATAGGTTATAGGCCTAGTCAAGATATCAACTACAGTATATCTACATTCATACTGTTTATTTTGAGACGTATTCAGTCTTTGTGCTTGGAAACGGCTCCTTCAAATCAGGAACAAGTGGTAGAGTCCCTGTTTAGCCACTGCTTATGTCGTGATGTCAGCATGTCCCCCTGTGTTCCAGAAGCATCATCATCCTGTCATTACACCCCATTACACCCCATTACACTCTGTCTACTGTCCTCTCCCTTCCTGCTTCGTTAGTCCTCATCTATTTTTAAAAAGGAATAGGCCTTATTACAATTAGACTTTCTCTAACCCAATCAGTCACGGTGATTAGACTGCATGTTATGATGCTCTCTCTCTCTGTCTTTCTCTGTCCCTCTGTCTCTCTTTCTCCATCTCGCTATCTCTCTCTCTCTCCATCTCTCTGTCCCTCTGTCTCTCTGTCTTTCTCCATCTTTCTCTCTGTCTCTCTCTCTTTCCTTCTCTACCGCCATTGTTAGTCTAATTTTAGAGCCTCAGAGATAAAAACAGGAGACATTCCGATACATTTAGAGAGAGAGAGAGGAGGATGAAGGGATGGAGGGAAAAATATGTAGCAAGAGAGGATAGAGAGAAAGAAAAAGAGACTAAGATACAATAGGATAGTCTCTGACTCAGATATTATTCAAACAAATTGAAACGTACAAAAACTCCAGCCGTTAATGAAACAGAAATACATAATTTCCTCTACCGACCCAGAGAGTGAGATTAGTCTCCATTTTGAGATGGGCCCATGGAGGACCACTGTTTTCCCAGTCAGCCATTTGCACAGTAATTGTCTATGATCTCGTTTCAGACAGGAAACACATTACACTCTTGCATGGTCTCAGAGCGAACACTTGGCTCCCTCTCTGTCTCTCTGTCTCCATCTCTCTCTCATTTTCTCTCAGTCTCTTTCTTTCTCTCCCGTTCTTTCTCCATCTCTCCATCTATCTCTTTGGTTAGAGACTCCCATCCTCTCATCCAGAAAATCATTTCTCTTCTCTCCTCAGCTCAGCCACTCAGGCACGGCTGGTTTAACATCTCAGTAGCACGGGGGCTAAGGGATTAGAGATTTTAGCAACTCCAAGTCCGCCAGGTGAATTTCCTGGACCTTTCCCACGTCAAGTCTGGAGACTCAGTCAGAGAGGGAGACACGGCGATCAGTCTATACAAGGTGAGGAGGAGAGAGAGGATGGAGGAAGGACGGAGGGAGGCTGGCGGAAAAGGGGATGGGGTGGGAGGACAGGGGAGGAGAGGAATGAGCAGTGAGGTGGAGGCTTGGGAAATGGTGTGGGAGATGTGGGCTGCAACCCAGAATAACATAAATAAGCATATAGTGGGAATACAAGTTCTGACCTTTTCCTGTTTGTTTCTGTAGGAGGTATAGGAACCAATCATTCCAGTCCACTATCTATTGTTGTTATTTTTCAATAACAGACACAATTTGGACATGTATGCAAACCACTCTGGCCATGATGGTATAGGGGGTTGAGTATCTCTATCGCTTAGGGTATTTATTCTTTTTTTAATTGTAATTTCACAGAGCGTGCTCATGAAAATTAGAGACCTTGCAACAGTGGACAAAGATGATTGAAGGAGAGGAGTGAGATACCATTTACTGCAATAATGGCCACACACACACACACACACACACACACACACACACACACACACACACACCTCTCTGCGATACTGCAGTGGTAATGCCATGCCCAAAGTTGCCTGTACTGCAGTGAAACGGGCTTCTGCAGCATCACTGGTTTGGTTGCCGTTCTAGCCCCCACTCTAACAGGGTATTATCCATCCATAAACTCAGCTTTTCACAACTATTGGGGATGCGTTCAACCTTACTGCACAGTTTCAAACTGTTCACACTAGAGACAGAGCCAAATTGAACGCTTGGCTATTGAATGCTTCAGTATTGGGACTAACTTGGCATCCACAAGAGCTCCTAAACAGATCGATGACAACACCTAGGAAGGAGCTCACGAAACAGGTGATTGACAGCTTAAAGGGGTTTTGCAACAGAGCAGAGCTGTTCTGAAGTGTTTGCGATGCTGAATGTAACCTTTTTGTGGCACCTGCATCAGATAAATACAAAATAGTTTAAAGAATGAGCATGGAGGATTATGGGGTATTTAGAGAACAATCTCTGCTCCCTCCCTCCCTCTCCTTGTCCTAAAGTTTCTGCTTTTTAATGCTTTAAGGACCCTTCGAGAGAGAGAGAGAGAGAGCGAGAGAGAGAGAGCGAGAGAGAGAGAGAGAGAGCGAGAGAGAGAGAGAGAGACAGAGACAAGTATCAGCCAGTGGAAGCGTGAAAGGGAAAGAGAGAAAGAAAGAAAGACAGCATGTGTCCTTGCTGTGGAGTTCCATGACTAGATTTACCTTGGAGCTGAGAAGGTACTGTAGTCTGTAGACACAGAGAGTAGGAGAGAGGAAGATACTGATATGTAGCTCTGTTTCTCTCTCTCTTCTCCCCTCCCCCTCCTATTATGTCACAGGAGGAACTAGTGTGAATGCTCTCGGAGAGGAGAGAAAACTTCAACATAACAACATAACAGTTACTTATTGGTTGGGCTAGTTGGTCTAGCTTTCAGTGAAGCAACTAAAGCAACTATTGGCCAGATTTAGAAGCCGATGGTTCTAAGACAGAACATGAAGGAGGTAGACCCCAGTATATAGGACATCCCCGACAGGAGGCACACAAAACAGAACATCAACCCTGAAAAACGCCTCGAAATGCTAAATAATTCATCTCATTTTGTTATCTACTGTATCTGTAATGCTCTGCCGAACATAGTTTATTTGACAATGATAACAACACTGCATTTACAGCTTCTCACTAGGTTTCAATGTACTTTACATAGTTTTATATGGAGGTAACTACTCCAATCCACAGCCACCGTACAGCCAACACCCACCTGGACTTCTGCAATACCTCTATTGTACTGTAGCCTCAGGTAAACCCACAGAGAGGCTTGACATTGTAATGACAGGCATATTTTGGTTTGTTTCTGGTGTGTTGTCACGTTTCTGAAACACTCTCCAGGCACCAGCGTTAAACTGATCATCTCAAGATCCCAAATGTCTCACAACCAGATTAGGTCTCTTTGCATGGACGCTGTTACATCCATCTATCCATTTCTATCTGCCTGACAAACCCCTATTCGTAAAGAGAGAGAGAGAGAGAGAGAGAAAGAATATGGGAACACAGCTATCTCTCTGATGACACAGTCATAATATTAGAACATGAAGAGGAGGATAATGTTTGTAGATTGATTTGGTTGTTTCACCGTCTCGTCTCCTGCTGTGTTGCCGACACATCATGAATAACCCAGTAGGCCATTTAGATAGTAAACTGACAGACAGACAGATAGACAGACATCCTTAACCATCTTCAAAAGCTTCCACTGGTCTGGCCTGTGTATCTAGACATGTTTGTGACAGCTTCACGTGGGGAAGCTGATGATCACATCTACATTTCCATGCTGAGACTGGGGAAAATGGGAATGGAATTTAAAACCATCTCACGGAGCTGTCTCATGAAGACGGCATAATGTAATTTTGTGTTCAGAATAGAAAAGAATCTAGGAAGCATATATATATATATATATATATATATATATATATATATATACACTTTTTAAGCCTATCTGTAGATGTCGTCCCATTTTCTCAGCTGTCTTGGTGTGACAGTTGTCCAGATAAAGTTAGACTCAAATCAGACAAAAAACATGAGCAACACCGCAACCTCAGTGCTGGAAATCAGAACGGAGTCAAACGCCAGAGCACAACCCTGCAGCAACAACCACAGTATCGGTGTTACAGTTTTCTGACTGTCACACTCAACCAGTCATGACGAGCTCCTTCAGAGCATAGGGACATACCAGAAACATCAGCCGGGCAGCTAGCAACATCAGTCAGTCAACTAGCCAGCAACATCAGTCAGCCAGCAACATCAGTGAGCCAGCAACATCAGTCAACCAGGCAGGCAGGCTCTCGTGAAGACTAGAGAGATGAGGGGATGAGAGAGAAGGAGGGGACAGATGGTGCAGACAGGAGGAGACATCTGTCAAGTCACAGAGATGACAGAGCAAAGATTATCTAAAGAGGGATGAGACATCGGCACATGAGTCGGGCCGTGTCACTCTTCACTACAGCAGCTACCGTAGAGCAACGCTGTCTGTCGGTCTCTGACTTACCAGTGTCTGACTGACATTGTACAGAGGAGAGTGGATGGTGTCAAGAAGGTGTGGACTGACAGAGAGGACAATGTTGCTAGATACAGTGTTTAGTCAAGTGTGTGTGAGCAGGGGGCAAAGCTTTTAATCCAGACACTGTGTCAGGAGACCTGGGCAGAGTTCCCTCTCTTTTATCTCCCTGCTCTCTCTTTCCTTTCCCTCTCTGCCCTCTCTGTCCATACAGCCAAACCTGCTCTCTCTCTCCTTTCCCTCTTTGCCCTCTCTGTCCATACGGCCAAACCTGCTCTCTCTCTCCTTTCCCTCTTTGCCCTCTCTGTCCATACGGCCAAACCTGCTCTCTCTCTCCTTTCCCTCTCTGCCCTCTCTGTCCATACGGCCAAACCTGCTCTCTCTCTCCTTTCCCTCTTTGCCCTCTCTGTCCATACGGCCAAACCTGCTCTCTCTCTCCTTTCCCTCTCTGCCCTCTCTGTCCATACGGCTAAACCTGCTCTCTCTCTCCTTTCCCTCTCTGCCCTCTCTGTCCATACGGCTAAACCTGCTCTCTCTCTCCTTTCCCTCTCTGCCCTCTCTGTCCATACAGCCAAACCTGCTCTCTCTCTCCTTTCCCTCTTTGCCCTCTCTGTCCATACGGCTAAACCTGCTCTCTCTCTCCTTTCCCTCTCTGTCCATACGGCTAAACCTGCTCTCTCTCTCCTTTCCCTCTCTGCCCTCTCTGTCCATACAGCCAAACCTGCTCTCTCTCTCCTTTCCCTCTCTGTCCATACGGCTAAACCTGCTCTCTCTCTCCTTTCCCTCTCTGCCCTCTCTGTCCATACGGCCAAACCTGCTCTCTCTCTCCTTTCCCTCTCTGCCCTCTCTGTCCATACGGCTAAACCTGCTCTCTCTCTCCTTTCCCTCTCTGTCCATACGGCTAAACCTGCTCTCTCTCTCCTTTCCCTCTCTGCCCTCTCTGTCCATACGGCTAAACCTGCTCTCTCTCTCCTTTCCCTCTTTGCCCTCTCTGTCCATACAGCCAAACCTGCTCTCTCTCTCCTTTCCCTCTCTGCCCTCTCTGTCCATACAGCCAAACCTGCTCTCTCTCTCCTTTCCCTCTCTGTCCATACGGCTAAACCTGCTCTCTCTTTCCTTTCCTCTCTGTCCATACGGCTAAACCTGCTCTCTCTCTCCTTTCCCTCTTTGCCCTCTCTGTCCATACGGCTAAACCTGCTCTCTCTCTCCTTTCCCTCTCTGTCCATACGGCTAAACCTGCTCTCTCTCTCCTTTCCCTCTCTGTCCATACAGCCAAACCTGCTCTCTCTCTCCTTTCCCTCTTTGCCCTCTGTCCATACGGCTAAACCTGCTCTCTCTCTCCTTTCCCTCTCTGTCCATACGGCTAAACCTGCTCTCTCTCTCCTTTCCCTCTCTGCCCTCTCTGTCCATACGGCTAAACCTGCTCTCTCTCTCCTTTCCCTCTCTGCCCTCTCTGTCCATACAGCCAAACCTGCTCTCTCTCTCCTTTCCCTCTCTGTCCATACGGCCAAACCTGCTCTCTCTCTCCTTTCCCTCTCTGCCCTCTCTGTCCATACGGCCAAACCTGCTCTCTCTCTCCTTTCCCTCTCTGTCCATACGGCCAAACCTGCTCTCTCTCTCCTTTCCCTCTCTGCCCTCTCTGTCCATACGGCTAAACCTGCTCTCTCTCCTTTCCCTCTCTGTCCATACGGCCAAACCTGCTCTCTCTCTCCTTTCCCTCTCTGTCCATACGGCTAAACCTGCTCTCTCTCTCCTTTCCCTCTCTGCCCTCTCTGTCCATACGGCCAAACCTGCTCTCTCTCTCCTTTCCCTCTCTGCCCTCTCTGTCCATACGGCCAAACCTGCTCTCTCTCCTTTCCCTCTCTGCCCTCTCTGTCCATACGGCCAGACTTGCCTTCATCTGGTTTTCTCAGAGTGCCTGATAGTCAACACATTATCACTATAGCTAGCATTCTCTCTTCTGAAAACCTTTAACAAGGCGAGTTTCAAGGGCCTCCCTATCCTTCCTACAGCCGCCTTGCGGTTCTGTGAACATCAGGGCCACATCAGGTGAAAGAGACAGAAAAGAGTGCGTGGGAGGGGAGGAGAAGGAAAGGACTGTCATGACTGAAGACAAAAGAAAGCACAAACGGGAGAAAGTAGAGAACAGAAAGGAGTAAGGAAGAGGAAATGGACCTTGGTACAAAAGAAGGTTGAGAATCTCTGATAATCGATACCGCATCTTCTATATCTTCTAAAGCCCTGACAGGGACCCCGGGTGCTAGCAGGGACACAAGGGTTTAGCATCCTCATTAATCTCCTCATTTAATTACCACACGACTGAGGCTTCCCTGATTCATTGAGAAAGACTTTCATTTGTTAGCTAGGGGCCTCTCTTGCTCTCTTGTTCAGGCCTCTTTCTCTCCCCCTCTCTCTTTCTTCATTTGGGCTGTGGTTTTATTTGCACCCCTCGGGCAGAAGACAGAAGACATTTTGCCCAGCGGAGCAGATCTCAGAGCATAATTACGGCTCCGTTGATTGGCAAATTAGAGGATGGCTGTGCTGTGCGTGTTGCATCGTGATGCATAGAGAGAGAATAGAGGAATTCAACTCTTTCCCCCTGGACGCTGTGAGGGACAGCTGTTGTGTTTTACTCATCCTCCCTCAAGCACACACACACGTCGTACACAGATGCATAAACATGTACTGCATGTTCAGTACGTATGACAGAACTCACATGAAAACACACGCATGAGCTTTCATGAGCCCAGGCACCAACATACAGTATGCCCACACACACTTCTAGTCCCATGGATTGTGTCTGAAGACGTGACCCTTTGTTTAGCGTGAAGAGCTGGTTGGGGGGGAATGTTAGCATTTACCTACCCACTGAGTTACCCCATTTGCTCTAAACCTCCTGCCTTCATGAGACGCGTGTGAGTCAATGGAGGCTCCTTAGAGGAGGAAGGGGAGGACCATCCTCAGTGAATTTCATAAACATTTAAATTGTAAAACATTTAAAAAGTAATCCTTTTTCGATAAAACTATAGTAAATATATTCACGTCACAAAATAATTGATTAAAACACTATTTTGCAAAGAAGGCAGCTTCAACAGCAATCTGTAGAGTAGCACCATTGTGTAGCCGGAGGACAGCTAGATTCCATCCTCCTCTGGGTACATTGACTTCAATAGAAAAAGTAATTATGACAACTTCCGGAGGACGTCCTCCAACCTATCAGAGCTCTTGCAGCATGAACTGACATGATGTCCACCCAATCAAAGGATCAGAGAATGAATCTAGTACTGAAAGCATAAGCTACAGCTAGCTAGCACTGCAGTGCATAACATGTGGTGAGTAGTTGACTCAAAGAGAGAGACAGACAACAGTTGAACAGTTTTGAACAAATTAATTTCTTCAAAAATGAAGGAGAAGCATGAGAGATAGAGAGAGATTGCCATTTTTTTTAGCTTTCACTTACTATGGCTATCAAATGCAGGTAGCTAGTTTAGCCTACTCAAACACCCTGCTCAAACAGAGAAACCCTATGTTAGCTACAGTAGCTGGCTATGGCTATCCACTGGAACTCTTCCAAGTCAAGGTAAGCTTTTGACCTTGTGGGGACCAGAAGTCCCCACAAGAATAGCAAACCAACACAAATTTGACCAACTGGGGACATTTTGTTGGTCCCCACAAGGTCAAATGCTATTTCTAAGGGGTTTAGGCTTAAGGTTGGAATTAGCGTTAGGGTTAGAATTAGGTTTAGGGTTAGGGTAAGGGTACAGGTTAGAGTTAGGTTTAGGGGTTAGGGAAAATTTGAAGCAGAAGGAAATTACGTTAGAGGGTAAAACAGAAAAACATGGTTCAGAGAATAGGGGGGATTCCTGCTTGTCATCTCCCTCCATCTTCCCATGGCACGGGAGAGGAGGAGGGAGGGAGGGAGGGAGGGAGGGGAGGGGAGGAGGGAGGGAGGGAGGGAGGGAGGGAGGGAGGGGAGGAAGGAAGGAAGGAAGGAATGAGTGCAGCTGTTATTCCACACACAGCTGGGTACTTCAAAAGACACCCAGATGTTTGGCTCTTCGGTGGGTACACACACACACACACACACACACACACACACACACACACACACACACACACACACACACACACACACACACACACACACACACACACACACACACACACACACACACACTGCAGGGTTCAGATCTGTGACAGGTGTGGGGAAAACATTAACGACTTGACAACTCTGCCATACTTGACACTTTTCACCTCTTTTTGTCTACTTTTATTCTGCCCTTCCACTCCTCACCAGTAGGGGGAGTGTTGAGACTGACTAACTTCCGGTATGCCTCTAAACTGAACCTGTGAGGAAGATGGTGGAAAGATAAATGGTAGGTTCTGTTGCAGTACAGCCAGGTTCTTTGATGTGTAGAATAATAGCAGCAGACCGCAACATTGTCATTTCACACAGGATCAAGTGAAAGAATTGAGGGAGATGAGAAGAGAGGAGAGGAAGGGGGAGAGAAGAAGTGGCAGGGCAAGACAGAAAGAGAGGAGGACAGCAGAAGAGAGAAAAGAGAGGGGAGGGTAGGAGAGAAGAGGAGAGAGGAGAGGAAACTAAAGTGGTAATGGCAGTAGTCTTTCCCTGGCAGTCACCTTGTGTGATGAGGGCAGACACCTCTATTCCAACCCGTGTCACTGGGGTCCTCGGCCTGCTGCATATAACATGAGGCTGTCCCTGCACACACACACAC
This sequence comes from Salmo trutta, assembly GCF_901001165.1. Classification (NCBI taxonomy): domain Eukaryota; kingdom Metazoa; phylum Chordata; class Actinopteri; order Salmoniformes; family Salmonidae; genus Salmo; species Salmo trutta. The sequence continues at coordinate 50,228,551 of NC_042958.1, forward strand.
ACACACACACACACACACACACACACACACACACACACACACACACACACACACACACACACACACACACACACACACACACACACAATAAGCTCTGGCTCTTCTAGCAAAGACAGAAACTATGATCAGAGCCGCCATCCAGAGAGAACAGGCAGGGATGGTGTTACAGACGATGTGTGTGCGTACGGTAGAGAAGATGTGTCATCATTTACTGTGTGGGTGGGTGTGAGAGAGAGAGACAGAGAGGATGTGTGTGTGTTACAGAGGAGGTATGTGTGTGATGATAAGAGTAGGAGTGGTCCTTAGGGATTGACAGAGGCAGACCGGAGAGGCAGACCGAGGCCGCATTCACTTTGAATGCCATTACAAGCAAATTTTCAACTTTTAATGGATTTTGCACTCAGTGGTGAGATGAGAGGAGAGTTGGAAGAGCGAGATGCGTCTGGTGTTTTTAAAATGACTGTTCCAGAGGATTAACACTATCAGGACTAAGAAAGCAATTTCTGTGTGAAAACATGTCTTCTTTCCTGGAAGGTGAAAACACATGCCTTACAGATAGTGGGCCTTCTCCAGACCTCTGATAAATGACCTCATTATCCTGCCTGGCTGTGGAGGGACGGCTCACAAGGATTAAGACCAAATGTAAAAACGGAAAAGGAGGGAGAGAAAGACGAGGGACAAAACAGAACAGAAAACAACACTGACACAAGTCCAAGGCCACCTGTGTTAATAACACGATATGCATCTAAATCTCAGTTCTGAACAGGCAACACAGGGGACAACTAGGAGAACAGTATACTTTTAACTCTATCCATTCTATCACTCATAAACAGGCATGCAAGCTTATAAAAAAGTTGGACCCAACTCAAACTTGAGAGAAGTGTATAATGACTATCACTACGGTTCCCTGAAGGAGCGAAACGAGGTACAAAGTACTATGGGGAGTCACACTCTCTCGACTTTGTTTGAAGGCTCTACAATTCCGTATTTTTCTGTGATAAAAAAAACATATTTAACTAGGCAAGTCAGTTAAGAACACATTTTTATTTACAACGATGGTCTACACCGGCCAAAACCTAACCCGGATGACACTGGGCCAATTGTGTGCCGCCCTATGGGACTCCCAATCACGGCCGGTTGTGATACAGCCTGGAATTGAACCAGGGTCTGTAGTGATGCCTCTAGCACTGAGATGCAGTGCCTTCGATCACTGCGCCACTTGGGAACCCTGACAAGGCTAATGAAATCCACTCCTAGCTGAAAGTCCTGCCTTCCACAGGTGATAAGCGTGCTTGGATTCCTTCCTTCAATTTAATACCGCTCTTCACCGAGCCCAAGAACGGGTGGTGCGGGGCCAAACAAGTGTTTCCCTCCTTCAGGGAACAATAGTTATAGTCATAACATTACGTTCCCTTTCAGTCAGTCAACTTTGGTACAACATACTATGGGGAAATATAGTCAAGTCCCAAGCCAACCCCCATAGATTCTAAATGAAACGTCCATTGGCAGACCACCCAGAACTGACCCCGCGAGATGTGGCAGTCTGGGTATTGCACACACGGCATGCTGCCTTGTGATTTTCCACTGTCCCAGCCGTAATCACACTGTGCGCTATGCTGGGAGCATTGACTTCCAGGTGATAAAACCTCACAAAAGGGTGTGGTGATGCCCAACTCACAGCAGCACAAATATCTCCTATAGTCAACAGTTTAAACAACGCCCAAGACGCTGCCAGACCCCTGGGGGAGTGGCCGCGTACACCGCTAGGTAAGCCCTTACCTCTTGCTGCTATAAATGCGAAGGACGCATTTGGACCCAATGTCACCATAGAGTCGCCTGGGGCAAACTAAGTACAGGAAGGGTGTACGGATAACGCGTGAAGGTCCCCAACACTTTTAGCCGAGGCCAAAGCTATGAGCAGGGAGGTTTTGTAGCAGAGAATCTTCATATCTAACGACTCCAGAGGGTTAAAGGGCCTCCAAAACCAGCACCAGTTCCTTGCGGGCACAATAAGTTTAGAGACCGGTCTGAGACGATATACACCTTTCAGGAACCGAACCACCAGGGGGTGAGCACCTGTGAGGCTCTATCAATTCTGAGATAGCGGTCATGTACACTTTTAAAGTGGATGTCCCTCACAGAGCACTGAAAAGGAAGGTCCAGAACTTCCGGCGACAGTGCCCCGTCCAGAACTTCTGGCGACGTCGTACAGTCCGGAAACGACAGAGATGGCCCACAGTCTGGAACCGCCAGAGACGGCCCACAGTCCGGAACCGCCAGAGACGGCCCACAGTCCGGAACCGCCAGAGACGGCCCACAGTTCGGAGCCTGCAGAGACGTTCCTCAGTCCGGAGCCTGCAGAGACGTTCCTCGGCCCGAGGTCTCCAGAGACGCACCTCGGCCCGAGGTCTCCAGAGACGCACCTCGGCCCGAGGTCTCCAGAGACGCACCTCGGCCCGAGGTCTCCAGAGACGCACCTCGGCCCGAGGTCTCCAGAGACGCACCTCGGCCCGAGGTCTCCAGAGACGCACCTCTGCCCGAGGTCTCCAGAGACGCACCTCGGCCCGAGGTCTCCAGAGACGCACCTCTGCCCGAGGTCTCCAGAGACGCACCTCGGCCCGAGGTCTCCAGAGACGCACCTCGGCCCGAGGTCTCCAGAGACGCACCTCTGCCCGAGGTCTCCAGAGACGCACCTCTGCCCGAGGTCTCCAGAGACGCACCTCGGCCCGAGGTCTCCAGAGACGCACCTCTGCCCGAGGTCTTCAGAGACGCACCTCTGCACGAGGTCTCCAGAGACGCACCTCTGCCCGAGGTCTCCAGAGACGCACTTCAGCCCGAGGTCTCCAGCGACGCACCTTAGCCCAGAGCCTTCAGCAGTGATCTACAGCCATGAGCCTTCAATGGGGGTGAGCAGGTTAGAAGGGGGACTAAGGCCGGAGCCTGAGCCACCTCCGTAGTTGGAGGATTAGGGAGGGGGGGTGTAGCACGGGAGCCGTCGGTGACGGTGGCCACCCTCCCTTCCCTCCCTTTAAGTTTGGGGTTATATTTTGTGGGGTTTTTGTGTTTCGGTGCATACGGGATCTGCACCTTTGGGGGGGGGGGGGTACTGTCACGTCCTGACCAGTGAAAGGGGTTGTTTGTTATTGTAGTTTGGTCAGGGCGTGGCAGGGGGTGTTTGTTTTGTGTGTTTCTGGGTTTTTGGTGTATGTTCTATATTTTCTATTTCTATGTGTTGATCTGGTTTTTCTATTTCTATGTTGGGGTTTTGGAACGACCTCCAATTAGAGGGAGCTGGTTGTTGTTGCCTCTAATTGGAGGCCATGTTTAAGTGGGTTAATTTTCTCTTGTGTTTGTGGGTGGTTGATTCCTGTTTAGTCTATTCACCTTATGGGACTGTTTCGTCGTATGTTTTGTGTAAGTGTTTTGGTTTTTCCTTCAATAAAAGAAGATGAAAAATATACCCGCTGCAGTTTGGTCCACTCCATATGACGAACGTTACATTATGGGGGTTGAATGCTGTAACAACACTGAATAAAACAATTAATAAAAGTCCCATGATGGTAGTGACCGCTCATTGGTGCTTATCACTTATTAACTGTTGGGGCTAAGGGGCAGTATTTGCACGGCCGGATAAAAAACGTACCCGATTTAATCTGGTTACTACTCCTGCCCAGAAACGAGAATATGCATATAATTAGTAGATTTGGATAGAAAACACTCTAAAGTTTCTAAAACTGTTTGAATGGTGTCTGTGAGTATAACAGAACTCATATGGCAGGCCAAAACCTGAGAAGATTCCATACAGGAAGTGCCCTGTCTGACAATTTATTGTCCTTCTGTTGCATCTCTATCAAAAATACAGCATATGTGCTGTAACGTGACACTTTCTAAGGCTCCCATTGGCTGTCTAAAGCTGCCAGAAGTGTAATGGGGTGTCTGCTGTCTCTGGGCGAAGAACAGCAGGAGAATTTGTGAGTGGTCAGCCTGGGGACAGTGACACTGGAGATGCGTGTTCATGAGAATAAAAAAAAAAAATCTTTCAGCCTTTGAATGAATACGTCGCCCGGTTGGAATATTATCACTATTTTACGAGAAAAATAGCATAAAAATTGATTTTAAACAGCGTTTGACATGCTTCTAAGTACGGTAATGGAATATTTTGAATTTTTTTGTCACGAAATGCGCTCGCGCGTCACCCTTCGAATAGTGACCTGAACGCACGAACAAAACGGAGCTATTTGAATATAACTATGGATTATTTGGAACCAAAACAGCATTTGTTGTTGAAGTAGAAGTCCTGGGAGTGCATTCTGACGAAGAACAGCAAAGGTAATCCAATTTTTCTAATAGTAATTCTGAGTTTAGGCTGTCCCAAACTTGGTGGGTGTCAAAATAGCTAGTCGTGATGGCCGGGCTATGTACTCAGAATTTTGCAAAAATGTGGTTTCGCCGAAAAGCTATTTTAAAATCTGACACTGCGATTGCATAAAAGAGTTCTGTATCTATAATTCTTAAAATAATTGTTATGTATTTTGTGAACGTTTATCATGAGTAATTTAGTAAATTCACCGGAAGTTTGCGGTGGGTATGCTAGTTCTGAACATCACATGCTAATGTTAAAAGCTGGTTTTTGATATAAATATGAACTTGATTGAACAAAACATGCATGTATTGTACAACATAATGTCCTAGGAGTGTCATCTGATGAAGATCATCAAAGGTTAGTGCTGCATTTAGCTGTGGTTTTGGTTTTTATGACATATATGCTTGCTTTGAAAATGGCTGTGTGATTATTTTTGGCAGGGTACTCTCCTGACATGATCTAATGTTTTGCTTTCGCTGTAAAGCCTTTTTGAAATCGGACAATGTGGTTAGATTAACGAGAGTCTTGTCTTTAAAATGGTGTAAAATAGTCATATGTTTAAGAAATTGAAGTTATAGCATTTTTTAGGTATTTGTATTTCGCGCCACGCGATTCCACTGGCTGTTGACTAGGGTGGGACGTTTGCGAAGTTAACAATCATTTATTCACATTACTTTACTTTTAAAAAATATATGTTTTATTAGATGACTTTATTATTTAATTCCAAGTCATTATCTTATCTCATAGATGCTGCCTATACTGTGACAAAATCCCCATTTTAGTAGTTCTTCAAAGTAAATAAGGCATACTTTTATGACTGCGGAATATAAACAATCAATCACTTAGATGATGTATTTTCAGGCTTGAGAAGCAACTGCTTTCTATCCCTCTCGATCACTGTGTTCTCTCTTCTCTCAGTCTCTGTGTCTGCTCCACAAAGACCGGACAAGGCTACTGTTGTGCCAGAGCGTCTGTTCCCAAAGGGGAATTCTGGTCCCTCATCAAGAAAAATACAATGTGTGTTTTTCTCGCGATACGTAAAGATCTACGTTAGCCCTGCCGAACCTCTCCCATAACTGGGCAACCACCAAGGGGTGTAGTCTCCACTCCTGAGGAAAAAGGCCCCCACTGGAGAGCAGATCTGCTAGTACCTAGACCTGGAACTACCGCATCAATAATAGTCCCAGGGGAATGACCAATATCATAGGAAGCCCTTATCCCCAGTAGGCGCAGGAACTGGTGAAAACGTACTATGCGTCCCACCCTAAATTGGGCCAAGCAGAGCTGGAACTGCAGATAGAAAAGCGTGATTTACCCAAGAGTCTAACTTGAGACCAAGAAATGCTCTTTTTTTGGTTTACAATAAAACCTAGACACTGAACATGGGACACTAGCCGGGATGTGTGTAACACCGCTTGTTCCCTTGACTCTGCTGCTATAAGCCAATTGTCCAGATAGGCCGATACCCTCAGGCCCTGGCCCCTCATGGGTGCCAGATCTGCCTCCACCACCTTTGAAAAGATGCAAGGCGAGCAGGACAAGTGAAATGGACAAAGTTATTGCCTTGTAACGGAATGTCAGGAACTCTCTGCGACTCGGGTACATGGGCACATGAAAGCATGCATCCTTTAGATCGATGGTGGTGAACTAATTGCCGGGACGCACGGACCGTGAGAGCCTCTGATTTGTGAGCATTGTGAATTTGCGAACTCTGAGATGTTTGTTCAGGGCACGCATGTCTAGAATGGGGCGTAAACCCCGGCCCCTTTTCTAAACCAGGAAATACCGGCTGTACCAGCCGTCCTGGGCTTAAGGACAGAGGAAACACTCTTATTGCCTGTTTCCTCCCTTAATACTGGCGCTGCAGCCAGGGGAACAGTCGATGTGAAGACGCCGCAAAAACGTGGGGGGCATACAACAAATTGTAGCCTATACGCCGACGTTACTGTTTGTATTACACAGGGTGACACTGTGCATGCGTGCCATCGGTCGAAGCAAGCAGCAAGTCTCCCGTAAAGCGACATCTGAAGGTCCATCATGCCCCGTTAGATGGCGCTTTACAAAATGTATTTCCATCACTCTTGACAACCTTGTGTCTGAATGTGGAGGAGGGACATGCTTTATTGAACTCACATGTGGAACACACAACACTCCTGAAATCTCAAAATGACGGGGTTGAAACAATGTGTTTAATGTTTGCCTGAAGCTCTGGGTTCAGGGGCTTCAGGCCATCCGTTAAGTACCCCGAATGCCCACTTGGGGGTACTGTTGTCACCACAGGTGTTTGGGACGACTGGGAAGGGAGGACCCGATCCTCCATTCCCGAGCTAGGTGCGGGGGGTGTCTTCTTCCTCGCGAAGTGGCAGGACCATCTCTCACCTCGCCCCCTGGAAGCGGGGCGGCGCTTGTGCCAGGCATACTGGTGTTGCACCTGGGAACCAGGCCGATCTGACCTGGTGCTGGACCCGGCCCCCAGTGCAGCCCGCTTAGCCGGCAGAGCTCTGCCTGGCATCCCTAAAAGACATCAGAGGGATAAAAATGTGGAACGCCTCTTCCTGCTTCTTTCTGGCCATGAATCGGGCCTGTATAGCCTCCAGGGCCGAGCCCAATCCCATGGGAGATGTCGGCTCATCGAGGTACATCTGTCTGTCACTCTCTGGCATCTGCAAAAGCGTCAACCGAAAGATGACTCTGTGCTACCACATTAGACACCATACTTTTCCTGAGCGCCAGGACGGTGCACCAAGACGGTGCATAGAATGAAGTAGGCTATAACACGGATCTCAGCCAGGAGCTCTGTGCGGGGCTCTCCTGCGGCCAAAGCCGTGCCCAGCTCCTTCAGCTACTCGGTCTGGTAGACCGAGTGATGACAAGGATCGGTCAGCCACCCCTTATGCACGATACACCTTCTCTATCTGAAGGTTTCCCAAACTCGGTCCAGGAGCCCCCCTGGGTGCACGTTTTTGTTTTGGTAACCAACTGTCTCACTATCCCCCTGTTGGGATGCTAGTTCCACCTGTTCCAACTACAGCCCCAAGTCTCTCTCGGCTTCCTGCACCTCGGTCCCAGCCGAGGTACCGGCATCTGGGAAAGGAAAGTGGCCATCAGTAACTTCAAGCTTCCTCAATAACGCTACACTTCTTTGCAGGGAGTTTAAACTCAGTATGTGGCAATGCGTACACTTGACTGGTTCGAAGTGAGGGCCGCCTGAGCATGTTCCAAGCCGAGACAAACTACACATGAATCGTGAGTATCTTTCAGAGAAATACTATAACTGCATGACTGGGGGCATGATCTCGACCCCGAACCCAGCATAGCCATCATCGTTTCAGTGGTTTTCTTAGCTATCTTACTCATTGCACCAGCAAATTGAAGAATAACTAATTGTTTGTGATTAGGAAAGTTATGACAACATGTACATACTTCAGCACACAATGTCAAGGAGGTAAGCGCACTCTACCTCTATGGGGCAGTTTAGTTGGCAAAACATAAGACAGTCTCGTATTCCAATTGTTTGTTTTAGTAGAGTGAATCGTTCTTGTTCACACCGACGTGAAGAAATTTAAGGAATGAATCCGAGCCTCAGGCTTATCACCTGTGGAAGGCGCGGCTTCCAGCGAAGCGTGGATTGGACCCTGATCTCTCTTTTGAAGAACATATCAAGACTGCTTCAAGGACAGCTTTTTTCCATCTACGTAACATTGCAAAAATCAGAAACTTTCTGTCCAAAAATGACGCAGAAAAATTAATCCATGCTTTTGTTACTTCTAGGCTCGACTACTGCAATGCTCTACTTTCCGGCTACCCGGATAAAGCACTAAACAAACTTCAGTTAGTGCTAAATACGGCTGCTAGAATCCTGACTAGAACCAAAAAATTTGATCATATTACTCCAGTGCTAGCTTCCCTACACTGGCTTCCTGTTAAGGCAAGGGCTGATTTCAAGGTTTTACTGCTAACCTACAAAGCATTACATGGGCTTGCTCCTACCTATCTTTCCGATTTGGTCCTGCCGTACATACCTACACGTACGCTACGGTCACAAGACGCAGGCCTCCTAATTGTCCCTAGAATTTCTAAGCAAACGGCTGGAGGTAGGGCTTTCTCCTATAGAGCTCCATTTTTATGGAATGGTCTGCCTACCCATGTGAGAGACGCAGACTCAGTCTCAACCTTTAAGTCTTTACTGAAGACTTATCTCTTCAGTAGGTCCTATGATTAAGTATAGTCTGGCCCAGGAGTGTGAAGGTGAACGGAAAGGCTGGAGCAACGAACCGCCCTTGCTGTCTCTGCCTTGTCGGTTCCCCTCTTCCCACTGGGATTCTCTGCCTCTAACCCTTTTACAGGGGCTGAGTCACTGACTTACTGGTGTTCTTCCATGCCGTCCATGGGAGGGGTGCGTCACTTGAGTAGGTTGAGCCACTGACGTGGTCTTCCTGTCTGGGTTGGCGCCCCCTTGGGTTGTGCCGTGGCGGACATCTTTGTGGGCTATACTCGGCCTTGTCTTCGGACGGTAAGTTGGTGGTTGTAGATATCCCTCTAGTGGTGTGGGGGCTGTGCTTTGGCAAAGTGGGTGGGGTTATATCCTGCCTGTTTGGCCCTGTCCGGGGGTATCATCGGATGGGGCCACAGTGTCTTCTGATCCCTCCTGTCTCAGCCTCCAGTATTTATGCTGCAGTAGTTTATGTGTCGGGGGGCTAGGGTCAGTCTGTTACATCTGGAGTATTCTCTTGTCTTATCCGGTGTCCTGTGTGAATGTAAATATGCTCTCTCTAATTCTCTCTTTCTTTCTTTCTTTCTTTCTTTCTCTCGGAGGACCTGAGCCCTAGGACTACCTGGCATGATGACTCCTTGCTGTCCCCAGTCCACCTGGCCATGCTGCTGCTCCAGTTTCAACTGTTCTGCCTGCGGCTACGGAACCCTGACCTGTTCACCGGACGTGCTTGTTGCACCCTCGACAATTACTATGATTATTATTATTTGACCATGCTGGTCATTTACGAACATTTTAACATCTTGACCATGTTCTGTTATAATATCCACCCGGCACAGCCAGAAGAGGACTGGCCACCCCTCATAGCCTGGTTCCTCTCTAGGTTTCTTCCTAGGTTTTTGGCCTTTCTCAGGAGTTTTTCCTAGGGAGTTTTTCCCAGCCACCGTGCTTCTTTCACATGCATTGCTTGCTGTTTGGGGTTTTAGGCTGGGTTTCTGTACAGCACTTTGAGATTTCAGCTGATGTACGAAGGGCTATATAAATAAATTTGATTTGATTTGATTTGATTTCATTGGACTTGTCAGTCGTGATTGTAGATCCTTCAACCAAAGTCATGATACTATGTTGTACCGAAGTTGACGGACTGAAAGGGGAACTTGAAACGTCATGTAAATAATCCTGCCCTCTCTCCCACCCTCCCTTGTTTGTTATATTACTTTGTTACAGCGGTAGTTGCGTTGAGTGGCGGTGTGGTGGTCTACCCTGTGTATCGTCATTCAGCCATCCGTCAGAGAGGCGAGGGGTGGTAATAGTATATCATAACACTGTGACAGGCCTAGCCACTCAGAAATAACAGCCCCGATTGCATGCTACCCTGAGTGACTGGCTGACTGACTGACTGAGTGAGGGAGTGCCACTCAAAAACAAACAATGATTGAAAAGGAAGGGGGGGAATACAAAGCATTTAACCTTTCTAGTGTTGGCTGCAGGATTGTATCATGCTGTTATGCTGCGGTGATGGCCTGAATGCAGAATAGAGAGAGGCGAGAGAGGGGAGATACTGTAGTAGGAAGCTAGGAAGAGGAGTTCAATATACTCAGTACAGAATATCGTCCTGGAGGACACATTGATGTAATGTCTGGGCAACATTGTGTTATGAAAGCCCTGTAAAGATGAAATATAGATGTTCTAATAACCAACCATGGCTGTCAGTTTTATTGATGTTATATAGTGGAAACTGCTATAGAAGAAGATTACTAGTAAATGTACAAAAGAATGTGGACACATTGCTCGTTGAATATCTCATTCCAAAATCATGGGCATTAATATGGATTTGGTCCTCTCTTTGCTGCTATAACAACCTTCACTCTTCTGGGAAGGCTTTCCACTTCCATTCAGCCACAAGAGCATTAGTGAGGTTGGGCACTGATGTTGAATGATTAGACCTGGCTTGCAGTCGGCGTTCCAATTCATCCTAAAGGTGTTCGATGGAGTTGAGGTCAGGGCTCTGTGCAGGCTATTCAAGTTCTTCCACACCAATCTCAACAAATCATTTCTGTATGGACCTCGCTTTGTGCACGAGGACATTGTCATGCTGAAACAGAAAAGGGCCTTCCCCAAACTGTTGCCACAAATTTGGAAGCACAGTGTCATTGTATGCTGTAGCGTTAAGATTTCCCTTCACTGGAACTAAGGGGCCCATCCCTGAACCATGAAAAACAACCCCAGACCATTATTCCTATTCCACCAAACTTTACAGTGGATTCGGGCAATATGGATTCGGGCAGGTAGCGTTCTCCTGGCATCCGCCAAACCCAGATTCATCCTTCGGACTGCCAGATGGTGAAGCATGATTCATCACTCCAGTGAACGTGTTTACACTGCTCCAGAGTCCAATGGCGGTGAGCTTTACACCACTCCAGCCGATGGCATTGCGCATGATGATCTTAGGCTTGTGTGCGGCTGCTCGGCCATGGAAAGCCACTTCATGAAGCTCCCGACGACATTGCTTCCAGAGGCAGTTTGGAACTCGGTAGTGAGTGTCGCAACCAAGGACAGATTTTTACGTGCTATGTGCTTTAACACTCGACGGTCACGCTCTGTGAGCTTATGACCTACCACTTCACGGCTGAGCCGTTATTTCCACTTCACAATAACAGCACTTACAGTTGACCGGGGAAGCTCTAATAGGACAGAAATTTGACGAACTGACTTGTTGGAAAGGAGGCATCCTATGACAGTGCCACGTTGAAAGTCACTGACCACTCAGTACGGGCCATTCTACTGACAATGTTTGTCTATGGAGATTACATGTCTGTGCGTTCGATTTTATACACCCGTCAGCAACGGGTGTGGCTGAAATAGCCGAATTCACTAATTTGAAGGGGTGTCCACATACCTTTGGCCATGTAGTGTATAGTGTGAATAGTGTGTGCCTTGAGTCTCAAATGTTAGTGCAGATATGTGTCTGTATGTAAGTCTTGTACCAACACAGTGGTTAGACATTGAGGAAACAGGCAATGAGTATCTTATGGAGTTTGACCTGGGAGAATGTCCAATGACTTTCCTTTCAGAGCACAAGGCTGGGCCAATAGAGACGAGCGAACTGCAGCTCAGCTTCTTTTCACTTTTCTCAGGGTCTCGATGGGGATTTACAGTCAATGTGTTGGTAGAGACTGTGTGTGTGTGTGTGTGTGTGTGTGTGTGTGTGTGTGTGTGTGTGTGTGTGTGTGTGTGTGTGTGTGTGTGTGTGTGTGTGTGTGTGTGTGTGTGTGTGTGTGTGTGTGTGTGTGTGTGTGTGTGTGTGTGTGTGTGTGTGTGTGTGTGTTCCTGCAAGGCTCTGTATTCAGGTAGAGTAAAGTTAATTATCAGCATTGATGATGATGTTGCTACAGCCGTAATGTTGATTACAGACAGCTGCCGGGTAATTAAGAGCAGGTAATGTGATTTAATGAGCCAAAATAACACACTGTAAATAAAGGACTGATACGATTATCTTATCTTGAATCTTAATCTTGACTTAACTTCCCCTATCATCAAGCTCTCCCCATAAAACTGAAGAGCTTGGACTCACTGAGAATGGCTATAAACATCACAACACCGAGAGAGAGAGGGAGAGAGAGAGAGAGAGAGAGAGAGAGAGAGAGAGAGAGAGAGAGAGAGAGAGAGAGAGAGCGAGAGAGAGAGAGAGAGAGAGAGACAGACAGAGACAGACAGAGACAGACAAACAGACAGCAAGCTGGTCCTGGGGCTCTGTTCACAAACACAAACAAACACCACAGAGCCCCAGGACTGCAGCACAATTAGACCCAACCAAATCATGAGAAAACAAAAAGATAATTACTTGACACACTGGAAAGAATTAACAAAAAAACAGAGCAAACTAGAATGCTATTTGGCCCTAAACAGAGAGTACACAGTGGCAGAATACCTGACCAATGTGACTGATCCAAACTTAAGGAAAGCTTTGACTATGTACAGACTCAGTGAACATAGCCTTGCTATTGAGAAAGGCCATCATAGGCAGAATGCGTTCTTAACTGACTTGCATAGTTACATAAAGGTATGTGTCTGTATGTAAGTCTTATACAAACACGGTAAGTAAAACATTGAGGAAACAGGCAATGAGTATATCATGGAGCTTGACCTGGGAGAATCTCCAATGACTTTCCTTTCTGAGCACAAGGCTGGGCCAATAGAGACGAGCGAACTGCGGCTCAGCTTCTTTTCACTTTTCTCAGGGTCTCGATGGGGATTTACAGTCAATGTGTTGGTAGAGACTGTGTATATGCGTGGGTGTGCGTGTGTTCTAATTGGTTAATGGTATATATATATATATATATATATATATATATTTATATATATATATATATAATGAAATAACATTAAGCTCAGGCACCAATACATACAAGACATGCCACCAGGGGTCTCTTCACAGTCCTCAAGTCGATGCCAGCTGCCCAGCAAAGGGCTACCTGTCATCAGCATCAGAGACGAGGCCATACACCAAACTATTTAATAAAAGTCTCTCTTGTTCTTTCAGTTAGGCCTGTACTCGATTATATTGTTTATATATCGTTGTATTTTAAATTTGTTTGACTGTCCTTGTCTATCAGCGTTTTGTTACTTGTCATGTTCTGTGTGTTGTGTGGACCCCAGGAAGAGTAGCTGCTGCTTCTACAAAACTAATGGAGATCCAAATAACACACACACACACACACACACACACACACACACACACACACACACACACACACACACACACACACACACACACACACACACACACACACACACACAGTAGCTAATTGGTTAATGGTAGGGAGTGTTATGGAAGAATACTTTGAGGTGGCGTCAATGATCTGTCTTTATACGGTGCACAGTGTTTACTGCCTGTTTTATACCCACATCTTCTCTCCTATAGACCACACAGTACAGGAGTAACATCCTCTCTCCTATAGACCACACAGTACAGGAGTAACATTCAGAGACTTGTCCCAAAGCCACTCCTGTGTTGTCTTGACTGTGTGCTAGGGTCGTTGTCCTGTTGGAAGGGGAACCTTTGCCCCAGTCTGAGATCCTGAGCGCTCTGGAGCAGGTTTTCATCAAGGATCTCTCTGTACTTTGCTCCATTCATCTTTCTCTCTATCCTGATTAGTCTCCCTGTCCCTGTCACTGAAAAACATCCCCATAGCATAATGCTGCCACCGCCCTGCTTCACCGTAGGGATGGTGCCAGATTTCCTTCAGACATGATGCTTGGCATTCAGGCCAAAGAGTTCAATCTTGGTTTCATCAGACCAGAGAATAGTGCAGAAGGTGTCGTATGCTGAGGCAGTGACGAAAGTAGAGGATGTGTCAAAGGGGGAGATGAGTAGTAGATTTGTGTCAGAACAGAGAGATAGGCCAAAGAGTGACATATGCTTCAGTAAGATTTGCTTCTAAGCATTCATAGCAATGGTTATCAACTGTACCGCTGAAATGGAATGTAAATCACAGAAAATAGATCTTGTGGTGGAAGCTGCAGAGAAGTTTTTTGGGTTCCAGGGTGTGTTGAGTGATGGTATTCCGTCCTCCCAGGCAGTTGGCATAGACAGGAGCAGACAGGGTCAACATAGTGAAATGGGGTAGTGGGTTTTTAATGAGTGTAGGGTTGGCTGGTAGGGTAAAATATACTTTGATTTTATTTTTCCCGTTTCTGCTTTTCCCATTTTATATCTCAAACTCCACCGAAAAAGAGAAAAGAAGAAGAATTGTAATAACAACAAGATATCTTATGATAAATCTCTCTCTCTCTGGATAGTGACAATACAATACTGAGTTATTCACAGTAATTTGATGCCAGAGCAATGACACACAGTAAAAGTGAAAATTAAACTGTAAGAAACTGATTTATATAGTATTTTACAGTAATTACAAGGGATTAAAGCAAGCAGGTTGGCTGTAGGCATTTGCATATTACAGCATATTAATGAATACTAGGTGTTTTATATCACTTGCACTAGAGGCTTAAACAAAGGCTTCCAAACTGGCCGTGCTCACAAGGCAAAACAGATCAAATTGACATGGGTGTCACGCCCTGAGCTGAGAGAGCCGTTTGTCTCTGTTTCGTTAGGTCAGGGTGTGACATGGGGTGGGCATTCTATGTGTTGTATGTCTATGTTGTTTTTTCTTTGATTGGCCGAGTATGGTTTCCAATCAGAGGCAGCTGTCATTCGTTGTCTCTGATTGGGAATCATACTTATGTAGCCCTTTTTCCCACAGTCAGTTGTGGGATCTTGTCTTGTTGTTGCATGTGTTTACATGCCTAGCTGTTCGTTCGTTGTATTGTTTATTGTTTTGCTGGTTCACATTTAAAGAAAGAAATATGATGAACCCAAACCACGCTGCGCCTTGGTCTACTCCTTATGATGAACGTCACAATGGGTTAAATATTCCACCATTAAAAGTACATTTTATTTGTTTATTCTCAAGTCAATACAGAATTCAATTATCAATCAAGTTAAAAGATAATCAATCATTCAAAAGGTTCAATAAATAAGCTATTAAATCAATAAGTCATTAAATCAATGTCATCCAATAACAGCTAGAACACGTAAAGGGTTCCAACAACAAAACCTTTCATGTGTGAAATGTCACATGTGAAGTGTTCCTAAAACACTTTTTCACATAATTTCACATGTCAAAATGTCACATGTAAAGTGGTCCAAAAACACATTTTCACATGTTGTGTGAAATCATGTGATTTTCCACATGTGAAATCAGTAATAGTGATTTGCTATATATTTACTGTGAATCGCAATGCACTTGAGTACTTTTTGGACCGTCTTGCAAATTAACTTGGCAAGCCTCACTTGCAATTGCTATTAAACTTATAGGATCCTTGTTTAAATGCGTTTATGGCACAAACTGTTTTAAAAAAATCTAAAATCAAACAGTCATTTTATAGTAAGTTACTGGCTACTGAGTTGCGGAGAAAATAGGGTAAACAACTTTTAAATGTACTTCTACAGCTGAACTGTATTTTTACAGTGTATATACTGTACTACAACAAACTGTATTCAAGAAGTACACAGAAATTCCAATTATAATACCAAAACATTTACAATTGGGTTTCTGAATTGACTGGAACTTAAATGGAATTGAATTCAACATTGGTTATCACACTTGGGATGCAACAACACCTAGGATTTAAACTCATAACCTCTTGGAATGCCAGCAACCTGAATTTCCTCCTTCACACCAGGTCTGTAGCCATGAAAGCGATCGGCCACAGCTTTATTGGCAAGAATACATTTCTGCACACTGTAAAAAGTTGCCCGTAATCAAGTCAATTATCTGACAACACCAACAAAAAAGTAGCTGTGCTCAGGGATACTAGACATTAAGGTCTAGATCCAATCAGATCAAGCACAAACACGCGATTGCTGACACCCGCATAGCTGGTGCAGATCTGATAGAACCTATCCCTAAGTGTTCATAAATGCTCTTGGGATTTGAACCTTTTAGTCTGGAGTGCATTAATATCTCAGCAGTGTCACAAAACTGTTATTTGTTACCAAGAGCAAATATCCACACACTTTCAAATATAAGAGCATGGTTACGGTACAGAGTTGTTCTCTGGTGTACAAAAAGGTCAAAGGTACACACAAGGTACCTTCAGAGTTACACATAGGAACTCACATGGTACTGGCCTTTACCTTTTATGTGCGGATAATCGAGTATAATGGTACATTTTTCTACCCATTTTTATTCAATAAAATACTGCATTCATAACCATGAGAGCATTGGGAAATAACCAGTTGTGAAGTTGTAAATACCAGTTGAATGCATTCAGGTGATTTGAACTCAATGAGAAACACCAATTGGCTAATGGCCAACAATTGGCTAATGGCCAACAAGTTGCGGCAACCATAAACTAAAAGTGCAGCTATCAAAAAACATATTAATATATATGAATAGATTTGCTTTTGCAAATGCTGTTATCAAGGTAATTTCCTGAGAAGGGAGAGGTCAGAGGTCAGCATGTGATAGAAGTCGGAGCTCAGGAATGATAGACTACAAATTACCAGTTGGAGGGCCGTTCAAGTGGATTTTGTTGTATGTGGTAAATTCCCCCTTCCCACTTGGTTAAGAATGCAGGATTAGGTACAATCATTACTTTGAAATGTAGGTGTGGGCAATGTGCTAGCGGGGCTAATTAGCATATTTGATGGTGTTGTCTTACATAGGTTGTATTTGTGCCAACCGTCAGTGAAAATGTTGTACCAGTTTAATTGTTTCATTGTTTTGAGATGGTCAAACCAAGGATCATTTAGCTATTTGATTTAGAATTTTAAGACCCCTTACGGTGAAAATAATACATTTAAAAACCATTTGATGAAAAATGTAAATTGGCATTAATGCATTAATGCTATTAATCAATATAAATACATGAAATAACAGATTCACTACATGGATCAACAGATATTCCAAAAATAAATCAAAATGAAGTTTGTTCTGAAGTGTCTGTTCTATATCTGAGAGATACAGGAAAGATCAGGAAACTATTATTATTATTATTTTATATATTTTAAAAATGTTTTTATCACCTTATTTTAGGCACTAAACTATCTCCATACGTACAGTGCCTTCGGAGGTTTTCAGACCCCTTGACTTTTTCCACATTTTGTTACATTACAGCCTTAATATAAAATTGATTAAAAAAAAAGTAAACCAAAAGGCCACTTACCAGGCCCAATAAATAGCAAACAGTACACACACACACACACACACACACACACACACACACACACACACACACACACACACACACACACACACACACACACACACACACACACACACACACACACACACGTCCAACCGGCCTCACAACCGCAGACCACGTGTATGGCGACGTGTGGGCGAGTGGTTTGCTTGCCCAATGGTGGCGGTGGGTTTATGGTATGTGCAGGCATATGCTACGGACAACAAACACAATTGCATTTTATCATTGGCAATTTGAATGCACAGAGATACCGTGATGAGATCCTGAGGCCCATTGTCGTGCCATTCATCCACCACTATGACATCATGTTTCAGCATGATAATGCACAACCCCATGGCCAGTGGCGGTTCTAGACCATTTCAACTGGGGGGGCCAAGCTGGGGCCAGTTGTACTGTTAGAGGGGCCAGTTACATTAGACATTATTGTTGTCATATCGTTTTCTTCACTGCATTGCAGGCATTAGCAGGCAAAAGACCATGTTCATAATCATCATCGTTGCCACTGTCTAATAACAGATGTAAAAAAAGAACGCTCGAAAAAATTTGTTCTGTAAAAATTATTTCATACTCCACATTTAGGGGGGCCACAAGGGGTTCCAAAATTGTTGTCACAGGGGCACTGGCCCCCCCCTGGCCATCCCCCAGAACCGCTAGTGCCCATGGCACAATGATCTGTACACAATTCCTGGGTGCTGAAGCTGTCCCAGTTCTTTCATGGCCTGCATACTCACAATACATGTCACCCATTGAGCACGTTTGGGATGCTCTGGATCGACGAATACGACAGCGTGTTCCAATTCCCGCCAATGTCCAGTAACTTCGCACAGTCATTGAAGAGGAATGGGACAACATTCCACAGGCCACAATCAACAGCCTGATCAACTCCATGCGAGATGTGTCGCGCTGCGTGTGTCGCGCTGCATGAGGCAAATGATGATCACACAAGATACTGACTGGTTTTCTGATCCACGCACCTTCCTTTTTTTTAATGGTATCTGTGACCAACGAATACATACAGTACCAGCAAAAGTTTGGACACACCTACTCATTCAAGGGTTTTCTTTATTTTTACTATTTTCTACATCGTAGAATAACAGTGAAGACATCAAAATTATGAAATAACATATATGGAATCATATAGTAACCAAAAAAGTGTTAAACAAATTCAAATATATTTTAGATTTGAGATTCTTCAAAGTAGCCACCATTTGCCTTGATGACAGCTTTGCACTCTCTTGGAATTCTCTCAACCAGCTTTGTGAGGTAGTCACCTGGAAGGCATTTCAGTTAACAGGTGTTAAAAGTTAATTTGTGGAATTGCTTTCCTTCTTAATGCGTTTGAGCCAATCAGTTGTGTTGTGCCAAGGTAGGGGTGGTATTTAAAATATAGCCCTATTTGATAAAAGACCAAGTCCATATTATGCTAAGAACAGCTAAAATAAGCAAAGAGAAACGACAGTCCATCATTACTTTAAGACATGAAGATCAGGCAAAGAGGAAAAATTCAAGTGCAGTCACAAAAACCATCAAGCGCCATGACGGAACTGTCTCTCATGAGGACCGCCACAGGAAAGGAAGACTCAGAGTTATCTCTACTGCAGATGATAAGTTCATTAGAGTTACCAGCCTCAGAAATTGCAGCCCGAAATAAATGCTTCACAGAGTTCAATAAAAGACACATCTCAACATCAACTGTTCAGAGGAGACTGAATCAGGCCTTCATGGTGAATCAGTCCTTCATGGTCGAACTGCTGCAATAAGCTGCAATAAGCAGGTAGCCTAGTGGTTAGAGCATCGGGCCAGTAACCGGAAGGTTGAGGATTGAGTCCCCGAGCTGACAAGGTTGTTCTGCCCCTGAGCAAGGCAGTTAACCCACTGTTCCGCGGGCACCTTGGATGTTGATTAAGGCAGCCCCCCGCACCTCTCTGATTCAGAGGGGTTGGGATAAATGCGGAAGACACATTTCAGTTGAATACATTCAGTTGGACAACTGACTAAGTATCTCCCTTTCCCTTACATCGCTCCATCTCTCCCTGCCTGCCTCCTTCCTTCACCATCCATCCCTTCCTCCCTCCCTCCATCCATTCTCATACATGTACTCCTGCTTCATACTCATTCTGGGATCAACCTGCCATAGAACAGCTGAAACAGATGTCATTCAAATACATGTGCAGTTAAAACCGATCTAGTTTAAATTGGTCTGTCTGTCAAAAGCTGTGCAGTAACACATCGTCTACACTGTGTGTGTGTGTGTGTGTGTGTATGTGTGTGTGTGTGTATGTGTGTGTGTGTGTGTGTGTGTGTGTGTGTGTGTGTGTGTGTGTGTGTGTGTGTGTGTGTGTGTGTGTGGAGAGAGGGAGAAAGAGAGAGAGTGATAGCGAGGGACAAATAGAGAGAGAGAGATAGTGAGAGACAGCAAGATAGAGAGAGAGATGGTATGATGATGTAATCACACCAAACAGCAGGGGGTTTTGGTAAAGCAAGACTCCTGTCAGACTGGTTTCATTACAGACTGGACCAACAGATTCACAGCTTCAAGCCTGACTGAGGTTCTGTCTGTTGAGACATGGATAAAAAGTATCTGCTGAATGATATTAAAGGCACATACATGGCATACTGAAGGCTTCACTCACTATTCATATCTGGGAGTATTTTCTGTAGTATCTCATCTATTAATATCTGGGAGTATTTTCTGTAGTATCTCATCTATTAATATCTGGGAGTATTTTCTGTAGTATCTCATCTATTAATATCTGGGAGTATGTTATGTAGTATTTCATCTATTAATATCTGGGAGTATGTTATGTAGTATTTCATCTATTAATATCTGGGAGTATGTTATGCAGTATTTCATCACAAGTTTATTTTTCAAGTTCACACTTACTACAATAGGTTCACAGTTAAATCCCAGTCAGGTGTGAGAGTGTTAGTATTAAAGGCTTACTCCAATGGGTTCAACGTTAAATCTAACAGTTGGGTGTGAGAATGTGGATTAATTAGCTCATTAAGTGAATGTTGTTAAAAGTGATTAACACATTAAATATCAATGGTAAAGGTCTACCCAAGGCATAGCACTATCATCTCCCCTACCCACACTCAGATAACCCTCCTCGGCGGGATTCCAAATTCAGAGGATCAGCTGTGTACATTCTGATTTTCTGTTTTCTGTTTCAGTCCGACTCACTAGGATGGATGAATGTACATTGACATATACACAATTCGTTGTACAACACCAGCCAAATTAAGATAAGACCAGCTCCTAAACGGAATAAAAACGAACTGTACGTGTCATCTACAGAATGGCAGTTATGCGACTGACCAACAAACAGAAAACATATATTGAAGCGAAATAGAAAAGCAACATGCAACAATTTCAAAGATTTTACAGTTCATATTAGGAAATCAGGCCCTAATCTATGGATTTCTGGGGTGAGCGTGCACCTACACCCCAGCCTAGGTAAAAGATTAAAAAGGAGTGTGTGTCTGTGTCTCGAAGAGTGTGTGTGCATGCATATGGCTGTGTGTGTGTGTGTGTGTGTGTGTGTGTGTGTGTGTGTGTGTGTGTGTGTGTGTGTGTGTGTGTGTGTGTGTGTGTGTGTGTGTGTGTGTATGTGTGTGTGTGTGTGGGAGTGCACTGTTTGCTATTTATTGGGCCTGGTAAGTGGCCTTTTGGTTTACTCCAGCCTAGGTGTAATGTAAGCCTACAGATTGCTCTACACACAGGTGCCCATGCCGGCATGATAGATCGCAGAAATACGAGCGTCCTCTCTACCCTCACAGTGTAGGTTGGAAAAAGTATGTGAACCCCTACGCTAATGACTTCTCCAAAAGCTATTTGGAGTCAGGAGTCAGCTAACCTGGAGTCCAATCAATGAGATGAGATTGGAGATGTTGGTTAGAGCTGCCATTCCCTATAAAAAACAAACAAAATTTGAGTTTGTTATTCACAAAAGGCATTGCCTGATGTGAACCATGCCTGGAACAAAATAGATCTCAGAAGAACTAAGATTAAGAATTGTTGACTTGCATAAAGCTGGAAAGGGTTACAAAAATATCTATAAAAGCCTTGATGTTCATCAGTCCACGGTAAGACAAATTGGCTATAAATGGAGAATGCTCAACACACACACACGCACACGCACACGCACACACACACACACACACACACACACACACACACACACACACACACACACACACACACACACTCTCTTCAGCAGTATAATGTCTACATATAAACTGCTCACATTTCACAGGCGTGTTTGGGGTTTCTTAGAGTGAGATGTATAGTCGGCTTCCCAGATAAGAGGATGACAAACAACATTGTGTTGTTTATATTTCAGAGGGGGGACATTATTTCAGAGGGGGGACATTATATCAGAGGGGGGACATTATTTCAGAGGGGGGACATTATTTCAGAGGGGGGGGACATTATTTCAAAGGAAGGACATTATCTGCTGGTGTGTAAAACAATGGGGAGGAGACTGTTATTGTTCAAGGTCATACAGGCGTCTTACTGAAGCTCTGAGATGCAGAAGGCACTGCTATTATATTAAAGACAAAGGACACACACACTTAAACACACTAGAAGCTAAACCCTGGTGTGTGTATATTGTGGCTCGCCGTCGTGCGCTGCATAGTAAGAGCTGTCTGGTTTTTCCATTTTCACTGTGACATTAACACCCACACACACACACACACACACACACACACACACACACACACACACACACACACACACACACACACACACACACACACACTCCTGCACGCTCACAGTCCCTTACAATGGCATTGTCTGTGGATCAGGCAGTGGAGTAAAAATAGAATTTGGGCTTTCTGCTGTGCACGTGCCTGTGTGAGCCTCCACTGCTTTAGGTTAGAACACACACATGAAAGGCACTCTGCTGGCTTTTAAAAAAAAGTATTCTCCAAACATCATTATCATTGTCACTGAGGAGTGAGTTTGGAGCGTAGGAAAAGATCAAAGCGGTGGGGCTGGTAGCGATGACCGCCGGCGCTCTCTCTCGCTACACCCAGGTGAAGGACACACTCACTCTATCCCTCTCTCTTTTCATCCCTCCATCCCAGACCTGGGCTTTGTTCACCAGACTCTTTGAAGCCAACTTCACGCCCCCAATTGAACTTGTCACGGTCAGTTACCTGTTTCCTGACCATTGTTGTGTTTTTCGTCCACGTCCCTTCATCCCTCAGTGCACCAAAAAATGGGAAGTATTTGAATTATGAATTTGAATGATTTTTTGCAGTGGTGAAAAAAGTACACACTTGTCATACTTGAGTAAAAGTAAAGATACCTTAATAGAAAACCTAAAAGTGAAAGTCATCCAGTCAAATCCTACTTGAGTAAAAGTCCAAAAGTATTTCGTTTTAAATATACTTAAGTATCAAAAGTAAATGTTTTTGCAAAAATATACTTAAGTATCAATAGTAAAAGTAAATGTATAAATCATTTTAAATTCTTTATATTAAGCAAACCAGACAACACGATTTTCTTGTTTTTTAAATTTACGGATAGCCAGGGGCAGACTCCAACACTTAGACATAATTAACACTGTCACATCCTGACCATGGTAAGCTGTTATTTTTCTATGGTAGAGTAGGTCAGGGCATGACAGGGGGTGTTTTCTATGTTTTGTATTTCTATGTTCATGTTCTAGTTTTATTTTTATGTTGGATTTGTTTGGGATGATCTCCAATTAGAAGCAGCTGGTCCTCGTTGTCTCTAATTGGAGATCATACTTAAGTATTTTTTTCCCCCACCTGGTGTTGTGGGATCTTGTTTTTGTACAGCTTAGTTTAGCCTGCAGAACGTGACGGTCGTGTTTTCATTGTTTGGCTTTAGTGTTCTGAGTTAAAATAAATATTTATCATGATCACTCAACACGCTGCATGCTGCCCCACGGCCCAGTATACCTTGTGCCTGCTCTGCGCACCCGGCCTCCAGCGACGTTCCCTTGTCCAGAGCTCTCAGCGACGTTCCCCAGTCCGGAGCCTCCAGCGACATTCCCTAGTCCGGTGAGACCTGTTCCGGCTCCACGTACGAAGGCTCCACGTACGAAGCCTCCAGTGATGATCCATGGCCCGGAGCCTGTAGGGATAATCCATGGCAAGAAGCCTGTAGGGATGATCCATGGCCCGGAGCCTGTAGAGATGATCCATTGCACGAAGTCTCCAGTGGTGATCCAAGGCGCGGAGCCTGCAGTGGTGATCCATGGCATGGAGCCTGTAGCGACGGTCACCAGTCCAGAACCTCCTAAGTCGGCCTCCTGAGGCGGCGATCCGCAGTACAGAGGTTCCGGCGATGATCCACGGTCCGGTGGCACAGAAGCAGAGGGATCAGCGGGCGGAGCGGGGGTTACGCCCCGAACCAGAGCCGCCTCCTCTACTGGAGGATTCGCTGGATGATAAGGTTCTGGGTACTGCACCAGAGCCACCATAGACACTTGTTACCCTCCCTACCCTCCCTTTAGTTTTTTTAGTTTTTTTAGTTTCATTTGGAGTCTGCACCTTTGGGGGGGTACTGTCATGTCCTGACCATGGTAAGCTGTTATTTTCTATGGTAGAGTAGGTCAGGGTGTGACAGGGGGTGTTTTTCTATGTTTTGTATTTCTATGTTCATGTTCTAGTTTTATTTCTGTTGGTTTTGTTTGGGATGATCTCCAATTAGAGGCAGCTGGTCCTCGTTGTCTCTAATTGGAGATCATACTTAAGTAGTTTTTTTTTTCCACCTGGTGTTGTGGGATCTTGTTTTTGTACAGCTTAGATTAGCCTGCAGAACGTGACGTTCGTTTTTCCGTTTGTTGTTTTGCTTTAGTGTTCTGAGTTAAAATAAATATTTATCATGAGCACTCAACACGCTGCACGTTGGTCTACTCATTACGACGAGCACCACACAAACAAAGCACTTGTGTTTAGTGAGTCCGCCAGATCAGATGCAATAGGGATGACCAGGGATTTTCTCTTAAAGTGCATGAGTTAGACAATTTTCCTGTCCTGCTAAGCATTCGAAATGTAACGAGTAATTTTGGGTGTCATTAAAAATGTATGGAGTAAAATGTACATTATTTTCTTTAGGAATGTAGTGGAGTAAATGTACCCAAAAAACTACTTAAGTAATTTACACCACTGACTTTTTGGAGTATTTTGTAATTTCTACAATTTTGTATTCTTGTTGTAGTTAACCTGTTTAGGATAGGGGGCAGTATTTTCACGGCCGGATAAAAAACGTACCCAATTTAATCTGGTTATTACTCCTGCCCAGAAACTAGAATATGCATACAATTAGTAGATGTGGATAGAAAACACCCTAAAGTTTCTAAAACAGTTTGAATGGTGTCTGTGAGTATAACAGAACTCATATGGCAGGCCAAAACCTGAGAAGATTCCATACAGGAAGTGCCCTCTCTGACCATTTCTTGTCCTTCTATAGCCTCTTTATGGAAAATAGAGGATCTCTGCTGTAACGTGACATTTTCTAAGGCTCCCATAGGCTCTCAGAAGGCGCCAGAACGGGGAATGATGACTCTGCAGTCCCTGGGCGAAAAACAGTAGGGGTTTTGGAAAGTGGTTGCTCTGAGAACAATGACACAAGTGTGCACGCGTGCATGTGAAGACACCATTTTCTATTTTCAGTGTTTGAATGAAAACAAGGTCTCCCGGTCGGAATATTATCGCTATTTTACGAGAAAAATCGCATAAAAATGGATTTTAAACAGCGTTTGACATGCTTCGAAGTACGGTAATGTAATATTTTGAATTTTTTTGTCAAGATACGCACCGGCGCGTCACCCTTCGGATAGTGTCTTGAACGCAAGAACAAAACGCAGCTATTTGGATATAACTATGGATTATTTGGAACCAAAACAACATTGGGTGTTGAAGTAGATGTCCTGGGAGTGCATTCTGACGAAGAACAGTAAAGGTAATCCAATTTTTCTTATATTAAATCTGAGTTTGGTGAGTGCCAAACTTGGTGGGTGTCAAAATAGCTAGCCTGTGATGGCCGGGCTATCTACTCAGAATATTGCAAAATGTGCTTTCACCGAAAAGCTATTTTAAAATCGGACACCGCGATTGCATAAAGGAGTTCTGTATCTATAATTCTTAAAATAATTGTTATGTTTTTTGTGAACGTTTATCGTGAGTAATTTAGTAAATTCACCGGAAGTTTTCGGTGGGTATGCTAGTTCTGAACATCACATGCTAATGTAAAAAGCTGTTTTTTGATATAAATATGAACTTGATTGAACAAAACATGCATGTATTGTATAACATAATGTCCTAGGAGTGTCATCTGATGAAGATCATCAAAGGTTAGTGCTGCATTTAGCTGTGGTTTTGGTTTTTGTGACATTATATGCTAGCTTGAAAAATGGGTGTGTGATTATTTCTGGCTGGGTACTCTCCTGACATAATCTAATGTTTTGCTTTCGTTGTAAAGCCTTTTTGAAATCGGACAATGTGGTTAGATAAAGGAGATTCTTGTCTTTAAAATGGTGTAAAATAGTCATATGTTTGAAAAATTGAAGTTTTTGGATTTTTGAGGAGTTTGTAATTCGCGCCACGCTCTACCATTGGATATTGGCGAGGCGTTCCGCTAGCGGAACATCTAGATGTAAGAGGTTTAACGGCGCTACTGGCAACAGTATTTTATTTTGATACGTTGGTCTTAGGATGCCGTTACACGATGCAACTTGCACGCAATTTTAGTTGCTATCAACTGAGTTGCTTCTTGATTGCTTTGTGAAACACCCCACTGCAAGTAATAAGCAACTCGTCTGGTTGTAGCCAGTTGAAACTTTTCTGTTGAAACAACAGCCAATCCAAATAAACACCTTTGTCACATGGTCCATTCGAATGTTTGTCATTTCAACACAGCTGTCGTTGCTGCACAGCGCAACCCGCGATCAGGGTTGACAGAACACAACAGATGTATAAAAATGATTAGCGTCATGGTTTATGTACATGGTTTAGCAGTATATATCCTTGCTGTTACAATTACCAAATGTTGGATACACAAATCATTTGTGAAACCAAGATGTAATGAAGCAGACGATATTGGGTGACTTCAGAATTCTCAAACAAGTAGCTTCAATTTGATTGGCTGTTGCATGCACTTTAATTGCGTTTGAGTTGCTTCATGTAACAGCAAAGTTGCTTGAGATGATGTCACTTGCAACCTGCAACTGCGACTAAAATGGTGTGAAAGTTTCTTCGTGTAACCCCAGCCTTAAGGGTATTTTGTAAGGATTTATCTCTGCCCATCTCTGGGTCCACCCCTCTCAAACTGTCCCTTTCTTTTATTCCCTCTTAACAAGGATAGAGGGATCTCACAAAGGGTTTATCTATGAGCACTTCTGGCACCTTCGATAGGATAGTGAATGGAGAGAAAGAGACCCAAAGGAGGAAATTAACACCCAAGTTCTCTTCCTGTGTTTCACCTTTAACCGTGAATCTTATAATGCGTGTTCAGTTCCCCTCCGTTGTGATCCATGAATAAGAAAGAAATCCATTCTCATACGCCTCACCTTGACCACCAGACCTCACAGCTGGTAGAGAATGGTGGTTAGAGAGAAAGAGGGAGAAAGAGAGAGAAAGGGAGCAATATGTCTCTCACAGGGAGGTCACAGCCCCTTCATTTAACAGTGGGCTGGCAGACACAGGCAAGACAAAGCCCTTAGAAGACCTGTGACAACACACAGGGACAAAGAGGTGGAACGAGACAGAGCTACTGACAACGGAGGCTGGGCTAGAGGCTAACAGGCAGACACAATACTACTCCACGTCCTCCTCTCCCTCTATATATGTGACTCACAGAAAACCCAGTGGCAGAATCTCAATTCAAACCAAATCTGCAACTGTGAGGAGAAAAGGCAAAGCTAGTGAAAAGAAAGAGTTAAAGTCAATTAAAGAGGAGAGATGTAGACAGAGAAGAGAGGGAGACAGAGGAGAGAGGGAGACAAGGGGGAAAGGAAGATGGAGGAGAGAGGGAGATGGAGGAGAGAGGGAGACAGAGGGGTGACGCTCTCTCTTTCTCTCTGACAGTGGTGTAAAGTAATTAAGTAAAAATACTTGGGGTATCTGTACGACTTTAACTTTTACTTCACTACATTCCAAAAGAAAATAATGCACTTTATACTCCATATATTTTTCCTGACACCCAAAAGTACTCGTTACATTTTGAATACTTAGCAGGACAGGAAAATGGTCCAATTCATGCACTTATCAAAGAGAACGTCCCTGGTCATCCCTACTGCTTCTGATCTGGCGGACTCACTAAACACATGCTTCGTTTGTAAATTATGTCTGCGTTGGAGTGTGCCCCTGGCTATCTGTAATAAAAAAAGAAAAGAAAATGGTGCTGGCTGGTTTGCTTAATACAAGAAATTTGAAATGATTTATACTTTTACTTTCGATACTTATATATATGAGCAATTACATAGACTTTTTCCAAATGTTGTTATATTACAGCGTTATTCTAAAATGGATTAAATAAATAAAAATCCTAATCAATCTACACACAATACCCCATAATGACAAAGCAAAAACAGGTTTTTAGAAATGTTTGCAAATGTATTAAATTAAAAACAGAAATACCTTATTTACAGTATTCAGGCCCTTTGCTATGAGACTCGAAACTGAGCTCAGGTGCATCCTGTTTCTATTGATCATCCTTGAGATGTTTCTACAACTTGATCGGAGTCCACTTGTGGTCAATTAAATTGATTGGACATGATTTGGAAAGACACACACCTGTCTATATAAGGTTCCACAGTTGACAGTGCATGCCAGAGCAAAAACCAAGCCATGAGGTCGAAGGAATTCTCCATAGAGCTCCGAGACAGGATTATGTCGAGGCACAGATCTGGGGCAGGGTAACCAAAAATGTCTGCAGCATTGAAGATCCCCAAGAACACAGTGGGCTCCATCATTCTTAAATGGAAGGAGTTTGGAACCACCAAGACTCTTCCTAGAGCTGGTCTCCCGGCCAAACTGAGCAATCGGGGGAGAAGGGCCTTTGTCAGGAAGGTGACCAAGAACCCGGTGGTCACTCTGACAGAGCTCTAGAGTTCCTCTGTGGAGATGGGAGAACCTTCCAGAAGGAAAACCATCTCTACAGCACTCCACCAATCAGGCCTTTATGGTAGAGCGGCCAGATAGAAGCCACTCCTCAGTAAAAGGCACATGACAGCCAGCTTGGAGTTTTCCAAAAGGCATCTAAAGACTCTCACACCATGATAAACAGGATTCTGTAATTGCTGCCAAAGGTGCTTCAACAAAGTACTGAGTAAAGGGTCTGAATACTTATGTAAATGTGATATTTCAGTTTTTTTAAAACCTGTTTTTGCTTTGTCATTATGGGGTATTGTGTGTAGATTGATGAGAAAAAACAAACAATTTAATACATTTTAGAATAAGGCTGTAACGTAGCAAAATGTATGCACTCAAGCCAGAATTCGTTGACATCATCAATGCCAAGCAATAAAAACCCTGAAGTGGTCAGACCATGTCCATATTTGAGGCCAACTCCATTCAGATGAAACCTGAACCCTTATCCTCAAAACTCGGCACCCCCTTCTCTTACCATTTTTTATTCTAAGTATTTGTGTGATGATGTCTTTACCACTTTATTTATTTTGGTTTAATGTTTCAAAGAAAAGGGACAGATTGACACGCATACTACACAGCAGTGAACGGTGTTAGTTCCACTGAGATGGTGTTTTTTTGTACTAGCCTCCGCTACTGTTTTTAAAGGGACAACACCATCCTGGATGGAACAACAACCCATGCCTTTACTTGAAAGTTTACTAACTGTTATGTATACATTGTCAAAACTAGCAATCCCATTCACTTGTCTTTGTACTATATCTGACTCTTTGTGTAATTATATAGTTTCCAAATGCACTGTATTTTTAAAACCAAACACTTTTTGACTTTTACTCAAGTAGGTTTTTACTGGGTGACTTTCACTTGAGTCATTTTCTTTTAAGGTATCTTTAGTTTCACTCAAGTATGACAATTGGGTTGTTTTTCCACCAATGCTCTCATTAATATCTGTCTCTCAGTATCTGTTATTTTCTTGTTCTCTCTTTATTCAACCTATCTCCTTCATGCACTCTCTTTCTCCCTCTCTCATTCTCCCTCTTTCGTTCTCCCTCTCTCGTTCTCCCTCTCTCTCTTTCTCCCGCTTTTTTGAGTGCTATGTACCAGAACATGGGGGAGGCAGTAATGAGGGCCATGGACCAGAACATCGGGGGGCAATAATGAGAGCAAGGGACCAGAACATGGGGGGAGACCAGGGGGAGTATAAATCACTCTCCAACAGGTGAAGGAGATGAAACCTATATGTGCTCACACTCACACTCACATCAAGAAACAGTACCTATAAGGATCTTGCTAATAGGGAGTAGAACGAAATACTTCCTTGACAAAGTTGAATGTATTGCTTTTATCTCCTACTGCCGTGAAAAACCTCAAACATCAAGTATACCATGTTTTGAAATCGAGCTTTTAAGACTTTTCTAGAGAAAAGCGGCCCTATAGAGTGTACGATCATTGCGAGTGGTAAGGTTAACTGCTACATGTGAGGCCTTGGCAGCACCCAAACACTTGATTGATGAGAAAATGCCGATGAATGTAATGCCTTTCCAAGTGGTCCAGACATGGACCCGTGTCCCTTGCCTGTGTGCACTCGAAGAAAAATATGGCCGCAAATTGAAAGCGAGAAAAAAAAATTGTGTACCTTGAACTTTTCCCCAAATTCATTTTGGAAATACAATTTACAGGATGCTTGCACTGCAGAAAGAAATTGGTGCCGGGTCATATATAAAAAAATAAGAATGAGAGCGGAGACTTTCTTTATGATGGATGTTAAGAGTGTTGCCACCAGGACCAAGGCTGATTTTCCCTTAGCTCCACCTGGTCCTGTCACGGACATCTCCGAATGTACAGTGCCTTCAGAAAGTATTCACACCCCTTGACACCCCCCAACATTTTGTTGTGTTACAGCCTGAATTTAAAACGGATTATATTGAGATGTATTGTTACTGGCCTACTCACAATACCCCATAATGTCAAAGTGGAATTCTGTTTTAATATTTTTTTTTTTTTACAAATTAATAACAAATTAAAAGCTGAAATGTGTTGAGTCAATAAGTATTCAACCCCTTTGTTATGGCAAGTCTAAATATGTTCAGGAGTAAAAATGTGCTTAATAAATCACATAATAAGTTGCATGGACTAGTAATAGTATTTTACATGATTTTTGAATGAATACCTCATCTCTGTACCCCACACATGCAATTATCTGTAAGGTCCCTCAGTCGAGCAGTGAATTTCAAACACGGATTCCAACCACAAAGACCAGGGAGGTTTTCCAATGCCTCGCAAAGAAGGACACCTATTGGTAGATGGGTAAAACAAAAAAAACATCCCTTTGAGCATGCTGAAGTTATTAAATACACTTTGGATGGTGTTACACCCAGTCACTACAAAGACACAGGTGTCCACCCTAACTTAGTTGCCACTCAGGGATTTTACCATGAGGCCAATGGTGACTTTAAAACAGTTACCGAGTTTAATGGCTGTGTTAGGAGAAAACTGAGGATGGATCAACAACGTAGTTGCTTCACAATACTAACATAATTGACCGAGTGAAAAGAAGGAAGCATGAACAGAATAAAACATATTCCAAAACATCCATCCTGTTTGCAACAAGGCACTAAAGTAATACTGCAAAAAAGGTGGCAAAGCAATTCACTTTTTGTCCTGTATACAAAGTGTTGTGTTTGGGGCAAATCCAATACAACACATTACTGAGTAACACTCTCCATATTTTCAGGCATGTTGGTGGCTGCATCCTGTTATGGGTATGCTTGTAATTGCTAAGAACTGGTGAATTTTTCAGGATACAAAAGAAATGGAATGGAGCTAATACTGTGTAACTCCGGTAGGGCAACATATGAAAAATAGCACCTACTTGGTAGTGTGTACCGGTGCTCGACCAATCGGCGATAGCCAAAATCATCCACGACAGAGAATGATTGATTGTCAAGGGCAATGAATTCCATTATCTTGGTGTTAATGGATTTTGCCTTTGAGTTGTCTCGCTGAAATTCTATTACTCTTTCAAATGACTGCTCGACCTCTTGACTGCTCGATCCACACAGCAGACATTGTGGGCTAGGTTAGGAATGCTGTGTTGCATGTGTACCGCTATATTTTTTGTGGCGTCATTACGTCATCTACCTACGTTATATAGATATGCACGTTAGCTTTGACATCGGTTTTGCACATCGGCATTAAACTAGACATTGGGCTGATGCCGATGTTGGCATTTTTAGCTAATATCAGCCGATTCTGATATGCTTACCAATATATCGTACATCCATAGACTTCACCCATAATAAGGAGTTGGTACAAAAAAACTATTGCTTTCAATTTGTACAACAGAATATCATGGTTTACAGTATCGAATGCTTTTTGTAGGTCAAGCATGACCATACCACAGAAGTTGCCCTTGTAAATTTCTTGCTTGATCAAATCTATCAAGTATAGTAAACAAGTGTCGGTAGAATAGGATTGTCTAAAACTGGACTGAAGTTCATATAAAATGTCATGGTCATCAATGTACTTTATGATCTGTTCATAGAGTACCTTTCTAAAACCTTTGTCATGACTCTCCTATGAGGATCCGAAGGATCAGGTTTACAGTGGGTCCGCTCTACAGTGCCCTCTCTCTCACGCAGAGGGGGAAGAGGGGTGAAGTTGGCAGTTTTATGGCTGTCGTAAATACCTGCAGGAACTCTCTCTCCCAGTCTGCAGAAATGGAAGTTAAAAATCCCTTTGTTACAACAGAGAGAGATTCTGTAATACTGTGACATTCAAGATTGGATAATGAAAAATATTTCTGTAATCCAAACATTTGGAATGGTCCGTGGGTATTTAAAAAACTATCCTGTTAAATTCATGAAGACGATATAACCAAATAACGGTAACTCTACAAATGTATACGTCCCAGTTATCAGATTTACATCTAAATGTTGTGGAACGTATATGATTAAATATTAAACTTTTTGTGAGAAGATAAAATCTAAGTTTAGCCTTCCATGTAAAGTTTTACCCAGTCAGTAACCACACCCACGTGAGCACAGACCTTGTGGAAACGTGACTGACACCGCCCTCCAAGGTGAGTGCTTAAAAGGACTCGCTGAAGAATTAACATATTAGACCAGAAACGGTAAGCCGGATGTGTACAATGGTTAGACTCTACATTAAACCACCATGACCAACAGCAGTCTGTAGCTGTTTAAAAGTACTTTAGTCCAGTAAACTCGACCGAAAACCAATGGGTGGTACTTTGAAAGATACATTCTAATGAACACTTCCTCTGGAAGATCCGTTCTAACAGACACTACGAGACAGAGAAGCTACAGCTACAAAGGACATGGTGACCTGTGGTGGACAACCAGAGACTTACACAACCAGAGACTTTCTGTCGAATTACTCCCCATAGATGGATCAAGTGTTTTCAACAGAGAGACAGCAAAGACATTCGTAAATATGTACATTGCAATTCTTTCGCATGAGTGGCCTTTCATGTGCAAAGTATTCGCATTTAGTTAGTAAGCCAATTTGTATATCGCGGATTCATCATTTATGCTAGGTTTCGTACAGATATCCAATAATTTTGCAACATTCAGAAAAAGACTGATAAGGTAAATAATAACTAATGAATTGACTGTGACTGATGTGAGAGATATTTAGTCGGGAGATAGTAACTTGTTAAATAACTTTTCCCATGGTGAGCCAGATTACTACTTAATTCATTCTTATATGATTCATTTAATTGCGTAATAATTGAACGTGGTATGTAATTATTTTATAAAATAACAGTCAAACACATTAATGATAGTCACAACACCTTGTTCAACTTTGCTTCCTTTCTTGTATAAAGGAACAACTCTTGCATGTTTCAACTCTTGTGGTACCATTCCATGTTGAAAAAAAAGATCACGTGTTTTACAAAAGGCCCGATATGATCAGCAGCATCACTCAGGAATATAGCTGGGATGTTATCCATTCCTGATGCTTTCTATTTGTCTAGATCTTTAAGCATATTTGTAACATTGCTGGTCAACAAGTTTGCTGGCAATGGTGGTGAAAAACGCAATAATGATAATTACAATTATCAGCCACCTCTGCTCTGTCAAAGGTTAGAGTACCATTGATGTTTATTCCAATGCTGTTTGACTTTGTTGTTGGCTTGCTGCTAGTGCCTAGGTCCTTGAGAGTCTTCCAGAGCTCCCTGGGGTCGTTTTTATTGTCCTGGATCTTGCTCTTAGAGAAGGACCGTTTCGCTTCGTCAACCAGCCTTTGAACTGTTTTCCTTAGGTGTTTGTATTGAGTGAAGAAATCTGGCAATTTTTACCTCTTTTTAGAGCAGTGTTCCTCATGGTGATGGAATTAAGGATTTCCTTCCTACTGATCCAGGGTTCTGTCCTTTGTATGATATTCATCATGTTTAGGGGTGCCAGCTTGTCCACAGTACTGGGAAATCTACCTTGGAAGAGTTCCCATGCTCGATGAACATCCTCACTTTCCATAACTTGAGACCAGTCTACCTATCCTAGCAGTTCATTCAATTGTTCTATGTCATAGTTTTGGTCCTGATGGCATTGTGACAATTGAATGGTAGTTTTTCAATGTAATAGCTACTATAAATTGGACAGTGCAGTTAGATTAACAAGAATTTAAGCTTTCTGCCCATATAAGACATGTCCATGTCCCGGGAAATGTTCATGTTACTTACAATGTCATGCTAATCACCTTAGTGCACGTTAGCTCAACCGTCCCAGTGGAGGGACACCGATCCCGTAGAGGTTTTAAATTGTTCTTTGTCATAGTTTTTGGTCCTGATGGTATTGTGAGAATTTACCAGTTTTCTTCTCACTTTCCTAGTGCACTGTATAAAAAAGATGCTCACTAATTCCATATGCAATTACACCACTTTGGGATATCTTGTGATTATATGATACCATAATGAGATCAATGGCAGTCTGACTGGTGTCACATATCAACCGAGTTAAACAGAAAGTTTTGCAAAAGTTTAGACAAGTCCTTACTGTATACAGGGGGCAGCTCATGTTCACTACATCAGTATTTACATAACCCAGAATAATCACTTCAGAGATTAGAAAGTCACAGTAGACAGTACCCTTTTTTAAGAATCTCATAAAAGTCACTCATTTCTGGAGGTCTATACAGAGCCCCTACCAAGATTGGTTTGCTCTTAGGTAATAATATATCCAGCTAAACTGCTTCATGGTTTAAATACATTATCATGGTAAAACCAATGTCGGTTTGACATAGATGCACACACCCCCTCTTCTGTGATATCAATCATTTCGGGTAATTAGGAAGTTTTCTATTTCTATCTTTGACGGAAGGATCTAGCCAAGTCTCTGTGAAATATGAAACCCCTGCATTACTCTTTCTGGCGAGCAAGTATATTTCCTATATGTTTGGCAGTAGACTGCGTATATTACAATGTAAGCAAAGCAAACCTCTGGAGGCGAAGGGCTTGAAAGAGTCTACCTCAAGAAGATCTGTTTGGGGCACTTGGTTGAGTTTGCTCTCTGAGTTCTCGACTTCACCAAGGAAAGATGCTGACTCAATTGATTGGTCCTCTGTACGCTCTCCCACAAAGGGTTTCAACTTTGTCCATCTTCGCACAGCGCTGGGCCTCTGCCTCAGATGCCGAAGTGACCACCCCCTTTCACCTGGCCGGCGTTGGTCCCAGCAAGTCTCTTTACCCTCTGCCTTACTCCCACACTTCCAAACATGGGCTTGTTGGTGTGGCTTGACTGTGTCCAGCATCCCATCCAGTCCTGCCGGAGAGTAGAATTGATGTTTTAGAAGAAGCAGGCTATCCCGTGTGTACCAGTGTCTAGTTGCATCTTTATTTCCCATGCTTACCACAGGTGAGAAGAACATCAATAGCAGAAAAAATCCCTGATTGGCCGAGTTGCAGTTATGACCTAAATCTGTTTAATAATCTATGGCAAGACCTGAACATTGTCTAGCAATGATCAACAAACAATATTCTTGAGCTTGAAGAATTTTCAAAATATTAATGGGCAAATGTTGCACAATCCAGGTGTGGAAAGCTCTTAGAGACTTACCTAAAAAGTCTCAGTTGTAATCGCTGCCAACGGTGTTTCTATAAAGTATTGACTGAGGGCTGTGAATACTTATGTAAATGAGATACACTACATGACCAAAAGTATGTGGACACCTGTTCGTCGAACATCTTATTCTAAAATCATGGGCATTAATATGGAGTTGGTCCCTCTTTTGCTGCTAAAACATCCCCCACTCTTCTAGGAAGGCTTTCCACTAGATGTTGGAACATTGCTGCAGGGACTTGCTTCCATTCAGCCACAAGAGTATTAGTGAGGTTGGGCACTGATGTTGAGCGAATAGGCCTGGCTCGCAGTCGGCATTCCAATTCATCCCAAAATTGTTCAATGGGGTTGAGGTCAGGGCTCTGTGCAGGCCAGTCAAGTTCTTCTACACTGATCTTGACAAACCATTTCTGTATGGTCCTCGCTTTGTGTATGGGGGCATTGTCATGCTGAAACAGGAAAGGTTCTTCCCCAAACTGTTGCCACGAAGTTGGTAGCACAGAATTGTCTAGAATGTCAATGTAAATCAAATGGAATTGTATTGGTCACATACACATATTTAGCAGATGTTATTGCGGGTGTAGCAAAACGGTTGTGTTCCTAGCTACAATAGTGCAGTAGTATCTAAAAAGTATTTACATTAAACACACAAATCTAAAAGTAAAATAATGGAATTAAGGACAGTATATATATTAGATCGAGCAAAGTCGGAGTGGCATTGACTAAAATACAGTAGAATAGAATACAGTATATTCATATGAGATGAGTAAAGCAGTATGTAAACATTATTTATCAAATCAAAGTTTAGTTGTCACGTGCGCCGAATACAACAGGTGTAGACCTGACGGTGAAATGCTTACTTACAGGCTCTAACCAATAGTTCCAAAAAGGTATTAGGTGAACAATAGGTAAGTAAAGAAATAAAACAACAGTAAAAAGACAGGCTATATACAGCAGCTAGACTATAAAAGTAGCGAGGCTACATACAGACACCAGTTAGCCGGGCTGATTGAGGTAGTATGTACATATAGATATGGTTAAAGTGACTATGCATATATGATGAACAGAGAGTAACAGTAGCGTAAAAGAGGGGTTGGCGGGTGGTGGGTAGGACACAATGCAGATAGCCCGGTTAGCCAACGTGCGGGAGCACTGGTTGGTCGGCCCAATTGAGGTAGTATGTACATGAATGTATAGTTAAAGTGACTATGCATATATGATAAACAGAGAGTAGCAGCAGCGTAAAAAAAGGGGTGGGGGGGGCACACAATGCAAATAGTCCGGGTAGCCATTTGATTACCTGTTCAGGAGTCTTATGGCTTGGGGGTAAAAACTGTTGAGAAGCCTTTTTGTCCTAGACTTGGCACTCCGGTACCACTTGCCATGCGGTAGTAGAGAGAACAGTCTATGACTGGGGTGGCTGGGGTCTTTGACAATTTTTAGGGCCTTCCTCTGACACCGCCTGGTGTAGAGGTCCTGGATGGCAGGCAGCTTTGCCCCAGTGATTTACTGGGCCGTACGCACTACCCTCTGTAGTGCCCTGCGGTCAAAGGCCGAGCAATTGCCGTACCAGGATGCGATGCAACCAGTCAGGATGCTCTCGATGTTGCGGCTGTAGAACCTTCCATGCCAAATCTTTTTAGTTTCCTGAGGGGGAATAGGCTTTGTCGTGCCCTCTTCACGACTGTCTTGGTGTGTTTGGACCATTTAAACATTATTAAAGTGACTAGTATTCCATTATTAAAGTGGCCAGTGATTCCAAGTCTATGTATATAGGGCAGCAGCCTCTAAGGTGCAGGGTTGCGTAACCGGGTGGAAGCCAGCTAGTGATAGCTATTTAACAGTCTGATGGCCTTAAGATAGAAGCTGTTTTTCAGTCTCTCGGTCCCAGCTTTGATACACATGTACTGACCTCGCCTTCTGGATGATAGTGGGGCGAACAGGTCGTGGCTCGGGTGGTCCTTGATGATCTTTCTGGCCTTCCTGTGACATCGGGTGCTGTAGGTGTCCTGGAGGGCAGGCAGTGTGCCCCCGTTGATGTATTGGGCAGACCGCACCACCCTCTGGAGAGCCCTGTGGTTGCGTTCTGTGAAGTTGTTGTACCAGGCAGTGATACTGCCCGACTGGATGCTCTCAATTGTGCATCTGTAAAAGTTTGTGAGGGTTTTAGGGGTCAAGCCAAATTTCTTCAGCCTCCTGAGGTTGAAGTGGCGCTATTGCGCCTTCTTCACCACACTGCATGTGTGGGTGGACCATTTCAGATCGTCAGTGATGTGTACGCCTAGGAACTTGAAGCTTTCCACCTTCTCAACTCCCGTCGATGTGGATAAGGACTCTGCTGTTTCCTGAAGTTCATGATCAGCACTTTTTTTTTGTTGACGTTGAGGGAGAGGTTATCTTCCTGGCACCACACTCCCAGGGCACTCGCCTCCTCCCTGTAGGCTGTCTCGTCATTATTGGTAATCAGGCCTACTACTGTTGTGTCATCAGCAACCTTGATGATTGAGTTGGAGGCGTGCACGGCCAAGCAGTCATGGTTGAACAGGGAGTACAGGAGCGTGCACCCTTGTGGGGCCCCTTTGTTGAGGATCAACGAAGTAGAGGTGTTGTTTCCTAACTTCTCCACCTGGGGGCGGCCCGTCAGGAAGTCCAGGACCCAGTTGCACAGGGCGGGGTTCAGACTCAGGGCTCAGAGCTTGATGATGAGCTTGGAGGGTACTATGGTGTTGAATGCTGAGCTATAGTCAATGAACAGCATTCTTACATAGGTATTCCTCTTGTCCAGATGGGATAGGGCAGTGTGCAGTGCGATGGCGATTTCATCATCTGTGGATCTATTGGGGCGGTAAGTACATTGAAGTGGGTCTAGGGAGTCAGGTAAGGTAGAGTGTCAAACAAACTTCATGATGACAGAAGTGATTGCTACTGGGCGATAGTCATTTAGTTCAGTTACCTTTGCTTTCTTGGGTACAGAAACAATGGTGTACATCTTGAAGCATGTGGGGACACCAGACTGGGATAGGGAGAGCTTGAATATGTCCGTAAACATTCCAGCCAGCTTGTCTGCGCGTGCCCT
The DNA here is from genome assembly GCF_901001165.1 of Salmo trutta. Lineage (NCBI taxonomy): Eukaryota > Metazoa > Chordata > Actinopteri > Salmoniformes > Salmonidae > Salmo > Salmo trutta. The sequence goes on from NC_042958.1 coordinate 50,267,178, forward strand.
GAGTACGTGGCTAGGGATGCCGTCTGGGCCGGCAGCCTTGCAAGGGTTAACATGCTTAAATGTCTTACTCACGTCAGGCCACGGAGGAGAGCTCACAGTCCTTGGTAGCGGGTTGCGTCGGTGGCACTGTGTTATCCTCATAGCCGGCGAAGGTGTTTAGCTTGTCCGGAAGCAAAACATCGGTGTCCACGACGAGGCTGGTTTTCCCATTGTAGTCTGCGATTGTCTGTAGACCCTGTCACATACATCTCGTGTCTGAGCTGTTGAATTGCGGCTCCACTTGTCTATGTACAGACGTTTTGCCTGTTTGATTGCCTTACGGAGGGAATAACTACACTGGGCCTTGTAGGAATTTCAAAAAGTTGAGTAGCAGTGGTTCAATGTAGTACAGTCAATGTGTTGTTAGAACTTCGGTAGCGTTTTCCTCAAATTTGCTTTATTAAAATCCCCAGCTACAATAAATGTGGCCTCAGGATATGTGGTTTCCAGTTTGCATACAGACAAAGAGAGAGACAGAGAGGTAGACAGAGACAGAGAGAGAGAAACAGAGAGATGGACAAAGAGAGAGACAGGGAGATAGACAGACAGAGAGAGAAACAGAGAGATAGACAGATGGAAACAGAGATATAGAGAGAGACAGAGAGGTAGACAGAGCCAGAGGGAAACAGAGCCAGAGTGAAACAGAGAGATAGACAGAGAGAAACAGAGATATAGACAGACAAAGAGAGAGAGACATAACCAGACAGAGAGAAGGAAACCAACAGAGACAACTAAGTCAACCAGGGTGCTGATGGGAAAAAGAATCCTGGCGTGGTCTGAGGATGTAGAATGAAGAAGTGGCCCCCAACTGGTGGAACTTTGGGAGAGAATAAATGCCAGCATTCCAAACAGACCTGGGCCAGTATTAATCTCCTGAATAGCCTTGGAGCATAGCTCGCTTTAGAGGAAATAGCATGCTAAACCAAAGCGCCATTCAATCTCCCCTGGCCGGTCCCTCTGTGCTGCCTGCTACACAGCCAAGACAAGCAAGGCCCAGTGCAATAAGGAGTGATGGAGTGGGGCCTTAGCTACACAGCAAGCAGCCCATCCACTGAACACGTTTACATCTTAATCAGATCACACAATATGACAGGTGGAGAAACAGGAAGGGGCAGGTAGAGGAGGATGCAATTAACTGTGACACATGAAGGGAGAGGGGGGAGAGACAGGGAAAGAGAGAGAGAGGGAGGTAGAGAGAGAATGTTACTATTAGCACTGCTTTTAGACGCTGTTTAAAAAGGCTCTAGATCAGGTTTCTAGGCTTTTAATTTGAGCAGCATTGACTCGATGTTGGACGCACACCGCAACGGGTATTTGATGGTATTGAATAAAAAGCGTTCAAAGCCGTTGTAAAGAGGATGACAGTTGTTCTCTATTATCCGAGAGGTGACCTTGTTTAAAAAAGTACTAACCTAGCATGGTTATTAGCATCCTAGGTTTACTGATTTTCTATAACTGCCCAATACCTGACTGGGTATTGAACCTGGGTCATCTGCATGACTAAAGGCCATGTTAGCCAGCGAGCTAAAGTCTAGATATGAGCTCTAGGTGTTAGCACAAATCCAAGGCAGGTTTGTGTGTTTTACCGAACTACCTACAGTACATTTGTAAAGTACTTTAACCTCCCTAAAACAGCCTAAAACGGCAGAATGAGAGCTATTCCCTGTTTAGTAAAAAAGTCAAGTTGCACTCCTGCGTCTACGCTCACAGTAAAACGGAAATGTTATGTTTTTCTCATTTTCTCCAGATGGACTCATTCATCTTTTAATCTGTTCTGAAGTGCAGTAGGGGTGGTATTAGCCTGGCTCCAACAACACACTGCACTCTCAAGGTTTTACCATAAGTATTACAGATGAAGAGTGCTACAGTACTGTACCACTAGGAGGAGAATGCAGGGATTGAGGATTTTTTACTTGGATTTATTTTTACGATCCCCATTAGCCGACGCCAATGGTGACAGCTAGACTTACTGTGGTCTGACACATGACGAAAAATACATTACAGACAAAATACTCTACAATTTACATAAAGTACCAGTCCAAACTTTGGACACACCTACTCATTCCAGGGTTTTTCGATATTTTTCCTATTTTCTATATTGTAGAATAATAGGGAAGACATCAAAACTATGAAATAACAGTATATGTTTTTTTTAAATGTGTGTGTGCATGTGACCGTGCGAGTGCTAGGCTATATGGAGGAGATTACTGAGTAGTTTGGTTTCATCAGTCTGACCCCCAGTCTTCACTTGAAGTTATTGAGGGATGCTGATGTTTTGGCAATGTGAAGATAATAATTCCAGAGTATGGTACCACTGTATCTGACAGATAGACTATGTGAGGTGCGGCAGTGGGGAGGGTGAAGGTTATCTCAGTGTCTTGTGTTATATAGACGGATTTCAGAATTAACCTGGAAGAACCCAATGAAGGGTTTAGGTAAACTGTCTGGGAGGTATGAGTATATGTAGATAAAAATGCATAATTAATGTCGTAAATAGACAATATATTGAGTTTCTTAAATAAAGTTGCAGTTGGAGCCACGTAATTAGAGAAGGTGGCTAGTCTTGCAAATGTCTCTTGTATGATGAGTAATTTGTGTATGTAGGAGGCATATGTACTGGCCCAGACAATATTACAGAACAACCCCAAATATTTTTTTATCATATTACTCCAGTGCTAGCCTCCCTACACTGGCTTCCTGTTAAGGCAAGGGCTGATTTTAAGGTTTTACTGCTAACCTACAAATCATTACATGGGCTTGCTCCTACCGATCTTTCCGATTTGGTCCTGCCGTACATACCTACACAAACGCTACAGTCACAAGACGCAGGCCACCTAATTGTCCCTAGAATTTCTAAGCAAACAGCTGGAGGCAGGGGTTTCTCCTATAGAGCTCCATTTTTATGGAAAGGTCTGCCTACCCATGTGAGAGACGCAGACTCGGTCTCAACCTTTAAGTCTTTACTGAAGACTCATCTCTTCAGTAGGTCCTATTGAGTGTAGTCTGGCCCAGGAGTGTGAAGGTGAACGGAAAGGCTCTGGAGCAACGAACCACACTTGCTGTCTCTGCCTGGCCGGTTCCCCTCTCTCCACTGGGATTCTCTGCCTCTAACCCTATTACAGGGGCTGAGTCACTGGCTTACTGGTGCTCTTCCATGCCATCCCTAGGAGGGGTGCGTCACTTGAGTGGGATGAGTCACTGACGTGATCTTCCTGTCTGGGTTGGCGTCCCCCCCTTGGGTTGTGCCGTGGCGGAGATCTTTGTGGTCTATACTCGGCCTTGTCTCAGGATGGTAAGTTGGTGGTTGAAGATATCCCTCTAGTGGTGTGGGGGCTGTGCTTTGGCAAAGTGGGTGGGGTTATATCCTGCCTGTTTGGCCCTGTCCGGGGGTATCATCGGATGGGGCCACAGTGTCTCCTGACCCCTCCTGTCTTAGCCTCCAGTATTTATGCTGCAGTAGTTTATGTGTCGGGGGGCTAGGGTCAGTCTGTTATATCTGGAGTATTTCTCCTGTCTTATCCGGTCTTCTGTGTGAATTTAAGTACGCTCTCTCTAATTCTCTCTTTCTCTCTCTCTTTCTCTCGGAGGACCTGAGCCCTAGGACCATGCCTCAAGACTACCTGGCATGATGACTCCTTGCTGTCTCCAGTCCACCTGGCCATGCTGCTGCTCCAGTTTCAACTGTTCTGCCTGCGGCTATGGAACCCTGACCTGTTCACCGGACGTGCTACCTGTCCCAGAACTGCTGTTTTCAACTCTCTAGAGACAGCAGGAGCGGTAGAGATACTCTCAATGATCGGCTATGAAAAGCCAACTGACATTTACTCTTGAGGTGCTGACTTGTTGCACCCTCGACAACTACTGTGATTATTATTATTTGACCATGCTGGTCATTTACGAACATTTGAACATCTTGGCCATGTTCTGTTATAATCTCCACCCGGCACAGCCATAAGAGGACTGGCCAGCCCTCATAGCCTGGTTCCTCTCTAGGTTTCTTCCTAGGTTTTGGCCTTTCTAGGGAGTTTTTCCTAGCCACCGTGCTTCCACACCTGCATTGCTTGCTGTTTGGGGTTTTAGGCTGGGTTTCTGTACAGCACTTTGAGATATCAGCTGATGTAAGAAGTGCTATATAAATACATTCGATTTGATTACAGTAAATGAGTATTGGGGGAATTATGCTATAGTAAAGAGTTACGAAGCACGCCTGATGAACCAAATAACTAATCTTTCTGATGATAGCAACAGAGTTCATCACTTTGCTGCAGACAAATTGAATATGATCTTTCCAGGATAACGTTTCATCAGTATGAACTCCGAGGAATCTAGTGGATTTGACTTGTTCCATTTCATTTCCACCAATTGAGATTCTGGCTCTTTTTTATTTATTTATTATTTTTTACAATATTTCTTACTCTTACTAGTGAATAAAATAAAGTTTGATTTTTTTTTTAAATGTAAAGATAATTTGTTTATCTGGAACCATTCAGAAAATGTGGCCATGCCTGAGTTGGCTTCATTAATTAGTGAATCAAAATTATTGTGATAAAATCAAATTGGTATCATCAGCAAAGAATAACGGTAGAAGACACAGCAGCGAGGTCATTGATATAGATTAGGAATAACAATGATCCAATTATCCAACCCTGTGGGACGCCACAGCATATCTTGGCCCTGGTAAATTCACAGCTGTTTGCGTAAAAATTGTTTTTCTCTATCATAACATAACTACATAACCAATTATATGTATAGTCATGAAAACCGTAATAATGCAATTTAGAAGTAATATTTCAGGATCAACTGTGTCAAACGCTTTGGATTAATCTAAAAAGATGCCAAGCGCGTATTCATTGTTGTTAAGGGCTGTAAATATTTTATCCACAAGTTGCAAAAGAGACATATCTGTGGAGTAGTTTTTACAAAAACCATATTGGTGCTCATATAGAACACATTGTTGATTTAAATGTTTCTCTGATAAATACATTTTTCTAGGACTTTAGAAAAACATGGTAGTACAGATATTGGCCGATAATTTGTCAAATATATTGGATCCTCAGATTAATAGAGGGGGATAATTTTGGTAATTTTAAAATCTTTAAGAACAATACAAATCTTTAAGAACAATATACATTTGCATAGATTTGGTGAAGACATACGTTAGAGGCTCAGTGATCAAAGAAGATCATGTCTCATCATGACCTGCTGCTGATATCTTTAAGTTACCAATTACCTCCATCACCTCCAGTACATCATCACCTCCATTACATCATCACCTCCATTACATCAGGAGGATCAAACTGAAGCAGAAAAGGGAAATGTCCCTTTATGTAATTCAAGGGATTTCCATCAGTTTTGTCCATTTTCTTTGACAGAGAGAAAACCACACTCACAAAAAAGTTAATAAATTCTTATTCAACAGTTGATTGATGATTTTCCAAGTTGACTTTATATAGTTTAAGGATTCTTGGAATTTGTTAGTAAAATATATTTTTGGGGATATCTGAAGTAGGTGAGTAAATTTGTTCTTGTACTTTTTGTCATTTGCAGAATTCAGGGAAACCAAGGTTTCCAGAACCCTTCTGCCGCTCTCTTCTGTGGTTTAAGGGAAAACAGTGGTCAAACACACCGTTTAAAGTCTGCTAAGCAGACTCCACACCGGCCTGATTATAACAAATTTACCATGAGATATCATTAATCCGCATCTTAAAGAGTTCACAACTTCTTTTGTTAAATATTCTAAATATAATGCTACTAATCATCCTTATCTGTTCATTTCCAGCTGCCAAAAGAGGAGTGGAAAATTGGAAAGTGGTCAGAAATATCAATATAAAGAAAACCTGTGTTAGCCACATTATTCAAAACGTGTACAAATATGATCAATAAGGCTAGTAGATGAACTGGTCTCTCTTGTGGGCTTATAGATGAGGAGGTACAGATAGCTGGACTATAAAGTATTCAAAAAGTCAGATGTCAGTGAGTGGTTCTCACTTTTAAAGACATTTATGTTGTAACCTCCCAATAGAAAACAAATGTTATCTTAATTATTTATCAAATCCCAGGTTAATGCAAGGATATCAATGAAACTACAAATGTCAGAATCGGGTGGCTGATAGATGTATCCAACTACCACTTTTTTACCGCCAACGAATCAACAGGAGGGAATTTCTATGAAAAGAGATTCAACATCAATGTTAATCAGATGTAAGTGTGAGTTCCTCTCTTACAGAGAATTGAAAATGCTTATGAACAAAAATGGACCCTCCTCCCACTCTTGATGTTCTACAGTGGTGAACAGCATTCTAAGGAGACATGTCATAAAGCATGGCTGTCTCTACAGTCAACCATGTTTCTAAAAGATGTACAAATTATGACTGAGAGAAGACCGATAATGAACAAGGGGGTCATGATTTTTCATAAGACTGCGAACACTCAAATGAAAGGTAGAAAATAAGCTTGGAATTAGATGTTGTACAGGTTGTTAAATTGCTTAACATTATAGTAATCACAAGTATTAGACTTATTATGGTACATTTCAGGGTATTTGAATCTGAATCAATACAATCATTATATTTATCGTTCACTTCATACATATCTAATGGTTAAAGATCATGTTATCAGGGTTGATATCCTGCCCAACTAAGAGAGATACATAGTGGGAATCATCCGGAGAGTGGAACAGAAACATAGAAATGCATGCTTCACATGTCCAGTACGACCACACATTGGTGTTAGTTTTATCAATAGGGGTACACTTCTTATGGAATGCACATTGACACAGTCCACCGCTGAAGACTTAAGAGGGTTATAACATTTAGAGCGGTGTGTGTTTTGGTCATGAGGTTAGGTGAAACACATGAACAAAGTAGAGTAAATATGTGGGTGTATGTGTGTATGTGTGGGGGTGTGCGTGTGTGTCAAATCAGTGGACTATAGCTGAGTCACTTGCCATAGGCCTACGAGAAGAGAGGGGGGGGGGGGGTGAACGACCAGCTGATCATACTTCAGGTATGAGATGTTGCCTGTTTTTCATTCTTCAATTAGTCGTGGCAGCAGTTCCTTTCTTTTGAGGTGTACCTTTCTGGAGAAGTCTTCAATGATTAAGATTTTGGTTCCCTTCAGGCACTTGGCTCTCCTGAGAATCTCCTCCTTGTCTTTGACCCTGAGCAGTTTCACCACTATAGATCTGGGCCGTCCATTGGGGAAGAAAGTGCCTTTCCCATGTGCCCTCTCCATCTCGTTGAGTTTAGGGTCCAGTTTGAGTTGATCTGCCAGGAGTTTCTTGGCCTTGGCTTCTGTCTCATGCCAAGCTTCAGTCTATATGTCCTTAATTCCATCGATTAAAATGTTATTCCGCCTTGATTGATTTTCGAGGTAGTCTTCTTTGGAAGTGTGCTTGTCAAGTGATGTTTGGAAAATTGCAAAATCCTCAGACATTGTTTTGAATGCGGTCTGGCTGATGAACTTTGTGCCCCTTTAGTTCCCTCACCTCTGACTGAATAAATTCCCAACTGTGTTTACATTCTATTACATCTTTAAACAGATCATCAACCCTTTTGTTGGTAGAATCCAGAAAGAGTTGCAGGAAGGACTTAAAGTTATTTTCCTGCAGCTCTATTAGATCTTTATAGAACTGTTTTTGTTGATGGAGTAGCTCATGGAGTGTATTGCTGATACGTATTCCTCTTCCGCAGTGAGCTTTGCAGCATTTTTCTGTCTAGTATTAGCCATGCTACAACCTTATTGTGAGCTGAAATGAGTTCGGAAACACAACCCACCCCGCCTCCCGAATACAAGCTCCCCCAGTGAAATGGCAAACACACACATGCAAAACAGACTTGATCACACATGCACTAGTACGATAAACAGAGTGAAGGCAGATAACTTCTTCACAGTAAGGATCCTGGCTGCCCTTAGACTAAGCGAGCGGGAGATCACCAACTAGAAAGTTAGTACTGTTGATCCAAGCAGTGTGCGGAGCAGTAAGCCAAAACACTGGTCGAAGATGCTTGAGAGAGACAGTGGTAGGAGCTTTCGCTTACACACGGAACGATCAGCGTGAACGAGGAGTGTGGTTTGGCAGTTTGAAATTTGTAAAGTTAGTGTGGGAGAGGTGGAAAAATTGTTGTTAAAATTTTTATTTTATTTAACCTTTATTTAACTAGGCAAGTCAGTTAAGAACAAATTCTTATTTTACAATGACGGCCTACCAAAAATAAAAAGGCCTCCTGTGGGGACGGGGGACTGGGATTAAAAATAAAACATGGGTACAATATAAATATAGGACAGAACACTACATAAAGAGAGACCTATGACAACAACATAGCAAGGCAGAAACACATGACAACACAGCATGGTAGCAACACAACATAACAACAACATGGTAGCAACACAACATGGTAGCAGCACAAAACATGGTACAAACATGGTACAAACATTATTGGACACAGACAACAGCACAAAGGGCAAGAAGGTAGAGACAACAATACATCACACAAAGCAGCCACAACTGTCAGTAAGAGTGTCCATGATTGAGTATTTGAATGAAGAGATTGAGATAAAACTGTCCAGTTTGAGTGTTTGTTGCAGCTCGTTCCAGTCGCTAGCTGCAGCAAACTGAAAAGAGGAGCGACCCAGGGATGTGTGTGCTTTGGGGACCTTTAACAGAATGTGACTGGCAGAACAGGTGTTGTATATGGAGGATGAGGGCTCCAGTAGATATCTCAGATAGGGGGGAGTGAGGCCTAAGAGGGTTTTATAAATAAGCATCAACCAGTGGGTCTTGTGACGGGTATACAGAGATGACCAGTTTACAGAGGAGTATAGAGTGCAGTGATGTGTCCTATAAGGAGAATTGGTGGAAAATCTGATGCCCAATGGTAAAGAACATCTAGTCCCTCGAGAGCACCCTTACCTGCCGATCTATAAATGATGTCTCCGTAATCTAGCATGGGTAGGATGGTCATCTGAATCAGTGTTAGTTTGGCAGCAGGGTGAAAGAGGAGGGATTACGATAGAGGAAACCAGGTTTAGATTTGATATGTGCTGAGAGAGGGACAGTGCACTGTCTAGCCATATTCCCAAGTACTTGTATGAGGTGACTACCTCAAGCTCTAAATAACACCTGTGGGGGGGGCATTCTTCTTACCAAACCACATTACCTTTATTTTGGAGGTATTCAGAACAAGGTTAAGGGTAGAGAAAGCTTGTTGGAAACTAAGAAAGCTTTGTTGTTGAGCATTTAACACAACATCCGGGGAGGGGCCAACTGAGTCTAAAACTGTATCATCTGCATATATACTCAGCAAAAAAATAAACGTCTTCTTACTGTCAACTGTGTTTATTTTCAGCAAACTTAACATTTGTAAATATTTGTAAAACATAACAAGATTCAAGAACTGAGACATAAACTGAACAAGTTCCACAGACAAGTGTAACAGAAATCGAATAACATGTCCCTGAACAAAGTGGGGGTCAAAATCAAAAGTAACAGTCAGTATCTGGTGTGGCCACCAGCTGCATTAAGTACTGCAGTGCATCTCCTCCTCATGGACTGCACCAGATTTGCCAGTTCTTGCTGTGAGATGTTACCCCACTCTTCCACCAAGTCACCTGCAAGATAAACGCGAATCCGACCATCACCCCTGGTGAGACAAAACCGTGACTCGTCAGTGACATGCACTTTGGTCCAGCGATGGTGGGTTTGTGCCCAGAGGAGACATTGTTGCCAGCGATGACTGGTGAGGACCTGCCTTACAACAGGAATACAAGCCCTCAGTCCAGCCTCCCTCAGCCTATTGCGAACAGTCTGAGCACTGATGGAGGGATTGTGCATTCCTGGTGTAACTCGGGCAGTTGTTGTTGCCATCCTGTACCTGTCCCGCAGGTGTGATGTTCGGATGTATCGATCCTGTGCAGGTGTTGCTACACATGGTCTGCCACTGTGAGGACAATCAGCTGTCCATCCTGTCTCCCTGTAGTGCTGTCTTAGGCGTCTCACAGTACGGACATTGCAATTTATTGCCCAGGCCACATCTGCAGTCCTCATGCCTCCTTGCAGCATGCCTAATGCACGTTCACGCAGATGAGCAGCGACCCTGGGCATATTCTTTTGCTGTTTTCAGAGTCAGTAGAAAGGCCTCTTTAGTGTCCTAAGTTTTCATAACTGTGACCTTAATTGCCTACCGTCTGTAAGCTGTTAGTGTCTTAATGACCGTTCCACAGGTGCGTGTCCATTAATTGTTTATGGTTCATTGAACAAGCATGGGAAACAGTGTTTAAACCCTTTACAATGAAGATCTGTGAAGTTATTTGGATTTTTACGAATTATCTTTGGAAGACAGGATCCTGAAAAAGGGCTGTTTCTTTTTTTGCTGAGTTTAAATGGATGAGAGCGCTTCCTACTGCCTGAGCTATGTTGTTGATGTAAATTCAGAAGAGCATGGGGCCTAGGATTGAGCCGTGGGGTACTCCCTTGGTGACAGGCAGTGGCTGAGACAGTAGATTTTCACACTTTATACACTGCACTCTTTGAGAGAGGTAGTTAGCAAACCAGCCCAAGACCCCGCAGAGACACCAATACTCCTTAGCCGGCCCACAAGAATGGGACGGTCTACTGCATCAAAAGCTTTGGCCAAGTCAATAAAAATAGCAGCACAATATTGCTTAGAATCAAGGGCAATGGTGACATCATTGAGGACCTTTAAGGTTTCAGTGACGCATCCATAACCTGAGGCCAAACCAGATTGCATACCCGAGAGAATACCATAGACATCAAGAAATCCAGTCAGTAAATTATTGACAAGTTTTTCCAACACTTTTGATAAACAGGGCAAAACAGAAATAGGCCTATAACAGTTAGGATCAGCTTGATCTTCCCCTTTAAATGAAGGGTGAAATGTGGCTGCCTTCCAAGCAATGGGAACCTCCCCAGAAAGGAGAGACAGCTTAAAAAGGTTGGAGAGAGTCTTGGCGATGATAGGGGCAGCAACCCTAAAGAATAAAGGGTCTAAACCAGCTGACCCAGATATTTCTTTAGGGTCAAGTTTAAGGAGCTCCTTTAGCACCTCAAACTCAGTGACTGCCTGCAGGGAGAAACTTTGTAGCGGGGCAGGGGAAAAAGAGGGAGAAACATCGGGGATAGTCGCATTAGAAGGGGTGGGAGATGAGGAAATGTTGGACGGGCAAGGAGGCATGGCTGAGTCAAATAGGAATCCTGACTTAATGAAGTGGTGATTTAAGAGCTCAGCCATGTGCTTCTTGCCAGAAACAACCACATCATCTACATTAAGGGACATGGGCAGCTGTGAGGAGGAGGGTTTATTCTCCAAGTCTTTAACCGTTTTCCAGAACTTCTTGGGGTTAGACCCAGAGAGAGAGAATTGCTTCTTAAAGTAACTAACTTTGGCCTTTCCGGATAGCCTGAGTGCACTTATTTCTCATTTGCCTGAACAATAGCCAGTCAGCCCGAGTATGCGTGTGCCGAGCCTTTCGCCAAATGCAATTCTCGAGGTGGAGTAACTCTGCAAGATAACGGTCGAACCAGGGGCTGAACCTGTTTTTAATTCTCATTTTCTTTATGGGGGGCGTGTTTGTTAACAATACCACTGAAAATAACAAAAAAGGTCCAAGCGTCTTCGACAGAGGGGATCAAGCTAATTCTATACCATTTTGCAGAGGCCAGTTCATGAAGGAAGGCTTGCTCATTAAAGTTTTTTAGCAAGGGTTTATGACAAATCAGGACAGGTCGTTTCACTGAGCAGCCATTATGAACACAGGCTGTAAAGCAGTGATCACTAAGGCCATTACAGAAAACACCAGATTGATACCTATCAGGATTATTTGTGAGGATAACATCGAGGAGAGTAGCTTTTTCTGGGTGTTTGGAGTCATACCTTGTGGGATTGTTAATAATCTGAGAAAGATTTAGGGAGTCCCGTTGCTTTAGGAGTTGGTCAGGTGGTTTAAGCATGTCCCAGTTTAGGTCACCAAGCAGTACACATTCAGACTTAGTGTAAGGGGCCAGGAGAGAGCTAAGGGAAGTTAGGGTACAGGCAGGTGCTGAAGGAGGGCGATAGCACCCAGCAACAGTCAACAAAGAGCTATTTGAAAGTTTAATGCTTTTTTTTTTTTTTCAATAGAACACTTTTTCAGAGACTTTCAAAACCTTCCAAAACAACACATTTTCCAAAACCAGAAATCAAGTTATCCCTGGTTCCGAGAGGAGAGAACAGAAGATAAGAGAAGATAAGAGAAGAGAACTGAAGAGAACAGAAGAGAACAGAAAAGAACAGAAGAGGACAGAAGGGAAAAGAATAGAAGATAACTGAAGAGCAGAGAACAGAAGAGAACAGAAGAGAAGAGAACTGAAGAGCAGAGAACAGAAGAGAACAGAAGAGAAGAGAACTGAAGAAAATAGAACAGAAGAGAATAGAAGAGAAGAGAAGAGAACAGAACAGAAAAGAAGAGAACAGAAGATAATTGAAGAGAACAGAAAAGAACAGAAGAGAACAGAATAGAACAGAAGAGAAAAGAACAGAAGAGAACTGAAGAGAAGAGAACAGTAGATAACTGAAAGAGAACAAAAAAGAACTGAAAGAGAACATAAGAGAACATAACAGAAGATAACTGAAGAGAAGAGAACAGAAGAGAACAGAAGAGAACAGTTATAACAACTGTTTGTTATAACAGTCAAATAGCACCCTGAGTTATCTGTGTCCTCTAAGAAGAACTGTATTATTATAACAGCAGACCTGTCAGGGATATCTCTGTGCTGTGTGTGTGTCAGCCTGACGATTGTTAATCTCAGGGGTGTAACGAGGAGTCAGAGGTTAAGAGAGGTGTCATAGAGAGGGGTGAACGGTCAAAGAGAGGGTGAGAAGTCAGGAGGAAGAGGTCAGGGTACGTCATAACGCTAATGGGCCAAAGCCACAATGACACATACAAACACACACAATGATGGTGACACTCACACCAGTATACCCAGGAAACATGAACTGAAAACTCTGCTACTCAATCTCTCTGTGGGAGTGTGTGTGTGTGTGTGTGTGTGTGTGCTGCCCTCACCATAGCTGTCTGACCCCCACCAATGCCCTATGCCTCTATTCTAATGATTTAGTCTCCTGATTTTCATACCTGGACAGAAACCAAGATACTCTGACGCAAACCAAGATCCATACCAAGCTAATCTAACATTCAGCATGTTGAATTCATGATTAAATGTTTTATCCTGAATAAAGCGGCCACTTGAAGGAACTGGGAACAGTAGGTGGCCGTGCTGAGCTCCTCTCCTACAGCGTTCATGCCCTTTCACATCGCTTTCCTCAAACCCACACATACAATTAAACCCCTACTTGGAGACAAAAACTTAATCAGCACAGGAAAGAGAGAGAGAAAGTGAAAGAGAAAGAGAGAGAGTTAGTCAGAGAGAGAGAGTTAGAGAGAGAGAGTTAGAGAGAGGGAGAAAGAGAGAGAGAGAGAGAAAGAGAGCGAGAGAGAGAGAGAGAAAGAGAGGGAGAGAGTTGGAAAGAAAGAGAGGCAGGTAGAGGTCATAAGACATACAGTGGCAAGAAAAAGTATGTGAACCATTTGGAATTACCTAAATTGGTCATCAAATTTGATCTGATCTTCATCTAAGTCACAACAATAGACAAACATAGTATGCTTAAAATAATAACACACAAATTAGTGTATTGTTCTATATTGAATACATCATTTAAACACTCACAGTGTAGGTTGGAACAACTATGTGAACCCCTAGGCTAATGACTTCTTCAAAAGCTAATTGGAGTCAGGAGTCAGCTAACCTGGAGTCCAATCAATGAGACGAGATTAGAGATGTTGGTTAGAGCTGCCATGCCCTACAAAAAACACTCACTAAATTTGAGTTTGCTATTCACAAGAAGCATTGCCTGATGTGAACCATGCCTCGAACAAAATAGATCTCAGAAGACCTAAGATTAAGAATTGTTGACTAGCATAAAGCTGGAAAGGGTTACAAAAGTATCTCTAAAAGCCTTGATGTTCCTCAGTCCACGGTAAGACAAATAGTCTATAAATGGAGGAAGTTCAGCACTGTTGCTACTCTCCATAGGAGTGGCCATCCTGCAAAGATGACTGCAAGAGCACAGTGCAGAATGCTCAATGAGGTTAAGAAGAATCCTAGCGTGTCAGCTAAAGAAAGACTTACAGAAATCTCTGGAACATGCTAACATCTCTGTTGACGAGTCAACAATACGTAAAACACTAAACAAGAATGGTGTTCATGGGAGGACACCACGGAAGAAGCCACTGCTGTCCAAAAAAAACCTTGATGCACGTCTGAAGTTTGCAAAAGTGCACCTGGATGTTCCAAAATATTCTGTGGACAGATGAAACTACAGTTGAGTTGTTTGGAAGGAACACTATATGTGGAGAAAAAAGGCACAGCACACCAACATCAAAACCTCATCCCAACTGTAAAGTGTGGTGGACGGAGCGTCATGGCTTGGGGCTGCTTTACTGCCTTAGGGCCTGGACAGCTTGCTATCATCGACGGAAAAATGAATTCCCAAGTTTATCAAGACATTTAACAGGAGAAGGCTATATGTCCGCCAATTGAAGCTCAACAGAAGTTCAAATCAAATCAAATTTATTTATATAGCCCTTCGTATATCAGCTGAAATCTCAAAGTGCTGTACAGAAACCCAGCCTAAAACCCCAAACAGCAAGCAATGCATGTGAAAGAGGCACGGTGGCTAGGAAAAACTCCCTAGGAAAAACTCCCTTGTTGGGAGTTGGGTGATGCAACAGGACAACGACCCAAAACACAGTCAACCAGTTATTAAATACAAGGGTTCACATACTTTTCCCACCCTGCACTGTGAATGTTTACACGGTGTGTTCAATAAAGACATATACACGTATAATTGTTTGCGTGTTATTAGTATAAGCAGACTGTGTTAGTCTATTGTTGTGACCTAGATGATTATTGCAGAAATCCAGGTATTTCGAAAGCATTCACATACTTTTTCTTGCCACTGTATGTCTGTCTAATGCAGTGCGAGCAGGGCATATATCTCTCCTTCTCGCTCTATCTCTCTCGCTCTCTCTACTATGGCAACGCATGTATAAAGGAATATAAAAAACATTTCTGTAATTTCTAGAGAGAGAGAGAGAGAGAGAGAGAGAGAGAGAGAGAAAGAGAGAGAGAGAGAGAGAGCAAGAGAGAGAAGAGAGAGAAGAGAGAGAGAGGGAGAGGGACAGAGAAAAAGAGAGACAGCGAGAAAGAGAGGGCCTACAGCAGCACCTAGATCTTCTGCACAGATTCTGCCTGACCAGTATAGGGGTTATTTGTATTTGTAGGTTGGTCAGGACGTGGCAGAGGGTATTTGTTTTATGTGGTTCGGGGGTTATGAGTATTGTAGAGGGGTGTTTTATTTATGTATTGCGGGGTTTTGGTGTATATTCAGGGTTTTGTATTCTAGGTTGGTTTTCTAGTTTGTTTATTTCTGTGTGGTCTGTGTGGCTCCCGATCAGGAACAGCTGTACGTCGTTGTTCCTGATTGGGAGTCATATATTAGTTGCGTGTTTTCATCTGGGGATTTGTGGGTAGTGTATTTCGCAATGCTAGTTGTCGTAGCCTGTGAAACTGTCGTCTGTCGTTCTCTTTGTTTATTGTTTTCTCCGTGTTCGCATTTATTTAATAAATAATAATGATGAACATGCAACCCGCTGTGCCTCGGTCCTCTCTTCACGAAGACAGCCATTACACTGTCAGACCTGGGCAATGACAGTAAATCTCAGTAAGACAAAAATAATGGCGTTCCAAAAAAGGTCCAGTAGCCAGGACCACAGATACAAATTACATCTAGACACCGTTGCCCTAGAGCACACAAAAAAACTATACATACCTCGGCCTAAACATCAGCGCCACAGGTAACTTCCACAAAGCTGTGAACGAGCTGAGAGACAAAGCAAGAAGGGCCTCCTATGCCATCAAAAGGAACATCAAATTCGACAACCAATTAAGATCTGGATGAAAATACTTGAATCAGAACCCATTGCCCTTTATGGTTGTGAGGTGTGGGAGAGAGACCCCACAGCCCACCAGGACAGCAACACAATTAAATCCAACTAAATCATGAGAAAACAAAAACACAATTACTTGACACATTGGAAATAATTAACCAAAAAACTGAGCAAACTAGAATGCTATTTGGCCCTAAACAGAGAGTACACAGTGGCAGAATACCTGACCACTGTGACTGACCCAAACTTAAGGAAAGCTTTGACTATGTACAGACTCAGTGAGCATTAGAGGTCGACCGATTAATCGGAATGGCCGATTAATTAGGGCCAATTTCAAGTTTTCATAACAATCGGTAATTGGTATTTCTGGCAACCGATTTGCCGATTATTTTTAGTTTTTTTGATAAATATTTCCGTTCGTTCAAACATGTCAAACGTTGTTTAGCATCAATCTTTTGGTCCATTTTTAACGTGAAACATCAGTAATATTTCACACGACCTCTCCTGTGTCTAGAAAAACGTTTATGAAAAAATTCTCTCTTCTGACATTCATGCGCAGGCGCGAAAAATGAAGTGACGACATGTCAACTTCCCTGCATTCTAATTCGATCTCTGTTCATCATAGACGCTTCAAACAACTTTATAAAGATCGTTGACATCTAGTGGAAGCCGTAGGAGTTGCGAAATGAATCCTTTCTCACTGTGGTATCTATTAAACAATGACTCTAAATAGTACAGCCACAAAATTCTCATTTTTTTAATCTATTTTTCTTAGGTTTTTGCCCGCATTATGAGTTTTGTTATGCTTACAGACACCATTTAAACTGTTTTTGAAAATTCAGAGTGTTTTCTATCCGAATGTGTTAATAATATGCATATCCTAGCTTCTGAGTTGGTGTAGGAGGCAGTTAAAAATGGGCACATATTTTTTTCAAAATTCTCAATACTGCCCCCTAGCCTTAACTAGGCAAGTCAGTTAAGAACACATTCTTATTTTCAATGACGGCCTAGGAACGGTGGGTTAACTGCCTTGTTCAGGGGCAGAACGACAGATTTTTACCTTGTCAGCTCAGGGATTCAATCTTGCAACCTTACGGTTAACTAGTCCAACGCTCTAACCACCTGCTTTACATTGCACTCCACGAGGAGCCTGCCTGTTACGCGAATGCAGTAAGAAGCCATGGTAAGTTGCAAGCTAGCATTAAACTTATCTTATAAAAAACAATCAATCAATCAATCATAATCACTAGTTAACTACACATGGTTGATGATATTACTAGTTTATCTAGCCTGCCCTGTGTTGCATATAATCGATGGGGTGCGCATTCGCGAAAAAGGTTGCTCCAACTTGTACCTAACCATAAACATCAATGTCTTTCTTCAAATCAATACACAAGTATATATTTTTAAACCTGCATATTTCGTTAATATTGCCTGCTAACATGAATGTCACGTCCTGACCAGCAGATGGAGCTGTTGTAGTAGTTTGGGGGTCAGGACGTGGCAGTCTTGTGTGTGTTCTCTGTGTCTTGTGACTCCTGATCAGGAACAGCTGGGGATCGTTCTTCCTGATTGGGAGTCATATATGTAGGAGTATGTTTGTCACTGGGGGTTGTGGGGAATTGTGGTGAGCACTGCTTTTTTTTTGGTTTAGCCTGCTACCCTGTCGTATCGTGAGTACTGTTCATTGTTTTGTTTATTGTTTTTTTCCAGTGGATACTTTACTTGTTTTGTTAATTAAAGAAACATGAGTGTCCACACTTCTGCTGCGCCTTGGTCCTCCTTTCAAATCCACGATGTATACTGTGACAGAATTCCCCACCAACTAAGGACCAAGCAGCGGAAGAAGGCTGGCGAGGACTGGGAGACACGACGGGTAAGGGAGACCGAGAGGCACCCCCAAGAATTTTTTAGGGGGGGGCACAAGGGCTGTTTGACGGGGCAGGAGCTGCCCGCCAGTCAACAGTCGCCAGAGCTGCCCGCCAGTCAACAGTCGTCAGATCTGCCCGCCAGTCAACAGTCGTCAGTGCTGCCCGCCAGTCAACAGTCGTCAGTGCTGCCCGCCAGTCAACAGTCACCAGAGCTGCCCGCCAGTCAACCATCACCAGAGCTGCCCGCCAGTCAACAGTCGTCAGAGCTGCCCGCCAGTCAACAGTCGTCAGAGCTGCCCGCCAGTCAACAGTCGTCAGAGCTGCCCGCCAGTCAACAGTCGTCAGAGCTGCCCGCCAGTCAACAGTCGTCGGAGCTGCCCGCCAGTCAACAGCCGCCAGAGAGGCCAGACTGCCCTGAACTGCCGGAGTGGCCAGACTGCCCTGAACTGCCGGAGTGGCCAGACTGCCCTGAACTGCCCTGAACTGCCAGAGTGGCCAGACTGCTCTGAACTGCCGGAGTGGCCAGACTGCCCTGAACTGCCGGAGTGGCCAGACTGCCCTGAACTGCCGGAGTGGCCAGACTGCCCTGAACTGCCGGAGTGGCCAGACTGTCCCGAGCTGCCAGACTGCCCAGACTGTCCCGAGCTGCCAGACTGCCCAGACTGTCCCGAGCTGCCAGACTGCCCAGACTGTCCCGAGCTGCCAGACTGCCCAGACTGTCCCGAGCTGCCAGACTGCCCAGACTGTCCCGAGCTGCCAGACTGCCCAGACTGTCCCGAGCTGCCAGACTGCCCAGACTGCCCCGAGCTGCCAGACTGCCCAGACTGCCCCGAGCTGCCAGACCGCCCCGAGAGCCAGGAACGGCCTGCACCTGAGACACCTCCAGGATAGGTGGGTTGGGGAGGGAGGGTGTAGCACAGTGCCGTCGGTGACGGCATCCACCCTCCCTTCCCTCCCTTATTGTTTAAGGGTTAGTGTTTATGGGTTTTGTTGGGGATTTTGTTTGTTGGGGTTTTTGTTTTGTGGTTAGGTGCATTCCGGGGTCTGCACCTTGAGGGGGGGGTACTGTCACGTCCTGACCAGCAGATGGAGCTGTTGTAGTAGTTTGGGGGTCAGGACGTGGCAGTCTTGTGTGTGTTCTCTGTGTCTTGTGACTCCTGATCAGGAACAGCTGGGGATCGTTGTTCCTGATTGGGAGTCATATATGTAGGAGTATGTTTGTCACTGGGGGTTGTGGGGAATTGTGGTGAGCACTGCTTTTTTTTTGGTTTAGCCTGCTACCCTGTCGTATCGTGAGTACTGTTCATTGTTTTGTTTATTGTTTTTTTCCAGTGGATACTTTACTTGTTTTGTTAATTAAAGAAACATGAGTGTCCACACTTCTGCTGTGCCTTGGTCCTCCTTTCAAATCCACGATGGATACTGTGACAATGAATTTCTTTTAACTAGGGAAAATGTGTCACCTCTGCAACAGTCAGGGTATATGCAGCAGTTTGGGCCGCCTGGCTCGTTGCGAACTGTGTGAATACTATTTCTTCCTAACAAAGACAGCCAACTTCGCCAAACGGGGGATGATTTAACAAAAGCGCATAACCATAAACATCAACGCCTTTCTTAAAATCAATACACAGAAGTATATATTTTTAAACCTGCATATTTAGCTAAAAGAAATCCAGGTTAGCAGGCAATATTAACCTGTTGAAATTGTGTCACTTCTCTTCCGTTCATTGCACGCAGAGTCAGGGTTTCTGCAACAGTTTGGGCCGCCTGGCTCATTGCGAACTAATTTGCCAGAATTGTACGTAATTATGACATAGCATTGAAGGTTGTGCAATGTAACAGGAATATTTAGACTTATGGATGCCACTCGTTAGATAAAGTACGGAACGGTTCCGTATTTCACTGAAAGAATAAACGTGATAGTTTCCGGATTCGACCATATTAATGACCTAAGGCTCTTATTTCTGTGTGTTATTATGTTATAATTAAGTCTATGATTTGATAGAGCAGTCTGACTGAGTGGTGGTAGGCAGCAGCAGGCTCGTAAGCATTCATTCAAACAGCACTTTACTGCGTTTTGCCAGCAGCTATTCGCAATGTATTGCACTGTTTATGACTTCAAGCCTGTCAACTCCCAAGATAAGGCTGGCGTAACCGATGTGAAATGGCTAGCTAGTTAGCCGGGTGCACGCTAATAGCGTTTCAAACATCACTTGCTCTGAGACTTGGAGTAGTTGTTTCCCTTGCTCTACATGGGTAACGCTGCTTCAAGGGTGGCTGTTCTCGATGTGTTCATGGTTCGAGCCCAGGTAGGAGCGAGGAGAGGGTGACGGAAGCTATACTGTTACACTGGCAATACTAACGTGCCTATAAGAACATCCAATAGTCAAAGGTATATGAAATACAAATCGTATAGAGAGAAATAGTCCTATAATTCCTATAATAACTACACCCTAAAACTTCTTACCTGGGAATATTGAAGACTCATGTTAAAAGGAACCACCAGCTTTCATATGTTCTCATGTTCTGAGCAAGGAACTTAAACGTTGGCTTTCTTACATGGCACATAATGCACTTTTACTTTCTTCTCCAACACTTTGTTTTTGCATTATTTAAACCAAATTGAACATGTTTCATTTTATTTGAGCCTAAATTGATTTTATTGATGTATTATATTAAGTTAAAATAAGTGTTCATTCAGTATTGTTGTAATTGTCATTATTACAAATAAAGAAATTTAAAAAATCGACCGACTAATCGGCAGCGGCTTTTTGGTCCTCCAATAATCGGTATTGGCGTTGAAAAATCATAATCGGTCGACCTCTAGTGAGCATAGCCTTGCTATTGAGAAAGGTTGCCGTAGGCAGACCTGGCTCTCAAGAGAAGACAGGCTATGTGCTCACTACCCACAAAATGAGGTGGAAACTGAGCTGAACTTCCTAACCTCCTGCCAAATGTATGACCATATTAGAGACACATATTTCCCTCAGATTACACAGATTCACAAAGAATTCAAAAACAAATACCATTTTGATAAACTCACCATTTCTATTGGGTGAAATACCACAGTGTGCCATCACTGCAGCAAGATTTGTGACCTATTGCCACAAGAAAAGGGCAACCAGTGAAGAACAAACACCATTGTAAATACAACCCATATTTATGTTTATTTATTTTTCATTTTGTACTTCGGTACAACACTGTGTATAGACATAATATGACATTTGGAATGTCTTTATTATTTTGGAACTTTTGTGAGTGTAATGTTTACTGTACATTTCACTTTTGATTATTATTTATTTCACTTGCTTTGGCAATGTAAACATATGTTTCCCATGCCAAAAAACCCTTAAACGAAATTGAATTGAGAGAGAGAGTGAGGATAGAGAGAGAGAGAGAGACAGAGAGAGAGAGAGAGAGAGAGAGACAAAGAGAGAGAGAGAGACAGATAGAGTTAGTCAGAGAGAGAGAGAGGGAGAAAGGAAGAGAGAGAAAGAGAGAAAGAGAGGGAGAGTACTGCACACACTACAAATACTTAGGTTTAAAAATAAGCTCAACTGGACACCTTAATGAGGCAGTGAATGAACTGAGAGAGAAAGCACACAGGGCATTCTAAGCCATTTAAAAACAAATTCGTATTGAAATACCTGTTACATTTTGACTAAAACTAATTGAATGTGTCATTGAATCAATTGCACTTCATAGCAGTGAGGTGTTCGGTCTACATGTAAAACAAGATTTCACCCAATGGACAAACACCCAATTAAAACCCTGCATGCAGAGTTCTGTAAGATTCTCCTACATGTCCAGAGGAAAACTACAAACAATGCATGCAGGGCAGAATTTGGCCAATATACACTAATAATATAAACTAAAAAAAGAGCAATTCAGTTTTGGAAACATCTAAAATACTTTGACTGTCTCTCATATCATTACCAAGCCCTGCAATGCCAAGAGCTGAGCAAAGAAAAGAGTCCCCTCATCCAGCTGGTCCTGGGGCTGAGTTCACAAACCTGTTCTACTAACACACTGAAGCATCAGGACCAGAACATTCAATCAATCAGCATAAACCAAATTACATCACAGACAAACAAAACTACATTACTTATTTAGAAACACAAGCACAAGCACAAATTAAAATGCAGTGCATTCTGGCCCTAAATCGACAGTACACCGTGGCAAACTATTTGACCATGGTTACTGATCAAAACCTTAGAAAAACGATGACAAAGTACAGGCTCTGTGAGCAGAGCCTTGCCATTGAGAAGGGGAGACACAGGAAAACTTAAATAAATAAAATAAAACATTCATAAAGGCAACCACTGCACCACAGCAGAACCTGAGACGGAGCTGCATTTCCTGACAAAATGTCAAAAATATAAAACAATTAGAGAGTGTAATTTTCCCAAATTTTAAACCCTTATTCAAGGTTGACAATATTCTGTCACGTCCTGACCAGTAAAGGGGTTATTTGTTATTATAGTTCGGTCAGGACGTGGCAGGGGGTATTTGTTTAGAGTGTTTCGGGGTTTTTGGGCTATGTGTTTATGTAGAGGGGTGTTTGTTTAGAGTGTTCCGGGGTTTTTGGTTATGTTCTATGTTAGTATATTTCTATGTTCTGGTCTAGTCTTTCTAGTTCTATGTTTAGGGTTATTGGTTTGACCTTCAATTGGAGGCAGCTGTTCTTCGTTGCCTCTGATTGAAGGTCCTATATAGAGGGGTGTTTTTTGTAATGGGTTTTGTGGGAAGTTGTTTTTGCATAGCTGTGTGTAGCCTGCATTACTGTGCGTTCATTCGTTTTCTTGTTTTGTTTTTTCAGTGTTCAAATAAAAGTTAAAATGAGCACTCAACCCGCTGCGCCTTGGTCCACTCCATACGACGACCGTTACATATTCATTATTATTAAGCTTTGGCGATATTGTTACGTCATGCCAATAAAGCAAATTGAATTTAATTTAATTGAGAGTGGATAGAGAGAAAGAGGGAGGGAGAGAGAGAGACAGAGAGAGAGAAAGATACAGAGAGAGAGAGAGTAGAGAGAGTAAGAGAGAGAGTGACAGAGAGAGAGAGAGGGCCCTGTTAGTACATCTCAGTAAGACAAAAATAATGGTGTTCCAAAAAAGGTCAATTTGCCAGGACCACAAATGCAAATTCCATCTAGACACCATTGCCCTAGAGCACACAAAAAACTATACATACCTCGGTCTAAACATCAGCGCCACTGATAACTTCCACAAAGCTGTGAACGAGGCAAGAAGGGCTTCTACGCAATCAAATGGGACATATAATTTGACATACCAATTAAGATCTGGCTAAAAATACTTGAATCAGTTATTGAACCCATTGCCCTTTATGGTTGTGAGGTCTGGGGTCCACTCACCAACCAAGTATTCACATAATGAGACAGACACCAAATTGAGACTCCGCATGCATAATTCTGCAAAAATATCCTCTGTGTACAACGTAAAACACCAAATAATGCATGCAGAGCAGAATTAGGCCGATACCCACTAATTATCAAAATCCAGAAAATAGACAGGAAATTCTACAACCACCTAAAAGGAAGCGATTCCCAAACCTTCCATAACAAAGCCATCACCTATAGAGAGATGAACCTGGAGAAGAGACCTCTAATCAACCCATATTCATGTTTATTCATTTTCCATTGTGTACTTTAACTATTTGCACATAATATGACTTTTGAAATGTCTTTATTCTTTTGGAACTGTTAATTTGTTTATTGTTTATTTCACGCTTGTTTATTACCTATTTCACTTGCTTTGGTGATGTTAACATATGTTTCCCATGCCAATAGAGGGGGGTAGAGCGAGTGATTAAGTCTTGATTCTTCTTCTCTATCTTCCCCTCCTGTTTACAGCCCATACTAGATCAGTTCCATGTGACACACCAGGTGGCAGACAAAGGTGCCAACCCTACTCAGGTGCATGTGAACACACACACACACGCATGCACGCACGCACACACATCTGATTTTGATCTGATTAGGGATAAATAAATACATCTAAATAAATAATAAATCAAGTGTGTTCACAGCTGACATGGTCCCTCAGCGTTTCCTAATATTCTAATTCAAAGAAATCGAAAATCAGAAAATCATCAACATTTTCTGACTTTAAAATCATAGTCAGTATGAATGTTTGTTGGGGCAGTGAGTCCCCGGTTCTGAACACATCAGGGTGTCAGCTGTAGGGCAGGATGTTATGACGGTAGTGGGGCAGCGGTGCACCATTTCCCCCTGTGGCCTCATGCAGCCGGTAAGCTCCTGCTAACCCCCGGTAGAGCCGGTTCTGGCTGGTGATCCTGTGCTAACCCAGATAGCACATTTGGTTCCTTGGAAATTGTGGGAACATATGTTTTTTGATATAAACTTCTTAAGGATCGGTGTCCCGCTAGCAGGGCAACTTCAGGTGAAACTGGAGGCCGCGCAATTCCAAAAAATAAATCATAAATATTATGGATTTTAAACATTTCGGTACATATAATTGTCTTATATTGGCTGAAAGCTTAAATTCTTGTTAATCTAACTGCACTGTCCGATTTACAGTAGCTATTACAGCGAAAACATGCCAAGCGATTGTTTGAAAACGACGCCCCATATCAAAATATTTTTCCACCAGCACAGGTTTCATACATTCACATATAACGATTAAATATTAACTTACTTTTTGAAAATCTTCCTCTGATTTGTCATCCAAAGGGTCCCACCTATAACATGTAGTGTCGTTTTGTTAGATAAATCCTTATTTATAGCCCAAAAAGTCTGTTTAGTTGGCACCATCGATTTCAGTAATCCACTCGTTCAACTTGCAGAGAAAGGAATCCAAAAATCTACCCCTTAACTTTCTTTCAACAAGTCAAAATACATTTCTATTTACTTCTCAGATACCCTAAAATGTAATCAAACTATAATATTTATTTCGGAAAAGAAGTATGTTCAATAGGGAACCGATTTTAGCAGGGGCGTAATGTCTTCATGGCGCGCAAAAACACGAATTTCCAAGACTGTGTCCTTCTACTAAAACTGATATTTCTTAATCGTTTTTGAAGTTACACGCCTGAAACCTTGAACATAGACTGCTGACACCCTGTGGAAGCCATGGGAATTGCATACAGGGAGCTAATTTTCAATATGACCTTTCTCCTGCATTTCTAAGAGGATGGTCTCTCAAAACAAATAATATTCCGGTTAGTTTGCCTTCGGATTTTCACCTACCATTTTCTATTGTGTTATATTCTCCCACATAATTTTAATATTTCTACAAACTTCAAAGTGTTTTCATTCCAATGGTACCAATTATATGCATATCCTGGCTTCAGGGCCTGAGCTACAGGCAGTTTACTTTGGGCACATCATTCAGGCAGGCTCCCCGGTAGAGCCTGTTCTGGCCGGTGAGCCTGTGTGCTAACCCAGCTAGCACATTTGGTTCCTTGGAAATTGTGGGAACATATGTTTTTTGATTTAACATTAGTTTAAACATTCTGAGAACAGAAGTGAAAATTGTGCCTGTTCCGGGAACGTTTATTTTAAGATTGTAGGGAGGTTCTGAGAACGTTTTATTCTGATTTTATTCTGGTTTGCCTGGAAGGTTTATTAACGCTCTAAGAATGGAAATTAAAGGTTATTTGAAGGATTTTTTATAACTTATTAAAATTTTCACTGAATGTTACTTTTAATAACGCTGCTAGCTCGTTTTAGGTTAACTTTTTGAACTCCAAGCACAGATAAGACACACATAATTGTTTTTGTTTATTGTGACATAGCATCAGTGAGATTTGAACCTATAATCTTCTTCCTGTTCTCTGTTCATGGAATTAGTCCCCTGCTCCACCAGGAAGTGGATGCTGGCGTGCCATAGCTTTCTATGCATAAAAAACTATTCATTTTAGTCTATTCAAAACAGACCCCATTTCAAAGGAAACAAGCACTCATTAAGATCAGGTGTGGCCAATTAGTGGGCATGGCAATCACACCTGAACACACTTAAACACGATAAGGGATAGAGAGAGTTTTGTTGATGCTGAGAACAGAATGTATGTTTTAAAATAACATTCTTAGAACGTTACTAACGTTTTCTTGTGGTTTTTATGAAAAGGTTTTTTAATGTTCTCAGAACAATGTTTATTTATTTATTCTACCTTTATTTAATTAGGCAAGTCAGTTAAGAACAAATTCTTATTTTCAATGACGGCCTAGGAACAGTGGGTTAACTGCCTTGTTCAGAGACATAACGACAGCTCAGGGATTCGATCTTGCAACCTTTTGGTTACTAGTCCAATGGTCTAACCACTGGGCTACGCTGCCGCCCCGCAATGTGAGAACATGACTTTAAATAGAACCTGAGGAAACCTGTCAGGCAACGTTATGCTGAAGTACTGAAATTCCCACAGAATAACATTGTTTCTTAACATTCCCTGAACTATTTGAGAACATTCCAACATGTCAAATCAGTTTGAGAAGGTTCCTAGAACATTAGCAAAATTGAAATTAAGTGTAACCACGTTTGAACCTTTAGGAAAGGTTCTGTTAAAGTAATTAATTACCAAGTAAATATATATATTTTTTTGTAAAGTTCCTAAAAATGTGCTGAGAATGTTCCAAAGCCAAGTAACTATCCTGCACCATTCCCAGAAAGTTGTGGGAAGGTTTATGCAAAATAACCACAGGACAAACACGCTCTCAACAAGCTCTAAGAAACATGTTTCCCAGAACGATTTGTGCTAGCTGGGATATTTCCATCGGCGATGAGATGAAGGGGGATGAGCACCTCCTCCTCCTCCTATCTGTGTCTCCCTTCCTCTCTCTCTCTCTCCCTTCGTCTCTGCGCAAGCCTCTTA
The DNA here is from genome assembly GCF_901001165.1 of Salmo trutta. NCBI lineage: Eukaryota > Metazoa > Chordata > Actinopteri > Salmoniformes > Salmonidae > Salmo > Salmo trutta. The sequence goes on from NC_042958.1 coordinate 50,293,949, forward strand.
GATCCTGCTCAGTATGTAGGATGCAATGCGCGCGTGTGTGTTTGTTAGTGTGTGTGTGTGTGTGTTTGTGAATAAGTGCTTTCTGTGTGTCTGTTTTGAACACTTAAACATAGCTCAGATAAAAGCCTGCAGGCAGACTCCCTGTATGAGAACAGGACATAGCAAACATACACACACAGTGCATACGCTCCCAATCACCACGATGAAAGAACCCAGGATGTCAAACTGACGTACAGGACTGAGAATAACTCTATATAACCACTCGATGACTCATCATGATTTACCCTGAATTGAACATTACGTTGTTAGTCCAGGAAATAAAACACTAACGCATATGAAGATCCTCAGAGCATTTCTTCCAAGGATTCTAAGTGGGGAGTTGTCATCTTTGGATCGCCAGCTAATAGCTATGATGACTGGGTAAAGAGATAAGAGATAGCTCTCAACAAGCCACTGTTAGCCACTGAGGGCATATAACTAGCTAATACTTTGGCCTACAGTACCATGGTATAACATTAACAAGGGATAGAAATACCTGTACATTATTTCTGTATAGTTCTTTTGCAACATTTTGACCAAAAGGCTATATTAGGCAATGAGCCTTGACTCCAACCTAGTGAGTTTGAAGCTGGAGACACAGAACTGCTTACAGTGAGCAAAACCTGGAAAACTAGCTGGTGTAACGCTGCTGCAACAGGAAATAAAGTGAATTTATTACAGCGTTGGATGGTCTGAAATGAAGAACTCAGCAGCAACGTCCAAGGTCTAGATGAGCCTCCCTATATCTCATAACCTGCCGTAGACACAGAGAAACGGGCCAGACTGGATATATTCTGCCCAGAAAACGCTGACACATCCAAACACAGACCATAAGTTAACACTATAGGCATACAGTACTGTAAATAACCACTGGGAATTGTAGAGGATGAGCTTTTGGGCTAACGCTAATGTATCATCCATATATAACACTACATTTCCGCTGTATGATAACATTAAGATGAATCCAAGAGTGTCTAGTACTGAAACAACTGAGAATACAATACAGTACAGTACAGTACAATACAATACAGTACCATACAATACAATACAATACAGTACAGTACAATACAATAGAGTACAATACAGCACAATACAATACAGCACACACAATACAATACAATACAGTACAGTACAATACAATAGAGTACAATACAGTACAATACAATACAATACAATACAGTACAGTACAATAGAATAGAGTACAATACAACACAATACAATACAGTACAATGCAATACAAAAGAGTACAGTACAGCACAATACAATACAGTACAGTACAATATAATACAGTACAATACAATACAGTACAGTACAATACAATACAGTACAATACAATATAGTACAGTACAGCACAATACAATACAATACAGTACAATACAGTACAGTACAATATAGTACAATACAGTACAGTAGAATATGGTACAATACAATGTGCAGTTGTGGCAAAAAGTTTTGAGAATGACACAAATATTAATTTTCACAAAGTTTTCTGCTTCAGTGTCTAGATATTTTTGTCACATGTTACTATGGAATACTGAAGTATAATTATACACATTTCATAAGTTTCAAAGGCTTTTATTGACAATTACATGAAAAGCTATCGCCAGTTTTGTACAGCGCGACTCAGACCAGAGCATACCGGACCTATTCTCTCTCCATATCCCCGGATTTCTACCACAGGCTCTGGACATTTACACCTGGATCCTGCAGCTACCCAAGAGCTACCCAAGTGACTATTGGCTAACGTCGGTCCCGGAGCTAACATCAATTATTCCAGAGCTAGCCAGCTGAAGAGTTCCATCAGCCACTCCTGGGCTACAATCACCTATCCGGACCCGTTTTACTGCCTATCCGGACCCGTTGTACTGAATTTCACTGGACCCTTATGATCACTCGGCTAAGCATGCCTCTCCTAATGTCAATATGCCTTGTCTATTGCTGTTCTGGTTAGTGTTTATTGGCTTATTTCCTTGTAGAGCCTCTAGCCCTACTCATTATACCTTATCCAACCTTTCAGTTCCACCACCCACACATGCTATGACATCTTCTGGTTTCAATGATGTTTCTAGAGACAATATCTCTCTCATCATCACTCAATGCCTAGGTTTACCTCCACTGTATTCACATCCTACCATACCTTTGTCTGTACATTAAACCTTGAAGCTATTTTATCGCCCCCAGAAACCTGCTCCTTTTACTCTCTATTCCGGACGTCATAGACGACCAATTCTAATAGCTTTTAGACGTACCCTTATCCTACGCCTGTTCCTCTGGTGATGTAGAGGTGAATCCAGGCCCTGCAGTGCCTAGCTCCACTCCTATTCCCCAGGCGCTCTCTTTTTATGACTTCTGTAACCGTAATAGCCTTGGTTTCATGCATGTTAACATTAGAAGCCTCAGTTTGTAGAAGCCTAAGTTTGTTTTATTCACTGCTTTAGCACACTCTGCCAACCCGGATGTCCTAGCCGTGTCTGAATCCTGGCTTAGGAAGTACACCAAAAACTCTGAAATCTTCATCCCTAACTACAACATTTTCAGACAAGATAGAACAGCCAAAGGGGGCGGTGTTGCAATCTAGTGCAGAGCTCTGTCCTACTATCCAGGTCTGTACCCAAACAATTTGAACCATCTCTCTAAAAACAAGTCTCTCACCGTTGCCGCCTGCTATAGACCACCCTCTGCCCCCAGCTGTGCTCTGGACACCATATGTGAACTGATTGCCCCCCATCTATCTTCAGAACTCGTGCTGCTAGGTGATCTAAACTGTGACATGCTTAACACCCCAGCCATCCTACAATCTAAGCTTGATGCCCTCAATCTTACACAAAGTAGCAATGAACCTACCAGGTACCACCCCAAAGCCGTAAACCGGGCACCCTCATAGATATCATCCTAACCAACTTGCCCTCTAAATACACCTCTGCTGTTTTTAACCAAGATTTCAGCGATCACTGCCTCATTGCCTGCATCTGTAATGGGTCAGCGGTCAAACAACCTCCACTCATCACTTTCAAACGCTCCCTGAAACATTTCAGTGAGCAAGCCTTTCTAATCGACCTGGCCCGGGTATCCTGGAAGGATATTGACCTCATCCCATCAGTAGAGGATGTCTGGTCATTTTTTTTAAATGCCTTCCTCACCATCTTAAATAAGCATGCCCCATTCAAGAAATTTAGAACCAGGAACAGATATAGCCCTTGGTTCTCTCCAGACCTGACTGCCCTTAACCAACACAAAAACATCCTGTGGTGTTTTGCATGAGCATCAAACAGTCCCCGTGATATGCAACATTTCAGGGAAGTTAGAAACCAACATACACAGGCAGTTAGAAAAGCCAAGGCTAGCTTTTTCAAGCAGAAATTTGCTTCCTGCAACACAAACTCAAAAACGTTCTGGGACACTGTAAAGTCCATGGAGAATAAGAACACCTCCTCCCTGCTGCCCACTGCACTGAGGATAGGAAACTCTGTCACCTCTGATAAATCCACTATAATTGAGAATTGCAATAAGCATTTTTCTACAGCTGGCCATGCTTTCCCCCTGGCTACCCCTACTGCGTTCAAAAACACTGCACCCCCCACAGCTACTCGCCCAAGCCTTCCCCAATTATCTGCCGAAATTATTGCAACCCCTATTACTAGCCAGTTCAACTTCTCTTTCGTGTCGTCTGAGATTCCAAAAGATTGGAAAGCAGCTGCTGTCATCCCCCTCTTCAAAGGAGGGGACACTTGATCTAAACTGCTACAGACCTATATCTATCCTCCCCTGCCTTTCTAAGGTCTTCGAAAGCCAAGTCAACAAACAGATTACCGACCATTTCGAACCCCACCGCACCTTCTCCACTATGCAATCTGGTTTCAGAGCTGGTCATGGGCACACCTCAGCCACGCTCAAGATCCTAAACGATATCGTAACCGCCATCGATAAGAAACAATACTGTGCTGCCATATTCATTGACCTGGTCAAGGCTTTCAACTCTGTCAATCACCACATCCTCATCGGAAGACTCAATAGCCTTGGTTTCTGAAATGATTGCCTCGCCTGGTTCACCAACTACTTCTCTGATAGAGTTCAATGTGTCAAATCGGATGGCCTGTTGTCCGGGCCTCTGGTAGTCTCTTTTGGGAGTGCCACAGGGTTCAATTCTTGGGCCAACTCTTTTCTCTGTATACATCAATGATGTCGCTCTTGCTGCTGGTGAGTCTCTGATCCACCTCTACGCAGACGACACCATTCTGTATACTTCTGGCCCTTCTTTGGACACTGTGTTAACAACCCTCCAGACGAGCTTCAATGCCATACAACTCTCCTTCCGTGGCCTCCAACTGCTCTTAAATACAAGTAAAACTAAATGCATGCTCTTCAACCGATCGCTGCCTGTACCTGCCTGCCCGTCCAGCATCACTACTCTGGACGGTTCTGACTTAGAATATGTGGACAAGTACAAATACCTAGGTGTCTGGTTAGACTGTAAGCTCTCCTTCCAGACTCACATCAAACATCTCCAATCCAAAGTTAAATCTAGATTTGGCTTCCTATTTCGCAACAAAGCATCCTTCACTCATGCTGCCAAACATACTCTCGTAAAACTGACCACACTACCGATCCTCGACTTCGGCGATGTCATTTACAAAATAGCCTCCAATACCCTACTCAATAAACTGGATGCAGTCTATCACAGTGCCATCCGTTTTGTCACCAAAGCCCCATATACTACCCACCACTGCGACCTGTACGCTCTCGCTGGCTGGCCCTCGCTTCATACTCGTCGCCAAACCCACTGGCTCCAGGTCATCTACAAGACCCTGCCAGGTAAAGTCCCCCCTTATCTCCGCTCACTGGTCACCATAGCAGCACCCACCTGTAGCACGCGCTCCAGCAGGTATTTCTCTCTTGTCACCCCCAAAGCCAATTCCACCTTTGGCCGTCTCTCCTTCCAGTTCTCTGCTGCCAATGACTGGAACGAACTACAAAAATCTCTAAAACTGGAAACACTTATCTCCCTCACTAGCTTTAAGCACCAGCTGTCAGAGCAGCTCACAGATCACTGCACCTGTACATAGCCCATCTATAATTTAGCCCAAAAAACTACCTCTTCCCCTACTGTATTTATTTATTTATTTATTTTGCTCCTTTGCACCCCATTATTTATATTTCTACTTTGCACTTTCTTCCACTACAAATCTACCATTCCAGTGTTTTACTTGCTATATTGTATTTATTTTGCCACCATGGCCTTTTTTTGCCTTTACCTCCCTTATCTCACCTCATTTGCTCACATTGTATATAGACATATTTTTCTACTGTATGTTTGACTGTATGTTTGTTTTAATCCATGTGTAACTCTGTGTTGTTGTATGTGTCGAACTGCTTTGCTTTATCTTGGCCAGGTTGCAATTGTAAATGAGAACTTGTTCTCAACTTGCCTACCTGGTTAAATAAAGGTGAAATAAATAAAATAAAATAAATAAATAGTGGTGAATGTACGTTTCCTAGGCCCTGGAATAGCAGCTGTGTTTCCAATCCTCAATAGCAGCTCTCACTGATAATGCAATGACTACGAGGGTGTATCATACTTACTTGCATTGCATTGTAATGTCTAGAAAGATATTACATTGTACAGTGCCTTGCAAAAGTATTCATCCCTGTCATAGTCCGTGTATGTAGGTGGCAGGGAAGTCAGGCGCAGGAGAAAACAGAGTGGTTTAAAAAATGGAATATTTATTTCCAAAACCAACGTAGAAAATAATCCGGGTAAAACAATAACCCGTCGCACACCGATATAGACACAACACGTACATAACAAACAAACAATCACCGACAGAGAAATGAGGGGAATCAGAGGGTTAAATACACAACATATAATTACTGGGATATGAAACAGGTGTGTAAAGAGACCAGACAAAACCAATGGAAAATGAAAAACTGATCAATGGTGGCTAGAAGGCCGGTGACGTCGACCGCCGAACACCACCCGAACAAGGAGGGGCATCAACTTCAGTAGAAGTTGTGACAGTACCCCCCCCTGACACGCGGCTCCAGCAGTGCGTCGACACCGGCCTAGGGGACGACCCGGAGGGCGAGGCGCCGGGCGATCCGGACGGAGACGATGGAACTCGCTCAGCATGGAAGGATCTAACACGTCCTCCACCGGAACCCAGCATCTCTCCTCCGGACCGTACCCCTCCCAGTCCACGAGGTACTGAAGACCCCTCGCCCGACGTCTCGAATTCAGGATGGATCGAACGGAGTACGCCGGGGCCCCCTCAATGTCCAGAGGGGGCGGAGGAACCTCCCGCACCTCGGCCTCCTGGAGCGGGCCAGCCACCACCGGCCTGAGGAGAGACACATGGAACGAGGGGTTAATGCGGTAATTGGGGGGAAGCTTTAACCTATAACATACCTCGTTCAATCTCCTCAGGACTTTAAACGGCCCCACAAACCGCGGACTCAGCTTCCGGCAGGGCAGGCGGAGGGGCAGGTTTCGGGTCGAGAGCCAGACCCTGTCCCCCGGTGCAAACACCGGGGCCTCACTGCGGTGATGGTCTGCACCAGCTTTTTGACGTCGTACGGCACGCTGAAGGCGGACATGAGCTGCGTCCCAGTTCTCCTCCGCGCGCCGGAACCAGTGGTCCACCGCAGGAGCCTCGGTCTGGCTCTGATGCCAAGGGGCCAGAACCGGCTGATAACCTAACACACACTGAAACGGAGTGAGGTTAGTGGAGGAGTGGCGGAGCGAGTTCTGAGCCATCTCTGCCCAGGGCACAAACTCCACCCACTCCCCCGGCCGATCCTGGCAATAAGATCTCAGAAACCTACCCACATCCTGATTAACTCTCTCTACCTGCCCGTTACTTTCGGGGTGAAAACCCGAGGTAAGGCTAACCGAGACCCCCAGACGTTCCATGAACGCCTTCCAAACCCTTGACGTGAACTGGGGTCCTCGATCAGACACTATATCCTCAGGCACCCCGTAGTGCCGGAAGACGTGTGTAAACAGAGCCTCTGCCGTCTGTAGGGCCGTAGGGAGACCGGGCAAAGGGAGGAGACGACAGGACTTGGAAAAGCGATCCACAACGACCAGGATCGTGGTGTTACCTTGTGATGGTGGAAGATCGGTTATAAAATCCACCGACAAGTGCGACCACGGCCGCTGTGGAACGGGTAAGGGTTGTAACTTACCCCTGGGTAGGTGTCTAGGAGCCTTGCACTGGGCGCACACCGAGCAGGAGGAAACATAAACCCTCACGTCCTTAGCTAAGGTGGGCCACCAGTATTTCCCACTAAGACAGCGCATTGTCCGACCAATCCCAGGATGACCAGAGGAGGGTGACGTGTGAGCCCAGTAGATCAATCGGTCGCGGACAGCGGACGGAACGTACAGACGCCCAGCTGGACACTGAGGGGGAACGGGCTCTGCACGTGACGCCCGCTCAATGTCCGCGTCCAGCTCCCAGACCACTGGTGCCACCAAACAAGAGGCTGGGATGATGGGAGTGGGATCCATGGACCGCTCCTCTGTGTCATACAGCCGGGACAGTGCGTCTGCCTTGACGTTCTGGGAACCTGGTCTATAAGAGAGGGTAAACACAAAACGGGTGAAAAACATGGCCCACCTTGCCTGGCAAGGATTCAGTCTTCTCGCCTCCCGGATGTACTCCAGATTGCGGTGTTCAGTCCAGATGAGAAAAGGGTGTTTAGCCCCCTCAAGCCAGTGTCTCCATACTGTCAGGGCCCTGACGACAGCCAACAGCTCCCTGTCCCCCACATCATAGTTTTGTTCCGCCGGGCTGAGCTTCTTCGAGAAGAAGGCACAGGGGCGGAGCTTAGGTGGAGTACCCGAACGCTGAGAGAGCACAGCTCCTATCCCAGCCTCAGATGCGTCCACCTCCACTATGAATTGCAGAGAGGGATCCGGATGAGCCAACACAGGAGCCGAGGTAAACAGAGCCTTCAGTTTCCTAAACGCCCTATCCGCCCCAGCTGACCACTGCAAGCGCACCGGACCCCCCTTCAGCAGTGAGGTAATGGGAGCAGCTATCTGACCAAAACCCCGGATAAATCTCCGGTAGTAATTGGCAAACCCTAAAAATCGCTGCACCTCCTTTACCGTGGTGGGAGTCGGCCAATTACGCACGGCTGTAATACGGTCACTCTCCATCTCCACTCCTGACGTAGATAGGCGATATCCTAAGAAAGAGACGGACTGTTTAAAGAACAAGCATTTCTCAGCCTTGACATACAGGTCATGCTCCAACAGGCGACCAAGCACTTTGGGCACCAGGGACACATGCTCGGCGCGTGTAGCGGAGTAAATCAGAATGTCATCGATATACACCACTACACCCTGCCCGTGCAGGTCCCTGAAAATCTCATCGACAAAAGATTGGAAGACTGATGGAGCATTTTTTAACCCATACGGCATGACAAGGTACTCATAATGCCCTGAGATGGTACTAAATGCTGTCTTCCACTCGTCTCCATCTCGGATACGCACCAGGTTATACGCACTCCTGAGATCCAGTTTTGTGAAGAAGCGCGCGGTGCATTAATTCAATCACCGGGGCGATCAGAGGAAGCGGGTAACTGTACCCCACTGTAATTTTATTAAGACCTCGATAATCAATGCACGGTCGCAGACCACCATCCTTCTTCTTCACAAAAAATAAACTCGAGGAGACGGGTGAGATGGAGGGCCTAATGTATCCCTGACGCAGGGATTCGGAAACATATGTCTCCATAGCCTCCGTCTCCGCTTGCGACAGGGGATACACGTGACTCTTGGGAAGTGCAGCGTCTGCCATGAGATTTATCGCACAATCCCCCTGTCGATGAGGTGGTAATTGAGTCGCCTTCTTTTTACAGAAGGCGAGAGCCAAATCGGCATATTCAGGGGGAATGCGCACGGTAGAGACCTGGTCTGGACTTTCCACCGTAGTAGCACCAACGGAAACCCCTACACACCTACCTGAGCACTCTCGCGACCACCCCGTAAGAGCCCTCTGTAGCCAAGAAAAAGTGGGGTTATGACTAGTTAACCAGGGAAGACCCAGCACCACCGGATACGCAGGAGTGTTGATAAGGAAAATACTAATTATCTCCTTGTGACCCCCCTGCGTAACCATAGTCAATGGAGCCGTGGCCTCCCTAATCAACCCTGACCCTAATGGTCGACTATCTAAGGTGTGAATGGGAAAAGGTACTTTCACTGGTACAATAGGGATCCCTAAACTATGAGCCAACGTTTGATCAATAAAGTTCCCAGCCGCGCCTGAATCTACTAGTGCCTTATGCTGGGAATGAGGGTAAAAATCTGGAAAAGTGACAGACACAAATATATGAGCAACAGAGGGCTCTGGATGAGAATGTTGCCTACTCACCTGGGGTGGCGCCAGAGCGCCCTGCCTGTTACCTCGATTCCCAGAAGAACCTGCCCGGCACCGACCAGCAGTGTGTCCTCTGCGGTCACTGACGGTATGCGAGCGGGAACTCCCTCCGGTCTCCCTGTGCACCCTCTCTCCTGGCTCCATGGTTATAGGAGAGGGGGTGCAGGAGGATGAAACCACCAGACCCTGATCTGGACGTCCACGAGCAGCCAGCCCGTTGTCCAACTGGATGGACAGATCCACCAGCTGGTCGAAGGTTAGGGTGGTGTCTCTACAGGCCAGCTCCAGACGGACGTCCTCCCGCAGACTGCAGCGATAATGATCTATCAGGGCCCCGTGATTCCATCCTGCACCGGCTGCCAGGGTCCTGAACTCCAATGCGAAATCCTGGGCGCTCCTCGTCTCCTGCCTCAGATGGTAGAGGCGCTCACCCGCCGCTCTGCCCTCAGGTGGATGGTCGAAGACTGCCCGGAAACGGCGGATGAACTCCTCATATCGGTCCAACGCCGTATCTCCTCCTTCAACCATAGCGCTGGCCCATTCCAGGGCTCTCCCGGTGAGGCACGAGACGAGGGCGAAAATCTTCTCTCGGTCTGATGGTACTGGGTGGACCGTGGCCAGAGAAAGTTCTAATTGGAGCAGGAAACCCCGGCAGTTGGCAGTACTTCCGTCGTAACCCCGAGGCATGGCTAGACGGATACCACCCGGTTCAGGTTGACAAGGGGTGTTTTCGATCGACCCCGGTTGGGCTGGTGGAGGCGCTGGCTGAATCTCCCGTCTCTCTAAGCGGTCCATCAGCTGAACAGCGCGATCCATAGCAGCGCATAAATGTAATAGTCTTTCTGCATTCTTCTGGATGCGCTCCTCCACCTCCCTGTCCGGGATCTCTTCTCCTGCTGACTTCAAAAAATTGGTCGGTGATTCTGTCATAGTCCGTGTATGTAGGTGGCAGGGAAGTCAGGCGCAGGAGAAAACAGAGTGGTTTAAAAAATGGAATATTTATTTCCAAAACCAACGTAGAAAATAATCCGGGTAAAACAATAACCCGTCGCACACCGATATAGACACAACACGTACATAACAAACAAACAATCACCGACAGAGAAATGAGGGGAATCAGAGGGTTAAATACACAACATATAATTACTGGGATATGAAACAGGTGTGTAAAGAGACCAGACAAAACCAATGGAAAATGAAAAACTGATCAATGGTGGCTAGAAGGCCGGTGATGTCGACCGCCGAACACCACCCGAACAAGGAGGGGCATCAACTTCAGTAGAAGTCGTGACAATCCCCCTTGGTGTTTTTCTTATTTTGTTGCATTACAACCTGTAATTTAAATACATTTTTATTTGGATTTCATGTAATGGACATAGACAAAATAGTCCAAAGTGGTGAAGTGAAATGAAAAAAGTTACTTGTTTCAAAAAATGTAAAAAAAAAAAAACGGAATATTGGGGTGCGCTTATGTATTCACCCCCTTTGCTATGAAGCCCCTAAACAAGATCTGGTGCAACAAATTACCTTCAGAAGTCACATAATTAGTTAGATTGCACACATTTGGACTTTATTTAAGTGCTCAGTAGCTCAGTATATATACACCTGTTCTGAAAGGCACCAGAGTCTGCAACACCACTAAGCAAGGGGCACCACCAAGCAAGTGGCACCATGAAGACCAAGGAGCTCTCCAAACAGGTCAGGGACAAAGTTTTGGAGAAGTACAGATCAGGGTTGAGTTAGAAAAAAATATCCAAAACTTTGAACATCCCACAGAGCACCATTAAATCCATTATTAAAAAATGGAAAGATTATGGCACCACAACAAACCTGCCAAGAGAGGACCGCCCAACAAAACTCACGGACCAGGCAAGGAAGGCATTAATCAGAGAGGCAACAAAGAGACCAAAGATGACCCTGAAGGAGCTGCAAAGCTCCACAGCGGAGATTGGAGTATCTGTCCATAGGACCACTTTAAGCTGTACACTCCACAGAGCTGGCCTTTACGGAAGAGTGGCCAGAAAAAAGCCATTGCATAAATAAATACAAAATAAGCAAACACGTTTGGTGTTCGCCAAAAGGCATGTTGGAGACTCAAATAACATATGGAAGAAGGTACTCTGGTCAGATGAGACAAAAATGTAGTTTCTTGGCCATCAATGAAAACGCTATGTCTGGCACAAACCTGACATGTCTCATCACCCCGAGAAAACCATCCCCACAGTAAAGCATGATGGTGGCAGCATCATGCCATGTTGATGTTTTTCATCGGCAGTGACTGGGAAACTGGTCAGAATTTAAGGAATGATGGATGGCACTAAATACAGGGAAATTCTTGAGGGAAACCTGTTTCAGTCTTCCAGAGATTTGAGACTGGGACGGAGGTTCGCCTTCCAGCAGGACAATGACCTTAAGCGTACTGCTAAAGCAACACTCAAGTGGTTTAAAGGGAAACATTTAAATGTCTTGGAATGGCCTAGTCAAAGCCCAGACCTCAATCCAATAGAGAATCTGTGGTATGACTTAAAGATTGCTGTACACCAGCGGAACCCATCCAACTTGAAGGAGCTGGAGCAGTTTTGCCTTGAAGAATGGGAAAAAATCCCAGTGGCTCGATGTGCCAAGCTTATAGAGACATACCCCATAAGACTTGCAGCTATAATTGCTGCAAAAGGTGGCTCTACAAAGTATTGACTTTGGGAGGGTGAATAGTTATGCACACTCAAGTTTTCAGTTTTTAAAAATGTATTTCTTGTTTGTTTCACAAGAAAAAATATTTTGCATCTTCAGTGGTTGGTATGTTGTGTAAATCAAATGATACAAATCCCCCAAAGATTCATTATAATTCCAGGTAGTAAGGCAACAAAATAGGAAAAATACCAAGAGGGGTGAATACTTTCGCAAGCTACTGTACATACACTAATGGTTAAGATAGAGTATCTGCCTTCCAGGGGTTTTCAAGAGGTGAACTATAACAGAAGACTACTGTAAGAGCTTAAAGGTGTTGGACCATTAGCCGAAAGGTTGCTGGATCGAATCCCCGAGCTGACAAGGTAAAAAATTGTCAATCGGCCCCTGTACAAGGCAATTAACCCACTGCTCCCCGGTAGGTCGTCATTGAAAATAAGAATTTGTTCTTAACTGACTTGCCTAGTTAAATAAAGGTTCAATTAATATAAAAAAGGTGTTCATCTTAACACTGTTTTTAGATGCTGTACTATACAGTATATTCGAAAAAACAATTACTTGATTGACCTGTACCACACGTACCAAGGGCCATTGACATTATAGTACAAACTATGAGGTAGTTTGTACTATAAATAATGATGTTCTTATATGTTATAGTACGTCTGGTATAAGTCAGTCAAGGACATCTGAACCAGGGCAAGGCTAGGGGCTGTGAGGTTGGAGGATTCTGTCTGATGTATCTGTGGTTCACTTCTCTATGTCATCATCAGCAGTAGAAACACGTCTAGCCTTCTGCCTAGCCCTGTCTCCATGACACACAAAATCACTCTACTTCTCTCTCCACGACACACGCACGCACACACACACACACACACACACACACACACACACACACACACACACACACACACACACACACACACACACACACACACACACACACACACACACACACACACACACACACACACACACACACACACACACACACAAACTTCTCTCTCCCCCGACCTCATCCTTCACCTCATAGGCCAAAGACGGAGATGAAGAGCACCAGGCATTACACACACACACACACACACACACACACACACACACACACACACACACACACACACACACACACACACACACACAGTGAAATCTGGGAGATTCGGAGGAACAGCCCATTAAATCTGTCTCAATGGAAGAGAAGAGTTATTCTGGACAGACAGACAGACAGACAGATAGACAGACAGACAGCAGGATCAGTACAGAGTCTCCTCTCTACACCTGTTAAACTGTAAACCTCCACACCTGTTAAAGTGTAAACCTCCACACCTCTTAAAGGGTAAACCTCCACACCCGTTAAACTGTAAACCTCCAAACCTGTTAAACTGTAACCCTCCACACCCGTTAAACTGTAAACCTCCACACCCGTTAAACTGTAAACCTCCACACCTCTTAAAGGGTAAACCTCCACACCTGTTAAACTGTAAACCTCCACACATCTTAAAGGGTAAAACCTCCACACCTCTTAAAGGGTAAATCTCCACACCTCTTAAAGGGTAAACCTCCACGCCTGTTAAACTGTAAACCTCCACACCTCTTCAATGGCAAACCTCCACACCTGTTAATGCTCTCGTTGGCTGGTCCTCACTAGATATTCGTCGCCAAACCCACTGGCTCCAGGTCATCTATAAGTCGTTGCTAGTTATAGCTCTGCCATATCTCAGCTCACTGGTCACCATAGCAACACCCACCCGTAGCACGCACTCCAGCAGGCATATTTCACTGGTCATCCCCAAAGCCAACACCTTCTTTGGCCGCCTTAACTTCCAGTTCTCTGCTGCCAATGACTGGAACGAAATGCAAAAATCCCTGAAGATAGAGACTTATATCTCACTCAACTAACTTTAAGCGTCAGCTGTCAGAGCAGCTTACAGATCGCTGCAGCTGTACCCAGCCCATCTGTGAACAGCCCATCCAACCAACTACCTACCTCATCCCCATATTTTGCTTTTGTTTTTCTGCTCTTTTGCACACCAGTATTTCTACTTGCACATCCTCATCTGCACATGCAGTTGAAGTCGGAAGTTTACATACACTTAGGTTGGAGTCATTAAAACTCGTTTTTCAACCGCTCCACAAATTTCTTGTTAACAAACTATAGTTTTGGCAAGTCGGTTCGGACATCTACTTTGCGCATGACACAAGTTTTTTTTCCAACAATTGTTAACAGACAGATTTTTTTACTTATAATTCACTGTATCAATTCCAACAGAACAGAGTGTATAAATCAATATCAAATATTTCAATTCCCTTGGACAAGGGAAAAATGGGTCACCTTTTTTTAACACAAATGCTACCTGACTCAAAGTTGACTGTGCCTTACACAGCTTGGAAAATTCCTGAAAATGACATCATTGCTATAAAAGCTTCTGATTGACTAATTGACATCATTTGAGTTGATCGGAGGTGTACCTGTGGATGTATTTCAAAGCCTACCTTCAAACTCAGTGCCTCTTTGCTTGACATCATGGGAAAATCAAAAGAAATCAGCCAAGACCTCAGATAAAAAATTGTAGCCCTCCACATGTCTGGTTCATCCTTGGGAGCAATTTCCAAACGCCTGAAGGTACCACATTCATCTGTACAAACAATAGTACGCAAGTATATACACCATGGGACCACGCAGCTGTCATACCGCTCAGGAAGGAGACGCATTCTGTCTCCTAGAGATGAACGTACTTTGGTGTGAAAAGTGAAAATCAATCCCAGAACAACAGCAAAGGACCTTATGAAGATGCTGGAGGAAACAGGTACAAAAGTATCTATATCCACAGTAAAACGAGTCCTATATCGACATAACCTGAAAGGCCGCTCAGCAAGGAAGAAGCCACTGCTCCAAAACTACCATAAAAAAGCCAGACTACGGTTTGCAACTGCACATGGGGACAAAGATTGTACTTTTTGGAGAAATGTCCTCTGGTCTGATGAAACAAAAATATAACTATTTAGCACTAGTGACCATCATTATGTTTGGAGCAAAAAGGGGGAGGCTTGCAGGCCAAAGAACACCATCCCAACCGTGAAGCACAGGTGTGGCAGCATAATGTTGTGGGGGTGCTTTGCTGCATGAGGGACTGGTGCACTTCACAAAATAGATGACATCATGAGGCAGGACAATTATGTTGATTATTGAAGCAACATCTCAAGACCTCAGTCAGGAAGTTAAAGCTTGGTCGCAAATGGGTCTTCCAAATGGACAATGACCCCAAGCATACTTCCAAAGTTATGACAAAATGGCTTAAGGACAACAAAGTCAAGGTATTGGAGTGGCCATCACAAAGCCCGGACCTCAATCCTATAGAAAAATTGTCGGCAGAACTGAAAAAGCGTGTGCGAGCAAGGAGGCCTACAAACCTGACTCAGTTACACCAGTTCTGTCAGGAGGAATGGGCCAAAATTCACCCAACTTATTGTGGGAAGCTTGTGGAAGGCTACCTGAAATGTTTGACCCAAGTTAAACAAATTTAAAGGCAATGCTACCAAATACTAATTGAGTGTATGTAAACTTCGGACCCAGTGGGAATGTGATGAAAGAAATTAAAGCTGAAATATATCATTCTCTCTACTATTATTGTGACATTTCACATTCTTAAAATGAAGTGGTGACCCTAACTGACCTAAGACAGGGAATTCTTACTAGGATTAAATGTCAGGAATCGTGAAAAATTGAGTTTAAATGTATTTGGTTAAGGTTTATGTAAACTTCCGACTTCAACTGTATACCATTCCAGTGTAAATTGTTAAATTGTAATTACTTCGCCACTTTTGGCCTATTTATTGCCTTACTTCCTTACTTCATTTGCACACACTCTATACAGGTTTTTCTATTGTGTTTTTGACTGTAAGTTTGTTTATCCCATGTGTAACTGTGTTGTTGTTTTTGTCGTACTGCTTTGCTTTATCTTGGACAGGTTGCAGTTGTAAATGGAAACTTGTTCTCAACTGGCCTACCTTGTTAAATAAAGAAGAAATAAAAAAATAAAAACATATTAAAAGGGTAAACCTCCACATCTGTTAAACGTTAAATCTCCACATCTCTTCAAGGGTAAACCTCCACACTTGTTGAAGGGTAAACCTCCACAGCAGTTAAACTGTAAACCTCCACAACCTCTTAAAGCGCTCGTCCCGTATGCGGGATCAACATCCAGCGAACAATCATATCGCCATATTCATAACCGAACCATAAGAACATTTCAGATTTTTATTTTCTCAAACATAGGACTATTTTACACCGTTTTATAGATACACTTCTCCTGAATCGAACCACGTTGTCCGATTTCAAAAAGGCTTTACACCAAAAGCAAAACATTACATTATGTTAGGATAGTACATCGTCAAAATAGCCACATCGCCATTTTCCGACCAACCACATGCATCACAAATAACCAAAACACAGCTAAATGCAGCATTAACCTTTGACAATCTTCATCAGATGACACTCCTAGGACATCATGTTACACAATACATGCATTCTTTTGTTCGATAAAGTTCAAAATGTATATATAAAAATAGCATTTTACATCGGCGCGTGACGTTCAGAAAATATTTTCCATCAAATGCATCCGGTGAATCAGCGCTACAATTTACTAAATTACTATTCGAAAACATTTTTAAAATGTAATATTGTCATTCAAAGAATTATAGATTAACATCTCGTGAATGCACCCGCATTGCCAGATTTAACCAACTTCCAAAGCCTCTCATTTGGTCAGTTTGTACCATAGAAGACTCAAACCACTTTCTAAAGACTGGTGACATCTAGTGGAAGCCTTAGGAAGTGCTCAATGAATCCTAACTCACGGTGTGTTTTATAGGCAAAGTGCTGAAGGTGAGTCCACAAATCAGATTTCCACTTCCTGTTAGGATCTGTCTCGGGGTTTTGACTGCCATATGAGTTCTGTTATACTCACAGACACCATTCAAACAGTTTTATCCACATCAACACATCCAGTTATCCAGTTTCTATCCACATCTACACATCTACTTAAAGGGTAAACCCCCACACCTCTTAAAGGGTTGAACCTCCACACCTGTTAAACTGTAAACCTCCACTGGGGGAACAACAAAACCAAGCCTAAGACAATGTAGCCTGACACCCCTTTTCAACCTATAATAAATCAATAATACACACCATTTAGGTGATGCATTTATCCAAAGCGACTTACAGTCATGCATGCCTACAATTTACATATTGGTGATCCCAGAAATCGAACCCAGTACCTTGGCATTATAAGCGCGATGCTCAACACACAAGCTACAAAAGACCAAACTTCTGTGGTGTTGAGCTACTCCACACTCCTCAAGTGACTCCCCTGGTCCCCTATGCATCAGGTAATACCACAACTATAACAAAACAGCAAACAGCACAGTAAAAAGGAAGTGAATAACGACTCTATTCAGTCTAATGTAGTGTTGAGCTGACTCCAACCTCCCTAAGTAAGATTAGGGACATAACTTAATTTGAGATGCAAGGGGAAAGTGTTGAGCAGAGCAGAGGTTGCCGGGTGTCTGTTGACAGAGGCAGAATGATAATCCAGCTAAAGGAAGTTATCCAGCGATGATTCATATGTCTCTCCTCTCCTATTTGTTCTTCATTAAGTCACTGTCTCTCTGTAATGGCCTTGCTCGAACCACAAAGGAAGGGAGGAGGAGAGGAGAGCTCTTCGTTTTGCTTCATTGGAGAGTGAGAGAGAGAGCACGAGAGAGAGCACGAGAGAGAGAGCGAGAGACAGCGAGGTAGAGAGAGAGATAGAGAGAGAGATAGAGAGAGAAAGATAATTACTTGACACATTGGAAAGAATTAACAAAAAAATAAGCAAACTAGAATGCTATTTGGCCCTAAACAGAGAGTATACACAGTGGTAGAATACCTGACCACTGTGACTGACCCAAACTTAAGGAAAGCTTTGACTAAGTAAAGACTCAGTGAGCATAGCCTTGCTATTGACAAAGGCCGCCATAGACAGACCTGGCTCTCAAGAGAAGACAGGCTATGTGCACACTGCCCACAAAATGAGGTGGAAACTGAGTTGCACTTCCTAACCTCCTGCCAAATGTATGACCATATTAAAGACATATATTTCCCTCAGATTACACAGATTCACAAAGAATTCGAAAACAAACCAATTTTGATACATTTCCATATCTACTGGGTGAAATACCAGTGTGCTATCACTGCAGCAATATTTGTGACCTGTTGCCACAAGAAAAGGGCAACCAGTGAAGAACAAACACCATTGTAAATACAACCCATATTTATGTTTATTTATTTTCCCTTTTGTACTTTAGCCATTTGTACATCGTTACAACACTGTATATATACATAATATGACATTTGTAATGTCTTTATTCTTTTGAAACTTCTGTGAGTGTAATATTTACTGTAGATTTTTATTATTTATTTCACTTTTGTGTATTATCTCTCTCACTTGCTTTGGCAATGTTAACATATGTTTCCCATGCCAATAAAACCCCTTGAATTGAATTGAATTGAGAGAGAGAGAGAGAGAGAGAGAGAGAGATGGGTTTCTAGATGAGGGGGACAGCAGATTTCAACGTCTGTACATGCACTCAGTAATAACAGACGTAGGATCTTCATTTCAGCCAGTTTGCTACAGCAGGAAAATAATCTCGCAGCAAAATGAAATGTGAATTATTATGTGGATTATAACTAATGGACATTTTTGGTGGGGTTTAATACATTTTTCAGTTAGGGCCAATCAAGTCTGACATTTTAAAGTGGAAATTACAAACTTTAGAAGACTTTTAAAACCTTAAATACACTCATACAAGTATACATTTCCTGCTGTGCAGGAAGATTCTCAGCAACAAAAGAGTGATCAAATGAAGATCCTACATCAGTCCAAAAAAATTGGAAATGTATTGATTTGTTTTCCATTAGTTTACCGCAATAAGGGGAGGGATGGTAGGGTTACGGGAAAATATATACAAAATATATATACAGTACCACCAGTCAAAAGTTTAGACACACCTACTCATTCCAGGGTTTTTCTTTATATTTACTATTTTCTACATTGTAGAATAATAGTGAAGACATCAAAACTATGAAATAACACATATGGAATCAAGTCAAAATATATTTTATATTTGAGACTCTACAAATAGCCACCCTTTGCTTTGATGACAGCTTTGCACACTCTTAGCATTCTCTCAACCAGCTTCACCTGAAATGCTTTCCCAACAGTTTTGAAGGAGTTCCCACATTTGCTGAGCACTTGTTGGTTGCTTTTCCTTCACTCTGCGGTCCAACTCATCCCAAACCATCTCAATTGGTTTGAGGTCAGGTGATTGTGGAGGCCAGGTCATCTGATGCAGCCCTCCATCACTCTCCTTCTTGGTCAAATAGCCCTTACACAGCCTGGAGGTGTGTTGGGTCATTGTCCTGTTGAAAAACAATTGACGATCCCACTAAGCGCAAACTAGATGGGATGGCGTATTGCTGCAGAATGCTGTGGAAGCCATGCTGGTTAAGTATGCCTTCAATTCTAAATAAATCACAGACAGTGTCATCAGCAAAGCACCCCCACACCATAACACCTCCTCCTCCATGCTTTACGGTGGGAAATACATGTGGAGATCATCCGTTCACCCACCGCGTCTCACAAAGACACGGTGGTTGAAACCAAAAATCTCAAATTTGGACTCCAGACTAAAGGACACATTTCCACCGGTCTAATGTTCATTGCTCATGTTTCTTGTCCCAAGCAAGTATTTTCTTCTTGTTGGTGTCCTTTAGTAGTGGTTTCTTTGCAACAATTCAACCATGAAGACCTGATTCACACAGTCTCCTCTGAACAGTTGATGTTGAGATGTGTCTGTTACTTGAACTCTGTGAAGCATTTATTTGGGCTGAGGCTGGTAACTCTAATGAACTTATCCTCTGCAGCAGAGGTAACTCTGGGTCTTCCATTCCTGTAGCGGTCCTCATAAGAGCCAGTTTCGTCATTGCGCTTGATGGTTTTTGCAACTGCACTTGAAGAAACTTTTCAAAGATCTTGAAATGTTCTGTATTGACTGAACTTCATGTCTAAAAGTAATGATGGACTGTCAATTCTCTGCTTATTTGAGCTGTTTTTGCCATAATATGGACTTGGTCTTTTACCAAACAGGGCTATCTTCTGTATACCCCCTTAACTTATTGCCCAAATTAACTTTTAAGAAGGCACACCTGTTGATTGAAATGCATTCCAGGTGACTACCTCTTGAAGCTGGTTGAGAGAATGCCAAGAGTGTGCAAAGCTGTCATCAAGGAAAAGGGTGTCTATTTGAAGAATCTCAAATATAAAATATATTTTGATTTGTTTAACCCTTTTTTGGTTACTATATGATTCCATATGTGTTATTTCATAGTTGTGAGGGAGATAGATGGATACATGGAGAGAGAGGGAGATAGATGGATACATGGAGAGAGGGGGAGATAGATGAATAGAGGGAGACAGATGGATACATGGAGAGAGAGGGAGATAGATGGATACATGGAGAGAGAGGGAGATAGATGGATACATCGAGAGAGAGGGAGATATATGGACACATGGAGAGAGAGGGAGATAGATGATATATCGAGACAGAAAGGGAGATAGATGGACACATGGAAAGAGAGGGAGATAGATGGATACATGGAGAGAGAGGGACATAGATGGACACATGGAGAGAGGGAGATAGATGGATACATGGAGAGAGAGGGACATAGATGGATACATGGAGAGAGAGAGAGAGAGAGATAGATGGATACATCGAGAGAGAGGGAGATAGATGGATACATCGAGAGAGAGAGATAGATGGACACATGGAGAGAGAGGGACATAGATGGATACATGGAGAGAGGGGGAGATAGCTGAATACATCGAGAGAGAGGGAGATAGATGGACACATGGAGAGAGAGGGAGATAGATGGATACATCGAGAGAGAGAGAGAGAGAGAGAGAGAGATAGATGGACACATGGAGAGAGAGGGACATAGATGGACACATGGAGAGAGAGGGACATAGATGGATACATGGAGAGAGGGGGAGATAGCTGAATACATCGAGAGAGAGGGAGATAGATGGACACATGGATAGAGAGGGAGATAGATGGACACATGGAGAGAGGGAGAATGCAATGACAGAAAAAAGAGAGGGAGGGAGAGAGCAAGAGAGAGAGAAGGAAGTATAGAGAGACAGAGATGGAGTGATAGATGGATACATGGAGAGAGAGGGAGAAGGAAGTACAGAGAGACAGAGATGGAGTGACATGTAGCATTTCAATAGCTGCACAGTTTCAGCAGCCCTTGATAAAAGCATCAGCCTCCTTATGAAGCTTCTCTACCCTACATTAGGACCAGGAAGATGGACACACAATTGGATTTGGAGAGTAGGCACAATGCATTTCAATCTGCGTCAGCACTAACCTTGTAAATAGAAAACATATTGAACTGATAGTGAAAGGAAAAACAGCCAGTAGAGGACTAAGAGGAGATTGACCAAGAGATGGAGACAGGAGGACGAGGAGATAAGGAGAGAGAGAGCGGGGGGGGGGAGACAGAGAGAGAGAGACATGGTGAAGAGGAGATAAGGAGAGAGAGAGTGGGGGGGGACGAGAGAGAGAGAGAGAGACAGAGAGAGAGAGAGACCTGGTGAAGAGGAGATAAGGAGAGAGAGAGTGGGTGAGAGACAGAGACAGACAGAGAGAGAAAGACAGAGAGAGACAGAGAGAAAGACAGAGAGAGAGAGATGGTGAAGAGGAGATAAGGAGAGAGAGAGTGGGTGAGAGAGAGAGAGAGACAGACAGAGAGAGAAAGACAGAGAGAGAGAGAGATGGTGAAGAGGAGATAAGGAGAGAGAGAGAGTGGGCGAGAGAGAGAGAGAGAGACAGGGGGAAGATGAGATAAGGAGAGAGAGAGTGGGGGAGAGAGAGAGATAGAGAGAAAGAGAGGAGGGTAGACAGGAGAGCGTGAAGAGGGGAGAGATATTACGCAGGTTCACAAATGGTTCAATGTTATCTAATTAGGGAAAGAAAAAGAGAGAGAAACGAGGGGATTGAATAGTAGCAACAACAATTTAGTCTTTATTTATCTTTAAATGGTACTCCTAGAACATTTCAAAGCTACCATTCCTGAGCAGACGAAAAACAAAATGTTCCCAGGCAAAAAGAGAAAAGGAAGAAAGATGATGTACCAAGAAACATGCTTTTTGAAAACTTGACTGCTGACATGCAAAACATTTTTGGACTAAGAAAGAAAAAAATACATATACAGTTGAAGTCGAAAGTTATCATACACCTTAGCCAAATACATTTAAACTCAGTTTTTCACAATTCGTGACATTTAATCCTAGTAAAAATTCCCTGTTTTAGGTCAGTTAAGATCACCACTTTATTTAAAGAATGTGAAATGTCAGAGAAATAGTAGAGATAATAAATTATTTCAGCTTTTATTTATTTCATCGCATTCCCAGTGGGTCAGAAGTTTACATACACTCAATTAGTATTTGGTAGCATTGCCTTTAAATTGTTTAACTTGGGTCAAATGTTTTGGGTAGCCTTCCACAAGCTACCCACAATAAGTTGGGTGAATTTTGGCCCATTCCTCCTGACAGAGCTGGTGTAACTGAATCAGGTTTGTAGACCTCCTTGCTTGCACACACTTTTTCAGTTCTGCCCATAAATTTTATACAGGATTGAGATCAGGGCTTTGTGATGGCCCCTCCAATACCTTGACTTAGTTGTCCTTAAGCCATTTTGCCACAACTTTGGAAGTATGCTTAGGGTCATTGTCCATTTGGAAGACCCATTTGTGACCAAGCTTTAACTTCCTGACTGATGTCTTGAGAAATTGCTTCAATGTATCCACATAATTGTCCTGCCTCATGATGCCATCTATTTTGTGAAGTGCACCAGTCCCTCCTACAGCAAAGCACCCCCACAACATGATGCTGCCAGCCCCGTGCTTCACGGTTGGGATGGTATTCTTCGGCTTGCAAGCCTCCCACTTTTTCCACCAACATAACAATGGTCATCATGGCCAAACAGTTCTATTTTGGTTTCATCAGACCAGAGAACATTTCTCCAAAAAGTACGATCTTTGTGCAGTTGCAAACCGTAGTTTGGCTTTTTTATGGCGGTTTTGGAGCAGCCTTGCTGAGTGGCCTTTCAGGTTATTTCGATACAGGACTCGTTTTACTTTGGATATACAGTGAGGAAAAAAGTATTTGATCCCCTGCTGATTTTGTATGTTTGCCCACTGACAAAGAAATGATCAGTCTATA
Source organism: Salmo trutta (assembly GCF_901001165.1). NCBI lineage: Eukaryota > Metazoa > Chordata > Actinopteri > Salmoniformes > Salmonidae > Salmo > Salmo trutta. Next base: position 50,317,377 of record NC_042958.1, read on the forward strand.
ATTTTAATGGTAGGTTTATTTGAACATTGAGAGACAGAATAACAACAACAAAAATACAGAAAAACGCATGTCAAAAATGTTATCATTTGATTTGCATTTTAAAGAGGAAAGTAAGTATTTGACCCCTCTGCAAAACATGACTTAGTACTTGGTGGCAAAACCCTTGTTGGCAATCACAGAGGTCAGACGTTTCTTGTAGACCATGGAGAATAAGAACACCTCCTCCCAGCTGCAAACTGCACTGAGGATAGGAAACTCTGTCACCTCTGATAAATCCACTATAATTGAGAATTGCAATAAGCATTTTTCTACGGCTGGCCATGCTTTCCACCTGGCTACCCCTACCGCGGTCAACAGCACTGCACCGCCCACAGCTAAACCTTCCCCATTTCTCCTTCTCCCAAATCCAGTCAGCTGATGTTCTGAAATAGCTGCAAGATTTGGACCCCTATAAATCAGCCGGGCTAGACAATCTGGACCCTTTCTTTCTAAAATGATCTGCAGAAATTGTTGCAACCCCTATTTCTAGCCTGTTCAACCTCTCTTTCGTGTTGTCTGAGATTCCAAAAGATTGGAAAGCAGCTGCTGTCATCCCCCTCTTCAAAGGAGGGGACACTCTTTACCCAAACTGCTATAGATCTATATCTATCCTACCCTGCCTTTTTAAGGCCTTCGAAAGCCAAGTCAACAAACAGATTACCGACCATTTTGAATCCACCGCACCTTCAATGGGGGTGCCACAGGGTTCAATTCTTGGGCCAACTCTTTTCTTTGTATACATCAATGATGTCGCTCTTGCTGCTGGTGAGTCTCTGATCCACCTCTACGCAGACGACACCATTCTGTATACTTCTGGCCCTTCTTTGGACACTGTGTTAACAACCCTCCAGACGAGCTTCAATGCCATACAACTCTCCTTCCGTGGCCTCCAACTGCTCTTAAATACAAGTAAAACTAAATGCATGCTCTTCAACCGATCACTGCCTGTACCTGCCTGCCCGTCCAGCATCACTACTCTGGACGGTTCTGACTTAGAAGATATGACTATTTTACACCATTTTAAAGACAAGACTCTCCTTTATCTAACCACACTGTCCGATTTCAAAAAAGCTTTACAGCGAAAGCAAAACATTAGATTATGTCAGCAGAGTACCCAGCCAGAAATAATCAGACACCCATTTTTCAAGCTAGCATATAATGTCACAAAAAACCAAAACACAGCTAAATGCAGCACTAACCTTTGATGATCTTCATCAGATGACACGCCTAGGACATTATGTTATACAATACATGCATGTTTTGTTCAATCAAGTTCATATTTATATCAAAAACCAGCTTTTTACATTAGCATGTGACGTTCAGAACTAGCATTCCCACCGAACACTTCCGGTGAATTTACTAAATTACTCACGATAAACGTTCACAAAAAACATAACAATTATTTTAAGAATTATAGATACAGAACTCCTTTATGCAATCGAGGTGTCCGATTTTAAAATAGCTTTTCGGTGAAAGCACATTTTGCAATATTCTGAGTAGATAGCTCGTCATCACGGGCTAGCTATTTTGACACCCTCCAAGTTTGACCCTCACCAAACTCAGATTTACTATAAGAAAAATTGGATTACCTTTGCTGTTCTTCGTCAGAATGCACTCCCGGGACTTCTACTTCAATAACAAATGTTGGTTTGGTTCCAAATAATCCATAGTTATATCCAAATAGCGGCGTTTTGTTCGTGCGTTCAAGACACTATCCGAAGGGTGACGAAGGGTTACGCGCCCGACGCGTTTCGTGACAAAAAAAATCTAAATATTCCATTACCGTACTTCGAAGCATGTCAACCGCTGTTTAAAATCAATTTTTCTGCGATTTTTCTCGTAAAAAAGCGATAATATTCCGACCGGGAGTCGTTGTTTTCGTTCAAAGACGAAAGAATAAAAACATGGCGTCGCCTCGTGCACGCGCCTCCAGTCTCTGTTCTCTGATCGACCACTATCCAAATGCGCTACTGTTTTTCAGCCAGGGCCTGCAAAGACATCATTCAGCATTTTGCCGCCTTCTGAGAGCCTATGGGAGCCGTAGGAAGTGTCACGTTACAGCAGAGATCCTCAGTTTTCAATAAAGAGAGTGTAGAAGCCCAAGAAATGGTCAGACAGGCCACTTCCTGTAAGGAATCTTCTCAGGTTTTTGCCTGCCATATGAGTTCTGTTATACTCACAAACACCATTCAAACAGTTTTAGAAACTTTAGGGTGTTTTATATCCAAAGCCAATAATTATATGCATATTCTAGTTTCTGGGCAGGAGTAATAATCAGATTAAATCGGGTACGTTTTTTATCCGGCCGTGAAAATACTGCCCCCTATCCATAACAGGTTAAGAGTGTGCTCCTAATCTCAGCTCATTACCTGTATAAAAGACACCTGGGAGCCAGAAATCTTTCTGATTGAGAGGGGGTCAAATACTTATTTCCCTCATTAAAATGCAATTTATAACATTTTTGACATGCGTTTTTCCGTATTTTTTGTTGTTATTCTGTCTCTCACTGTTCAAATAAACCTACCATTAAATTTATAGACTGACAATTTCTTTGTCAGTGGGCAAATGTACAAAATCAGCAGGGGATCAAATACTTTTTTCCCTCACTGTAGATACTTTTGTACCTGTTTCCTACAGCATCTTCACAATGTCCTTTGCTGTTGTTCTGGGATTGATTTGCACTTTTTGCACCAAAGTACGTTCATCTCTAGGAGACAGAACGCGTCTCCTTCCTGAGGGGTATGATGGCTGCGTGGTCCCATGGTATTTATACTTGCTGACTATTGTTTGTACAGATGAACGTGGTACCTTCAGGCATTTGGAAATTGCTCCCAAGGATGAACCAGACTTGTGGTCTACAATTTTTTATCTGAGGTCTTGGCTGATTTCTTTTGATTTTCCCATGATGTCAAGCAAAGAGGCACTGAGTTTGAAGGTAGACCTTGAACTACATCCACAGGTACACCTCCAATTGACTCAAATGATGTCAATTGATATCAACCTTGGAATTTCCAAGGTGTTTAAAGGCACAGTCAACTTAGTGTATGTAAACTTCTAACCCACTGGAATTGTGATACAGTGAATTATAAGTGAAAAAATCTGCCTGTATACAATTGTTGGAAAAATGACTTGTGTCATGCACAAAGTAGATGTCCTAACCGACTTGCCAAAACTATAGTTTGTTAACAAGCAATTTGTGGAGTGGTTGAAAAACGAGATTTAATGACTCCAACCTAAATGTATGTTAACTTCCGACTTCAACTGTATAGCTTTGAGTGGATTTAACCTTTAATAACCTGCTGGCAGTGGGTTCATCCCTGAAGTGAGTCCTTACAGCTCCCATTAACCATGTCGGGTGCATCATAACTACGGGACTCCATATTTACGCTGTGCCCACGGTAACTCTGCGGTATCTATGGGAGTATATGAACGTTATGGGCCCGTGGTATCTAGGGCCAAGGTGTAAGGTGACCTTACCCTGATTTGTTATGGCACTCAGTCAAGACCGTTGATATCTGTTCAAACGTGTGAGAGGAGACTGTTTAGGAATATCCATATTTTTGTAAATAAAAGAGAGAGAAACCTAGTCATTCTCACCAGCTGATGAATACAGGTAGAGCAATGTGAACAAAATGTATGAACGATAAAGACATTTCTAAAAACAATATAAATCAAAACTAATTTCATTTGTCACATCCGCCGAATACAATCGGTACCGTACCGTGAAATATTTAGTGACACCCCTTAACCAACAATGCAGTTCAAGAAATAGAGTTAAGAATATATTTACTAAATAAAGTAAAAAAAAATCGAATCAATCAATAGGTAACACAAGACATTTACATAACAATAACAAGGCTATATACAGGGGGTACCAAGTCAAAAGTGGGGGTACAGGTTAATCTAGCTAATTTCAATGTAAATAGTCTGGGTGGCCATTTGATTAGTTGCATAGCCTGCTAGACATAGCAGTGATACGTTCCATCAATAACCAAATCCCTCTCTCTCCTTTGACAAGAAAGTGAAGAATAACGTAATATCACATCATCTAATTGTCATCTGAATATGCGTTATTTTCGACAGACTCAACGGCAGAGAAAAACTAACAAGTTAATTAGGTGGCAAGGTTGTCTGTCATTACTATTTCCTGTTATAATAGGGCAATTTTAAATCCCAGCTGCCTCAGTATCAGTGTCAGTATACTCCTGAGTTTAAAACAACAAAACAACATTTTACTTCCTCTATTGAAACCCGTTAGAGGAACAGAGACATTGAGAATATGAGGGAAACACGTCAAAATAAACTATAGCCATTGAGTTCTACAGTGCAAATATACCGTGAGTTATAGAGAAAAAATGCAAGCTCAAGAATGCCCTTCAAGCCATTCAGAAAGGAGTAAGTAACAATGCCATGGTTTAATTAAGCAATAAGGCACGAGGGTGTGTGGTATATGACCAATATACCACAGGCTGTTCTTAGCACGACACAACGCGGAGTGCCTGGATACAGCCCTTAGCCGTGGTATATTGGCCATATATCACAACCCCTGAGGTGCCTTATTGCTATTATAAACTGGTTATCAATGTAATTAGAGCAGTAAAAATAAATGTTTCGTCATACCCGTGCTATACAGTCTGATACGGCTGTCAGCAAATCAGCATTCAGGGCTCGAACCACCCAGTTTATAATAGGGATTATAAACTGGGTGGTCGAGCTCTGAATGCCCAAATTACATTGGTAACCAGTTTATAATAGCAATAAGGCATCTCGGGGGTTTGTGATATATGGCCAATATGCCACGGCGAAGCACTGTATATAGTTGCGTTGTGCATTAGAACAGCCCTTAACCGTGGTATATTGGCCATATACCACACCCCCTCATACCGTACTGTTTAATTATTCAATGATGTTCTCTATCATAGGATCTGTAAATAACCTTGTCTCAACCAGACTAAGTCAACCAGTCCACAATCACATAAACCATTGTACTGCACAATAGCAGGTTTCTATGTGAATCTACATGTCGATTTCTCTCTACTGTGCCTCACTGTGCTGTAACTGTGCACTAGCCACAATCGTGTCTCTGCATGATTTTCATGTACACGGTTTCCGTGTGAGTCTCTCTGCAGCTTTCTCTACTTAGGTCCTATCCATCAGACAGTATGACAGCAGGCCTGAGGTACACCCTTATATATCTGTCAGGAGGTGAAAGATGGATGGCCATCCTGTTCTCCCGCTGCTGTCCTCCTCTCCCCCTCCTCCCTACCTCCCTCGCTCCTGATCTCCTCTCCTCCTGCTTCCTAATGCCCTTGTTACATTCCTCCTCTCTCCTGTTCTAACCCTTCCTCTCTCCACTCTCCTGTTCCAACCCTTCTTCTCCCCTGTTCCAACCCTTCCTCTCTCCTCTCTCCAGTTCCAACCCTTATGCTCTCCTCTCTCCTGTTCAAACACTTCCTCTCTCCTCTCTCCTGTTCAAACCCGTCCTCTCCCCTGTTCCAACCATTTCTCTCTCCTCTCTCCAGTTCCAACTCTTCTGCTCTCCTCTCTCCTGTTCAAACCCTTCCTCTCTCCTCTCTCCTGTTCAAACTCTTCCTCTCTCCAGTTCCAACCCTTTCTCTCTCCTCTCTTCTGTTCCAAACCTTTCTCTCTCTCCTCTCTCCTGTTCAAACCCTTTTTCTCTCCTCTCTCCTGTTCCAACCCTTTCTCTCTCCACTCTCCTGTTCCAACCCTTCCTCTCTCCTCTCTCCTGTTCTAAACCTTTCTCTCTCTCCTCTCTCCTGTTCAAACCTTTCCTCTCTCCTCTTTCCTGTTCCAACCATTCCTCTCTCCTGTTCCAACCCTTCCTCTCTCCTCTCTCCTGTTCCAACCCTTCCTCTCTCCTCTTTCCTGTTCCAACCCTTCCACTCTCCTGTTCCAACCCTTCCTCTCTCCTCTCTCCTGTTCCAACCCTTCCTCTCTCCTCTCTCCTGTTCCAACTCTTCCTCTCTCCTCTCTCCTGTTCCAACCATTCATTGCTTCTCTCTCCTGTTATTCTACCAGTTAACAGTACACAATGATGCTATAGTGTTGGTTGGTTGCCTGTTGGCCACATAATAATCTCCCTCGAAACCACCATGTCTCTCATTAATAACCATGGTAATTACTTTACACCAACATCAGTGTGCCAGCCTCCCCTGGTCCCTGTCCATCCCTGTCAAATCTCTGTCATCCTCGTTTACGCCTCTCCCACTTTACATCTGTCAGTATGTGGAGGAATATACAGCATGATGCTGCTCCATGAATCCTTTCATCCTCTCTGTCTGTAAATAACAAGGTATCCCAATTTTACTTTGAAGTTTGACGTTTGTCCACGTTTTTCCAAACGTCTATGGGTGAAGTCAAGGTAAACGTTGGTTTTTGAAGTTGAAGTTGAGACACTGTTAGCTAACTCCACCAAAGTGAAACCAAAAATACTAATGTCCGGCCAGGGGGTTTCACATCATCTTTAAGGGTTAAGGTGTGGGATAGGGTGAAGTTTAGGGATTAATTCTGAGTGGTTAAGTTAAGAGTTAAAGTTTTGGACAGGCTTAAAACAGAAAAACAATTGCCTACCACTGGGATGGAACAAGCAACCCAGCACCAGAGAGCAGCTTTTACGTCAATCCACCATCCGCATCCACAACACCCCACAACACCACCGTTTCCCCTAGCTAGTTTTGAAGGCAATTCTAGACTTTATTGGGACCTGGATGGACGTCTAACTTCGACTTCAAACTAGAGCGATCTCCCTGCTGTCAACCACCAACAAACTACAACACTGCCATGTCTCTCCGACACAGCCTGCCAAGTTACTGTCTGTCTTCTGAGGCTATACAGCTACTCTGTGTGTGTGTGCACGAACATTCGGGGGTGTTTGTGTGTGGCGGGGGGGGGGGGGGGGGTATGGCGCTACCAGTGACTGCTCCTCTCTAATTAGTGCTTGGCTTATAGTAGTTCCAGGGAGGGTGATAACCTTGCTAGAGAAAGTAATGACTCTTCATCAGCGACAGGACTCTACCATTCACTTAATTGTCCTCCAAGTGAACTTAGCCAAAATACATGGCAGTGTTTTGTTTATATCTATTCCACATATTATTGTAACTGGTAAAATGTTGTGCTGTTTATTGTTGCATCAGACCCCAGTTGTTGTTAAATGTAATTGTAAAAGATACCATACAAATCAAGTTTGATGTGATTTGATTATTGTGAGTGCAGAAGATAAGCTTGGTTAGTTAACTGTATTCAAAACGGTCTCAGTAGGGGTTCTGATCAAGAATCAGTTCCCCCTTGTCCATATAGTCTAATCTTACTCATTATCATCTTAGAACTGGTCCTGTATCAGCACTCCTAATCTGAGACTCTACTGAAAAAGGATATGGATGTTTGTGAGCTGAACAAGTGAGTTATACGGGACATAAAACTAATGTAGACTCCAGCTCCCATTCATCTAAAACTAAGAGACCGCTAAGACTGTTACCTGAATATATCATGACTGGGTATTGGGCAGGATATGCTCCATATTATGTCTATCTCTGATAAGCTACCCAGGAAAGGGCTGAAAGTAGCCCATATTAATATATGTAGCCTTGGAAATAAGGTTCATGAAATCAATAACTTGCTAACATCAGATAACATTCATATATTAGCCATTTCTGAGACACACTTAGATAATTCATTTGATGATACAGCAGTAACAATACAAACATGTAACGTCTATAGAAGATACAGGAATGCTTATGGGGGAGGTGTTGCTATATACAGCTATATACAGTATATCCATGTAATGATTGAAGTACTGTGGTTGCAAGTTCACCTGCCTCACCTAAAGCCTATTATTTTGGGGTGTTGCTATAGGCCACCAAGTGCTAACAGTCAGTATCTAAATAAAATGTGTGAAATGCTTGATAGTTTATGTGATGTAAACAGAGAGGTCTACTTTCTTGGGGACCTGAATAATGACTGGTTTTCATCAAGCTGTCTGCTCAAGAGGAAGCTTCTCACTGTCACCAGTGCCTGTAATGTGGTTCAGGTTATTAATCAACCTACCAGGGTGTTTACAAACATTACAGGAGCAAGATCATATACATGTAACCATCACATTTTTACTAATGCTGTTTAACTTTGTTCTAAAAACGTATCTGTACCCATTGCTCACAATATAGTGGCTATATCCAGGAAAGCCAAAATTCTAAAAGCTGGGCCTAAAATAGTATATAAGATCATACAAAATATGTTGCTGTTACTATTATGTGGATGATGTCAAAATATTTGTTGTTCTGATGTGATTAATAAGGAGCATCCAGACGCTGCATTTGATGTATTTATGAAATTGCTTCTTCTAATTATTGATAAATGTGCACCTGTTAAGGAACTGACTGTTAGAACTGTTAAGGCTCCATGGATTAATGAGGATTTGAAAAACTGTATGGTTGAAAGAGATGGGGAAAAAGGAGTGGCTGTCACGCCCTGGCCATAGAGAGGGTTTTGTTCTCTATTTTGGTTAGGCCAGGGTGTGACTGGGGTGGGTGTTCTATGTTCCTTTTTCTATGTTTTTGTATTTCTTTGTTTTGGGCCGAGTATGGTTCCTAATCTATCGTTGTCTCTGATTAGGAATCATACTTAGGCAGCCTTTTCCCACCTGTAGTTGTGGGATCTTGTGTTTGTGTAGCTGCCTGTGAGCAGCCCAGAACGTCACGCTTCGTTTTCATCTGTATTGTTTTGGTGAGTTTCATATTTATTAAACATGTAGAACTCTAAGTACGCTGCGCCTTGGTCTACTCCTTTAGACAATCGTGACAGTGGCTAATAAGTCTGGCTGCACATCTGACTGGCTGACTTACAGCAAATTGAGAAATTATGTAACTAAACTCAACAAAAAGAACAAGAAACTGTATTATGAAGCCAAGATCAATGATACAAAGAATGATGGAAAAAAACGTTGGAGTATTTAAATGAAATTATGGACAGAAAGACATTCATCGAATCAGATGGCTTATTCATCACAAAACCATTTGATGTTGCCAATTATTTTTATAATTAATTCATTGGCAAAATGGGCAAACTTAGGCAGGAAATGCCAACAATGAACACTGAGACATCGTATTCATGCATAAGAAAACAAATAATGAAAGAAAAGCATTGTAAGTTAGAATTTTGTAAAGTTAGTATGGGAGAGGTACAAAATAGATTGTTATGGATCAATAATGACAAACCTCCTGGCATTGACAACCTACAGTGTGGGAAAAAAGTATTTGATCCCCTGCTGATTTTGTACGTTTTCCCACTGACAAAGAAATGATCAGTCTATAATTTTAACGGTAGGTTTATTTGAACAGTGAGAGACAGAATAACAGCAAAAAAATACAGAAAAACGCATGTCAAAAATGTTATATATTGATTTGCATTTTAATGAGGGAAATAAGTATTTGACCCCCTCTCAATCAGAAATATTTCTGGCTCCCAGGTGTCTTTTATACAGGTAACGAGCTGAGATTAGGAGCACACTCTTAAAGGGAGTGCTCCTAACACAGCTTGTTACCTGTATAAAAGACACCTGTCCGCAGAAGCAATCAATCAATCAGATTCCAAACTCTCCACCATGGCCAAGACCAAAGAGCTCTCCAATGATGTCAGGGACAAGATTGTAGACCTACACAAGGATGGAATGGGCTACAAGACCATCGCCAAGCAGCTTGGTGAGAAGGTGACAACAGTTGGTGCGATTATTTGCAAATGGAAGAAACACAAAATAACTGTCAATCTCCCTCGGCCTGGGGCTCCATGCAAGATCTCACCTCGTGGAGTTGCAATGATCATGAGAACGGTGAGGAATCAGCCCAGAACACCATCACCACCGTCAAACATGGAGGTTGAAACATTATGCTTTGGGGGTGTTTTTCTGCTAAGGGGACAGGACAACTTCACCGCATCAAAGGGACGATGGACAGGGCCATGTACCGTCAAATCTTGGGTGAGAACCTCCTTCCCTCAGCCAGGGCATTGAACATGGCTCGTGGATGGGTATTCCAGCATGACAATGACCCAAAACACACAGCCAAGGCAACAAAGAAGTGGCTCAAGAAGAAGCACATTAAGGTCCTGGAGTGGCCTAGCCAGTCTCCAGACCTTAATCCCATAGAAAATCTGTGGAGGGAGCTGAAGGTTCGAGTTGCCAAACATCAGCCTCGAAACCTTAATGATTTGGAGAAGATCTGCAAAGAGGAGTGGGACAAAATCCCTCCTGAGATGTGTGCAAACCTGGTGGCCAACTACAAGAAACGTCTGACCTCTGTGATTGCCAACAAGGGTTTTGCCACCAAGTACTAAGTCATGTTTTGCAGAGGGGTCAAATACTTATTTCCGTCATTAAAATGCAAATCAATTTACAACATTTTTGACATGCGTTTTTCTGTATTTTTTGGTTGTTATTCTGTCTCTCACTGTTCAAATAAACCTACCATTAAAATGATAGACTGATCATTTCTTTGTCAGTGGGCAAACGTACAAAATCTGCAGGGGATCAAATACTTTTTTCCCTCACTGTAGATGGAAAGCTACTGAGGATGGTAGCTGACTCTATAGCCACTACTATCTGTCATATTTTTAATCTGAGTCTAGAGGAAAGTGTTTGTCCTCAGGCCTGGAGGGAAGCCAAAGCCATTCCTCTCCTCTCTCCTGTTCCAACCCTTTCTCTCTCCTCTTCCAACCCTTTCTCTCTCCTCTCTCCTCTTCCAACCCTTTCTCTCTCGTCTTCCAACCCTTTCTCTCTCCTCTCTCCTGTTCCAACCCTTTCTCTCTCCTCTCTCCTTTTCTAACCCTTCCTCTCTCCTGTTCCAACCCTTTCTCTCTCCTCTCTCCTGTTCCAACCCTTTCTCTCTCCACTCTACAGTTTCAATCCTTTCTCTCTCCACTCTCCTGTTCCAACCCGTTCTCTCTCCACTCTCCTGTTCCAACCCTTTCTCTCTCCACTCTCCTGTTCCAACCCTTCCTCTCTCCACTCTCCTCTTCCAACCCTTCCTCTCTCCTCTCTCCTGTTCCAGCGGCCGTTACTGGTTCTAACAGCAGACCTATCAGCTTGCTGCCAGCTCTTAGCAAACTGTTGGAAAAATGTGTGTTTGACCAAATACAATGCTATTTGTCTGTAAACAAATTGACAACAGACTGTCAGCATGCTTATAGAGAAGGGCACTCAACATGGACTGCACTGACACAAATGACTGATAATTGTTTGAAAGAAATTGATAATAATACGATTTTCAGAGCTGTACTCTTAGATTACAGTGCAGCCTTTGATATTATTGACTATAACTTGTTCTTGAGAACTTATAATTTATGTATTTCAACCTCCACCATATGTTGGATTCTATCTAATAGTAATGATATAGTAATGGAAGCATCTCTAATGTCAAACATGTAGGATGTGGTGTACCACAAGGCAGCTTTCTAGGCCCTCTACTCTTTTTATTTTTTATACATTTTTACCCCTTTTTCATGATATCCAATTGGTAGTTACAGTCTTGAAGGTCGATAGCCATGCGTCCTCCAAAAGACGACCCTGGAAACCAGCTGCTAGAGCGCGATGAGGCAAGGACATCTCGGCCGGCCAAACACTTCACTAACCTGGACGACGCTGGGCCTCATGGGTCTCCCGGTCATGGCCGGCTGTGAAAGCCCTGAATCGAACCCGAATCTGTAGTGACACCTCTTACACTGCGATGCAGTACCTTAGACCGCTGCGCCACTCGGGAGGCCTAGGCCCTCTACTCTTTTCTATTTTTACCAATGACCTGCCACTGGCATTAAACAAAACCTGTGTGTCCATGTATGCTTATAATTCAACCATATATGTGTCAGCAACCACAGCTAATGAAGTCACTGAAAACCTTAACAAGGAGATGCAGTCTGTTATGGAATGGGTGGTAGGTAATAAACCGGTCCTGTACATCTCTAAATCTAAGAGCATTGTATATGGTACAAATCACTCCCTAAGCCCCAGACCTCAGGTTAACCTCTTATAGCTCCTTAAGGATAGGGGGCGCTACAGCAAATTTTGACAAAAATACGTGCCCATTTTAAACGGCCTCCTACTCAAACTCAGAAGCTAGGATATGCATATAATTAGTAGATTTGGATAGGAAACACTCTAAAGTTTCTAAAACTGTTTGAATGGTGTCTGTGAGTATAACAGAACTCATATGGCAGTCAAAACCCCAAGACAGATCCTAACAGGAAGAGGAAATCTGATTTGTGGAATCACCTTCAGCACTTTGCCTATAAAACACACCGTGAGTTAGGATTTATTGAGCACTTCCTAAGGCTTCCACTAGATGTCAACAGTCTTTACAAAGTGGTTTGAGTCTTCTATGGTACAAACTGACCGAAAGAGAGGCTTGGGAAGTTGGTCATAGAGGGAGGGCCATTACTACTATGACACGGGCGCCCATGGCTACCCTCCCCTTTCGAAACGTTTTGTAAGACAATGCAATCGTCCCCCTTGAATATTATTGAAGCTCTGGTTGAAAAAGGCCCTAAAGATTTATGTTATACAATGTTTGACATGTTTGAACGAACTTAAATATTTTTTTTTTGCACATGCGTGACGACAAGTCCCGCGCGCTACAGTACATTTTGAGTAGCCTTCGGAACGCGCTAACAAGAAGAAGCTATTGGGACATAAATTATTAACTTTTTCGAACAAAACTACATTTGTTGTGGACCTGGGATCCCTGGAAGTGCCTTCTGATGAAGATAATCAAAGGTAAGGGAATATTTACAATAGTATACAATAGTATATTTGATTTTAGATGGTTCCAAGATGGCGCTAACCTGTATCGCCTAGCCTATTTTTCGGAGCATAGCATTCCCTTTTATTGCAAAGTGTGATTTCCCAGTAAAGTTATTTTTAAATCTGGCAATGCGGTTGCATTCACGAGATGTTAATCTATAATTCTTTGAATGACAATATTAAATTTAAAAAATGTTTTCAAATAGTAATTTAGTAAATTGTAGCGCTGATCCACCGGATGCATTTGAAGGAAAATATTTTCTGATGTAAAATGCTGTTTTTATATATAGATATGAACTTTATCGAACAAAAGAATGCATGTATTGTGTAACATGATGTCCTAGGAGTGTCATCTGATGAAGACAAAGGTTAGTGCTTCATTTAGCTGTTTTTTGGTTATTTGTGATGCATGTGGTTGGTCAGAAAATGGCGGTGTGGCTATTTTGACGATGTACTCTCCTAACATAATGTAATGTTTTGCTTTCGCTGTAAAGCCTTTTTGAAATCAGACAACGTGGTTCGATTCAGGAGAAGTGTATATATAAAACGGTGTAAAATAGTCCTATGTTTGAGAAAAACAAAAATATTAGATTTGGTTATGGTTAGGTTATGAATATGGCGCTCTGATTTTTGCTGGATGTTGATCCCGCATACGGGACCAGCCTTTCAAGAGGTAATGAATGGTGTGGCTGTTCAACAAGTTGGGGAGACTAAATTACTTGGTGTTACCTTAGATTGTAAACTGCCATGGTCAAAATATATAGATTCCATGGTTATAAAGATGAGGAGGGGTCTGTCCATAATACAATTCAATACTAAGTACAGTAGTACAGTATTATATAGAGCCATTATTAAATTGAACTCCCTTCTATCTCATATTGCTCAAATGAAGCCTGGTAAACAAAAAGAAGATAATGCAACACTTCACAGCTCTACGCCTCTCCCTATTTGACCTAGATATTTTGTGTGTATTTATTGATATGTTGGCTACTTGTGCCGTTTTTAAAACGTTACATTTATGTAGTTCTGTCCATGAGCTGTTCTTGTTTATTAATGTTCTATATTTTGTCATGTTTCATGTTCTGTGTGGACCCCAGGAAGAGTAGCTGCTGCTTTTGCAACAGTTAATGGGGATCCTAATAAAATACCAAATAGAAAAGTTTGAGAAATTATTATACGTTGACTAAAACTTAAACAGTGACACATTTAGCATATACATTGCACATTAACACTGCAGAGCATATGGATTCTTGAGAAACGCTGTATATGCAAGATCTGCTTTGGGGTTTTGGCTATTTTCCTCTATTCAATTGACTTCTAATGAATGGAAATGGTTTGCAACTAACATTGTCTCCATACTTCTATGAAAATGAATTTGGGTTCTACAAAATGTCCACTATTTGTCCTTCCACAGTGACTATGATCATAAGATCTGTTGTCTGAGCCAAGATGGAGCGGGCCTTGTGTTTCACAGCCAGATCAAACGTTTTCACAACCTGCCTGCAATTAAATATTAACGTTCTCAGAGCAGGCAACATTTTCACTTCCTTTCTCATTTCAGGACATTTAAAAGTTTTACCTGTCAGGAAATGTATTGCTTCCTTCCCAAAACCAATGGGAAACCAAAAATTTACGTTCCCACAACTTCCAAGGAACCAAATGTGCTAGCTGGGCACTCACCATGACCCACTTTGCTGTAAATAACTCTGCACGCATGCACACACCTGTAACCTGTCTATCAGCACCCCACACACTCCTCTAATCTCATCCGTTCCTCTTGCCTCCTCTTTTCTGCCATTCCTCTGTTCTGTGTTTGTAATTCAAATTCAAACACAGATGGACAAGCCATGGCTGCTGGCTCAAACCGTGTTTGCATGCGTTTGTGTGTGAATGTTTGCAACTCAGCCAGTTATCTCTAGGTTGAGACATGAGAGAAAATCATGGCTCCAGGGCGCTTGCATTGCTCAGGCAATTAACATGCTCCCCTTGGAAAGCTAAAATATCCACGGCTCCACTGCAGTAATTGCCTTGTTGAAGATATCCCTTCCCAGACAGACACACAGACAGACACCTAGACCAAGCGGCTGACTCTCGCTTTGTGGTGTGGTGACAGCTTTGAATTGGCTCAGCCTACCCAAACTTGTGTCTAATTCATTTTCAATCTGCAATTTGCATAATTGAATCTATTTGTGTGATGGTAATGTGTTTGGTCCTCTGCTATAAACATCTGTGCTGTTGAGGAGCATCAGATGTGATGGGATACTGCCTCCTGTGTGTATCCATAACACCTGTAAGGCCAGGTGGTTATAGGGAGCTCCAAACCCGTTAAAAACATAAAATTGCATTTTTCATTACGGTCAGGTTCGATTATATAGGGTTCTGTTCTGAATGTTATCTAACTTTATACTTGCATGCATTATTACTACATTCTTACTTTGAATTAATCTGTACTTTAGTGTAACAGCTTCTCAGAAAACCCCCAGCGACCTGGCAGAGACATATACCAGTTATCACTGAAATTACACATGCTCCCAAAAGATAACATTGGACTTCAAAGCCTGGAGAACAGACAGAGAAATGCGTCCCAAATGTGAAATTGAGAAGCGGGGCCCGTTTCACAGCACTAATAGATTATTCACAGATGTCTTAGTGGCGGAAAAAACAACAGCAAAGACTAAAGAGGACTAATCTGGTTTCATAACCAACATTTGGTTCTTCTTCAGAACATCCCCCACTTCAATGATTCAGGACAGAGTGAGAGTGAGATTGAGAGAGAGGTCCGCTCACCAACAAAGAATTCACAAAATGGGACAAACACCAAATTGAGACTGCATGCAGAATTCTGCAAAAATACCCTCCTTGTACAATGAAAAACATCAATTTTTTTTAAACATTTTAGTCATTTAGCAGACGCTCTTATCCAGAGCGACTTACAGTAGTGAATGCATACATTTTGTACATTTTTTTTCTCCGTACTGGTCCCGTACTGGTCCCCCTGTGGGAATCGAACCCACAACCCTGGCATTTGCAAACACCATGCTCTACCAACTGAGCCACACGGGACAAATAATGCATGCAGAGCAGAATTTGGCTGATACCCGCTAATTATTAAAATCCAGAAAAGAGCGGTTAAATTCTACAACCACCTAAAAGGAAGCAATTCCCAAACCTTCTATAACAACGCCATCACCTACAGAGAGATGAACATGGAGAAGAGTCCCCTAAGCAAGCTGGTCCTGGGGCTCTGTTCCCAAACACAAACAGACACCACAGAGCACCAGGACAGCAACACAATTAGACCCAACCAAATCATGAGAAAACAAAAAGATAATTACTTGACACATTGGAAAAAATTAACAAAAAAAGAGAGCAAACTAGAATGCTATTTGGCTCTAAACAGAGAGCACACAGTGGCAGAATACCTGACCAATGTGGCTGACACAAACTTAATGAAAGCTTTGACTATGTACAAACTCAGTGAGCATAGCCTTGCTATTGAGAAAGGCCGTCGTAGACCTGGCTCTCAAGAGAAGACAGGCTATGTGCACACTGCCCACAAAATGAGGTGGAAAATGAGCTGCACTTCCTAACCTCCTGCCAAATGTATGACCATATTAGAGACACATATTTCCCTCAGATTACACAGATTCACAAAGAATTAGAAAACAAACCCAATTTTGATAAACTTCCATATCTATTGGGTGAAATACCACAGTGTGCCATCACAGCAGCAAGATTTGTGACCTGTTGCCACAAGAAAAGGGCAACCAGTGAAGAACAAACACCATTGTAAATACAACCCGTATTTATGTTTATTTATTTTGCCTTTTGTACTTTAACTATTTCCCCAATGTTACAACACTGTATATATTCATAATATGACATTTGCAATTTCTTTCTTCTTTTGGAACTTCAGTGAGAGTAATGTTTACTGTTCATTTTTATTGTTTATTTCACTTTTGTTTATTATCTATTTCACTTGCTTTGTCAATGTTAACATATGTTTCCCATGCCAATAAAGCCCTTTGAATTGAATTGAATTGTGAGAGAGCTAGAGAGAGAGAAGATGAACTGACTCCCTGATCGGTTCCTCTTTTCCCCTGCTCTGTCTGTTTCTGTCTAACTAATGAGAAGTTAAAGGAAAGAACCCCTGAATGGGAGGTCTAATTTAATAGAGGGGAGACATGCATCAAGGTTATGTTGGTCGAACTGGAGGAATCACACTTATTCAATTGTCTGTTTTAATTGAATATTTGCTCTGCTGAGCCACAATTACTTGAAGAGGTTTCTAATAAATGTAATCGTTTTGGTGGTGGGGAAATAAAAAGGAAAGGGAGATCGGGTTTCACATTATTGGACACACTCGTTATCTCTCTCTTTCACGCTCTCTCTCCCTCTCTCTCTATCCATCTTTCACTCTCTCTCCCTCTCTCTCTCTCTCTCTCTCTTTCACTCTCTCTCTCCCTCTCTCTCTATCCATCTTTCACTCTCTCTCCCTCTCTCTCTCTCTCTCTCTTTCACTCTCTCTCTCCCTCTCTATCTATTCATCTTTCACTCTCTCTCTCTCTTTCACTCTCTCTCTCTCCCTCTCTATCTATTCATCTTTCACTCTCTCTCTCCCTCTCTCTCCCTCTCTCTCTATCTTTCACTCTCTCTCCCTCTCTCTCTATCCATCGTTCACTCTCTCTCTAACTTTCACTCTCTCTTTCGCTCTCTTTCACTCTCTCACTCTATCTAACTTTCACTCTCTCTTTCTCTCTCTGTCTCTTTCACTCTCTCTCTCTATCTAACTTTCACTCTCTCTGTCTCTCTCTTTCTCTCTCTTTCTCGCTCTCTCGCTCTCTCACCCTCACTGTCTGTCTGTCGTCCTGTCTGTCCCTCTGTATGTCTCTCTCTCTCTCTCCTCATGTCTGACCAAACATAGAGAACATATTTTATTTGTCCTTCCTTGTTTTCACTTAAAGGGATACTTCGGGATTTTGGCAATGAGGACCTTTATCTACTTCCTCAGAATCAGATGAACTCATTGATACATTTTTTTTTGTCTCTATGTCCAGTAGGAAGGAAGTTAGAGGTAGTTTTGCGAGCCATTGCTAATAGCGTCTATGGGTATCTGCTAGCATGCTAGACAGCCAAAAAACATAAACTCGACTCACCGTCGCCACATTTCAGTAGCAAGAGGTTCTCAAGGTAAGGCTATTCAGCCTATTCACTGCCTGTATCTGCCCAACTTAGTTGGTTTTGTGCTTATAGCTATTAGAGGTATTGTGGGGATGGTCAACATCACCCTGTTCTGGCTGCTGGCGGTCAGCCCCCTCCACCAAGAAACACACTATCACCTACAAAGTACAGAAAGACACTATCAAATCAAATCTTATTTGTCACATGCTTCGTAAACAACATGTGTAGACTAACAGTGAAATGCTTACTTACGGGTCCTTTTCCAACAATGCAGAGTTAAAGAGTTTCAAAAAATTGAAATGGTGACAAAAGGAATAAATACACACTGAAAAACAATAACTCATAAAAATAATATGTCAATATACAGGGAGCACCAATAGCGAGTTGATGTGCAGCGTTACGAGGTAATTGAGGAAGCTATGTACATTTAGGTAGGGTTAAAGTGACTCGGCAACAGGATAGATAATAGACAGTAGCAGCAGCGTACGTGAAAGTGTGTGTGTGTGTGGCGTCAGCATGCACGTGTGCGCATGTTATGTGTGTGTGTATGAGGTGTGTGTGTGTGTGTGTGTGTGTGTGTGTGTGTGTGTGTGTGTGTGTGTGTGTGTGTGTGTGTGTGTGTGTGTGTGTGTGTGTGTGTGTGTGTGTATTAAGTCAGTGGAAGAGAAAGAGAGTTAGTGCCACGAAGGGTCAATGCAGGTAGTCCGGGTAGCCACTTGATTAGCTATTTAGCAGTCTTGTTTATCAGTCTTATGGCTTGGGGGTAGAAGCTGTTCAGGGTCCTGCTGGTTCTAGACATGCTGCTTTCTATGCACTAGCAGAGAGAACACTCTATTGCTTGGGTGGCTGTAGTCATAAACA
The DNA here is from genome assembly GCF_901001165.1 of Salmo trutta. NCBI lineage: Eukaryota > Metazoa > Chordata > Actinopteri > Salmoniformes > Salmonidae > Salmo > Salmo trutta. The sequence goes on from NC_042958.1 coordinate 50,336,260, forward strand.
ATTTTTTTGGTCCCTTTCTCTGACACCGCCTGGTATAGAGGTCCTGGATGTCAGGGAGCTCGGCCCCAGGGATGTACTCTGCCATACTCACCACCCTCTGTAGCGCTGATGCAGCCAGTCAAGATGCTCTACATGGTGCAGCTGTATACATTTCAGAGGATCTGAGGGCCCATACCAAATATTTTCATAATCTTGAGGGGGAAGAGGCGCTGTCGTGTGTGTGGACCATGTTATTTAGTAATGTGGACACTGAGGAACTTGAAGTTCTCGACCTGCTCCACTAAAGCCCCGTCGACGTGAATGGGGGCGTGCTCACCCATCCGTTTCCTGTAGTCTTGATGATGGTGTTGGAGTTGTGCACAGTCCGGGGTGAACAGGGAGTGCAGGAAGGGACTAACAACATACCCCTGAGGAGCCCCCGTGTTGATGGTCAGCGTGGTAGATGGGTTGTTTTCTACCCTCACCACCTGGGGGCAGGCCGTCAGGAAGTCCAGGATCCAGTTGCAGACGGATGCGTTCAGTCCCAGGGTACTGAGCTTTGTGATGAGTTTGGAGGGGACTATGATGTTGTGTGAAGCAGTTCAGAGCTGTTTAGTGCTGTACATTGTGTATCTGGCCAAGGCTGACAGCCTGCCAAACTGACACACACTGATCAGGGAGTGTTCAGCACTGACAAGGTGAGGTCGGTGCAGAGACTAGTGTGTGTATGTGTGGGAGTGTGTGTGTGTGTGTGTGTGTGTGTGTGTGTGTGTGTGTGTGTTCAGCAGCATTGAGAAGGTGAATCAGACTGTTCTAGTGCAGATAGCTCTGATGTTCGAGATATGGAAACACAGAGGTACATTAGCCCCGTGGAGACACCAAAGCCCTAAATTACTTTTGACTTGAAAACGTTCTCTCTTGAGACATGAAAAAGTTCCACTGGAGTTGCTACCAAAGCGTTCAGTGAACTTCTGTGAGACTAGGAATCTGTAAAATTCACATAACAGCCAAAAGGGCTGTTTGACAAGAGCAGTAACTAGCAAGCTCTACAGTTCTACATTTTTGCTCTGCATGCTGCTTGAAATGTATTACAAACCTCGTCTTTGTGTGACCTCTAGCTCCACAAACTTTCCCTCCCTCCCTCCCTCCCTCAACAGGGCCTGGCCTATGTTAAAAGTGTTTAATAAAGTACAACGTGTTTGTTAGTTGTTAAGCCTGTGTTAAAAGATGCTTGAAATTATTAAAATATTTTAAAAAGCAATTGTGATTGTGTTGAATTTCGATTGTGTTGAATTGTGATTGTGTTGAATTGTGTTTGGGAAATAAAGACAGACATGGTTTTTTAAAAAGTAGTGGTAGTATTTAATTCAGTACAGCCAGTTGTAGCTGTCCTTACCCAGGGTAAGTTGTGCTAAGAGAACACTTGTTTTTACACAAACTATGTTTTTTACAGGATTACTAGTTTGGGAATGGGAGGGCACTCTCGTCAATCGGAATGTTTACATGAAATGTGATTATTTCTACGGACACACAACATCCTGAAATATATGTAGATATCTTTGTTAGAAAGGATATTATATTTCACTTGACATAGTGAAGCTGAATGTAAAAAGTGGCTCAACTTACCCAACTCTCCCCTACGTGTAAATGTACTTAGTGAATAAAGGTGATTCTGATTTCACCCTCTGCTATTTTTCTATCTCCAGTTTTTTATTACATGTATTTATTTCACCTTTATTTAACCAGGAAGGCTAGTTGAGAACAAGTACTCATTTACAACTGCGACCTGGCCAAGATATATCAAAGCAGTGCGACAAAAACAACAACACAGAGTTACACATGGGATAAACAAAAGTACAGTCAATAACACAATAGAAAATGTCTATGTACAGTGTGTGCAAATGTAATACGATTAGGGAGGTAAGTCAATAAATAGGCCATAGAGGCAAAATAATTACAATTTAGCATTAACACTGGAGTGATAGATGTGCAGATGATGATGTGCAAGTAGAGATACTGGGGTGCAAAAGAGCAAAAAAATAATAACAATATGGGGATGAGGTAGTTGGGTGGGCTATTTACAGGAGGCCTGTAAACAGGTACAGTGATCGGTCAGCTGCTCTGACAGCTGATGCTTAAAGTTTCAGAGGGAGATATAAGTCTCCAGCTTCAGTGATTTTTGCAATTCGTTCCAGTCATTGGCAGCCGAGATACGGAAGGAAATGCAGCAAAAGGAGGTGTTGGCTATGGGGATGACCAGTGAAATAGTGCATGCTATGGGTAGTTGTTGCTATGGTGACCAGTGAGCTGAGATAAGGCAGGGCTTTACCTAGCAAAGACTTATAGATGACCTGGAGCCAGTGGGTTTGGAGACGAATATGTAGTGAGGGCAAGCCAACGAGAGCACACATGACACAGTGGTGTGTAGTACATGGGGCTTTGGTGACAAAACGGATGGCACTGTGATAGACTACATCCAATTTGCTGTAGAGTGTTGGAGGCTATTTTGTAAATGACATCGCTGAAGTCAAGGATCGGTAGGATAGTCAGTTTAATGAGGGTATGTTTGGCAGCATGAGTTAAGGAGGATTTTTTGCGAAATAGGAAGCCGATTCTAGATTTAATTTTGGATTGGAGATGCTTAATGTGAGTCTGGAAGGAGAGTTTACAGTCTAACCAGACACCTAGGTATTTGTAGTTGTCCACATATTCTAAGTCAAAACTGTCCAGAGTAGTGATGCTAGTTGGGCGGGCGGGTGCGGGCAGCAATCGGTTGAAGAGCATGAATTTAGTTTTACTAGCATTTAAAAGCATTTGGCGGCCATGGAAGGAGTCTTGTATGGCATTGAAGCTCATTTGGAGGTTTGTTAACACGGTGTCCAAAGATGGGCCAGAAGTATACAGAATGGTATTTGTTGTCTGCGTAGAGGTGGATCAGAGAATCACCAGCAGCAAGAGTGACATCATTGATATATACAGAGAAAAGAGTTGGCCCGAGAATTTAACCCTGTGGCACCCCCATAGAGACTGCCAGAGGTCCGGACAACAGGCCCTCTGATTTGACACACTGAACTCTATCTGAGAAGTAGTTGGTGAACCAGGCGAGGAAGTCATTTGAGAAACCAAGGCTATTGAGTCTGCCAATAAGGATGTGGTGATTGACAGAGTCGAAAGCCTTAGCCAGGTCAATGAAGACGGCTGCACGGTACTGTCTTTTATCGATGGCGGATATGATATCGTTTAGGACCTTGAGTGTGGCTGAGGTGCACCCATGACCAGCTCGGATACCAGAATGCATAGTGGAGAAGGTACGGTGGAATTCGAAATGGTCGGTGATCAATTTGTTAACTTGGCATTTGAAGATTTTAGAAAGGCAGGGCAGGATGGATATACAGTTGAAATTGGAAGTTTACATACACTTAGGTTAGAGTCATTAAAACCCATTTTTCAACAACTCCACAAATTTCTTGTTAACAAACTATAGTTTTGTCAAGTCGGTTAGGACATCTACTTTGTGAATGACGCAAGTAATTTTTCCAACAATTGTTTACAGACGGATTATTTCACTGATAATTCACTGTATCACAATTCCAGTGGGTCACAAGTTTATATACACTAAGTTGACTGTGCCTTTAAACAGCTTGGAAATTCCTGAAAATGATGTCATGGCTTTAGAAGCTTACGTTACGCTAATTGACATAATTTGAGTCAATTGGAGGTGTACCTGTGGATGTATTTCAAGGCCTACCTTCAAACTCAGTGTCTCTTTGCTTGACATCATGGGAAAATCAAAAGAAATCAGCCAAGACCTCAGATAAAAAATTGTAGAGCTCCACAAGTCTGGTTCATCCTTGGGAGCAATTTCCAAATGTCTGATGGTACCACGTTCATCTGTACAAACAATAGTACACAAGTATAAACACCATGGGACCACGTAGTCGTCATACCGCTCAGGAAGGAGAAGCGTTCTGTCTCCTAGAGATGAATGTACTTTGGTGCAAAAACTGCAAATCAATCCCAGAACAACAGCAAAGGACCTTGTGAAGATGCTGGAGGTAACAGGTACAAAAGTGTCTATATCCACAGTAAAACGAGTCCTATATCGACATAACCTGAAAGGCCGCTCAGCAAGGAAGAAGCCACTGCTCCAAAACCACCATAAAAATGCCAGACTACGGTTTGCAACAGCACATGGGGACAAAGATTATCGTACTTTTTGGAGAAATGTCCTCTGGTCTGATGAAACAAAAATTGAACTGTTTGGCCATAATGACCATCGTTATGTTTGGAGGAAAAAGGGGGAGGCTTGCAAGCCAAAGAATACCATCCCAATCGTGAAGCACGGGGGTGGAAGCATCATGTTGTGGGGGTGCTTTGCTGCAGGAGGGACTGGTGCACTTCACAAAATAGATGGCATCATGAGGCAGGAACATTATGTGGATATATTGAAGCAATATCTCAAGACATCAGTCATGAATTTAAAGCTTGGGTACAAATGGGTCTTCCAAATGGACAATGACCCCAAGCATACTTCCAAAGTTGTGGCAAAATGGCTTAAGGTCAACAAAGTCAAGGTATTGGAGAGGCCATCACAAAGCCCTGACCTCAATCCTATAGAAAATTTGTTGGCAGAACTGAAAAAGCGTATGTGAGCAAGGAGGCCTACAAATCTGACTCAGTTACACCAGCTATGTCAGCAGGAATGGGCCAAAATTCACCCAACTTATTCTGGGAAGCTTGTGGAGGGCTACCCGAAACGTTTGACCCAAGTTAAACAATTTAAAGGCAATGCTACCAAATACTAATTGAGTGTATGTAAACTTCTGACCCACTGGGAATGTGATGAAAGAAATAAAAGCTGAAATAAATCATTCTCTCTACTATTATTCTGGCATTTCACATTCTCAAAATAAAGTGGTGATCCTAACTGACCTAAAACGGAATATTTACTTAGATTAAATTTCAGGAATTGTGAAAAACTGAGTTTAAATGTATTTGGCCTAGGTAAATGTAAACTTCCGACTTCAACTGTAGGTCTATAACAGTTTTTGTCTAGAGTGTCTCCCTCTTTGAAGAGGGGGATGACCGCGGCAGCTTTCCAATCTTTATGGATCTCAGACGATACGAAAGAGGTTAGTAATAGGCGTTGCAGTTAAACAGAGTAGATGTGGATTACAGTCTCTCTCTCATAATCTGTATGGGTGCCGATGCCCATGTTTCCCCTGCAATGGCCCCGGGGTATCCCTGTACCGACCCCTGGCATGTAAACACACCCTCATAATAGTAATCACCTGAACATGGAACCATGAGCTCTGGAACACATCCCATTTCCGCTCATTTTCAAATGATCTGTTATTATATGGCAGGGGGCGCATTGAGGTGCCACACTTTGCTATTGTTGTTTCTACGCTATGGCATCTAGGAACACAAATGTCATATGGTAATTCATGAGTGTGTGTGTGTGTTGTGTTTCATGGTAATCCTTCACAAGGGATTGTGTTTTGTCCTCTATGGTGGTAACAGATCACTGTGTGTGTGAAGCAATATGTATTATGGTTAAATCCTGCCAATGTAGAGTTGAATCCATGAATTATAAAGCCATCGGGATCCTCTGTAAAGAACTCCACTGTGACAAACAACCGACTTTGTTCACTGGGATAAAAATCGGTGAAACGTTTAGCCAGCAACATTGATCAGGGATCTTTACATGCCAAGTTTCCTAACAAACCATACAACAGCATTGTAGAACCACACAATGCTCCCCAAACAAAGCAGAAGGGAACCTACAATGCAGCGACATCCATCACCTCAGCCAATAAGACTGCGTCTGAAATAGCACCCTATTCCGGATTTAGAGCACCACTTTTGACCAGAGCCCAGAGTAGTGCACTATATAGGGAATATGGTGACATTTTGGACGCACAATGAGAGTAACATTGTTAAGTGTTTGTTTACCTTGCGTCCTCCCGTGTTGAGCCGGATGGGCGTGAGGAAGGGGTCAAAGATCATGTGGCTGGTTTCGATGTTGATGGGAGACTGCCTCTTCCCCACGGAGCACAGGTTCCACGCTGAGTTCACTAGCCCCCAGAATGACGGTACTGCAACACACAAAGAGGTAGAGACAAAACAGTTAGCATGTGTTGCTAAAGTTGATGTTTCAATATGGCACAAAACGGTTAGCATGTGTTGCTAACAACATTGTTTCAATAGGGCACAAAATGGTTAGCATGTGTTGCTAAAGACAACATTTCAATATGGCACAAAACGGTTAGCATGTGTTGCTAATGACGACATTCCAATAGAGCACAAAATGGTTAGCCTGTGTTGCTAATGACGATGTTTCAATAGAGCACAAAACGGCTAGCCTGTGTTGCTAAAGAGATACTGGTTACAGGACAGTGTTTTGGCTCTTTGTTAGGTCTGCTCTATGGTGCTATGAAGGTGATAGTAACAATTTGTCCTATGGAAGAGCATAGATATCATGGAATAACATGTAAAGTTAGCACACACACACAGTCCAGTTTGAATTATTGCTAATGTATACAGGTCATCCAGAAGATCCCCAAGCAGGAAATGGATATGTGCAGTTACAGACTTGCAAAGAACAAAGTTAGTAAACTATAGCATCATTATCCACTTCCACTTCTACTGTACTGCTGGAACAGTGCTACCTCTGTCTCTGTCTCTCTCTCTCTCTCTCTCTCTCTCTCTCTCTCTCTGCCTCTGTCTCTCTCTCACTCTCTCTGTTTCGTTCTCTCTCTGTGTGTCTCTCTATCAATTCAATTAAAATAAATTCAAAGGGCTTTATTGGGATGGCAAACATATGTTTACATTGCCAAATCAAGTGAAAAGGATAATAAATGAAAGTGAAATAAACAGTACATTTTTTTACATAAACATTACACTCACAAAAGTTCCAAAGGAATAGTGACATTTCAAATGTCATATTATGGCTATAAACAGTGTTAGAATCATAATAAACATTTGTATAACCATAATAAACAGTGTTATAACCATAATAAACAGTGTTATAGCCATAATAAACAGTGTTATAGCCATAATAAACAGTGTTATAACCATAATAAACAGTGTTATAAGAGTGTTATAACGAGGTGCAAATAGTTATAGGTTGTATTTACAATTGTGTTTGTTATTCACTGGTTGCCCTTTCTTAATAACAAATGTTATTTGTCACATGCGCCTAATACAACAGGTGTAGACCTAACAGTGAAATGCTTACTTACAAGCCCTTAACCAACAATGCAGTTTTAAGAAAAACAACTAAAAAAATAAAAAAATAAAAGAAAGATATAATAATTAAAGAGCAGCAGTAAAAAAACAATAGCGGGGATATATACAGGGGGTTCCCCAACAAAGCATCGGTTAGTCAAGGTAATTGAGGTAATATGTACAAGTAGGTAGAGTTATTAACCTGTCTGGGCAGGGGGCAGTATTTTCACGGCCTGATAAAAAACGTACCCGATTTAACCTCTCTAAGGTAGGGGGCAGTATTTGCACGGCCGGATAAAAAATGTACCCGATTTAATCTGGTTATTACTACTGCCCAGAAACTAGAATATGCATATAATTGTTTGATTTGGATAGAAAACACCCTAAAGTTTCTAAAACTGTTTGAATGGTGTCTGTGAGTATAACAGAACTCATATGGCAGGCAAAAACCTGAGTGATTCTGTACAGGAAGTGCCCTCTCTGACCATTTCTTGGCCTTCTACACTCTCTTTATTGAAAACTGAGGATCTCTGCTGTAACGTGACACTTCCTACGGCTCCCATAGGCTCTCAGAAGGCGGCAGAACGTTGAATGATGACTTTGCAGGCCATGGCTGAAAAACAGTAGCGCATTTGGTAAGTGGTCGATCTGAGAACAATGAGACGGGGGCGTGCGTGCACGTGAAGAGTCCATTTTAGATTTTCAGTCTTTGAACGAAAACAGGGTTTCCCGGTCGGAATATTATCGCTTTTTTACGAGAAAAATCGCATAAAAATTGATTTTAAACAGCGGTTGACATGCTTCGAAGTACGGTAATGGAATATTTAGACATTTTTTGTCACGATACGCAATGGGCGCGTCACCCTTCGTTACCCTTCAGATAGTGTCTTGAACGCACGAACAAAACAGAGGATATTTGAACATAACTATGGATTATTTTGAACTAAACCAACATTTGTTATTGAAGTAGAAGTCCTGGGAGTGCATTCTGACGAAGAACAGCAAAGGTAATCCAATTTTTCTTATAGTAAATCTGAGTTTGGTGAGTGCCAAACTTGGTGGGTGTCAAAATAGCTAGCCCGTGATGGCGAGCTATCTACTCAGAATATTGCAAAATGTGCTTTTGCCGAAAAGCTATTTTAAAATCGGACATAGCGATTGCATAAAGGAGTTCTGTATCTATAATTCTTAAAATAATTGTTATGTTTTTTTGTGAACGTTTATCGTGAGTAATTTAGTAAATTGTTAGTAAATTCCCCGGAAGTTTGCGGGAGGTATGCTTTTTCTGAACGTCACATGCTAATGTAAAAAGCTGTTTTTTTATATAAATATGAACTTGATTGAACAGACATGCATGTATTGTATAACATAATGTCCTAGGTGTGTCATCTGATGAAGATCATAAAAGGTTAGTGCTGCATTTAGCTGTGGTTTGGGTTTATGTGACATTATATGCTAGCTTGAAAAATGGGTGTCTGATTATTTCTGGCTGGGTACTCTGCTGACATAATCTAATGTTTTGCTTTCGTTGTAAAGCCTTTTTGAAATCGGACAGTGTGGTTAGATTAACGAGAGTCTTGTCTTTAAAATGGTGTAAAATAGTCATATGTTTGAGAAATTGAAGTAATAGCATTTCTAAGGTATTTGAATATCGCGCCACGGGATTCCACTGGCTGTTGAGTAGGTGGGACGATTTCGTCCCACATACCCTAGAGAGGTTAAACTGGTTACTACTCTTGCCCAGAAACGAGAATATGCATATTATTAATAGATTTGGATAGAAAACACACTGAAATTTCTAAAACTCTTTGAATGGTGTCTGTGAGTATAACAGAACACTTTTGGCAGGCAAAAACCTGAGAAAATTCCAAGCAGGAAGTGGCCTGTCTGAGAATTTTTAGTTCTTCTTTTGATTCTCTATCGAAACTACAGTATCTGTGGGGTTACGTAGCACTTTCTAAGGCTTCCATTGGCTCTCTAAAGCCTTCAGAAAGCGGATTGAGGAGTCTCCTGTCTCTGGGCAGAGGATAGTAGCTCAGTTTTTCAGTGGTCTGCCTGGTGACAAAGAGATTGGATATGCGCTTTCACGTGACCACGCTGTTTTTTCTTTTCCTCTTTGAATGAATACACTATTGTCCGGTTGGAATATTATCGCTATTTTACAAGAAAAATACCATAAAAATTGATTTTAAACAGCGTTTGACATGCTTCTAAGTACGGTAATGGAACATTGTGAATTATTTTGTCTCGAAATGCGCTCGCGCGTTACCCTTTGGATAGTGACCTGAACGCACGAACAAAACGGAGGTATTTGGACATAACTATGGATTATTTGGAACAAAAACAACATTTCTTGTGGAAGTAGCAGTCCTGGGAGTGCATTCTGACGAAGATCAGCAAAGGTAATACAATTTTTCTAATACTAATTCTGAGTTTAGTGTGTCCCAAACTTGGCGGGTGTCTGAATAGCTCACTGTGATGGCTGAGCTATGTACTCAGAATATTGCAAAATGTGCTTTCTCCGAAAAGCTATTTTAAAATCTAACATAGCGATTGCATAAAGGAGTTCTGCATCTATAATTCTTAAAATAATTGTTATGTATTTTGTCAACGTTTATGATGAGTAATTTAGTAAATTTACCGGAGGTTCTGAACATCACACGCCAATGTAAAAAGCTGTTTTTTGATATAAATATGAACATGATTGAACAAAACATGCATGTATTTTATAACATAATGTCCTAGGAGTGTCATCTGATGAATATCATCAAAGGTTAGTGCTTCATTTAGCTGTGTTTTGGGTTTTTGTGACATATTTGCTTGCTTGGAAAATGGCTGTGTGATTATTTTTGGCTATGTACTCCCCTAACATAATCTAATCTTTTGCTTTTGCTGTAAAACCTTTTTGAAATCGGACAATGTGGTTATATTAAAGAGAGTCTTATCTTTAAAATGGTGTAAAATAGTTTTTGTATTTCGCGCCACGCTGTTCCACTGGCTGTTGAATATAGTGGGACGGTTACGTCCCACCTAGCCCATAGAGGTTAAAGTGACTATGCATAGATAACAACAGAGAGTAGCAGCAGCAGCCGTGCAGTAGCAGAGAGAACAGTCTATGACTAGGATGGATGGAGACATTGGCAATATTTTGGGCATTCCGCTAACACCACCTGGTATAAAGGTCCTGAATGGCAGGAAACTTGGCCCCAGTGATGTACTGGGCCCTACGCACTACCCTCTGTAGTGCCTCCGAGCAGTTGCCATACCAGGTAGTGATGCAACCCGTCAGGATGGTCTCGCGGGTGTAGCTGTAGAACCTTTTGAGGATCTGAGGACCATTGCCAAATCTTTTCAGTCTCCAGAGGGGGAATAGGTTTTGTCGTGCCCTCTTCACGACTGTCTTGGTGAGCTTGGACCATGTTAGTATGTTGGTGATGTGGACGCCAAGGAACTTGAAGCTCTCAACCTGCTCCACTTCAGCCCCGTTGATGAGAATGGGGGCGTTCTCGGTCCTCTTTTTCCTGTAGTCCACAATCATCTCCTTTGTCTTGATCATGTTGAGGGAGAGGTTGTTGTCCTTGCACCACATGGTCAGGTCTCTGACCTCCTCCCTCTAGGCTGTCTCATCATTGTCGGTGATCAGGCCTACAACTGTTGTGTCATCGGTAAACTTAAGGATGGTGTTGAAGTCCTGCCTGGCTATGCAGTCATGAGTGAACAGGGAGTACAGGAGGGTCCTGAGCACGCAGCCCTGAGGGTCACCCGTGTTGAGGATCAGCGTGGCGGATGTGTTGTTACCTACCCTTACCACCTTGGGGCGGCCCGTCAGGAAGTCTAGGATCCAGTTGCAGAGGGAGGTGTTAAGTCCCAGGGTCCTTAGCTTAGTGATGAGCTTTGAGGGCACTATGGTGTTGAACGCTGAGCTGTAGCCAATGAAGACCATTCTCACATAGGTGTTCCTTTTCTCCAGGTGTGAAAGGGCAGTGTGGAGTGCAATAAAGATTGCATTATCTGTGGATCTGTTGGGGCGGTACGCAAATTGGAGTGGGTCTAGGGTTTCTGGGATAATGGTGTTGATGTGAGCCATGACCAGCCTTTCAAAGCACTTCATGGCTACAGACGTGCTACGGGTCAGTAGTCATTTAGGCAGGTTACCTTAGTGTTCTTGGGCACAGGGACTATGGTGGTCTGCTTGAAACATGTTGGCATTACAGACTCAGACATGGAGAGGTTGAAAATGTCACCTGCCAGTTGGTCAGCGCATGCTCAGAGTACACATCCTGGTAATCCGTCTGGCCCTGCGGTCTTGTGAATGTTGACCTTTGAACTTTTGTAGTCTGTAATAGTTGCAAGCCCTGCCACATCCAACGAGTGTCGGAGCCGGTGTAGTACGATTTGATTTTTGTCCTATATTGACGCTTTGCCTGTTTGATGTTTCATCTGAGAGCATAGCAGAATTTCTTATAAGCTTTGGGTTAGAGTCCGCTTCTTGAAAGCGGCAAATCTAACCTTTAGCTCATGCGGATGTTGCCTGTAATCCATGGCTTCTGGTTGGGGTATGTACGTACAGTCACTGTGGGGAAGACATCATTGGTGCACTTATTGATGAAGCCAGTGAATGATGTGGTGTACTCCTCAAATGCCTTCGAAAGTATCCCGGAAACATATTCCAGTCTGTGCTGGCAAAACAGTCCTGTAGCTTAGCATCTGCTTCATCTGACCACCAGTCACTGGTGCTTCCTGCTTTAATTTTTGCTTGTAAACAGGAATCAGTAGGACAGAGTTATGGTCAGATTTGGCAAATGGAGGGCGAGGGAGAGCTTTGTATGCATCTCTGTGTGTGTAGTAAAGGTGGTCTAGAGTCCCCGGCCTCTAGGAGCGCCGCCTCTGCATGAGCATTTTCCTGTTTGCTTATTGCCGTATACAGCTAATTTAGTGCGGTCTTAGTGCCAGCATTGGTTTGTGGTGGTAAATAGACAGCTACAAAGAATATAGATGAAAACTCTCTAGGTAGATAGTGTGGTCTACAGCTTATCATGAGATACTCTACATCAGCTGAGCAAAACCTTCAGACTTCCTTAGATATCGTGCACCAGCTGTTGTTTACAAATATACATAGACCATCACTGTCACGTTCATTTGAATGGCCGGACCAAGGCGCAGCATGTGTTGAGCTCCACATGTTTTATTCAAGTGAAACTTTCAAACAAAAACAATAAACAAGCAACGAAACATAAAGTAACGTAGTGCTACCTGCACATACACAAACAATATCCCACAAAGCAGGTGGGAACAGGGAACCCTTAAGTATGATCCCCAATTAGAGACAACGAACATCAGCTGCCTCTAATTGGGAACCAAACTAAGAGCACCAACATAGAAATTAAAAGACTAGAACACCCCCTAGTCACGCCCTGACCTACAACACCATAGAGAACCAAGGGCTCTCTATGGTCAGGGCGTGACAGTCACCCCTTGTCTTACCAGAGGTTGCTGTTCTATCCTGCCGATACAGTGTATAACCCGCCAGCTGTATGTTATTGATGTCGTCATTCAGCCACGACTCTCTGAATCAAAAGATATTACAGTTTTAAATGTCCCGTTGGTAGGATATACGTGCTTGTAGTTCGTCCACTTTATTATAGAGCGATTGTACGTTGGCCAGTAGTACTGATGACAAAGGCAGATTAGCCACTCGTCGCCGGATCTTTACAAGGCACCCCGATCTCCTTCCATGAAACCTCCGTCTCATTCTCCTGCGAATGACGGGGATGAGGGCCTGTTTGGGTGTCTGGAGTAAATCCTTCTCAACCGACTCATTAAAGAAAAATGATTTGTCCAGTTTAAAGTGAGGAATCGCTGTTCTGATGTCCAGAAGCTCTTTTCGGTCATAAGAGACGGTAGCAGCAACATTATGTACAAAATAAGTTACAAACAATGTAAAAAACAAACAAAATAACACGGTGGGTTAAGAGCCCAATAAAAGGCAGCCACCCCCTATGACGCCATCTTGGAAACAGGTCACAAATATTGCTGCTGTGATGGCACAGTGTGGTATTTCACCCAATAGACTTTGGAGTATATCAAAATGTGATTTGTTTTTGAATTCTTTCTGGGTTGTGTAATCTCAGGGACATATGTGTCTCTAATATGGTCACACATTTGGTATGAGGTCAGGAAGTGCAGCTCAGTTTCCACTTCATTTTGTGGGAGGTGTGCACATTTTCTGTCTTCTCTTGAGAGCCGGTCTGCCTACGGCAGCATCTCTCAATAGCAAGGCTATGCTCACTGAGTCTGTACATAGTCAAAGCTTTCCTAAATTTGGGTTAGTCACGGTGGTAAGGTATTCTGCCACTGTGTACTCTCTGTTTAGGGTCAAATAACATTCTATTTGCTCTGTATTTATGTTAATACTTTACAATGTGTCAAATAATTATCTTTTTCTTATCTTATGATTTGGTTGGGTCTAATTGCGTTGCTGTCCTGGGGCTCTGTTTCTGTTTGTGCTTGTGAACAGAGCCCCAGGACCGGCTTGCTCAGGGGACTCTTCTCCAGGTTCATCTCTCTGAAGGTGATGGCTTTGTTATGGAAGGTTTTGGAATCACATCTCTCTCTCTCTCTCTCTCTCTCTCTCCCTGAATGAAAGGACAAATTTAATAGAGGGGAGACATGCATCAAGGTTATGTTGGTCGGACTGGAGGAATCACACTTATTCAATTGTCAGTATTAATTGAATATTTGCTCTGCTGAGCCACAATTACCTGAAGAGGTTTCTAATAAATGTAATCATTTTGGTGGTGGGCAAATAAAAATAAAAGGGAGATTGGGTTTCACATTATCTGACACTCGTTCATTCTCTCTCTCTCTCTCTCTCTCTCTCTCTCTCTCTCTCTCTCTCTCTCTCTCTCTCTCCGTCTCTCTGTCTCTCCGTCTCTCGCTCTCTCTCTCGTTCTCTCTCTCTCTCCATCTCTCGCTCTCTTTCTCTCTCTCTCGTTCTCGTTCTCTCTCTCTCTCTCTCTCTCTCTCTCTGTCTCTCGCTCTCTCTCTCTCTCTCATTCTCGTTCTCCCTCTCTCTCTCCATCTCTCTCGCAATTCAATGAAATTATATTATTTCTCTATTGCTCTGTTTCTCTTCTTCTTTCTTTTTTTCCCCACAGATGTCTTAAATAATACTTGGCCACAGAAGACAGGAACTCACATCCTGCAAAGAGGGAAGGACGTCTTCATCGTTCCTAGCATTCCACACGGAATGACAACTCCACAAGGAAATAGAAATAGAATGTGTATTGTGTTAGTGAAACTTCTGTAATATGTCTGGAGGAGCATGGTGTGGATGAAATAAGAGCATGTCCATTACACAGCCCAGAGAGCCAGCATGTTATCACATCTTACTAGAATCAGCCACAGCACCTGCTGTCCAATACACCACACAACCCAACCCTGCTGTCTAATACACCACACAACCCAAACCTGCTGTCTAATACACCACCACCTACCCCTGCTATCTAATACACCACAACCCACCGCTGCTGTCTAATACACCACACAACCCACCCCTACTGCCTAATACACCACACAATCCACCCCTACTGCATAATACACCACAATCCAACCCTACTGTCTAATACACCACAACCCACCCCTGCTGTCTAATACACAACAACCCACCCCTGCTGTCTAATACACCACAACCCACCCCTGTTGTCTAATACACCACAACCCACCCCTGCTGTCTAATACACCACAACCCACCCCTGCTGTCTAATACACCACAACCCACCCATCCTGTCCAATACACCACAACCAACCCCTGCTGTTTAATACACCACAACCCACCCCTGCTGTCTAATACACCACAACCCACCCCTACTGTCTAATACACCACAACCCACCCCTATTGTCTAATACACCACAACCCACCCCTACTGTCTAATACACCACAACCCACCCCTACTGTCTAATACACCACAACCCACCCCTATTGTCTAATACACCACAACCCACAACTACTGTCTAATACACCACAACCCACCCCTGCTGTCTAATACACCACAACCCACCCCTGCTGTCCAATACACCACAACCCACCCCTACTGTCTAATACACCACAACCCACCCCTACTGTCTAATACACCACAACCCACCCCTACTGTCTAATACACCACAACCCACCACTGCTGTCTAATACACCCCAACCCACCCCTGCTGTCTAATACACCACAACCCACCCCTGCTGGCTAATACACCACAACCCACCCCTGCTGTCTATTACACAACAACCCAACCCTACTGTCTAATACACCACAACCCACCCCTACTGTCTAATACACCACACAACCCACCCCTACTGTCTAATACACCACAACCCACCCCTGTTGTCTAATACACCACAACCCGCCCCTGCTGTCTAATACATTACAACCCACCCCTACAGTCTAATACACCACAACCCACCCCTGCTGTCTAATACACCACAACCCACCCCTGCTGTCCAATACACCACAACCCACCCCTTCTGTCTAATAAACCACAATCCACCCCTGATGTCTAATACACCACAACCCACCCCTGCTGTCTAATACATTACAACCCACCCCTATTGTCTAATACACCACAACCCACCCCTGCTGGCTAATACATTACAACCCACCCCTACTGTCTAATACACCACAACCCACCCCTGCTGTCTAATACACCACAACCCACCACTGCTGTCTAATACACCCCAACCCACCCCTGCTGTCTAATACACCACAACCCACCCCTGCTGTCTAATACACCACAACCCAACCCTACTGTCTAATACACCACAACCCACCCCTACTGTCTAATACAACACAACCCAGCCCTACTGTAATACACCACAACCCACCCCTACTGTCTAATACACCACACAACCCACCCCTACTGTCTAATACACCACAACCCACCCCTGCTGTCTAATACACCACAACCCGCCCCTGCTGTCTAATACATTACAACCCACCCCTACTGTCTAATACACCACAACCCACCCCTGCTGTCTAATACACCACAACCCACCCCTGCTGTCCAATACACCACAACCCACCCCTTCTGTCTAATAAACCACAACCCACCCCTTCTGTCTAATAAACCACAATCCACCCCTGATATCTAATACACCACAACCCACCCCTGCAGTCTCATACATTACAACCCACCCCTACTGTCTAATACACCACAACCCACCCCTGCTGTCTACTACACCACAACCCAACCCTACTGTCTAATACACCACAACCCACCCCTGCTGTTTAATACACCACAACCCACCCCTACTGTCTAATACACCACAACCCACCCCTGCTGTCTAATACACCACAACCCGCCCCTGCTGTCTAATACATTACAACCCACCCCTACTGTCTAATACACCACAACCCACCCCTGCTGTCTAATACACCACAACCCACCCCTGCTGTCCAATACACCACAACCCACCCCTTCTGTCTAATAAACCACAATCCACCCCTGATGTCTAATACACCACAACCCACCCCTGCTGTCTAATACATTACAACCCACCCCTACTGTCTAATACAACACAACCCAGCCCTACTGTAATACACCACAACCCACCCCTACTGTCTAATACACCACACAACCCACCCCTACTGTCTAATACACCACAACCCACCCCTGCTGTCTAATACACCACAACCTGTCCCTGCTGTCTAATACATTACAACCCACCCTTACTGTCTAATACACCACAACCCACCCCTGCTGTCTAATACACCACAACCCACCCCTGCTGTCCAATACACCACAACCCACCCCTTCTGTCTAATAAACCACAACCCACCCCTTCTGTCTAATAAACCACAATCCACCCCTGATATCTAATACACCACAACCCACCCCTGCTGTCTCATACATTACAACCCACCCCTACTGTCTAATACACCACAACCCACCCCTGCTGTCTACTACACCACAACCCAACCCTACTGTCTAATACACCACAACCCACCCCTGCTGTTTAATACACCACAACCCACCCCTACTGTCTAATACACCACAACCCACCCCTGCTGTCTAATACACCACAACCCGCCCCTGCTGTCTAATACATTACAACCCACCCCTACTGTCTAATACACCACAACCCACCCCTGCTGTCTAATACACCACAACCCACCCCTGCTGTCCAATACACCACAACCCACCCCTTCTGTCTAATAAACCACAATCCACCCCTGATGTCTAATACACCACAACCCACCCCTGCTGTCTAATACATTACAACCCACCCCTACTGTCTAATACACCACAACCCACCCCTGCTGTCTAATACATTACAACCCACCCCTACTGTCTAATACACCACAACCCACCCCTGCTGTCTAATACACCACAACCCACCACTGCTGTCTAATACACCCCAACCCACCCCTGCTGTCTAATACATTACAACCCACCCCTGCTGTCTAATACACCACAACCCAACCCTACTGTCTAATACACCACAACCCACCCCTGCTGTCCAATACACCACAACCCACCCCTTCTGTCTAATAAACCACAATCCACCCCTGATGTCTAATACACCACAACCCACCCCTGCTGTCTAATACACCACAACCCACCCCTGCTGTCTAATACATTACAACCCACCCCTTCTGTCTAATAAACCACAATCCACCCCTGATGTCTAATACACCACAACCCACCCCTGGTGTCTAATACACCACAACCCACCCCTGCTGTCTAATACATTACAACCCACCCCTACTGTCTAATACACCACAACCCACCCCTGATGTCTAATACACCACAACCCACCCCTGCTGTCTAATACATTACAACCCACCCCTACTGTCTAATACACCACAACCCACCCTTGCTGTCTAAAACACCACAACCCACCCCTGCTGTTTAATACACCACAACCCACCCCTACTGTCTAATACACCACAACCCACCCCTGCTGTCTAATACACCACAACCCACCCCTGCTGTCCAATACACCACAACCCACCCCTACTGTCTAATACACCACAACCCACCCCTACTGTCTAATACACCACACAATCCACCCCTACTGTCTAATACACCACACAATCCACCCCTACTGTCCAATACACCACAACCCACCCCTACTGTAATACACCACAACCCACCCCTACTGTCTAATACACCACAAACCACCCCTACTGTCTAATACACCACACAACCCACCCCTACTGTCTATTACACCACAACCCACCCCTACTGTCTAATACACCACACAATCCACCCCTACTGTCCAATACACCACAACCCACCCCTACTGTCTAATACACCACAACCCACCCCTGCTGTCTAATACATTACAACCCACCCCTACTGTCCAATACACCACACAATCCACCCCTACTGTCCAATACACCACAACCCACCCCTACTGTCTAATACACCACAACCCACCCCTGCTGTCCAATACACCACAACCCACCCCTTCTGTCTAATAAACCACAATCCACCCCTGATGTCTAATACACCACAACCCACCCCTGCTGTCTAATACACCACAACCCACCCCTGCTGTCTAATACATTACAACCCACCCCTTCTGTCTAATAAACCACAATCCACCCCTGATGTCTAATACACCACAACCCACCCCTGCTGTCTAATACACCACAACCCACCCCTGCTGTCTAATACATTACAACCCACCCCTACTGTCTAATACACCACAACCCACCCCTGATGTCTAATACACCACAACCCACCCCTGCTGTCTAATACATTACAACCCACCCCTACTGTCTAATACACCACAACCCACCCTTGCTGTCTAAAACACCACAACCCACCCCTGCTGTTTAATACACCACAACCCACCCCTACTGTCTAATACACCACAACCCACCCCTGCTGTCTAATACACCACAACCCACCCCTGCTGTCCAATACACCACAACCCACCCCTACTGTCTAATACACCACAACCCACCCCTACTGTCTAATACACCACACAATCCACCCCTACTGTCTAATACACCACACAATCCACCCCTACTGTCCAATACACCACAACCCACCCCTACTGTAATACACCACAACCCACCCCTACTGTCTAATACACCACAAACCACCCCTACTGTCTAATACACCACACAACCCACCCCTACTGTCTATTACACCACAACCCACCCCTACTGTCTAATACACCACACAATCCACCCCTACTGTCCAATACACCACAACCCACCCCTACTGTCTAATACACCACAACCCACCCCTGCTGTCTAATACATTACAACCCACCCCTACTGTCCAATACACCACAACCCACCCCTACAGTCTAATACACCACAACCCACCACTGCTGTCTAATACACCACAACCCAGCCCTACTGTAATACACCACAACCCACCCCTACTGTCCAATACACCTCAACCCACCCCTGCTGTATAATACACCACAACCCACCCCTGCTGTCTAATACACCACAACCCACCCCTGCTATCTAATACACCACAACCCACCCCTTCTGTCTAATACACCACAACCCACCCCTGCTGTCTAATACACCACAACCCACCCCTGCTGTCTAATACACCACAACCCACCCCGCTGTCTAATATATTACAACCCACCCCTGCTGTGCAATACACCACAACCCAACCCTGCTGTCTAATACACCACAACCCACCACAGCTGTCTAATACACCCCAACCCACACCTGCTGTCTAATACACCACAACCCACCCCTGCTGTCTAATACACCACAACCCACCCCTACTGTCTAATACACCACAACCCACCCCTACTGTCTAATACACCACACAACCCACCCCTACTGTCTATTACACCACAACCCACCCCTATTGTCTAATACACCACAACCCACCCCTGCTGGCTAATACACTACAACCCCATACTGTCAAATACACCACAACCAACACCTACTGTCTAATACACCACAACCCACCCCTGCTGGCTAATACACTACAACCCACCCCATACTGTCAAATACACCACAACCCACCCCTACTGTCTAATACACCACAACCCACCCCTACTGTCAAATACACCACAACCCACCCCTACTGTCTAATACACCACAACCCACCCCTACTGTCTAATACACCACAACCCACCCTTGCTGTCTACTACACCACAACCCACCCCTGCTGTCTAATACACCACAACCAACCACTGCTGTCTAATACACCCCAACCCACCCCTGCTGTCTAATACACCACAACCCACCCCTGCTGTCTAATACACCACAACCCACCCCTACTATCTAATACACCACAACCCACCCCTACTGTCTAATACACCACAACCCACCCCTACTGTCCAATACACCACAACCCACCCCTGCTGTCCAATACATCACAACCCACCCCTGCTATCTAATACACCACAACCCACCCCTGCAGTCTAATACACCACAACCCACCCCTACTGTCTAATACACCACAACCCACCCCTACTGTCTAATACACCACAACCCACCCCTGCTGTCTAATACACCACAACCCGCCCCTGATGTCTAATACATTACAACCCACCCCTACTGTCTAATACACCACAACCCAACCCTGCTGTCTAATAGACCACAACCCACCCCTGCTGTCCAATACACCACAACCCACCCCTTCTGTCTAATACACCACAATCCACCCCTGATGTCTAATACACCACAACCCACCCCTACTGTCTGATACACCACAACCCACCCCTACTGTCTAATACACCACAACCCACCCCTGAGGTCTAATACACCACAACCCACCCCTACTGTCTAATACACCACAACCCACCACTACTGTCTAATACACCACAACCCACCCCTACTGTATAATACACCACAACCCACCCCTGCTGTCTAATACACCACAACCCAGCCCTACTGTGATACACCACAACCCACCCATACTGTCTAATACACCACAACCCACCCCTACTGTATAATACACCACAACCCATCCCTGCTGTCTAATACACCACAACCAACCCCTGCTGTCTAATACACCACAACCCACTCCTGCTGTCTAATACACCACAACCCACCCCTGCTGTCTAATACACCACAACCCACCCCTTCTGTCTAATACACCACAACCCACCCATGCTGTCCAATACACCACAACCCACCCCTGCTGTCTAATACACCACAACCCACCCCTGCTGTCTAATACATCACAACCCACCCCAGCTGTCTAATACACCACAACCCACCCCTGCTGTCTAATACACCAGGACAAACCCCTGATGTCCAATACACCACAACCCACCCCTGCTGTCCAATACACCACAACCCACCCCTGCTGTCTAATACACCAGGACAAACCCCTGATGTCCAATACACCACAACCCACCCCTGCTGTCTAATACACCACAACCCACCCCTGCTGTCTAATACACCACAAGCCACCCCTGCTGTCCGATACACCACAACCCACCCCTACTGTCTGATACACCACAACCCACCCCTACTGTATAATACACCACAACCCACCCCTGCTGTCTAATACACCACAACCCAGCCCTACTGTAATACACCATAACCCACCCATACTGTCTAATACACCACAACCCACCCCTACTGTATAATACACCACAACCCACCCCTGATGTCTAATACACCACAACCAACCCCTGCTGTCTAATACACCACAACCCACTCCTGCTGTCTAATACACCACAACCCACCCCTGCTGTCTAATACACCACAACCCACCCCTGCTGTCTAATACACCACAACCCACCCCTGCTGTCTAATACACCACAACCCACCCCTGCTGTCTAATACACCACAACCCACCCCAGCTGTCTAATACACCACAACCCACCCCTGCTGTCTAATACACCAGGACAAACCCCTGATGTCCAATACACCACAACCCACCCCTGCTGTCTAATACACCACAACCCACCCCTGCTGTCTAATACACCACAACCCACCCCTGCTGTCCGATACACCACAACCCACCCCTACTGTCTGATACACCACAACCCACCCCTGCTGTCCAATACACCACAGCCCACCCCTACTGTCTAATACACCATAACCCACCCCTACTGTCTAATACACCACAGCCCACCCCTGCTGTCTAATACACCACAACCCACCCCTACTGTCTAATACACCACAACCCACCCCTACTGTCTAATACACCACAACCCCCCCCCCCCCCCACCTTGTGTCAGAACCAAATTACCCCTGCCCACAAAATTGAAAAATGACACAATAAAAATACATTAGAGAGTTGTGGAGTCATCTCTTATTTAAGGTACTTTTGAATTGGCAGTGATATATTTACTGTGAGACTCAGGGAGAGATTGAGGGAGAATGAGAATGAGAGAGAGGGAGAGAGAGAGAGAGAGAGAGAGAGAGAGAGAGAGAGAGAGAGAGAGAGAGAGAAAATGAGAGAGAGAGAGGAAAAATGAGAGATAGGATGAGAGAGGCTTCCTCGTAAGAGTCAGAAAGGGAAAATGAGAGCGAGAGAGTGAGAGAATGAGAGAATGAGAGAGAGAGAGAGAGAATGAGAGAGAAAGGCTTCCTCGTAAGAGTCAGAAAGGGAAAATGGCAACCACACTCCGATGCTAAATCCTTTTAAAGAAACGACAGGAAATCCATGTGTGGAATGGGAATTGGAATGTGTGTGCGATCGATCCATTAAATCCTTGGCCCTTGTCGTAAATGTACACATAATTATTAGGCCTTGGTAGATCCCTGAAAGGAGCTACCTAGCCAGCAGACATCCGTCACCAGGGGACAGAGGCACAAGCAGCGATGTCAATAGCCCAACAGTGCCTGTCCTCACTGGCTGCCTTCTATAGACATCCCATAGATCAGGCCGTCTGCTGCCACACATTAAACACACTTTCATTTCTTATTGGCAAGCCGTAAAAGAGGACAGGGATATATGGGCTGGCCTTCAACCGCTGGATGGAAGCATACTGTGTGTGTTGTGGTGTGTGGAGGGAGGGAGGGAGGGTGTCCGGGGATGTTGTCTAGGTCTTTAGGACCTGTCCATTTCAGATTGCTGAACATTATTGAGTGAAGATGTAAATGAGGACTTAACTTGAGAAATGAGCTTTAAAATCATTCATAATTCAGATCCCCTATTGTGCTTTTACTGTTTGTTCATGTGATATCTACTTATGGATAATAAAGGGATTTCATGGCAGTAGATTAGATAATAAAGTAATATAATCAAATAGCTAGGTATATAATCCAGCCATTTCCTTCAATACTGAACTCCTTCCCTATCACCCTCTCTCCTCTCCTCTCCTCTCCTCTCCTCTCCTCTCCTCTCCTCTCCTCTCCTCTCCTCTCCTCTCCTTCTATTCCTTCTCACCTCTCCTCTCCCCTTCCCTCCTCTCCTCTCCCTCCTTATTTTCCCTCCCTCCTCCCCTCCTCTCATCTCCTTCCTTCTATCCCTCCGCTCCGCTCCTCTCCCTCCTTCCCTTCTCTCATCTCCCTCCATCCCTGCTTCCCTCCTCTCCTCTCCCTTCTTCTTCCTTCCCTCCCTCCTTATTTTCCCGCCTCTCCTCTCCCTCCTCATTTTCCCTCCCTCCTCCCCTCTCCTCTCCCTCCTTATTTTTCCTCCCTCCTTCTTTTCCCTCGTCTCCTCTCCCTCCTTCTTCCCTCCTTCCTTCCTTCCCTCCTCTCCTCTCCCTCCTTCTTCCCCTCCTTCCTTCCTTCCTTCCCTCCTCTTCCTCCCTCTTTCCCTCCCTCCTTCCCTCTTCTCCTATCCCTCCTTCTATCCCTCCTTCCCTCCTCTCCTTTCCCTCCTTCTATCCCTCCTCTCCCTCCCTCCCTCCCTCCTCTCCCTCCCTCCTTCCCTCCTCTCTTCTCCCTTCTTCTTCTTTCCCTCCCTCTGTATTTTCTCTCCACTCCCTCCTTTCCCTCCTCTCCCCCCTTCTATCCCTCCTCTCCTCTCCCTCCCTCCTTCCCTCCTCTCCTCTCCCTCCTTCTTTCCCTCCTCTCCCTCCTTCCCTCCTCTCCTCTCCCTCCTTCTTTCCCTCCTTCCTTCCCTCCTCTCCCTCCTTCCCATCTCTCCTCTACCTCCTTTTATCCCTTCTTCCATTCCTCCTTCTTTCTTCTAACTCACCAGTCAGCCTTTCTGTAAACCACCACCTATCCACCAATAAATAGCATGCACTTAGTTAGCTGTTGTTTCTCAGTCAGTTCCTCAGCTGTGCATTCAGGCTAATTAAGGTGACAGGACGCAGCTATGGCAGAAACAGGGCTATGTGTCTGTCTACTTCGGGCAGTCCCTGAGGGTTTAATAGAGGTTCAGGAGGGTAGAGATCAGGGCAGAGCTCTGGAGTTCGGGGGTCTAGGAGGAGAGGAGACACACTAGACAAATCCTCTACCAGGGACAACAGAGACCAGTAAAGCTCTGCCTGGAGGCAGCCTGTACTAGTGGATGGTACCGTATGCAAATACGCACACACAGCACAGGAGGTTGGTGGCACCTTAATTGGAGAGAACGGGCTTGTGGTAATGGCTGGAAAGGAATGGGTGGAATGGTATCAATACATCACATGGTTTCCATGTGTTTGATGTCATTCCATTTGCGCCGTTCCAACCATTATTATGAGCCGTCCTCCCCTCACCAGCCTCCACTGACACACATATATGCCAGCACACTCATAAATATACATACAACATGAATACTCACACATACACAGTAAGCCTACACACACACACACACACACACACACACACACACACACACACACACACACACACACACACACACTAACAGCTCTGACAAACTTAGCAGAAGAACAAATAATCTGTCAGATAGATGTGGATGATAAGGTCAACCAGTGAAGAATAAACACCATCGGAAATACATATTTATGTTTATTTATTTTCCCTTTTCTACTTTAACTATTTGTACATAATATGACATTTGAAATGTATTTATTCTTTTGGAACTTTTGTGAGTGTAATGTTTACTGTAAATTTGTATTTAAAAAAAATCTATTTCACTTGCTTTGGCAATGTTAACATATGTTTCCCATGCCAATAAAGCCCCTTAAATTGAAATTGAATTGAGAGAGAAAGAAAGAAAGAGAGAGAGAGGAAGAAAGAGAGAACAGGAAACAGCTTGGGGATAAATGCTTACTTAGCAGTTAGCAGGTATGAAAAATAAGATGTTAATGATAATGAATGTCTGGGAGTAGCATTAAGGAGGATGTCATATTTCCTCTGGCTCTCCCTTTGAAACACTGCCTCTCCCTGCTCCCCATCCTGTACACAAGATGGAGGGCATTTTGCGGAGTGGGTTTGTCCTCTCTGTTCTGAACAGAAGGAGACATGTTCAAATCCAGGCCGCATGCCACTGGAGGAGTACATTATTAAAGTTGCTGTCACTATGCAGTCACCAGGTGAATCAGAAAGCAGCAAGGTAAAACACAGACAGAGAGACCAGACGAAGACTACCTTCATTTACATCTCTGTGAAAAAAAGGTGCTAAGTAGAACCATACAAGGTTCCTTGGTTTGTCCCCATAGGGAAACCCCTTTTAATGCTTGGCAGAACCCTTTGCAGAACCCTATATGTAGGGTTCTTCAAAGAACCCCCTGTTTATGGTTATACCTAGAACCCTCTATTAAGTGTTCTACCGAGAACCCTTTTATCTTAGGAGGGTTCTTCCTAGAACCCTATATGAACCGTTCCACAGCCTCATTAGCCTTTAACATTGTATTATTTATGACAATACATGACATACTGTAAATCATAAGGCCTTTCTTTGACAGCCTAGTTATACCCTAACACATTGGTGTTAGGAATATCCATTTTTACAGGCCGCATCAGGCCTGCAAGTCACATTATGCTGGATTGCAAAGTGATGTGTAATTCCTACTGGAATCAGGCCGGAGTTAGGATATCCAACAAGTAGAATTGTTAATCACCCACAACCTGCATTCAGAATGACTGCCAGGGTAGGGAAGATTGAATACTGAGACTACATAAACCATCTAAACTGGAACAACTATATCAGAAACAGGTGCTATGAATCCAATTACTAACAGAATGGATTCATTTAGAAAGCTGTATGTTATGTATCTTTGTGTAGCATATACTTTATCAATGTACATGAAAAAACACAGATATTACAGTAAAACAAACACTTCTGAAAATCTCCCTGCAATAGAGCATGCTGGGAAATATTATATATGGTTCAATATAGAGCCCTCATTGCTTGTAGAGCCCTTCATAAAATAAAAAATAAAAATAAATAATCAAAGAAAGCTTTCTTCCCAAAAATATTATTTGGACGTTAAAGGTTCTAGGTAGAACCATTCGCCTTACAAAGAACCCTTGTCTTCCAAAAAGGGTTATCAAAACGGTTCTTGGTAAAACCCTATCCCTCCACAAAGAAGCTAAAAATGGCGTCGACAGAGAGGGCTGCCTTGCTTCTAGCTCTTAGGAAATTTTGCTATATTTTTTGTTGTTGTATTATTTCTTACATTATTAGCACAGAAAATGTTTTGTGTTATTACAAACAGCTGGGAAGAACTATTGGATATCAGAGCGACGGTAACTCACCAGCTCTACCAGCATTAAGACCAGGAATACAACTTTCCCAAAGCGGATCCTTTGTTTGCACCCACCAGGACAATTTAATTGATTCCAGAGGCCGACCCCCAAAAAATGCCATCGAAGGAGAGGTACTCGGAGTGGTCTTCTAGTCCGACTTAGGAGGCGTGCACACCACCCACCGCTTCCGAGTATATTATTCGCTAATGTTCAGTCTCTGGATAATAAAGTTTATGAGCTCAGGGCGAGGGTTTCTTTCCAGAGAGACATCTGGGATTGTAACATACTCTGTTTCACGGAAAAATTACTCTCTTGGGATATACTGTCTGTCGGTCCAGCCAGCTGGGTTCTCAGTTCATCGCGTAGACGGTAATAAATATCTCTCTGGGAAGAAGAAGGGCAGGGGTGAATGTTTCATGATTAACAACTCATGGTATAATTGTGATAACATACAGGACCTCAAGTCCTTTTGTTCACCCGACCTAGAAAACCTCACAATCAAATGCCGACCGTATTATCTCCCAAGATAATTTTATTTGGTTATAGTCAAGGCCCTGTATATCCCCCTCAAGCCAATAACATGATGGCCCTCAAAGAACTTCACTGGACATTATGCAAACTGGAAACCACATATCCTGAGGCCGCATTTATTGTAGCTGGGGATTTTAACAAAGCAAATTTGAGAAAAAGGCTGCCAAAGTTCTATCAACACAGAAGACTGTAGTACTCACTCTGCTAAAACACTCAACCACTGCTACTCCAAATTGCTTACAAAGCCCTCCCCAGCCCTACTTTCGGGAAATCTGACCACAAATCCATTTTGCTCCTCCCTTCCTATAGGCAGAAATTAAAATAGGAAGTACCTGTGCTAAGGACTATTCAATGCTGGCCTGACCAATCGGAATCCACGATTCAAGATTGTTTTGATCACGCGGACTGGGATATGTTCCGGGTAGCTTCAGAGAATAACATTGACGTATATACTGATACGGTGACTGAGTTTATCAGGAAGTGTATAAGAGATGTTGTACCCACTGTGACTAGTAAAACCTAACCTAACCAGAAAACGTGGAAAGATGGCAACATTCGCACAAAACTGAAAGTGCGAACCACCGCATTTAACCATGGTAAAGTGACTGGGAATATGACAGGATACAAACAGTGTAGTTATCCCTCAGCAAGGCAATCAAACAGGAAAAACGTCAGTTTAGAGACAAAGTGAGGTCGGAATTCAATGGCTCAGACACAAGACGCATGTGGCAGGGTCTATAGACAATCACAGACTACAAAAGGAAAAACAGCCACGTCGAGGACACTAATGTCTTGCTTCCGGACAAGCTAAACACCTTCTTTGCCCAGTAGAAAGAGGAGGAAGGGAAGCGCTACTAAGGTACACAATAGTAAATGTTGGTAGACAGAAGGTGCTCTTTAGTAAAAGGGTTGAGTTGGTCTTCAAAAAGAAAGGAGGACCAAGGCACTCTTCATACAATTGATTAAAATGCCTTTATTAGTATGGCATGTTCAATAGAAACAATGTTTATAAAAAAACGACGCGTTTCGGCTATATGGCCTTCATCAAGGTGTACAAAGAAATAATACAATGTTCTCTGTTTAACAGCTTTTCCAATTAACCCTAATTTGAAGGGGGAGTGGTTAAAATTGATTGGACACACCTAGTAAGCAATAGTATACACACTTTAAAGTGAAATGCTGTAGCTATGTTATCATAAAAATGTAACTCCAAACTAGAAGTATCAGAACACTTAGAAAGGTAGTTCTAACCTTAAATATGTATGGGCGAAGTGTCAAGAATAAGGAAGCAATATATTCCACAGTACACTAGAACACAGCAAAACATGAACAACAAGAGTCTAAACATAGCTGAGGGCAATTGAGCAAAATATCCACTAGATGACAGCAAATGTACCCATCACAACCCTACAGGAAGGGGGAGAAATCCATATCTTCATTTAAACCCGGGTATTTAGTGGCCTGTAGTTTGTTAATCCAAAAACTTTCCATTTGGTTTAACTGTTTAAGACGGTCCCCTTTTCTAATAGAGGCCGGGATATGATCAATACCCATAGCTTGTAGGGAGGCAGGGTTGCCATGGTGTAAGGATTTGTAGTGCCTTGCCATGGGGTAGTCTTCATTGCCTACCCGTATGGCGTACTTGTGTTCCGCTAGGCGATCTTGAAGGCGTCTCTTTGTCCGTCCAATGTAGAACACCTTGCACTGTGGACATTCCAATCTATAGATGACATGAGTGGTTTTGCAGTTAATGAAATGCTTGACGTAATACTCCATTTTGGAAGCTGTATCAACAAAATACTTTTTCTGTGCAATATTTCTGCAATGGTTGCACTGGTTACATTTAAAAGAGCCCTTGGGTTTGTGGCCAAGCCAAGTTTTTTGAGAGTCACCCGGAAGATAACTGTGGACTAATTTGTCCTTTAGGGTAGGACATCTCTTAAAGCTTATGACTGGTGGCTCAGGAAAGACTTGGCGTAGTAGCGTATCACTTTGGATGATTCCCCAATTATTTTTAATGATTCTTTTAATGTTCTCTGCTTCAGTGCTGTATTTTGTAACAAAATACACTCTCTCTGATGCATCACGAGGCACTCCCCTTCGCAACAAGTTCTCTCTGTCAAGTAATCCAGCCCTTATACCTGCATCTTTCAGGACCTGGACGCTGTAGCCCCGATTCAAGAAACGATTCTCCAATTCAGCAGATTTGACACTATAGTCTGTTTCCTGATCGCAAATTCTGCAGACTCTTTGGCATTTTAATCAATTATATGAAGAGTGCCTTGGTCCTCCTTTCTTTTTGAAGACCTTCTTTGCCCACTCTGAGGAGGATAACACAATGACAACGACGCGGGCCGCAACCAATGACTGTGGGCTCTTCTTCTCCGTGGCCAATGTGAGTAAGACATTTAAGCGTGTTAACCTTCGCAAAGGCTGCCGGCATCCCTAGTCGCATCCTCAGTGCATGTGCAGACCAGCTGGCTGGTGTGTTTACGGACATATTCGATCTCTCCCTATCCCAGTCTGCTATCCCCACATGCTTCAAGAATGCCACCATTGTTCCTGAACCCAAGAAAGGAAAGGTAACTGAACTAAATGATTATTGCCCCGTAGCACTGTCATCATGAAGTGATTTGAGAGATTTTTCAAGGATCATATCACCTCTACCTTAGCTGTCACCCTAGACCCACTTCAATTTGCTTACCGCCACAGACGATGCAATCGCCATCACACTGCATACTGCCCTATCCCATCTGGACAAGAGAAATACCCATGTAAGAATGCTGGTCATTGACTATAGCTCGGCATTCAAAACCATAGTAACCTCCAAACTCGTCATTAAGCTCGAGGCCCTGGGTCTGAACCCCGCCCTGTGCAACTGGGTACTGGACTCCCTGAAGGGCCGCCCCCAGGTGGTGAAGGTAGGAAACAACACCTCCACGCCGCTGATCCTTAACACAGGGGCCCAACAAGGGTGCATGCTTAGCCCCCTCCTGTACTCCCTGTTCACCCATTACTGCGTGGCCAAGAATGCCTCCAACTCAATCATCAAGTTTGCAGACTACACAACAGTAGTAGGCTTGATTACCAACAACGACGAGACAGCCTACAAGGAGGAGGTGAGGGCTCTGGGAGTGTGGTACCAGGAAAATAACCTCTCACTCAACGTCAACAAAACAAAGGAGATGATCGTGGACTTCAGATAACAGCTGAGGGAGCACCCCCCATCCACATTGATGGGACTACAGTGGAAAAGGTGGAAAGCTTCAAGTTCCTCGATGTACACATTACTGACAAACTGAAATGGTCCACCCACACAGACAGTGTGGCGAAGAAGGTGCAACAGCGCCTCTTCAACCTCAGGAGGCTGAAGAAATTTTGCCTGGCACCTAAAACCCTCACAAACTTTTACAGATGCACAATTGATAGCATCCTGTCGGGCTGTATCACAACCTGGTACGGCAACTGCCCCGCCCGCAACCACAGGGCTCTCCAGAGGGTGGTGTGGTCTGCCCAACGCATCACTGGGGGCAAACTACCTGCCTTCCACCTGCTAAACACGTGTGTGTGACCAAAATAATTTGATTTGATTTGAAGAACCCTTTTGGAAAGTGTTCAGCCCATCTAAGCAACCCTTACTCAATACTCAATACAAATGTAACTAACAAATATCTGAGGATTTGGGGGGGCTTAAAGAAAATGAGTGAGAAGCAGTACACTGATGGCAGTACACTGATGGCAGTACACTGATGGCTAATCTACTAGCCAGTGAATGCTTTTACCTTTACACACACTCATTAGTCCAGTTCATCAATTGACTGCTTTCAACAGCTGTAGCGTTATCACTAATGGAGCTAGGGCTGGTACCACTAGCTGACGGTACGTAAATTGGACATTAAATCATTGGCCCGCCATCATGACAAAGGTAAATACCTCAGGCACTGAACACCTCCATAATAAGGAGAGCATGAGGTGGGCTGTGTGGATGTGTGTGGGTGTGTGTGTCCCTGCTCTAAATGGTCAGTGACAGTGGGTCTTGTTGATGCTTATCCTCCAGTGTAATGCTTCTGATCTGACCTAGCCTAGCGCTGCTCAGTGGGCTGGTCAGAGGAACAATAAACATGTCAATCAAGCTAACACCTCACGTCACATTGTTAATGGACCTGGATATACAACCTGTCTCCTATCCCCGGGGCACACAGAGAGAGAGACACACACACACACACAGGGATGCAAGAAAGCACACGCACACACACACACACACACACACACACACACACACACACACACACACACACACACACACACACACACACACACACACAAAGGGCCTGTATATTCAACTTGGCAGCTGCCAACAGGGACCTCTGGGGCCCAATAACAAAGCCTAGCAAGGGGAGAGGGAATCTGGGGCACACACACACATACTCACACACAGATCCATCATGGGAAAGAGAGTGTCAGGGAAAATGTATGGAGTAAAAAGTTCATTATTTTCTTTTGGAATGTAGTGAAGTAAAAGTAAAAGTTGTCAAAAATGTATATAGTAAAGTAAAGTACAGATACCCCAAAATGTACTTAAGTAGTACTTCAAAGTATTTTTACTTCAGTACTTTACACCACTGCCAACAACTGTAACTATATATTTGAAAGACAACAAGTGCTAATTGTGCAAATGTACACAGAACAAAAATATGAACACAATATGTAAAGAGTTGGTCCCATGTTTCATGAGCTGAAATGAAACAATTTTGGGCTCAAATTTGTTTACATCCCTGTTAGTGAGCATTTATCCTTTGTCAAGATAATCCCTCCACCTGACAGGTGTGGCATATCAAGAAGCTGATTAAACAGCATGATAATTTCACAGGTGAACCTTGTGCTGGAGACAATAAAAGGTCACTCTAAAATGTGCAGTTATGTCACTCAACACAATGCCACAGATGTCTTAAGTTTTGAAGGAGGGTGCAATTGGCATACTGACTGCAGGAATGTCCATGAGAGCTGTTGGCAGAGAATTTAATGTTAATTTAGTACAGGTGCATCAAAGCTGGGACCGAGAGACTGAAAAACAGCTTCTATCTCAAGGCCATCAGACTTTTAAATAGCCATCACTAGGACACTAGAGGCTGCTGCCTTTTTTCGAAGACTTGAAATCACTGGCCACTTTAATAAATGGAACACTAGTAACTTTAATAATGTTTACATATCTTGCATTACTCATCTCATATGTATATACTGTATTCTATACTATCTACTCTATCTTAGTCTATGCCGCTCTGACATTGCTCGTCCATATATTTATATATTCGTAATTCCATTCCTTTACTTAGATTTGTGTGTATTAGGTATTTGTTGTGAAATTGTTAGATATTAGTCGTTAGATATTGCTGCACTGTCGGAGCTAGAAACATAAGCATTTCACTACACCCGCAATAACATCTGCTAAACATGTGTGTGTGACCAAAACAATTTGATTTGATTTGAAGAACCCTTTTGGAAAGTGTTCAGCCCATCTAGGCAACCCTTACTCAATACTCAATACAAATGTAACTAACAAATATCTGATTTCTCTACCATAGGCCGCCTCCAATGTCATTTTAGAGAATTTGGCAGTATGTCTAACCAGCCTCACAACCACAGAACATGTGTAACCACGCCAACCCAGGACCTACACTTCTGGCTTCTTCACCTGAGACTAGCCACCCCGGACAGCTGATGAAATTGTGGGTTTGCATAACTGAAGAATTTCTGCACAAACTGTCAGAAACATTCTCAGGGTAGATCATCTGTGTGCTCGTCGTCCTCACCAGGGTCTTGACCTGACTGCAGTTCGGCGTAATAACCAACTTTAGTGGGCAAAGGCTCACCTTTGACGGCCACTGGCACACTGGAGAAGTGTGCTCTTCACGGATGTATCCCGATTTCAACTGTACCGGGCAGATGGCAGATGGCGTTGTGTGGGCGAGCGGTTTGCTGAAGTCAACGTTGTCAACACAGTGCCCCATGGTGGCGGTGGGGTTATGGTATAGCAGGCATAAGCTACGGACAACGAATACAACTGCATTTTATTGATATGGTGACGAGATCCTGAGGCCCATTGTCATGCCATTCATCCGCCACCATCACCTTATGTTTCAGCATGAAAATGCACGGCCCCCATATCGCAAGGATCTGCACACAGTTCCTGAAAGCTGAAAATGTCCCAGTTCTTCCATGGCCTGCATACTCACCCTGTATACTCAATGTGTTCTAGTTCCCACCAATATCCAGCAACTTCGCACAGCCATTGAAGAGGAGTGGGACAACATTCCACAGGCCACAATCAACAGCCTGATCAAGTCTATGAGAAGGAGATGTGACAAATGAGGCAAATGGTGGTCACACCAGATACTGACTGGTTTTCTGATCCACGCCCCTACCTTTTTTTAAGGGTATCTGTGACCAAAAGATACATATCTGTATTCCCAATCATGTGAAATCCATAGATTAGGGACTAACGAATATATTTCAATTGACTGATTTCCTTATATGAACTGTAACTCAGCAAAATCTTTTTAATTGTTGCATGTTGTGGTTATATTTTTGTTCAGTGGGTTTACAGTGGATTCAGGAAAGTATTCAGACCCATGACTTAAAAAAATAAATAATTACGTTACAGCCTAATTCTAAAATAGATAAAATAAATTGTGTTCCTCATCAATCTAAACACAATAACCCATAACGACAAAGCGAAAAAAGGTTTAGGGATTTTTTTGCAATACCAATACCATAAGTACCCAGACCATTTGCTATGACACTTGAAATTAAGCTCAGGTGCATCCTGTTTCCATTGATCATCCTTGAGATGTTTCTTAAACCTGATTGGAGTTCACCTGAGGTAAATTCAATTGATTGGACATGATTTGGAAAGGCACACACCTGCCTTTATAAGGTCCCACAGTTGAGAGTGCATGTCAGAGCAGAAACCAAGCAATGAGGTTGAAGGAATTGTTCGTAGAGCTCCAAGACAGGTTTGTGTCTTGGAGCACACTGTACTGTGCAGCATATCGGATTGACCATGCAATGCCCTTTACTGCCTTGCTGGCCTGAAGAATCCTCTCTAACCATGTAATTTCTCTCTTATGTAGGCGTTATTGTGTCTGAGAATAATCTCTTCTACCCAGGGTCTTGCTGGTCCATGGTTAAACTTTAATTAAACCTACAGATCCATTGACCCAGGTCTACAAAAGGTTTACAGGTCAAATGTACATACATACAGGTATTGTGGAAAAAAGACTGGAATAAAGATGTGGGCTAAAGCCAGCTTATAGCACTACAATTCCATTATCCCCCCCCCTCCAATTCTCTTGGCTTAAGAGCTAAAAGTCTGATAAGGTTTTGTAACCTGTCTTTCTTGTACTGAAAGAGACTTACTGACTTGGTATCAATGGCAGTAAGTATTATTGTTTTAGGACAAATTTTTTAGTGGAGAGATATTAATAAGAGCTAGTGTATGTCTCCTCCTTCTGTAGGCAGTGGGAGGAGTTACACACAAAAATCCAGTTGTTTTTACAGTAACTTTCTGGCATCCAATTACCTGTAAGTTACTGTAAAACAAATACAGCATGTTACTGTAAATTCCAAATAAATGTTGGTTTAACAGTACATTACTGTAAACTGTACAGTAATATACTGTTAAATCAACGTATCTTTGGACTTTAACGTAAGGTACTTTTTTTCAGAAACTTACAGGTAAGCTGCCAGTAAGTTACAGTAAAAACAAAAGGAACATTTTTTTTTACAGTGTAGACGCATGGAGTTACAGACTGGAGAGGGAATCAAGGGATTCAGTGACAGGGCACGATTTTGGAGGATACATTTAACGTACGCACACACGAATGAAGGGATGTGGGTTGTTTTTAAGTGGCGGGGACTGGGAGATTAGTCAGGATCAAGGCAAAGATGACCAGAGCAAAGTACAGAGAGATCTTTGATGAAAACCTGCTCCAGAGCCCTCAGGACCTCAGACTGGGGTGAAGGTTCACCTTCCAACAGGACGACGACTCTAAGCACACAGCCAAGACAACGCAGAAGTGTCTTCGGGACAAGTCTCTGAATGTCCTTGAGTGGCCCAGCCGGAGCCCGGACTTGAACCCGATCTAACATCTCGAGAGATACCTGAAAATAGCTGTGTAGCGACGCTCCCCATCCAACCTGACAGAACTTGAGAGGATCTGCAGAGTAGAATGGGAGAAACTCCCCAAATACAGGTGTGCCAAGCTTGTAGCGTCATACCCAAGAAGACTTGAGGCTGTAATCACTGCCAAAAGTGCTTATACAAAGTACCGAGTAAAGGGTCTGAATACTTATGTAAATGTTATATTTCAGTTCTTTATTTTCAATACACTTGTAAAAAAATTTAAAAACCTATTTTTGCTTTGTCATTATGGGGTATTTTGTGTAGATAGATGAGCAGAAAAAAAACGATTGAATCAATTTTAAAATAAGGCTGTAACGTAACAACATTTGGAAAAAGTCAAGGGGTCTGAATACTTTCCAAATGCACTGTATATAATAATAATTCTCAGGATCTAAAAATGCTTTTGGTGTAAACGTAAATGACTAAAACAGATATAGAAAAGATAATGGACCTATATATTTTTAAATGGCTCTGCACCCCCAAGATGGGGGCTAAAAGTATTTCTAAAATTCAGCCCCACTGACTGCGCTCATTTCAGCCCCGCAGACCCTGCCACACCCACCACCCTTTTTGATCTGAAGAAATGGTTGGGATTGGGTGAGTTTTTTTAAATTCATCAACAGTTTGTAAAGACAGTGTATGAGAAGAGAAGAAGAAAGGAGAGGAGAGGAGAGGAGAGGAGAGGAGAGGAGAAGGAGAAGGAGAAGAGGAGAGGAGAGTCTGCAATATAACGCTAGGCTTGGGCAGTATCCAAATTGTCATACACTTCATGGCCTTCAAATTAGTATATTCGGCTATTTCAGTCACACCCATTGGGTACAGGTGTATAGAATTGTGCACACAGTCATGGAATCTCCATAGACAAACATTGGCAGTATAATGGCCTTACTGAAGAGCTCAGTGACTTTCAACATGGCACAGTCATAGGATGCCACCTTTCCAACAAGTCAGTTTGTCAAATTACTGCCCTGCTAGAGCTGCCCCGGTCAACTGTAAGTGCTGTTATTGTGAAGTGGAAACATCTAGGAGCAACAACGGCTCAGCCGCGAAGTGTTAGGCCACACAAACTAACAGAACAGGATTGCCTTAAAATGTTCTGTCCTCGGTTGCACTCACTACCGAGTTCCAAACTGCCTCTGGAAGCAACGTCAGCACAATAACTTTTTCTGGGAGCTTCATGAAATGGGTTTCCATGGCCAAGCAGGCACACACAAGCCAAAGATCACCATTCACAATGCCAAGCGTAGACTGGAGTGGCTTAAAGCTCACCACCATTGTACTCTGAAGCATTGGAAATGATGAGTGATGTTTCACGCTTCACCATCTGGTGATCCAATGGACGAATCTGGGTTTGGCGGATGCCAGGAGAACGCTACCTGCCCCAAAGCATAGTGCCAACTGTAAAGTTTGGTGGAGGAGAAATAATGGTCTGGGGATGTTTTTCATGGTTTGGGCTAGGCCCGTTAGTTCCAATGAAGGTAAATATTAAGGCTACAGCATACAATGGCATTCTAGATGATTCTGTGCTTCCAACTTTGTGGCAACAGTTTGGGGAAGGCCCATTCCTGTTTCAGCATGACAATGTCCCCATGCACAAAGCCAGATCCATACAGAAATGGTTTGTCGAGATTAGTGTGAAGAACTTGACTGGCCTGCACAGAGCCCTGACCTCAACCCCATCGAACACCTTTGGGATGAATTGGAACGCCGACTGCATTCCCACATCAGGCCTGAGCCAGATCGTTAGGTTTTTACGCCTGAGCCGGTTAATTAGGCTCCCACATCCCAACGGGATTATCAGACTTTCACGCCTCAGCCGGTTCGCCAGGCTCCCATGCCTCTGCCAGAATGTTGGGCTTTCACGCCCCAGCCCGCTGGTCCAGCGCCCATGCCTCAGCCGGCCCATCAGGCTCACCCAGGTGGGACGCCAGGTGGCCAGGGGTACTGTCACACCTACTCCCGCTCTCCCTCACCTGGCACTCAAGGGTGCCAGGCTGCCAAGCACTACGCACTCCTACCACCATCATCATGCACACTGGCTTCCCTCGTCATGCACATCAGCGATTCATTGGACTCACCTGGACTCAATCACCTGTATTATTACCTCCCCTATATCTGTCTGTTCCCCAGCTCTGTTCGCCGCTTCAGCATTAATTGTCGTATGTTGTTTTGTTCCCCCTGTTCTGACGCTGTTCCTGTCCTGTTCCATGTCCATGCTAATTAAATGTTCACTTTCCGTACCTGCTTCTCATCTCTAGCGTCGGTTTATACAAAACCAGAAGGCATTTTTAACTCAAATACTTAGAGTAAGTTGACCTCATAGTCAGTGAATGTTTATGTGGTACTGACTCAAAACTAAATGAGAAGTCACAACAGCTATTTTTTTCAAAGATAGAGCAAGTTAACTTTTTTCCAAGCATGCTCTACTGCAGGCATATTTTGGGGGAATTATTTTTAATATCAGTGTTTCGGCATGTACATTTTTTTGAACCTTTATTTAACTAGGCAAGTCAGTTAAGAACAAATTCTTATTTTCAATGACAGCCTAGGAACACAGTGGGTTAGCTGTCTTGTTCAGGGGCAGAACAAAAGATTTTTACGTTGTCAGCTCAGGGATTTGATCTCACAATCTGCTGGTTACTAGTCCAACACTCTAACTACTAGGCTATCTGCCAACCAGTGATTGCTTAAATGTTATGCTACACAAAGATACATCTTTTCTAAACTAATCCAATAGGAATTCCACATCACTTTGCAAGCCAGCAGAATGTGATTTACAGTTAGGATTGCAAAATTCTGGGAAATTTCCCAGTTTTCCCAGAAATCCTGGTTGGAAGATTACATAATTTTTTATGTATTTTGAAACTTTGCAACCCTACTTGCAGGCCTGATGTGGGCTGTAAACTATTAGTACTTTTTTTAATAATAATCATAATATTCACTTAGGAACCAATGTACCCTCAAAATATTTTTGCCATAAACTTGAACATCGTGAAAATTCTGTGCAACTTCCAGCACGCGATTACTGTGAACACTGAGGCTGTACTCGCTTTAAGTTAGTTTGAACAGTGGCCAAGTAGACTACAGTGGCTATTTGATCATAATGTAGGCCTATCAGAGTAACCTACCATCAAAAACAATGGAGAAAACTCCTCCCATAACATTTTAACATGGAACTAGCTGTCCTATCATTCAACCTACAGTAGCAGCCAATGTGTGGTGTTCAATGTAGGTCTACATTCTATGAGACTTTTGAAAAAAAACATGCAGGGCTTCACATTAGCCTGTGTATCCACTTGTCCTTCAGACAAGGAGGTGACTGAAAAAATGCATTATTATTCCCATACCATTATTACAGAGAACAAATAAATTATGCTACCCTCTGCCTATTAGCTACTTAGCTTATTCAACACCGTCTCAAAATACAACACTACTCTTTTGAGACAAAAAAAGCTCTTTAACTGACTAGCTTTTAAAAAATGTCTAGAAATGTACACATTTTGTGCTCTTGTAGGAAGCAATCACACCCCTATTGCTGACTACAAAACATCTATAACTGGGCTAATAACTCACTAACTAGAAAAGGATATGAACAAAATGTGCACATGTGGCTACATGCAGCTCTCGCTTTGATCTCAAAACAAGTGCATCTACTCAGGACCGCTCATGCTGTAAACACAGTCCAGTTCAAAGTGAATGGCACAGATCCATATATGGCAATGGTCTATTTGCATATAGGCCTACTGCAGCTCTGATTGGTAATGCCGCACCAGTCTGTGGTTCTGCCTACAACAAAATCTCTTGCATAGTTTGTTTTGTTTCGGGACTGTATGTGGCATTGAAAGTGGTTAATATTGCATTGATTCGATCACAATCGCCACAGTAAAGGGAAACGTTGATAGTGTTAACTAACATGGAAGATCTAGAAAGTTGAGTGAAGCTCAATCTCGTGCTTCTCTCCTTGGGCTGATATTTCTTCTGCACTCTGCGCTGCAGTCCCGGGGAGCTGCACGGAACATTACTAGGAACTCACTTGGTGAATGCCACATTTAGCACATTTTAGGCAGTTAACTTAATAGTTATAAGATATCTAGAAGACAAACATTAAGTTGTGAATTCCATACTCGATCACTAGATCACCAGAAGTGTGCTGCACAACAGTGAGTGACTCACAAGGCTGCGGTCTCTCGTCGTTGTGTTCTTGTAAAACACCATGTGACTGGGGACTGCCGTTAAGTTTCATAATGAAAAATAATGTGACAGATGAAATGAAGAACGCAATCTTCTTTATCTCATAATGTATTGCACAAGTTGACTGCAGGTATTAACATTAAAATACAAACATTAAGATACAAATATTCAAATGTATATATATATTTTTAAATAAATAGTTTCAATGGTATATCCAAATAACCTTGTATATACAGTATATACGGTGTACAGCCCAACACTCCCCACTAACAGACACCTGTTGGCCGGTGCAACCTCTGACCAGTTTTTTTATCAACACTGTATGCAAGGATTGCTTTGTGTTGTCTCAGAAATGTTGCAATATCTCACCAACCCCCTGGTCTCATCTCAGTGTAGTAGAGCTTCTCTTCTCTTTACATCCTGTAAGTCTGATATCTGATTGGAAGTTAACTCAACAGTAATGCTATTGGCCAACAACTCAGATTTAGAATCCAAATAACTCAGTTGGTTACAAAAGGGTGTCAGATTCTCTCTCTCTCTCTCTTGTTCCTGTCCTGCTTCTGGTGAGTTACACTTTATTTCTCTTCTCTCTCTCTCATGGACTATCGGGGTATGGCATTTTATGCCATGAACTAACTCTCTCTCTCTCTCTCTCTCTCACTCTCTCTCTCTCTCTCTCTCTCTCGTCATGCCTAGATTATGAAAGCTTTGTTAATGCTGATAATGCCTTGTCACTTATGTTCATGCCTTGTATGTGAATCGTGTTCATTTTGATAGACAATTTTCAGACCTTTTGATAGTTTATTCATTAACAACAATGGTCG
The DNA here is from genome assembly GCF_901001165.1 of Salmo trutta. Classification (NCBI taxonomy): domain Eukaryota; kingdom Metazoa; phylum Chordata; class Actinopteri; order Salmoniformes; family Salmonidae; genus Salmo; species Salmo trutta. The sequence continues at coordinate 50,376,726 of NC_042958.1, forward strand.
TGTTTGCATATTGCTAAATCATCTTTACGAAGTCAGATAAACATTTTAATAGCCTTTGTTCATATTAATTGTATAGTCATCACGTGTCGCATGTTGGTTACATATGATATACTTATTAAACACCGACTAGGGATGTGACAAATGGAAACATTTCCTTAACATTTAAATGGTTTTCCGTTAAAACAATAAGAAAAATTACACCATTCCATGTGAATTCAAAATGCAGCTGTACTGCTGCTAGCATTGGTTTTGGGTCTCACGGAGCATCTCTTTGAGATGGTTAAGCATTGCACCTGTACGACCATTACCGTACCTCAATTCCACCTTGCAAAGTTTGCATTTCCTCATTTAACTTCTCAATGTATTGCCATACAGGACTTCGCTGCTGTCACTTGCCTTTCTCTGCCATTTTTCCAACTGTTAACGATGATCAGGGTTGCCAGGTCTTGCAAGAATGTCAAGCCCAATGACCCCACAAAGGTTTGGGCTAGTTTTCAGGCCTTGTTGGCATATTTTGAGAGGTCATTGCACTTAAAATCCTGATCATCGTTAACAGTTGGAAAAATGGCAGAGAAGGTCAAGCGACAGCAGTAAAGCCCTGAAGGTGTCGCCATTCGTTGTTCTCACATCATTTGTCATAACGTGTGCGAGTGCTGCTCTCCTCAGTCATGTGACTCAGCCGCCTGCTACCTTGCCTGGTGCAGTGCTCTCTCAACACACACACACCCCTTCAGCCCTCCTCCTCGCTCCCCACCACTCACTCACTCGCTCAGCAACAGCCTGTCTCATTCCTGATAGTCAGCAGCAGCAGGTCACAGTGAAATTAATAGAAATGTCATGGCGGCCGCGGTGCAATTTAGAAGTAGCCCAAAAACCTGCAACCCCCGACCAATACATTTTCACCTGCAACATCGTTTTCAAAGTAGCACCATTGCGGGAAACTGCAGACATGGCAACCCTGACGACAATGACGTAGAGGTGGAGAGTCGACTCCAAAATAATTGATTCCTCGACTGTTTGCAGGTCGACTACTGGTGTCAAGATTCGATTCTGCACCACTGGGTGATTTGAAAAGTCATAGACAATCGATCAATAAAATAATAATACTTTTAGCAAAAATGTGTTTTTAAATTTATAATATGTAGAAACTATGACAATAGAAAGGTTCAAAATTTGGTGAAACATCACAGCACAGTGGAAAAACCTTTTCCCCCTTAGGCCTCTGAAAAGATTTGGCATGGTCCCCCAGATTCTCAAAAGGTTCTACAACTGCACCATCGAGAGCATCCTGACCAGTTGCGTCACCGCCTGGTATGGCAACTGCTCGGCATCTGACCGTAAGGCGCTACAGAGGGTAATGCGAACGGTCCTGTACATCACTAGGGCCAAGCTTCCTGCCTTCCAGGACCTATATAATAGGCGGTGTCAGAGGAAATGTTCTTCTTCTTGAACTGCACTGTTGGTTAAGGGCTTGTAAGTAAGCATTTCACAGTAAAGTCTACACTTGTTGTATTCTGAGCGTGTAGCAAATAAAGTTTGATTTGATTTGAAATATATGGCAAATATAAATAAAAAATGGAGGGTGTTAAGAGATAGATGGGAGGGGTTGAGTGGAGCTGAAGGGTGGGATTAAAAACAACAAGATAACTAAATTAAAATATACTATGTCCGTAAAATGTATATAGGTTCAAAACTTTTTTTAATCAGCACAGTTAAAGTACATAGCAAAATAGAAATCAAACTGGATGGACTTCAGAGATAGGTGAAAGGGGTTGATGGTAGCTGAAGGATGGGATTTGTATTTGGATTTATTAGGGATCCCCATTAGTTCCTGCCAAGGCAGCAGCTACTCTTCCTGGGGTCCAAACACACCAAAGCATCCACATTAAATATAAAACAAAACAACAGATAAAACTGAACTATGTTTGTATTGAATGAGCTAAAGATAAAACAGTGCATCATATAACGTCCCTACACCACCACATATCCACAACTCAAAATGTTCAATACCACCATACAACAATATCACAATGTGTGCATATGCATGTGTCTGTACCTTTGTGTGTGTCTCTTCACAGTCCCCATTGTTCCATAAGGTGTATTTTTACCTGCTTTTTAAATCTGAATCTACTGCTTGCATCAGTTACCTGATGTGGAATAAAGTTCCATGAAGTCATGGCTCTATGTAGTACTGTGTGCCTCCCATAATCTGTTCTGGACTTGGGGACTGTGAAGAGACCTCTGGTGGGATGTCTTGTGGGGTATGCATGAGTGTCAGCTCAGTACATTCAGCTTGTCAACACCTCTTACAAAAACAAGTAATGATGAAGTCAATCTCCCTTCCACTTTGAGCCATGAGAGGTTGACATGCATGTCATTAATGTTAGCTCTCCATGTACTTTTAAGGTGCAGCCGTGCTACCCTGTTCTGAGCCAACCATTTTCTCAAGTCCCTCTTTGTGGCACCTGACCACACTACTGTCGTGTCTTTGGCTATGCCGGATTAAGTGATATGACATGCAAACTTATAAAATTATTTCTCTGTAATTGATATTACCTGATTAAGCTAATCATGTAAATGGAATTAACTAGAAAGTCGGGGCACCACAGAAGAACGTTTATAGAGCTGTTATCCTCTGAATAAACTCTTAAAATACTTAGTAATATTTTACATCGATAGCAGTCAATCTTAACCCGTATGTTGTTTCAGTCTCATCATGAAAGTTGTAATTCTTGGTTATCTGCACGAACCCAGTCTTTACTAAAATCATCCATACATCAATTGTCTTAAAATCATTTATTTACTACACTAAGTAATTAACAGAAAACATACAAACAGTAATTATCGTCACCAAGGATTGGCATAGTAATGTGCCCTACTGGCTAACAAGCATGGCTGGTCTGTTAGACAATGGGTCATAAAACGGTAAGCTGAGAAGTTACACAGAGTTCATTAATATTAACAATTGACAATTGAAGGCTCACTCATTCGGGAACAATTGCAATATCAATATATATTTACGCTCATGTGTCGTCGGGATTCTTGTTGGAGAGTTTTGTTCTGATGGAGAGTTTGTCAGCGTTCTCTCTCTCTCTCTCGGTTAGAATGGATCGTTCAGAGCGACATTCATGAATGTCGTCATAGAATGGATGTGGTTGGTCTTCGCGTTCGATGATATAATTTACTTAGCTGCAGACTAATAATTAATATCAAAGACTTGTTCTTATTCTGTCGGTCTCGATAGTAAAAGTTAACCACGTGGTATAGTTCACTTTCAGTAGAGTACTTGGATGGTCAAACCTATGAGCCAACTCGCAATGGAGTGTAGGCCTGGTCTATAGAAATGTAAATCAGGGGGTCTTTTATAGTACCCAGAGAACAGGCTTGTCAAATGACGCCTGGTCCTGTATGTGTCCCTGGGGGCGTGCCTATGACTGAGCTAGACTTGGTTACAGAAATATAATTGTATCACATTAACATCAGTACATAGCATCTCAATGTATTACAAATAGCTTTATCCTTAATAATACATTGTATACAACCATGTGGATTCAGTCTCATTGCTGAGGCTATCATGTAGACCGTTTTAGGGTAATATGGCTATATTATCTCTTCTGAGTATCACAAAATTGTACCAAGCGGATCAGTTCGTAGCTGGAGTCTTCATCAATCTTCCATATCTTCTCCAGAACACACATGTCGCTAGGTTCTCCAATTCTATGAGTTGGAAGAATTTCCTTTGTCTCTCTATGAAACATGTTGTAGTAGATTCTCCTCTTGGAATTTTTACAACCCTGGGTTGGGGGGGAAGGTAGGTTGGGTGATGGTACAAAGGGGAGGGGGTCAACTGTCCTTCCTGTACCCAAAGAGGCCAACGTCATGACACTACTGAACAGTAGTTTAGATGTGACAAAACTAGGGCCTGTAGGACCTGCCTTGTTGATAGCATTGTTAAGAAGGCAGACTAGTGATGTATTATGGACAGACTTCTCCCCATCTTAGCTACTGTTGTATGACAGTTTACAATCCGGAGTTAATTCAAGCAGTTTAGTCACCTCAACTTGCTCAATTTCCACATTATTCATTACGAGACGTACTTGAGGTTTAGGGTTTAGTGAATGATTTGTCCCAAATACAATGCTTTTAGTAATGGACGTATTAAGAACTAGATGTATTCCTTGCTACCCATTCCGAAACTAACTGCAGCTATTTGTTAAGTGTTGCAGTTATGCTAGTCGCTGTAGTAGCTGATGTGTATTCTGTTGAGTCATCCGCATACATAGACACACTGGCCTTACTCAAAGCCAGTGGCATGTCGTTAGTAAAAATTTAAAAAAGCAATGGGCCTAATCAACTACCCTGGGGAATTCCTGATTCTACTTGGATTATGTTTGAGAGGCTTCCATAAAAGAACACCCTCTGTGTTCTGTTAGACAAGTAACTCTTTATCCACATTATAGCAGGGGGTGTAAAGCCATAACACATATGTTTTTCCATCAGCAGACTATGATCGATAATGTCAAAAGCTGCACTGAAGTCTACCAAGACAGCCCCACAATCATTTTATCATACAATTTTGTCAGCCAATCATCAGTAATTTGTTTAAGTGCTGTGTTTGTTGAGTGTCCTTCCCCATAAGCATGCTGAATTAAAAACAAACAAAAGATAACCATTGTAAAATACACTGTGTCTGTAAATGTACATAGAATCTACAGTATAAGATGGAAGTAGAAACCTAAGTGTTGTTGTCCATTAGCACACTCCAATTAGGAGAGGGGTGGTGGGCTTAGGGGAAAATAATAAAGGAAAAAGTCTTCACTGTTGACGTTGAGAAAGGTGTTTTGCGGTTACTATTTAATGAAGCTGCCAGTTGAGGACTTGTGAGACGTCTGTTTCTCAACTAGACACTCTAATGTACTTGTCCTCTTGCTCATTTGTGCACCGGGTCTCCCACTCCACTTTCTATTCTGGTTAGAGCCAGTTTGCACTGTTCTGTGAAGGGAGTAGTACACAGTGTTGTAGAGGTCGACCAATTAATCGGAATGGCTGATTTATTAGGTCCAATTTCAAGTTTTCATAACAATCGGTAATTGGTATTTTTGGCCACCGATTTGCCGATTTTTTATTATTATTATTATTATAATTTTTTTACACCTTTATTTAACTAGGCAAGTCAGATTAAGAACACATTCTTATTTTCAATGACGGCCTAGGAACGGGGGTTAACTGCCTTGTTCAGGGAGGATTCGGGGATTCGTTTTTGCAACCTTCTGGTTACTAGTCCAACACTCTAACCACCTGCCTTACATTGCACTCCACGAGGAGCCTGCATGGCAGGCTGACTACCTGTTACGTGAGGGCAGCAAGAAGCCAAGGTAAGTTGCTAGCTAGCATTAAACTTATCTTATTAAAAAACTATCATTCTTAACATAATCACCAGTTAACTACACATGGTTGATGATATTACTAGTTTTTCTAACGTGTCCTGCGTTGCATTTAATCGATGCGGTGCCTGTTAATTTCTCATCGAATCACAGCCTACGAATCACAGCCTAAAACAAGCACATTTGCGAAAAAAGCACTGTCGTTGCACCAATGTACCTAACCATAAACATCAATGCCTTTCTTTAAAATCAATACACAAGTATATATTTTTAAACCTGCATATTTAGTTAATATTGTCTGCTAACATGAAATTGTGTCACTGCTCTTGCGTTCATTGCCTGGCTCGTTGTGAACTAATTTGCCAGGATTTTACGTAATTATGACATACCATTGAAGGTTGTGCAATGTAACAGGAATATTTAGACTTAGGGATGCCACCCGTTAGATAAAATACAGAACGGTTCCGTATTTCACTGAAAAAAATAAACGTTTTGTTTTCGAGATGATAGTTTCTGGATTCGACCATATTAATGACCTATGGCTCATATTTCTGTGTGTTTATTATATTATAATTAAGTCTATGATTTGATAGAGCAGTCTGACTGAGCGGTGGTAGGCACCAGCAGGCTCGTAAGCATTCATTCAAACAGCATTTTCGTGCGTTTTGCCAGCAGCTCTTCGCAATGCATTGCGCTGTTTATGACTTCAAGCCTGTCAACTCCCAAGATTAGGCTGGTGTAACCGATGTGAAATGGCTAGCTAGTTAGCGGGTGCGCGCTAATAGCGTTTTAAATGTCACTCGCTCTGAGACTTGGAGTAGTTGTTCCCCTTCCTCTACATGGGTAACGCTGCTTCGAGGGGGGCTGTTGTCGATGTGTTCCTGGTTCGAGCCCAGGTAGGACCGAGGAGAGGGACAGAAGCTATACTGTTACACTGGCAATACTAAAGTGCCTACAGTGGGGGAAAAAAGTATTTGATCCCTTGCTGATTTTGTACATTTGCCCACTGACAAAGAAATGATCAGTCTATAATTTTAATGGTAGGATTATTTGAACAGTGAGAAAAAGCACATATACATGCCTGTCTAAAGTTTGCCAATGAACATCTGAATGATTCAGAGGACAACTGGGTGAAAGTGTTGTGGTCAGATGAGACCAAAATGGAGCTTTGGCATCAACTCAACTCGCCGTGTTTGGAGGAGGAGGAGGAATGCTGCCTATGACCCCAAGAACACCATCCCCACAATCAAACATGGAGGTGGAAACATTATGCTTTGGGGGTGTTTTTCTGCTAAGGGGACAGGACAACTTCATCGCATCAAAGGGACGATGGACGGGGCCATGTACTGTCAAATCTTGGGTGAGAAGCTCCTTCCCTCAGCCAGGGCATTGAAAATGGGTCGTGGATGGGTATTCCAGCATGACAATAACCCAAAACACACGGACAAGGCAACAAAGGAGTGGCTCAAGAAGAAGCACATTAAGGTCCTGGAGTGGCCTAGCCAGTCTCCAGACCTTAATTCCATAGAAAATCTGTGGAGGGAGCTGAAGGTTTGAGTTGCCAAACGTCAGCCTCGAAACCTTAATGACTTGGAGAAGATCTGCAAAGAAGAGTGGGACAAAATCCCTCCTGAGATGTTTTATTTATTTATTTGTTTATTTATTTCACCTTTATTTAACCAGGTAGGCAAGTTGAGAACAAGTTCTCATTTACAATTGCGACCTGGCCCAGATAAATCAAAGCAGTTCGACAACATACAAAAACACAGAGTTACACATGGAGTAAAACAACATACAATCAATGATGCAGTAGAAAAAAAATAAGACTATATACAATGTGAGAAAATGATGTGAGATAATGGAGGTAAAGGCAAAAAAATGCCATGGAGGCAAAGTAAATAAAGTATGGCAAGAAAAACACTGGAATGGTAGATTTGTAGTTTGAAGAAAGTTAAAAGTTAAAATATAAATAATATGGTGCAAAGGAGCAAAATAAATAAAATAAATAAATACAGTAGGGGAAAAGGTAGTAGTTTGGGCTCAATTAAAGATGGGCTATGTACAGGTGCAGAGATCTGTGAGCTGCTCTGACAGCTGGTGCTTAAAGCTAGTGAGGGAGATAAGTGTTTCCAGTTTTAGAGATTTTTGTAGTTCGTTCCAGTCATTGGCAGCTGAGAACTGGAAGGAGAGACGACCAAACGAGGAGTTGGCTTTAGGGGTGACCAGAGAGATATACCTGCTGGAGCGCGTGCTGCAGGTGGGTGCTGCTATGGTGACCAGTGAGCGGAGATAAGGGGGGACTTTACCTAGCAGGGTCTTGTAGATGACCTGGAGCCAATGTGTTTGGCGACGATTATGAAGTGAAGGCCAGCCAACGAGAGCATACAGGTCGCAGTGGTGGGTTGTATATGGGGCTTTGGTGACAAAACGGATGGCACTGTGATAGACTGCATCCAGCTTGTTGAGTAGGGTATTGGAGGCTATTTTGTAAATGACATCGCCGAAGTCGAGGATTGGTAGGATGGTCAGTTTTACGAGGGTATGTTTGGCAGCATGAGTGAAGGATGCTTTGTTGCGAAATAGGAAGCCAATTCTAGATTTCACTTTGGATTGGAGATGATTGATGTGAGTCTGGAAGGAGAGTTTACAGTCTAACCAGACACCTAGGTATTTGTAGTTGTCCACAAATTCTAAGTTAGAACCGTCCAGAGAAGTTATGCTGGATGGGCGGGCAGGTGAAGGCAGCGATCGGTTGAAGAGCATGCATTTAGTTTTACTTGTGTTTAGGAGCAGTTGGAGACCACGGAAGGAGAGTTGAATGGCATTGAAGCTCGTCTGGAGGGTTGTTAACACAGTGTCCAAAGAAGGGCCAGAAGTATACAGAATGGTGTCGTCTGCGTAGAGGTGGATCAGAGATTCACCAGCAGCAAGAGCGACATCATTTATGTATACAGAGAAAAGAGTTGGCCCAAGAATTGAACCCTGTGGTACCCCCATAGAGACTGCCAGAGGTCCAGACAGTAGGCCCTCCGATTTGACACACTGAACTCTGTCAGAGAAGTAGTTGGTGAACCAGGCGACGCAATCGTTTGAGAAACCAAGGCTACTAAGTCTGCCGATGAGGATGTGGTGATTAACAGAGTCAAAAGCTTTGGCCAGGTCAATGAATACGGCAGCACAGTAATGTTTCTTATCGATGGCGGTTACGATGTCGTTTAGGACCTTGAGCGTGGCTGAGGTGCACCCATGACCAGCTCTGAAACCAGATTGCATAGCGGAGAGGGTGCGGTGGGATTCAAAATAGTCGGTAATCTGTTTGTTGACTTTGCTTTCGAAGACCTTAGAAAGGCAGGGTAGGATGGATATAGGTCTGTAGCAATTTGGGTCAAGAGTGTCACCTCCTTTGAAGAGGGGGATGACAGCAGCTGCTTTCCAATCTATGGGAATATCAGACGACACGAAAGAGAGGTTGAACAGGCTAGTAATAGGGGTTGCAATAATTTCGGCAGATAATTTTAGAAAGAAAGGGTCCAGATTGTCAAGCCCAGCTGATTTGTAGGGGTCCAGATTTTGCAGCTCTTTCAGAACATCAGCTGAATGGATTTGGGAGAAGGAGAAATGGGGGAGGCTTGGGCGAGTAGCTGTGGGGGGTGCAGTGCTGTTGAATGCAGTAGGGGTAGTTAGGTGGAAAGCATGGCCAGCCGTAGAAAAATGCTTATTGAAATTCTCAGTTATAGTGGGCTTATCGGTGGTGACAGAGTTTCCTATCCTCAGTGCAGTGGGCAGTTGGGAGGAGGTGTTCTTATTCTCCATGGACTTTACAATGTCCCAGAACTTTTTAGAGTTGGAGTTGCACGAAGCAAATTTCTGTTTGAAAAAGCTAGCCTTGGCGTTTCTAACTGCCTGTGTGTATTGGTTTCTAACTTCCCTAAAAAGTTGCATATCGCGGGGGCAGTTCGATGCTAATGCAGAACGCCACAGGATATTTTTGTGTTGGTTAAGGGCAGTCAGGTCTGGGGAGAACCAAGGGCTATATCTGTTCCTGGTTCTAAATTTCTTGAAAGGGGCATGCTTATTTAAGATGGAGAGGAAGGCATTTAAAAAAAATAACCAGGCATCCTCTACTGACGGGATGAGGTCAATATCCTTCCAGGATACCAGGGCCAGGTCGATTAGAAAAGCTTGCTCGTTGAAATGTTTCAGGGAGCGTTTGACAGTGATGAGTGGAGGTCGTTTGATCGCTGACCCATTACGGGTGCAGGCAATGAGGCAGTGATCGCTGAGATCTTGGTTGAAAACAGCAGAGCTGTAATTAGAGGGCACATTGGTTAGGATGATATCTATGAGGGTGCCAGTGTTTGCGGCTTTGGGGTTGTACCTGGTGGGTTCATTAATAATTTGTGTGAGATTGAGGGCATCAAGCTTGGATTGTAGAATGGCTGGGGTGTTAAGCATGTCCCAGTTTAGGTCGCCTAGTAGCACGAGCTCTGAAGATAGATGGGGGGCAATCAGTTCACATATGGTGTCCAGAGCACAGCTAGGGGCCGAGGGGGGTCTATAGCAGGCGGCAACGGTGAGAGACTTGTTTTTGGAGAGGTGGATTTTTAAAAGTAGAAGTTCAAATTGTTTGGGTACAGACCTGGATAGCAGGACAGAACTCTGCAAGCTATCTCTGCAGTAGATTGCAACACCGCCCCCTTTGGTCGTTCTATCTTGTCTGAAAACGTTGTAGTTAGGGATGAAGATTTCACAGTTTTTGGTGGACTTCCTAAGCCAAGATTCAGACACAGCTAGGACATCCGGGTTGGCAGAGTGTGCTAAAGCAGTGAATAAAACAAACTTAGGGAGGAGGCTTCTAATGTTAACATGCATGAAACCAAGGCTTTTACGGTTACAGAAGTCATCAAAAGAGAGCGCCTGGGGAGTAGGAGTGGAGCCAGGCACTGCAGGGCCTGGATTCACCTCTATATCACCAGAGGAACAGAGAAGAATAAGTATGAGGGTACGGCTAAAAGCTATAAGAATTGGTCGTCTGTGACGTCCAGAATAGAGAGAAAAAGGAGCAGGTATCTGGGGGCGATAAAATAGCTTCAAGGTATAATGTACAGACAAAGGTATGGTGGGATGTGAGTACAGAGGAGGTAAACCTAGGCATTTAGTGATTATGAGAGAGATATTGTCTCTAGAAACATCATTGAAACCAGAAGATGTCATAGCATGTGTGGGTGGAGGAACTGAGAGGTTGGATAAGGTATAATGAGCAGGGCTAGAGGCTCTACAGTGAAATAAGCCAATAAACACTAACCAGAACAGCAATGGACAAGGCATATTGACATTAAGGAGAGGCATGCTTAGCCGAGTGATCAGAGGGTCCAGTGAGATTCAGACAGCTAGCCGGGCCATAGGTAGCAAGCTGGTGGAAGATGGGAGGGAGGTCTGTTTTTAGCCGCCTCGTGCGTTTCTGTCTGTGGGTTAGTGGGGTTCCGTGTGGAAGGGGGGACCTGTCCAAGTTGGCAAAATAGTTAGTTATAGTGGCCCAAGAAAAGTGTCCGACAGACCTATTCAGATCGCAGCCGAAAAGACAGCTAACGATTAGCTGGCCGCAGATGGGCGATCAGGTTACGTCGCGACGGAGGGGCCAGTTGGACAACTCCCTCGGGCAGATAACGTCGGTGATCCAGTCGTGAAGACCCAATGGGGCTCCGCATCGGCAGTAAAACGGGTCAGGATAGGTGAGTTGTAGCCCAGGAGACACTTCAGCTGGCTAGCTCAGGAATAGCCCACGAGTGGCTGACGGAACTCTTCAGCTGGCTAGCTAGCTAGCTCCGTAATAGTGTGTGTTAATTCCGAGACCGACGTTGCCAATAGTCACTCAGGTAGCAGCTAGTTAGCTGCAAGATCCAGGTGTAAATGTCCAGAGCCTGCGGTAGAAATCGAGGAAAGGAGAGAGAGTAGGTCCGATATGCTCTGGTCTGAGTCGCGCTGTACAAAAACTGGCGATAGCTTTTCGAGCTAATGGGTAGCTGAGGACAGCTAACCGTAGCTAGCTGAACTTCAACGTTAGCCAGTGAAAATGGCTAACCTCTGGCTAGCTTCTGTCGTGGAATTCAGATGAGGTAAATAATACTTTTTATTTTTATTTTTTTAATTTTTTTTAATTGATGAGGCGGGTTGCAGGAGAGTGCTTTGAGGTTGAGTATTTAAAATAAAAAAATATATAAAAAGATAAGTGAAGAAAAAATATGTAAATATATATATATATATACACGGGACACGACAGGACGTCTGAACTGCTACGCCATCTTGGAATAAGAATGTGTGCAAACCTGGTGGCCAACTACAAGAAACGTCTGACCTCTGTGATTGCCAACAAGGGTTTTGCCACCAAGTACTAAGTCATGTTTTGCAGAGGGGTCAAATACTTATTTCCCTCATTAAAATGCAAATCATTTTATAACATTTTTGACATGCGTTTTTATGGATTTTTTTGTTGTTATTCTGTCTCTCACTGTTCAAATAAACCTACCATTAAAATGATAGACTGATCATTTATTTGTCAGTGGGCAAACGTACAAAATCAGCAGGGGATCAAATACTTTTTTCCCTCAATGTAGAACCATCACTCCTCCCAAAAAAACCTTGAGGAAACCAATTTATTTTGTGTGTATTTAATTATCACTGCACCGCTCACATTTCCATTCAATCATTTGAGAACTGCCTATGTCAGCTGTCTACTGCAAGGTGCTTACACGCGACAGGCAGAGTCCTCTCCATGTTTCTGTTTCCACGTTCATATAAAAATGGCTGCATATCTGCATGAGCCATCATCATACTGAGACAGGTGGCGTACGTATGCGATAAAACATCAGACAACCGCAAAAGACCCCACAGATCTCACTTAATGCAATTGTCTGTATTCTTGGTAAACAATGTAACGGTCGTCATGGTGATCGTGGAAGGGCCAGTTAAGCAGCTGTACAAGGGGCTTTTGGGGCTTTTGCACATGTGGGAACTGTAGTGGGGTGAACTGAGTGTAAGGCCAGCGGACGGCGGATTTGGACAGAAGTAGTGGATATAACACAAGCTTCGGACTGCTGGCAACATCCCTTTATTCAACACATGACATCCCTCCAGTCAGATGAATGGATAGAGGGATAGATTGAGAAAGACGAAGCGGGATAGATAGATGGAGAGGGAGGACCAAAAAATGTAATCATCAGTGAAGTACAGAGTCAAATCTGGTCCGTGAGCCTGGCGGAGAAGAGAAGATGACAGATGTGGCAATTTGAGTTCTAAGTGTAAGTCTGACAGTGGCCAGCCAGCCAGCTTTACTGACACCGCATCTAGTCAATGATGTATATAAACTCTGGATGCTGTTTCTAGGTGTTGGCCACTGAGAGGCTTTGAAGCCACCGGTCGGCCATATTGGCACTCCCCAGAAGAAGCAGTCCTCCATAGGAATGAATGTAATTATACAGTATTTCATTAAAATTCCTCAAAGACAAAATTACATGTATTTAAGTTTGTTGTTGTAGTGAGGACAGTAACATTATTACTTTCTAAACTTTATACTTAAAAAATATACATATATATATGTTTTTGTTTGTTTTATGTTCAGTTCACATAATATAATTTAAAAGTATGCATTAAGGTGTCTGTAATAGAATACATGTGACAAAAACAAATGTAAACATTAATACCTGCATTTACATAGCTTCCAAAATATACATTTTACAACGGTGGGGGAGTAGTTACATGGAGGCGTGTTGGCTTCAAAACAGCGCCTGTTGTCATCTAGTGTATGTATAAAGCATTGCATCCAGTCCAACACATCACACCCACAGCCAGAGGAATAAGTACCAATAATGATACCAATAAAACCATCATCACGTAGAAATGGTGGGCCTACTGTATGAATGAAAACAGTGACATTGTATGCAACATTACTTTAGTTGTTTTAAAACAGGATTCACATGGCATGATCGTTTGAGAGGGGATTACAGTTGTTTTGTTTCTGGAGGAATAAACGCCAATACTTAGTCCATAGCCATACATGTACACTGTACGCCTACATTGTACCGCCTTCAACGCTGATATGTGAGCTGAATGTTTTGAGGTGCTGCTCTCCGGAAGGAGATTAAAGGTCTCACTGCTCAGCAAAAATAAGAGCAAGGCTCATTCAATCAGCCATCAGGGGCTGTAGCTAATGGTTAATTAATTATGAAAATATACAAAATGCCTTATTACTAGGCTATTCAAAATACAACTTAAGTATAATTGCAGGCTAAATCTAAATTTGTTTAATTTAGGCTACACCAATTATGTACCAAAGATATCTTAAATCAGTATTAGTTGTGTTTTTCTGCCTTGTATAATATGCGGTAGGCTATGTATTGTAGAACGGCACAATAATTATCTTAATTCAGGCTTTTTTTTCAGGCTTGGGCTCATATATAGGCCTATGCATACTTCTAAGCTCCAATAAACATAATGTGTTTGGAATGAATCATCACTTTAGAAAGTGCTGTCCATTTCATTGTTAGGCTTTAAAAACATCCACAACAACCCCTGTTTTCCACTCAGGTTCAACCTGTTGTTGAACTTCTTTCTTCAAATTGATCACTCAAATCGAGGTGTGTTTTAAATGCACGATACTGTTTTGATGATAAGTGTTTGATGTGATTTTAGATTGCATTTGCATTAATGTCAGAGTGGTTAGAGGAAAAATAGAGCCCTGAGTACCAGGCCATTAGTGACCTGATGGAGGGACAATAGAGCCCTGAGTACCAGGCCATTAGTGACCTAATGGAGGGACAATAGAGCCCTGAGTACCAGGCCATTGGGACCTGACGGAGGGAAAATAGAGCCCTGAGTACAAGGTCATTAGGACCTGATGGAGGGACAATAGAGCCCTGAGTACCAGGCCATTAGTGACCTAATGGAGGGACAATAGAGCCCTGAGTACCAGGCCATTGGGACCTGACGGAGGGAAAATAGAGCCCTGAGTACAAGGTCATTAGGACCTGATGGAGGGACAATAGAGCCCTGAGTACCAGGCCATTAGGACCTGATGGAGGGACAATAGAGCACTGAATACCAGGCCATTAGGACCTGATGGAGGGACAATAGAGCCCTGAGTACCAGGCCATTAGTGACCTGATGTAGGGACAATAGAGTTGAGTACCAGGCCATCAGGACCTGATGGAGAGACAGTAGAGCCCCGAGTACCAGGCCATTAAGACCTGATGGAAGGAAAATAGAGCCCTGAGTACCAGGCCATTAGTGACCTGATGTAGGGACAATAGAGCCCTGAGTACCAGGCCATTAGGACCTGATGGAAGGAAAATAGAGCCCTGAGTACCAGACCATTAGTGACCTGATGGAGGGACAATTGAGCCCTGAGTACCAGGCCATTAGGACCTGATGGAGGGACAATAGAGCCCTGAGTACCAGGCCATTAGGACCTGATGGAGGGACAATAGAGCCCTGAGTACCAGGCCATTAGGACCTGATGGAGGGACAATAGAGCCCTGAGTACCAGGCCATTAGGACCTGATGATCATTAACGAGTTGGGTACTACCAATGCATGTCCAGTGTGCATAAAAGGAGATTATCGTGACTCTGGTGTGGCGGTAATATGGTCACCGCATCAGCCCTATGTGTGATTTGTAGCTTGTGTACTTTCTAATTTTCCGTACTGTATTTAATATATTGTGTTGTGTATTTGTATGCTGACATCACCAAATACATTTCCATGTAAATGGCAATAAAGTATATTGAATTGTATCGTATGATAATGTTTTATAGCCAATACAGTATGTACAGGATGAGGTCAAAAAGTTACAAAAACTGCTGCTGTTCTCACTGCATTACATGACATTTGAGCAGTGTGTGTGTTTGTGTGCGTGTGTGTGCGCATGCGTGCATACAGTTTCATCTGTAATGACACATGAAAGATTCACACGACACAGGGAGACCCGGGCCCAGATTCACAAAACACTTCTTACGCAAAAACTTAAGAAGCGTTGTAACAACGTGCGCTGGGAGTCGGGAAACAAGTTCAGGGAGTGAATCACTTAATAAATAAATGAAACGTAATACAAAACAAGAAACATGAACAACGCACAGACAGGAAACTGAAACAGAAACAATGATGCCTGGGGAAGGAACCAAAGAGAGTGACATAAATAGGGCAGGTAATTAAGGAGGTGATGGAGTCCAGGTGAGTGTCATTATGCGCTGATGCGCCTAACGATGGTAGCGAGCAGCCTGGTGACCTAGAGGCTGGAAAAGGAGCACACGTGAGAAGCATCTTAATTTAAAAAAAAGAAGTTTCTAAAGTGCAATTCCTCAACAGTATCTTAAGATGTCATGATTTTCTTACGAACTTCTCAAATATTTTCCTACAAATCTTCTTAAATTGTCTGTTGCTAGGCAACCATTTTATCTAGTTAGCAATGGCAATCATGTTAGCATATTTCTTACAGAGATTACTGTTCTAAAACATGTTGTTGGGTTTAAAATAATCAATACTGAAACTTTCAGATGAAGTTTGTGAGTGAATTAAACATGTTCAATTGCTTTCATGAGCTTCTTCTCTCACTGCCCTGAGTTTAAGACAAGGGTTTAGCTATCTTGAATTCAACATTTCCAATAACTTTATTTTCAAGAATCTTAACTTTTTGTTTTAAGGAGAAACATAAGAAATAGTGCAATAACCTTTTTTTAAAGAATAGCAACTTTGCTTAACTTTCTTCTTAAGTGTATAGTTAAGGAACAAATGGCAGTTATGACGAAATGTCTTCTCAAGAAGGTTTTGCAAATCTGGGCCCAGGCGAGAGGAGTGCCGGTGCTGTGATGGAGGAAATGAAGGAGGTGGGTTTATCGTGTCAAAACTGTAATCATGCATGTTTCACTATAGGATTATCTCACTACTGTCTCCTGGTGTTTATTACTGATGTCATGTCAACATCGCGCACATGCATGCGCACGCACGCACGAACGCACGCACGCACGCACGCACGCACGCACGCACGCACGCACGCACACACACACACACACACACACACACACACACACACACACACACACACAGCACAGCACAAACACACCTGAGTTGTGAACAGCCAGGAATGTCAGCGAAACCTAGTTGCTAATCTGCCTGCATCTTCCGTTCCCACAGAGATTTATCAAATTTTTCAAGTGACTACCGTCGAGTCCTGATAGGCGCACACGGAACAAGTGCAAAATCACATTTGAAACACATACTTTTTTTCAGTTATGATATCTGTATATTTCACATGGTGTATCGATTAAGAACAGTACCAAGCCATTGCATACACCAAGATTTGACTATCACCATGGTGATATATTCATAACAACAGCCCTGCTAGTAGAGGCATGTGCTGTAGTATCAGTACTCACTAGTCATCTGGTAAGCCATTGGCATCACTATTCAACATTACCTCAACAACACATACTGAACAGAGCTTGTCTGCGAGCCAAGGATTTTAGTACTATTATTCAGAATGATGTGAGGTATGGTGAAGAAATGTAGATGAGTCTTTGTTCAAGGTCCTTCTGTCTTTCTGTCTGCTCAGTGTCTGTCTTCAGGAGTCTGTTTATTCCTTCAAGACATCTGGGCTGTCTTATGTGAGGAATACTGAACAGAAAGGAGCAGACTGGTTCACACATTTCCATTACAGAACATTACACATTTAAATGTTGATTTAGCTTCAGAATATATTTCAAGAATGATTCCAGCAGACAGTACAAGGACTTACATTGTAGTTGATACGGTTTCCTATGGTTATGTAACTATATAACATAATAGCTGGTGTGTGTTATGCCAACAGCTTGTTCAGAGCTACTTAGTCTTACTGGTGAGTGCTGAGAGGAGAGGAGGAGGGGAGAGAAAAGCACTTTACTTCTGTATTAATAATCCTTACTAATCCTCAATGCGCATCCCTAAATGACTCCCACTTCTCTCTCTGATTAACACAGCACACTGGGTACCAAACGTCCCACTTCCATCCCATTCCCAAATCAGTGCCCATACGGTTTCCATACCCCAGCCCCAAATTCCCAATACAATTTCTGGAGAAACCCAGAAACACTGATACTAGATTGTTTCATGTTTTGATACTATTCAAATAACAATAAGAGTGAAATAAAAAATCTCTCACTTTACAATTTAATGAAAACTTCACATTTTTACAGTTATTTGGGATATTATCAACAGTAAAATAATGTGAAACGTTTTACTGAAGCATACTGTAAATTATGGTCCATTAAAAAAATATATATTTTTTTTTATTTCACCTTTATTTAACTAGGTAGGCTAGTTGAGAACAAGTTCTCATTTGCAACTGCGACCTGGCCAAGATAAAGCATAGCAATTCGACACATAGAACAACACAGAGTTACACATGGAATAAACAAAACATACAGTCAATAATACAGTAGAACAAAAGAAAACAAAAAGTCTATATACAGTGAGTGCAATTGAGGGGTTGCTGTAGGGGTAGCCAGGTGGAAAGCATGGCCAGCCTTGTGGGATATAAATGGCGCTTTATTCCATCCCACAGAATACGGTATACCGTACCATATTTTTTGGAGCACCTGAAACCTTTTGACCTCTCGTGGGTGCATGGTATTGTTCTTTCTGGCTTATTATCATATTGAGGATTGCCTAGCAAGAGGTTATATTTGTCACTGGTGGAAAAAGTACCCAAATGTCATACTTGAGTAAAAGTAAAGATACCTTAATAGAAAATGACTCAAGTAAAAGTGAAAGCCACCCAGTAAAATACTACTTGAGTAATAGTCTAAAAGTATTTGGTTTTAAATATACTTAAGTATCAAAAGTAAATGTAACTGCTAAAATATATTTAAGTATCAAAAGTAAAAGTATAAATCATTTCAAATTCCTTATATTAAGCAAACCAGACGGCACCATTCTCTGGAAGCCGAAGGTCAAGTCATGCATCTTCCGAAACATTACCCGCTAAACCGCTCATCTTAACACCCGCCTGCTTAACCCGGAAGCCAGCCGCACCAACGTGTCGGAGGAAACACAGTTCATCTGACGACCGAGGTCAGCCTGCAGGCGCCTGGCCCACTACATGGAGTCACTAGAGCACGATGAGCCAAGTAAAGCCCCTCTGGCCAAACCCCTAACTCGGACGACGCTGGACTCCCGATCACGGCCGGTTGTGATACAGCTTGGGAACGAACCCGGGTCTGTAGTGACGCCTCCAGCACTGTGATGCAGTGCCTTAGACCGCTGCGCCACTCGGGAGCCCCTCTTGTATTTTTTATTTATTTACAGATAGCCAGGGGCACACTAACCTTTACAAACGAAGCACGTCTGTTCACTGAGTCCACCAGATCACAGGCAGTAGGGATGACCAAGGATGTTCTCTTGATAAGTGTGCGAATTGGACCATGTTCTGTCCTGCTAAGCATTCAAAATGTAACGAGTAGGGAAAATGTATGGAGTAAAAAGTACATAATTTTCTTTAGGAATGTAGTGGAATAAAAGTGAAAGTTGTCAAAAATATAAATTGTAAAGTACAGATACCCCAAAAAACTACTTAAGTAGTACTTTAAAGTATTTTTACTTAAGTACCTTACATCACTGATATTTCTGAATGCACTGGTACAGTGCATTCAGAAAGTATTCAGACACCTTGATTTTTTCCAAAATTTGGTACATTACAGCCTTATTTAAAAATGGATTTAATAAAAAAAGATCCATATAAATCTACACACAATACCCCATAATGACAAAGCGAAAACAGGTTTTTAGAAATATAAAAAACATGAATACCTTATTTACATAAGTATTCAGAACCACTGCTATGAGACTGGAAATCATCCTTGAGATGTTTCTACAACTTGATTAGAGTCCACCTGTCGTAAATTCAATTGATTGGACATGATTTGGAAAGGCATATACCTGTCTATATAAAGTCCCACAGTTGATTGTGCTTGTCAGAGCAAAAACCAATCCATGAGGTCGAAGAAGTTGTCTGTAGAGCTCCGATACAGGATTGTGTCGAGGCACAGATCTGAGGAAGGGTACCAACAGATTTCGGCAGCATTAAAATTCCTCAAGAACACAGTGGCCTTCATCGTTCTTAAATGAAAGAAGTTTGGAACCACCAAGAGTCTTCCTAGAGCTGGCTGCCCGGCCAAACTGAGCAATCGGGGGAGAAGGGCCTTGGTCAGGGACGTAACCAAGAACCGATGGTCACTTTGACAGAGCGCAAGAGTTCCTCTGTGGAGATGGGAGAACCTTACAGAAGGACAACCATCTCTGCAGCACTCCACAAATCAGGCATTATTGGTAGAGTGGCCAATCTTCAGTAAAATAAATGTGACAGCCCGCTTGGAGTTTGCTTAAAGGCACCTAAAGGACTAAAGGACTCTCAGACCATGAGAAACAAGATTCTCTGGTCTGATGAAACCAAGATTTAACTAATTGGCCTGAATGCTAAGCGTCATGTCTGGAGGAAACCATCCCTGGCACCATCCCTACGGTGAAGCATGGTGGTGGCAGCATCATGCAGTGTGTTTGTTTTTCAGCGGCAGGGACTGGGAGACTAGTCAGGATTGAGGGAAAGATGAATGGAGCAAAGTACAGAGAGATCCTTGATGAAAACCTGCTCCAGAGCGCTCAGGACCTCAGACTGGGATGAAGGTTCACCTTCTAACAGGACAATGACCCTAAGCAGACAGCCAAGACTATGCAGGAGTGGCTTTGGGACAAGTCTCTGAATGCCCAGCCAGAGCCTGAACTTGAATCTGATCGAACATCTCTGGAGAGACCTGAAAATAGCTGTGCAGCGACGCTCCCCATCCAACCTGACCAGAGCTTGAGAGGATCTGCAGAAAAGAATAGGAGAAACACCCCAAATACAGGTGTGCCAAGCTTGTCGAGCCATACCCATGAAAACTCAAGGCTGTAATCTCTGCTAAAGGTGCTGCAAGAAAGTACTGAGTAAAGGGTCTAAATACTTATGTAAATGTGATGTTTTCGTTTTTTTTTCATAATTTATAAAATAATGTCTGATAGCCTGTTTTTGCTTTGTCATTATGGGGTATTGTGTTTAGATTGATGAGGACATACTTTTTAAAATCAATTTTAGAATAAGGCTGTATCGTAACAAAATGTGGAAAAAGTCAAGGGATCTGAAGACTTTACAAATGCAATGTATGTGGTAGTAGTGCCCCATCAATTTAAAATGTATAGGGGCCAGATTGGAGTGGCAGCAAATCTTCAATATTATGCCATGTCTTTCTGGTCTGTTTTGCCATGTAGTCTCTGCCAGTTTGGGAGGCTTATTTAAGGCCTCTAGAAGTCCAAGTGATATAAAACACCAAATATTCATTGATATGCTGGCACATTATATAGCAGCCAACCTGCTTGCAACGATCCCATGTAACTACAGTAAAATACTGTGAAATACAAACCCCATTTCCCCTCAATAAATTTCATTAATTTATCCATTGATTCATTTATTCATTCATTCATTCATTGATTCATCATGATTAGCATTAACTTTTTTACAGTATAATAGAGTCATTTCTACAGTAATTACATAGTATTTGTTTTGATAGAGTTTGGAGGTTACAGTAGGTATACTGCAATATGAAATACAGTAACTTACTTGCCACTGAGCTGCATGTAAATGACTGTCAAATCAATAGGTCTACATAAACCTTCACGTGGCACCGTAATTGAGAGACACTTAGTGCGATACCGGATGCTGTGGCTCTGAGCATAAAGAGCAGGCGTTGCTGGGATAGCTCTTCAGTTCAGAGTCTGGTGTTACAGCAGGTGCCAGCTCTCTGCTCACATGTTTGTTAATTATATTTGATTTGTCAAGATGTATGGTTGATCGAATTAAACATTAAAGTCTATCTGAAGTCACAGTGTGCACGGAGAATCATACCCCGGCCCTACATATATTACAAATACTGTATCGCTATACTCTGTAAGTATAGTGTCCATCAGTCCCCAGTCTACCATATAAAATCCTAGAGATGGGTTGTTCCTTTCCAGTGGCTTAGCTCTGCTCTGTCTATGTTAAGTCCTTGATTAGTGTGTTAGATGGTGAGCTGGGACATGACTGAACCATGGATTTACTACTAAGCCTGGGACTTCATGATAATGTTAAACAAACATGTGGTCACTGACTGGATTGGAACACTAACTGATGGCCCTGCTCAGCGTTTAAAGAGAGACTATAGAGCTGCAATCAGTCTGTGACTACGCCAACATCGATACACAACTAAAGCATCTTTGGGTAATAGAAAGGCACTATAAATCCTATGTATTATAGCGGTTTATGTGCTTACGGAATGGTTTTGAATGGGCTTAATGTAATATAAGAACACGTATAGCATCTATGGTATAGGATTTTACCTTTTGTTATTCAGAATGACCTGGCTGACTGAATGTCTTGGGATTAATCAGCTGAATACGGACAGAGATGAAGACGAAGTGTGACTCAAATTGGAAATTAAGATACGTGATGAGATGAATGACTGAACAAATAAATTAAGGGGTATTAAATGAATGGATTACATGCCCTGGTGAGTGATCTGAAATGCATCATTATCTTTCAAATTGTGAAACTCTTAATCACTTAATAAAATAAACTTGATATCTCGTTATTTCTTTCTCTCTCTCTTTAACCTGTTGGGGCTAGGGGGCAGTATTTTCACGGCTGGATAAAAAAATTTACCCGATTTAAACTGGTTACTTCTCTTGCCCAGAAACGAGAATATGCATATAATTAGTAGATTTGGATAGAAAACACTCTAAAGTTTCTAAAACTGTTTGAATGGTGTCTGTGAGTATAACAGAACTCATATGGCAGGCCAAAACCTGAGAAGATTCCATGCAGGAAGTGCCCTGTCTGACAATTTGTTGTCCTTCTGTTGCATCTCTATCAAAAATACAGCATCTGTGCTGTTACGTGACACTTTTTAAGGCTTCCATTGGCTCTCTAAAGCGTTCAGAAAGTGGAATGACGTGTCTCCTGTCTCTGGGCAAAGTACAGCAGCAGAGTTTGTAAGTGGCCTGCCTGGAGACAGTGAGACTGAGATGTGAATTCACGAGAATTCTCAATTTTTTTCTTTCAGTCTTTTGAATGAATACAACGTTGTCCGGTTGGAATATTATCGCTATTTTACGAGAAAAATGGATTTTAAACAGCGTTTGACATGCTTCTAATATATATTTTGACATTTTTTATCACGAAAGCGCTCACGCGTTACCCTTCGGATAGTGACCTGAACGCACTAACAAAATGGAGGTATTTGGATATAACTATGGATTATTTGGAAACAAAACAACATTTGTTGTTGAAGTAGAAGTCCTGGGAGTGCATTCTGACGAAGAACAGCAAAGGTAATCCAATTTTTCTAATAGTAATTCTGAGTTTAGGTTGCCCCAAACTTGGTGGGTGTCAAATTAGCTAGCCTGTGATGGCCGAGCTATGTACTCAGAATATTGCAAAATATGCTTTCGCCGAAAAGCTATTTTAAAATTGTCACGTCCTGACCAGTAAAGGGGTCTATTTGTTATTGTAGTTTGGTCAGGACGTGGCAGAGGGTATTTGTTTTCATGGTTTTGTGTATGTGTTTAGATAGAGGGATATTTTGTGTAGAGTGTTTCTGGGGTTTATTGGTGTAAGTGTCGATGTAGGGGGGGTAGTTGATTTAGGTGGTTCGGGGTGTGTGTGTATTGTAGAGAGGTATTTGATTTATGTGTTCCGGGGTGTTGGGTATGTTCTTGTGTTTGTATTTCTAAGGGGCTGTTCTAGTTTTGTATTTCTGTGTTGTTCTTGTCACCTGACAGAACTGTTAGTGTCGTTTCTGTTAATTGTATACGTGTTTATTTTGTTTCTCCTTCTTATATATTAAAAAGAGAAGATGAGTATATACTTCCCTGTTGTGTCTTGGTCCTCCACACACAACACTTTTTACAAAAATCTGACATAGCGTTTGCATAAAGGAGTTCTGTATCTATAATTCTTTAAAAAATTGTTATGTATTTTGTCAACGTTTATCATGAGTAATTTAGTAAATTCACTGGAAGTTCTCGGTGGGTATGCTAGTCCTGAACATCACATGCTAATGTAAAAAGCTGTTTTTTGATATAAATACGGATTGAACAAAACATGCATTTATTGTATAACACAATGTCCTAGGAGTGTCATCTGATGAAGATCATCAAAGGTTAGTGCTGCATTTAGCTGTGGTTTTGGTTTTTGTGACATATATGCGTGCTTTGAAAATGGCTGTGTGATTATTTTTGGCAGGGTACTCTCCTGACATAATCTAATGTTTTGCTTTCGCTGTAAAGCCTTTTTGAAATCGGACAATGTGGTTAGATTAACGAGTCTTATCTTTAAAATGGTGTAAAATAGTCATATGTTTGAGAAATTGAAGTTATAGCATTTTTTAGGTATTTGTATTTCGCGCCACGCGATTCCACTGGCTGTTGACTAGGGTGGGACGCAAACGTCCCACTGGCTCAGAGAGGTTAATAGCTACAAGGCGTGACAAGGTCACATCTCCATGAGAGAGATGTAGGTCCTGCTGCGATTCGGGGTGTTTTACTAATGCCTGACTAAAAGTGTTGTGAGACACAGGCTAATTAATTAGTTAGAGGCAGAGGGTCAGGTGTTTTGTAAGTTAATGGGTATACCTGTCTGTGGGTGTTCTGAGATTGAGATGTGTTGGGGATGCTGATAGGTGATTAAGAAATGCATATCTATCTTCTAATCGAAATGGTCTGTTTCTGAGTCATAATCGAGTCAACGTCGACTGCAAGGGACCTTTTGGGGGCACTAAGCGAGATATTTTTGGAGTTAAATCATTTCCTGCAATTCTACTCACTTTGTCATGGGGCAGAGAGAGAAAATGTGTCATTTTGCAGCACATTTCCTGCAATTCTACTCACTTTGCCATGTGGCAGAGAGAGAAAATGTGCTGTTTTACAGCAAATTCCCTGCAATTCTACACATTTTGACATGACTTACGCCATGCTAATGATATCTAAATGTGAGAGTAACTAAGAAAATCAATGGGTGGCCCCATGGAGGTCAGTGCCCCTGGATACGTTCCCTGTGTGCCTGGTTGGTATTCGGCCATGACTACAACAGCTGGTTAGACTAACTTACCTATCTGTACAGTGTTAGCTTATATGCCTCATTGAATAAGAAGAGAACACCTACTGATGCACAACCACATTTCGAAATTACACCTTGTGTATTCTACTATTCTAATTCTCAACAGTCAGTTGGGATCCTGACATGGTCCACAAAAATAGATGTTATTTTTTATGCCTGGAGCTGGCCATGGTTGACCAATGCCAATACCGGGCAGTAGCAACTTAAAAAACATCAATTAAGTATGAAAACTCATCTACGAGTCTCAACACCATAGTGCCCACAAAGCTCATCACTAAGCTAAGGACCCTGGGACTAAACACCTCACTCTGGAACTGGATCCTGGACATCCTGATGGGCCGCCTCCAGTTGGTAAGGGTAGGCAACAACACGTCCGACACGCTGAACCCCAAAACTCAGGGGTGTGTGCTTACTCCCCTCCTGTACTCCTTGTTCACCCATGACTGTGTGGCCAAACACGGCTCAAACACAATCATTGCTTACGACACAACAATGGTAGGCCTGATCACCGACAACGATGAGACAGCCTATAAGGAGGAGGTCAGAGACCTGGCAGTGTGGTGCTAGGACAACAACCTCTCCCTCAATGTGAGCAAGACAAAGGAGCTGATCGTGGACTACAGGAAAAGGCGGGCCGAACATTCCCCCATTAAAATCGACGGGGCTGTAACGGAACGGGTCAAGAGTTTCAAGCTCCTTGATGTCCACATCACCAACGAACTATCATGGTCCAAACACATCAAGACAATCGTGAAGAGGGCACGACAACACCTTTTCCCCCTCAGGAGACTGAAAAGATTTGGCATGAGTCCCTAGATCCTCAAAAGGGTCTACAGCTGCACCATCGAAAGCATCCTAACCGGTTGCATCACTGCCTGGTATGGTAACTGTTTGGCATCCTTAAGGCGCTACAGAGGGTAGTGTGTAAGGCCCAGTACATCACTGGGGCCAAGCTTCCTGCCATCCAGGACCTATATAGCAGGCGGCGTCAGAGGAAAACCCAAAAAATTGTCAAAGACTCTAGTCACCCAAGTCATAGACTGTTCTCTCCGCTATCGCAAGGCACGCAGTACAGGAGCGCCAAGTCTAGGACCAAAAGACTCCTTAATTAACAGCTTATACCCCCAAGCCATAAGACTGCTGAACAATCATTCAAACGACTATTCACAGTTAATTACATACACCTTAGCCAAATACATTTAAACTCAGTTTTTCACAATTCCAGACATTTAATCCTAGTAAAAATTCCCTGTCTTAGGTCAATTAGGATCACCACATTATTTTAAGAATGCGAAATGTCAGAATAATAGAAGAGAGAATGATATATTTCAGCTTTTATTTCTTTCATCACATTCCCAGTGGGTCAGAAGTTTACATACATTCAATTAGTATCTGGTAGCATTTAAATTGTTTAACTTGGGTCAAACATTTCGGGTAGCCTTCCACAAGCTTCCCACAATAAGTTGGGTGAATTTTGGCCCATTCCTCCTGACAGAGCTGGTGTAACTGAGTCAGGTTTGTAGGCCTCCTTGCTCACATACGCTGGTTCAGTTCTGCCCACACATTTTCTGTAGGATTAAGGTCAGGGCTTTGTGATGGTCACTCCAATACCTTGACTTTGTTGTCCTTAAGCCATTTTGTCACAACTTTGGAAGTATGCTTGGGGTCATTGTCTGTCTGGAAGACCCATTTGCGACCAAGCTTTAACTTCCTGACTGATGTCTTGAGATGTTGCTTCAATATATCCACATAATTTTTCTCCCTCATGATGCCATCTATTTTGTGAAGTGCACCAGTCGCTCCTGCAGCAAAGCACCCCACAACATGATGCTGCCAACCCCGTGCTTCACGGTTGGGATGGTGTTCTTCAGCTTGCAAGCCTCCCCCTTTTTCCTCCAAACATAACAATGGTCTTTATGGCCAAACAGTTCTTTTTTTGTTTCATCAGACCAGTGGATATTTCTCCAAAAAGTACGATATTTGTCCCCATGTGCAGTTGCAAACCGTAGTCTGGCTTTTTTATGGCAGTTTTGGAGCAGTGGCTTCTTCCTTGCTGAGCAGCCTTTCAGGTTATGCCGATATAGCACTAGTTTTACTGTGGATATAGACACTTTGTACCTGTTTCCGCCAACATCTTCACAAGGTCCTTTGCTGTTGTTCTGGGATTGATTTGCACTTTTCGCACCAAAGTACGTTCATCTCTAGGAGACAGAACGCGTCTCCTTCCTGAGCGGTATGACGGCTGCATGGTCCCATGGTGTTTATACTTGTGAACTATTGTTTGTACAGATGAACATGGTACCTTCAGACGTTTGGAAATTTCTCCCAAGGATGAACCAGACTTGTGGAGGTCTACAATTTTTTTTCCTGTGGTCTTGGCTGATTTCTTTTGATTTTCCCATGATGTCAAGCACTGAGTTGGAAGGTAGGCCTTGAAATACATCCACAAGTACACCTCCAATTGACTCAAATGATGTCAATTAGACTATCAGAAGCTTCTAAAGCCATGACATCATTTTCTGGAATTTCCAAGCTGTTTAAAGGCACAGTCAACTTAGTGTATGTAAACTTCTGTCCAACTGTAATTGTGATACAGTGAATTATAAGTGAAATAATCTGTCTGTAAATAATTGTTGGAAAAATGACTTGTGTCATGTACAAAGTAGATGTTCTAACCGACTTGCCAAAATGATAGTTTGTTAAAAAGAAATTTGTGGAGTGGTTGAAAAACGAGTTTTAATGACTCCAACCTAAGTGTATGTAAACTTCCGACTTCAAATGTACATTGATGTACATATGGGGGTGCCACAGGGTTCAATTCTCGGGCCGACTCTTTTCTCTGTATATATCAACAATGTCGCTCTTGCTGCTGGTGATTCACTGATACACCTCTACGCAGACGACACCATTCTGTATACTTTTGGCCCTTGCTTGGACACTGTGTTAACAAACCTCCAGACGAGCTTCAATGCCATACAACACTCCTTCCGTGGCCTCCAACTGCTCTTAAATGCAAGTAAAACCAAATGCATGCTCTTCAACCGATCTCTGCCCGCACCCGCCCGCCCAACCAGCATCACTACTCTGGACGGTTCTGACTTAGAATATCTGGACAACTACAAATACCTAGGTGTCTGGTTAGACTGTAACCTCTCCTTCCAGACTCACATTAAACATCTCAAATCCAAAATTAAATCTAGAATCAGCTTCCTATGTTGCAACAAAGCCTCCTTCACTCATGCTGCTAAACATACCCTCGTAAAACTGACTATCTTACCGATCCATGTAATTTACAAAATAGCCTCCAACACTCTACTCAGCAAATTAGATGTTGTCTATCACAGTGGCATGTCACCAAAGCCCCATATATTACCCACCACTACGACCTGTATGCTCTCGTTGGCTGGCCCTCGCTTCATATTCGTCGCCAAACCCACTGGCTCCAGGTCATCTATAAGTCTTTGCTTGGTAAAGCCCTGCCTTTTCTCAGCTCACTGGTGACCATAGCAACACCCACCCTGCGCTCCAGCAGGTATATTTCACTGGTCATCCCCAAAGCCTTCCTTCCAGTTCTCTGCTGCCAATGATTGGATCAAATTGCAAAAATCACTGAAGCTGGAGACTTATATCTCCCTCACTAACTTTAAGCATCAGCTGTCAGAGCAGCTTACCGATCACTGCACCTGTACAAAGCCCATCTGTAAATAGCCCACCCAACTACCTCATCCCAATAATGTTATAATTTTTACTCTTTTGGTGACCTGGCTGAATGTAACAGTGGGGAATTTACTAGGCATATAACGAAGTACAAATAGCTACATTATTGAAAGACCCACTAGCGTGTAAATAACCCACACTATTGTGTCGCACGCTATGTATCTCAATGCTGTTTTAACTGTTATGAACTTTTCTCAAGCATATACACTGAGTTGCACCCCCCTCCCCATATACACTGAGTTGCACACCCCCACCTCAGAAAAGCCTAAATTCGTTGGAAATGGACTCAAAATCATCCCACAAGGATGCTGGCCCATGTTGACTCCAACGCTTCCCACAGTTGTGTCATGTTGGCAGGATGTCCTTTGGGTGGTGGACCATTCTAGATAGACACTTAAACTGTTGCAGTTCCAGCATTGCAGTTCCTGACAGACTCAAACCATTGTGCCTGGCACCTACTAACATACCCCGTTTAAAGGCACTTAAATCTTTTGTCTTGCCCATTCTCCCTCTGAATTGCACAAACACACAATCCATGTCACAATTGTCTCAAGGCTTAAAAATCCTTCATTAAACTGTCTTCTCCCCTTCATCTACACCGATTGAAGTGGATATAACAAGTGACATCAATAAGGGATCATAGCTTTCACCTGGTCAGTCTATGTCATGGAAAGAGCAGGTGTTTCTAATGGTTTGTACACTCAGCGTATATTGTTTAGGAGAGAGAGAGAGACAGAGAGAGACAGTGATGAGAGAGAGTATCATACTTTCAAGATTAAATGAAGAAAATGAGGGGGAACATAAGAGGGGTTGGAGCATGTGAATGTGAGCAGCAGAACATCCAGCGAGATACAGTAGGAAGATTTCCCAGGATGCTTCAGTGATGGAGTTCTTGTGGAGAGGCCCCGCTGTTTTCTGAGGTCCCCAGGAGCTGCAGGTCTTTCATCAGCTTCAGGGCGTCCTTCTCACTGCCTGAAAAATAAGTCCAGAACGCGGGGCCATATTTCGCCAGC
This sequence comes from Salmo trutta, assembly GCF_901001165.1. NCBI lineage: Eukaryota > Metazoa > Chordata > Actinopteri > Salmoniformes > Salmonidae > Salmo > Salmo trutta. The sequence goes on from NC_042958.1 coordinate 50,406,049, forward strand.
CCCCCCCCCAATAACCCACGCCTGGGGCCTGATTTCTAAATCATTTGAAGTATGATATGAATGAGAGTGGAACGGTTGGAGCTGATGCATGAATAACACATAAAGAGATTTAGAAGATGTTTCATGCCCGTGTTACGCTGTTGCTAAGCCTGTGATTAAAAGACGGACAGGACGTTGTTTGATTGAATAGGCTATGTTGAAATTCCTGTCACACTTTAGCTAAATGATATCAACGTTAAAGTCTATTAAATCGAGTATGTCAAGAGCTGTGTCTGTAAACTGTTATAATCGAATAAAATGAAGAGTCGTCATTGACATTCTGCAAAACATCACTTGAGGATCACTTGAGAAAAGAGAGGGGATTTCTTAGAGCCCGCGAGGTGTGTGGTACGCTAGTGCATTATGCTAGCATGTATTCCCTGAAAATAGGCCCTACCACTCCCATTGTTTAACTAGCAGCAATGCTAACGCTGACTGTGGGGTAAGTAAATAATCAAAGCCATGTGTTGGGTCATTGTCTCTCAGGATCAATGGACTTTTCGGCAATACAATTATGTATATTTCACATGTTGGTCTACTGCCTCTTTAAATGGCAGTCATTTTTACAACATAAATATGAAAAAAATGATTTAATTCAAAATTCTAAAAACGAAATGATACGACAATCAAATGAAGGTAAATCTGCTTTTTAGCACTGATGTGGATTGTACGTTGTAAAAAAGCTGCACATTATATAACGTGTATTTTCATTTTAAAGAATATGCAAATTGCTGTAATTTTTATATAACAACAGTCTGTTTTGTTTCATTTTACTTCAGATAACATTACTTATTATGTTATCTAGTGATGTTTTGATAAGAATTAAGTTGATATTTTACTCTGATTGTTATTCCAATAGTTTCTTATTGGGGTCAAAAGTTACTATTCCATGTAAAATATGTTGGTAGCATGAGCGTAAAGAAAACAAAATTCTTGAGGTATAAGAAAACGACTTTGATCGACTTGCTAGAGACCTCCAGCCTCTTTCTCTTTCTTTCTCTCTTTCCTACTCTTTCTAATATCCTGCCTCTATCCATTTCCGCTCTCCTCCTCTGTATCTCTCCATCCACTCGTCTCTTCCTCTACACTCCCATCCCTTCCTTTCTCTCTGCAAGCCTATCTATCGTCCTTATCTTCCATCTCCCTCTCTTTCTCTATATTTCTCTTATTCTTCCTGAACAGCTCCAGTAGCAGAAGTCGCCCACTGAGGCACATTCAAAATGGATGCCTTGCTGGCAGCTTCCCTGGCAAACGAGAGCGAGAGAGCAAGAGAGAGAGAGCAAGAGACCGAGAGAGAGAAGGGGAGAAAGATAGATAGAGAGAGAGAGAGAGAAAGCTGTGTGATATTCTAGACATGTAGCGTGTGTCTGAACAGGGGGAGAAAAGGGTGTTAGTGGTTCCTAAATCAACAAGGGTAGGAAAGGGTGCAGCCCGAGAGAACATCTGTCAGGTCTCTCGCTCTCCACATGAAATAAAACTCCACTCGCTACACCTCCGGCTCTCAGAATATCAATGTCCCCTCAGAACTCTGGGGTATCTTGTGTGGCTCCTAGTATGTGAAGGCTCCCACACCAATACAATTAAATTAACTGTCATAATTATTCATTCACACAGCTACTAGTGTAATTGGTATAACTTCTGATTTGAAGTAAAAGAGATATCATCATGCTGTGCTCTTGTGCGTTTTATATGATGGTTCAAATGTAGAATATGAGGAGAAATGCTACTACTGAAATACTGTATGATTTAGATGATCAACAACATGGTTCTTCAACCTTTAGAGCACCTTGACTATGGTCACTTTGTGCCACAGTGTCATTAACTACTTAAAATGTTGGTCCGAGTGTGTGAGTTGTGTGGTTCTCAGACTCTCAATGAATGAGACTGTGGCAGAGACAGGCTAATGGCCTAAAGGATGAGACATGGCGGATCACTTGATGTAGGCCCAGGAGGTCTACTATTGCTTTTGTAACCCCCTGGGCCTCCCTGACCTGGAAAGATACAAGCACAAAGAGCCTCGGCTATACTTAGCCCAGTGCTTTCCCCCATCCGTCAAAACACATTACTTTAAAGCCAGATGTGTAGGTGTTGGGGAAAAGGATGAGAGAGAGAGAGAGAGAGAGAGAGAGAGAGAGAGAGAGAGAGAGACCACAAAGCCCTCACCTACAGAGAGATGTACCTAGAGAAGAGTCCCCTCAGCTAGATGGTTCCGAGGGCTCTGTTCACAAACACACCCCACAGAGCCCCAGGATAGAAACACAGTTAGACCCAGACAAATTATGAGAAAGCAAAAAGATAACTATTTGACCCACTGAAAATAATCAACCAATAAACAGAGCACATTGGAATGCTATCTGTCCCTGAACAGAGAGTACACGGTTGTAGAAAACTTGACCACTGTGACTGACCCTAAATTAAGAAAATCCTTGACTATGTACAGACTCTGAGCATAGCCTTGCTATTGAGAGAGGCCGCCATAGGCAGACCTGGCTCTCCAGAGATAACAAGCTATGTGCACACTGCCCACAAAATTAGGTGGAAACTGAGCTGCAGTTCCTAACCTCCTGCCAAATGTATGACCATATTAGAGACTCACATTTCCCACAGATCAAACAGACCCACAAATAATTTGAAAACAAATCAAACGTTGATAAACTCCCATATCTAGCAGGCAAAATGCCACAGTGTGCCATCACAGCAGCAAGATTTGTGGCCCGTTGCCATGAGAAAAGGGCAACCAGAGGAGCATAAACAACATTGTAAATACAACCTAGATTTATCTGTTTATTTATTTTCCCTTTCATACTTCAACTATTTGCACATTGTTACAACATTGTACATAGCCAATAATATAACATTTGAAATGCCTCTTTTCTTTTAAAACGTTTGGTTGTGTCATGTTTACTGATGGTTCCCTTGTTTATTTCCCTTGTGTTAATTGCCTATTCCATTTGCTTTGGCAATGTAAACATATGTTTCCTATGCCAATAAAGCCCCTTGAATTGAAAATTGAGAGAGAGAGAGAGAGAGAGAGAGAGAGAGAGAGAGAGAGAGAGAGAGAGAGAGAGGACGAAAGTTGTGCTTCATTGAGTCCTTTTCTGACTCAATACCTGGTTCCATCTTCGAATCATCTCTCAATTTTTTCAGAACTAAGAACATCACTACGACTAAATGCTAACATTGGTTTGGCTCATTCCTCATGTTGTTGCTTCCTGTAGAAAATGCACCAGGGAAAATACAGGAAGGAATGGGATGCGTTCTTTGGTCGGCTCTACTCCAGATTGGTTTAATTGGCTAGGATGTTGAGGGAAATGTAAACTTCCAATTGCTTCCCAATCAAAGAGCCCAATTTGACAACTAACATCCACACACTGAGAAGGCCCCAAAAAAATAGGAACAAGTACAAGCTTTCATCTTTCTCTCTGTCTGTGTTCTGTTTGCAGTATCGAGTGGCACGGAACTGAACTCGCCAGATGCAGTCTTGAATCGTGTCCTTTTGCTAAGAAAAGCAATCAGGAAAGAGCTTGTGTAGAACATGAACACAGAGGAGGTAAATCACATTTAAAAGAGGTGAACAGACAGCATAGAGACCAGAGGTCATTTGGTTTCATCAATCCAGTAGAACAGGTATGGTTTTAAAGGGCCATTATACAGACGACATACAGCTTGGATCGTGATGATCTGAGGGTTTATCATAACAGGAAGGTAATGACAGGGAGGTTAGAGTAGAGCTGGGAAAATAAACCCAAAATTACAGACACCGACATTGCCTTCCTCTTACCGTAGCATTTTGTGTACGTCGGTCATTTTCGGTGATTTTGCTACACGACGTTCCTGTAGATTGTTCTAAAACCATTATTTGGTCAACAGTAATAGCCTATGCATTATTTTGATTCCTGCTATTATGTGAAAGTATCTGTCTGTTCCCATTTCACTGTCGGCTGCTGTGTGAGCGAGCCACTCTCACTCCGTCTCACTGTACGCACGGAGGAAGTGATGTATTCTGCGGAGCACAAGCACATGACAGTTGCTCAAAATGTAATTGCGGGAGAAAGACAGTTTATGAAGCAACTTCTGTTGTTCTAGTTACAGAGAGGAGAGTCACAGCTTTCTGTGAGTATATCATTTATATCTCACTTAATGTTGAGTTCATGGCACCAATTTACAACCGGATTAGACTGTTGTATGGTTTTGATTCGCCCGCGGAGAGGAGAGTCTGGAGTATGGTTTTGATTCACCCGCGGAGAGGAGAGTCTGTCGTATGGTTTTGATTCGCCCGCGGAGAGGAGAGTGTCGTATGGTTTTGATTCACCCGCGGAGAGGAGAGTCTGTCGTATGGTTTTGATTCGCCCGCGGAGAGGAGCAAAGTACACCATTTACAGTCATTAGGCCTCATCAAGTAGCCTAGGACTAGCACTGTAAAGTTTCTGTAGGACATTAGCCTACATTTACGGATAGATGAATCAGTTATCCTACATGTCTACACAGCAACAATATCCTATGTAGAGTTAGCAATCCAGAAAATTCTCTGAAGAGCCAAATGTAAATCGGGTAAATATCAATCATACATTCCCTGGATATGTTAGAAGAAATAGCTTACTTTTTAAATCATAGGATACCATCTCAGTTGTCTTACTTGGTACTGGAAAATTGTCTAAAACCCTGGTGCTAATGTAAAGTAAGTGTGCATTAAAAAAAAATAGTGTTGTATTTATTGTTATCCAGCAAAATAGTTATATATATCATGATATTACTTTCTGTCAATATCGCCCAGCTCTAGCAACTAATTTATTGTAATTTATCGCTGATTTACTGTTATCGCAAAAAAAAAAAAAAAGGGTCAATTTATAACATTATTTATTTTGGTCCATATCACCCAGCTCTTTGTTAGAGGTCCAGTTTGGTACTGTATGTCTGGGCTAAACAATGCTATTTCACCCAGCGGTACGACATATGATCTCCAAACATATGCAAAACCCAGGCATCATCACCACACTATAATCCTCTTTAGGTAGTCATTTCTTCTAATGGAAGTTTTCTAGGAATATATGGCCTCAAAATGGGTTTATGCAGATGGAAGTTTTCTAGGAATATATGGCCTCAAAATGGGTTTATGCAGATGGAAGTTTTCTAGGAATATATGGCCTAAAAATGGGTTTATGCAGAACAAACATTTTGGCCTACAAATATCATTCAGATAATGCAAGTGATGTTTACCTTGTAGATAAAATGCTTACAAAACAGATTCCTTCATCATATTTATTGGTGTATACCTGTATATTTATTGGTGTATATCTGTTTATATACCTGGGGCGGCAGGTAGCCTAGTGGTTAGAGTGTTGAATTAGTAACCGGAAGGTTGCTAGATTGAATCCCCGAGCTGACAAGGTAAAAATCTGTTGTTCTACCCCTGAACCATGCAGTTAACTCACTGTTCCTAGGCCGTCATTGTAAATAAGAATTTGTTCTTAACTGATTTGCCTAGTTAAATAAAAGGTACAAAAAAAATGTATAGGGGGATATAGAAAGATGTATTTGTGAATGGAAGTGTATGGGATAAACTGAAGTGGTTTGGCACAGATCACTTTCCATATTGGATTTTTGTTAGGGGGGGGGACTCAGTCAGGGTCTCAACCTGTTATTGTTTGAATAGTAGAATGCACAAGCTGCAATTTCAAAATGTTGTGCGTCAGCAGTTTTTTTATTGTTATGTCAGTCACTGACAGCGACTCAATTAGCCCATGTCAGCTAAAATGTTTTAGATTGGTAAGTTCTATCTAAACTTGTAGTAATCATAGTGGAATTAACGGCCATCACCTCAACTTACCCCATGGCCATGATCTCAACTTACCCCATGGCCATGATCTCAACTTACCCCATGGCCATGATCACAACTTACCCCATGGCCATCACCTCAACTTACCCCATGGCCATCAACTCAACTTACCCCATGGCCATCACATCAACTTACCCCATGGCCATGATCACAACTTACCCCATGGCCATCACCTCAACTTACCCCATGGCCATGATCTCAACTCACCCCATGGCCATCACATCAACTTACCCCATGGCCATGATCACAACTTACCCCATGGTCATGATCTCAACTTACCCCATGGCCATGATCTCAACTCACCCCATGGCCATCACATCAACTTACCCCATGGCCATCACCTCAACTTACCCCATGGCCATCACCTCAACTTACCCCATGGCCATCACCTCAACTTACCCCATGGCCATCACCTCAACTTACCCCATGGCCATGATCACAACTTACCCCATGGCCATGATCACAACTTACCCCATGGCCATCCCCTCAACTTACCCCATGGCCATGATCTCAACTCACCCCATGGCCATCACATCAACTTACCCCATGGCCATCACCTCAACTTACCCCATGGCCATGATCACAACTTACCCCATGGTCATGATCTCAACTTACCCCATGGCCATGATCTCAACTCACCCCATGGCCATCACATCAACTAACCCCATGGCCATCACCTCAACTTACCCCATGGCCATCACATCAACTTACCCCATGGCCATCACCTCAACTTACCCCATGGCCATGATCACAACTTACCCCATGGCCATGATCACAACTTACCCCATGGTCATGATCTCAACTTACCCCATGGTCAACCCTCGACTTACCCCAAGGCAAACATTTTGACTATATTAACCCACACAGCTACAAGCTAGGTTTAGGACGTATTGTAGCTTATAGCGACCCCAACTGATAAATAGAACAATCTTCAAATGATCTACTTTGGTTTAGACGCAAGCATCATGAAACCTCTAACACAATACATTAATCTGACTTTAGACAAAGAATTTTCTCACTGCCTAATCCAGAGAAAGCACCAACACAGAACCAAACCTGTGTTTTCTGTGTTTTGTCCCCACTGGCCATACTAAGGTTCAGAGTTTTATCCCCACTGGCCATACTAAGGTTCAGAGTTTTGTCCCCACTGGCCATGCTAAGGTTCAGAGTTTTATCCCCACTGGCCATACTAAGGTTCAGAGTTTTATCCCCACTGGCCATACTAAGGTTCAGAGTTTTGTCCCCACTGGCCATGCTAAGGTTCAGAGTTTTATCCCCACTGGCCATGCTTTGGTTCAGAGTTTTATCCCCACTGGCCATGCTAAGGTTCAGAGTTTTGTCCCCACTGGCCATGCTAAGGTTCAGAGTTTTGTCCCCACTGGCCATACTAAGGTTCAGAGTTTTATCCCCACTGGCCATACTAAGGTTCAGAGTTTTGTCCCCACTGGCCATACTAAGGTTCAGAGTTTTATCCCCACTGGCCATGCTAAGGTTCAGAGTTTTATCCCCACTGGCCATACTAAGGTTCAGAGTTTTATCCCCACTGGCCATGCTAAGGTTCAGAGTTTTATCCCCACTGGCCATGCTAAGGTTCAGAGTTTTATCCCCACTGGCCATGCTAAGGTTCAGAGTTTTATCCCCACTGGCCATGCTAAGGTTAAGAGTTTTATCCCCACTGGCCATGCTAAGGTTCAGAGTTTTATCCCCACTGGCCATGCTAAGGTTCAGAGTTTTATCCCCACTGGCCGTGCTAAGGTTCAGAGTTTTATCCCCACTGGCCATGCTAAGGTTCAGAGTTTTATCCCCACTGGCCATGCTAAGGTTCAGAGTTTTATCCCCACTGGCCATGCTAAGGTTCAGAGTTTTATCCCCACTGGCCATACTAAGGTTCATAGTTTTATCCCCACTGGCCATGCTAAGGTTCAGAGTTTTATCCCCACTGGCCATACTAAGGTTCATAGTTTTATCCCCACTGGCCATACTAAGGTTCAGTGTTGACAGACAGACTCCATCTAAACTGTAGAGCTGGTGATTAAGTGAGAGGTCCATGTCCAGCCAACTCTTCATATAGGTGAGGGTCCTGCTAGTCTGCTACAGAATCTGAATGTGTTTTATCTCAATCCCAGTAGCCTCTCTGGTCTCTCTCTCCAAAACCCCCAGCTGGGTCTTCTCAGCTTCAGCTCTCAGTTCATTCACAGCCTGTAGCGCGCTCCAGGTATGAAAGAAACACTACAGGCAGAAACACAGTAGAGGGCCCCTAGAGAGACACAGTGTTTGTTGTTCCTCATTTCTCTCAGACACTCTGACACTTACCTGGCTGCTAGCTCCAAGGGTTCACTGGTTAAAAACACTGTGGCCAGAGAGTAGTAGGTAGTAGAGAGGGGGCTGACCCGCTGTGTGTGTGTGTGTGTGTGTGTGTATGCGTGTGACTCTCAGCTGCCCTCTCTGTGGTCTTTTACAATACCATAGTTCTCCAGGGACCACCATAAAGGCTGCAGGTAATGCATCATATCCATATCCATGCTGTTACACAACTTCACAGCTGTGTCTTGTTTACCACCTTACTGTTTTCTCCCTCCTTGTTTTAGTATTCTATAGTGTGTATCTGACTATGTAAATTAGTGCAAAGAAACTTCAACAAGATACATCTGAGAGCCTCTGAGAGCTGTTGTTGAGAGGGCGGAAACACTCAAATAAAACAATAAGGGTTCTCATCTCCGTGAAAAAACAGATATTTACTAATCATTACAAATCTAGAACAGCACAACATAGATATCCATGATCACTCTATTGTTTTGAAATCCATCACTATATTGTTTTGAAATCCACCACTCTATTGTTTTGACATCCATCACTAAATTGTTTTGAAATCCAGCACTATATTGTTTTGAAATCCATCACTATATTGTTTTGACATCCATCACTAAATTGTTTTGAAATCCATCACTATATTGTTTTGAAATCCATCACTCTATTGTTTTGAAATCCATCACTCTATTGTTTTGAAATCCATCACTATATTGTTTTGCTATCCATCACTATATTGTTTTGCTATCCATCACTATATTGTTTTTCTAGAGAAGGATCTGGGACATGTTTCTACTGTGCTGACAGTGTGGGAGGCAGCGAGGTGACACACACGCCTGGATGGGAGGCAGGAGTCATGTGTTGTCAGTGTGACATGCGGTAATTGTAAAGGGGAAAACATGATTTCTCTCAGCATGTATAGATGCAGAGAAGCAGAGAAGTTGAGGTACAGGGCTCATGACTACACTAAAACAAACAACAGAACAACAACAGAACATCTAGAGAACAACAACAGAACAACTACAGAACAGCAACAGAACAACAACAGAACATCTAGAGAACAACAACAGAACAACTACAGAACAGCAACAGAACAACAACAGAACAACTACAGAACAATAACAGAACAACAACAGAACAGCAACAGAACAACAACAGAACAACTACAGAACAATAACAGAACAACAACAGAACAGCAACAGAACAACAACAGAACAGCAACAGAACAACAACAACAGAACAGCAACAGAACAACTACACAACAACAACACAACAACACAACAACAACAGAACAACTACAGAACAACAACAGAACAACAACACAACAACTACAGAACAACAACACAACAACAGAACAGCAACAGAACAACTACAGAACAACAACAGAACAACAACAGAACAGCAACAAAACAACAACAGAACAACAACAGAACAACAACAGAACAACTACAGAACAACTACAGAACAACAACAGAACAACAACAGAACAACTACAGAACAACAACACAACAACAGAACAACTACAGAACAAGAACAGAACAACTACCGAACAACTACAGAACAACAACAGAACAACTACAGAACAACAACACAACAACAACACAACTACAGAACAACAACAGAACAACAACAGAACAACTACAGAACAACTACAGAACAACAACAGAACAACAACAGAACAACAACAGAACAACAACAGAACAACAACAGAACAACTACAGAACAACAACAACAGAACAACTACAGAACAACAACAGAACAACAACAGAAAAGCCCAGAACAGCAACAGAACAACAACAGAACAACTACAGAACAACAACAGAACAACAACAACAGAACAGGAACAGAACAACAACAGAACAACTACAGAACAACAACAGAACAACAACAACAGAACAGCAACAGAACAACAACAGAACAACAACAACAGAACAGCAACAGAACAACAACAGAACAACTACAGAACAACAACAGAACAACAGAACAACTACAGAACAACAACAGAACAACTACAGAACAACAACAGAACAACTACAGAACAACTACAGAACAACTACAGAACAACAACAGAACTACAGAACAACAACAGAACAACTACAGAACAATAACAGAACAACTACAGAACAACAACACAACAACAGAACAACAACAGAACAGCAACAGAACAACAACAGAACAACAACAGAACAACTACAGAACAACTACAGAACAACAACAGAACAACTACAGAACAACAGCAGAACAACAGAACAACAACAGAACAACAACAGAACAACAGAGAAAAGCCCAGAACAGCATGTCTCTAAGGCCTACTGATCATCACCACACTGACGTCATAGCAGTTTCATTAATAGGGTGATTTATCATAATCTTTGGCATTTTACCAGAGGAAGGAGGGATCAATGTTAGGGGCCATAATGTGATGGAAGAGGGTGTCTCTGAGCTGATTACTGTGTCTACATCCTGAATGGCACCCTATTCCTAATGTAGTGCACTAGTTTTGACCAGTGACCATGGCCCATAGTAGTGCACTACTGTATGTAGGGAATAGGGTGCCATTTGGGACACAACCTGACTAAAAGAAAGTCTCTGTCGGCTCGAGATTACATTGATTAGATAATACACTGCTGATTTCCAGGACACCAACCACAGGATAATTCTAGAAGGCTGATAGTTCTGGAATCAGTGTTCCATTTCTAATGTGTTCTAATTCCCAACATTTCAATGAAAAGGGTGTGTTATGGAGAGAGGTATAGGACAGGCTTATAGAAAGGAGATGTACAGGAGAACCACAGGGGAAACCAGTTCACATCAACCACAACAGATGTAGAGGCTGTGAGGCTACAATTACACACTCTATTGTTTTGGCTACACAAGCACATACACACACATATTCATACACATAACACACACACACACACACACCCATAACACACACACACACACACACACACACACACACACACACACACACACACACACACACACACACACACACACACACACACACACACACACACACACACACACACACACACACACAAGCCTGTCCAAATCACATGTTTTCCTTCAGGGCCAATAACATTACAAACTCACAAATGCTGTACAGTATTGTAGTACCAGAGTGGTATACTGTACTGTAGTACCAGAGTGGTATACTGTATTGTAGTACCAGTGGTATACTGTACTGTAGTACCAGAGTGGTATACTGTACTGTAGTACCAGAGTGGTATACTGTATTGTAGTACCAGTGGTATACTGTATTGTAGTACCAGAGTGGTATACTGTATTGTAGTACCAGGGTGGTATACTGTACTGTAGTACCAGAGTGGTATACTGTACTGTAGTACCAGAGTGGTATACTGTACTGTAGTACCAGAGTGGTATACTGTACTGTAGTACCAGAGTGGTATACTGTACTGTAGTACCAGAGTGGTATACTGTATTGTAGTACCAGAGTGGTATACTGTACTGTAGTACCAGAGTGGTATACTGTATTGTAGTACCAGAGTGGTATACTGTATTGTAGTACCAGAGTGGTATACTGTACTGTAGTACCAGAGTGGTATACTGTACTGTAGTACCAGAGTGGTATACTGTATTGTAGTACCAGAGTGGTATACTGTATTGTAGTACCAGAGTGGTATACTGTATTGTAGTACCAGAGTGGTATACTGTATTGTAGTACCAGAGTGGTATACTGTATTGTAGTACCAGGGTGGTATACTGTACTGTAGTACCAGAGTGGTATACTGTACTGTAGTACCAGAGTGGTATACTGTATTGTAGTACCAGGGTGGTATACTGTATTGTAGTACTAGAGTACACTCCACTGGCTTCCAGTTGAAGCTCGCATCTGCTACAAGACCATGGTGCTTTCCTACGGATCTGTGAGGGGAAAGGCACCTCCGTACCTTCAGGCTCTGATCAGGCCCTACACCCAAACAAGGGCACTGCGTTCATCCACCTCTGGCCTGCTGGCCCCCCTACCTCTGTGGAAGCACAGTTCCCACTCAGCCCAGTCAAAACTGTTCGCTGCTCTGGCACCCCAATGGTGGAACAAGCTCCCTCACGATGCCAGGACAGCGGAGTCAATCACCACCTTCCGTAGACACCTGAAACCCCAACTCTTTAAGGAATACCTGGGATAGGATATGATATAGTAATCCTCCAATTTGTAAGTCGCTCTGGATAAGAGCGTTTGCTAAATGACGTAAATGTAAATGTAGAGTGCTATACTGTACTGTAGTACCAGACGATGCCACTTCAAAAGCACAAACGTCTCTGCCACTGTGGTTGAGACCCAATCATTTTCTAAGGGTACGCTTTTATACCTGTGGACGATACAGTACACTATTGGCTCTTTTGAGGTACGGACAGCAAGGGTACAATTATGTACCTAAAACTAAAGGTACAAAGGACGTGCCTTATAGGGTAACACAGGGTCATCTTGTTCCTGACCATGTAAACTGACCAGCCTGTAATAGGGCAAGGTTTAGCAACATGGCTGGCTTCAAAGTACAAAGACGTCTTAAAAAGGAAAGAGAAAATGGCTTTTGGATTAGACAAGTGGTTGGGCCGCCTGCTATTTTAAAGTGTTCCCGTTCCGTGCCTATCGAATAAAACCCTGAGCATTAGGAGTGACTATGCATCATAATCATATAGAATAATCTGTTACAACCCCTTACAATTCAATACCTCTCCAATTATATTGAGAAACGAATTATTTGAATGCGGAACAGAACAGTCAGTGTTCATTTGATTGACTGGTTTCCCTTGGCGAACACTTTATGATTGATTGACTTGGTCCGTGTTGAGGTAATATCATGATCTCAACTGCTTTACACCCACATTGATTTATAGACTCATTGCTATGCAGAGAGCGAGAGAGAGAATGTGAGAAAGTTCTCAAAGAAGAAAGTGCTTTGAAAGATGGTTGGAAAAGTTTTCCTGAAAGGTGTCCTGAATGTACCAGGGGGTAATCTATCTTACCGTGCATGAAAAAACACCATTCCTTCTCATCATGTCAAAATGTTATGAATGTATTAATTTAACTGAACTAGAAAGTCAGTTGAGATTGATTACAAAATGCAAAAGTGTCTATTTTATGACCTTTCGGGATATAATTTGATACAAAACATACATGATTTAAGGGACTTAATAAACGTCTAGTGAATAGCTGCGATTCCCCTTGATTTTTCTCCTTTGAGTGAAATAGATGTTTCTATTAAATGTCTCAGAAAGTTGATGTGAGCGCTCAATCGGGCAGCACAAGTAAAAGGTCAACCCAAAGATCACACAGGGCGAAGTCTCTCCACCTCTCTCTCTTTCTTGATCTTTCTCGTTCTCTTTTTCTCTCTCCATCGCTGCATCAACAATATGGAGACACCTTAGATGGCTCTCTATCGCGCTCTTTTATTTTCTCTCCCCATCCTTCTCTACCTTCTCTCCACATCTCTCTCTCTCAATATCCCATCACCATCTAACACCATTTTCTGTAAGCCTTCTGAAAAAAGAGAGAAAGAGAGAGAGAGCAAATAAATAGTTATATCATTGCCAGCACATTCCAATGGACTAGAACTGGGTTTTATTCGTTCTAATTTGTCACGTCGTCCTTCCCCAGGTACACAGAACAGCTGTGGTTAGCAGTGGGGGGGTCATCTCTCTATCTCCCTCTATCACGTTCCTCATCCCCATGTGTGTGAGTGTGAAGTTCCAGGATCTGCAGCATCACTGGTCGCATCCCAATCGGCACCCTATTCCCTACATAGTGCACTACTTTTGACCAGGGCCCATAGCGCTCTATAAGGAATATGGTGCCATTAGGGATACATACAGTGAGTCCCGCATTGAGGCTTTGTCACACAGCGCCGTACTGCATTACCAAGCTTTAATGGACCCCCTGATTTGAAATACAAGCTGTATTTACACTAGGTTATGTGTGAAAGTCGTGGCGAAGGACGACGGGCGATGAGAGGGAAAGTCTGGTGAGACACGGTGAAAAAGTGGCTGGATGCTAATGTATACAATTAGTGTGATGGAGGACAGGGAGACAGGAAAGAAAAAGAGAGGGAGAGAAAGAGAGAGAGAGAGACATAGAAAGCGAGAGAGAGCGAGAGAGACAGAGAGAGAGCGCGAGAGAGAGAGAGACAGAGAGAGAGCAAGAGAGACAGAGAGAGCGAGAGAGGCAGAGAGAGGCAGAGAGAGAGAGAGAGAGAGAGAGGGACAGAGAGAGAGAGACAAAGAGAGACAGAGAGAGAGAGACAGAGAGAGCGAGAGAGCGAGAGAGGCAGAGAGAGAGAGCGAGAGAGAGAGCGAGAGACAGAGAGACAGAGAGAGAGACAGAGAGAGAGAGTCAAAGAGAGACAGAGAGAGACAGACAAAGAGAGAGAGCGAGAGACAGACAAAGAGAGAGAGCGAGAGAGAGAGGATGAATGATGATTGATTGATGGGTATCTTCCATTGATCTATATGTGTTTGAAGGGTCGACAACACTTTTTCCTCACAAGGCGCCTGACTACTCTGGACCCATATACAACGCCGCATAATGTTGCTTCATTAAGCGAAGAGTTACAGTATACAGCTTGTTCCTTCATAGTTCAGAACACTGCACGACAGCAGCCAGCCATAAACCATGATGTAATACCCTTCACACAGAGTCTGTATTCCCCTTACTGTTCAACACCAACCCCCCAACCTCCTGGATGACTAGAAGTTATTAAGGTGCCTCACCTTCTACAGATTGTTCCATTTTTCTGACGGTTTGCTGTTTTGATTATCAGAGTGAAATCTCAAACAAGGCTAAATCAGTACTATACAACTATATTGGGATCTATGCTTTCGGAATACATCTTTTCTCTGCTCCGCTAGCCAATGAAAAGAGGGAAAAGGAGACAAAGGCGTGCTGTCATAAACCAGTCTGTCCCTTCCTTCGCTCTACATGCCCCTCATTTCCCAGGGGAGAGGGAGAAAAACGCCTTGCTTGGCAGCACCGAAGACTTAACACAAGGCATTTTACAAAGGTACCGGGTAAATCAAGTAGGTGCCTGAGAGAATGTATTACTACAAGTGGAAGTGGAAGATTGAGAGACTGAAGCACGGTTGGGAGGCTGATTATCATATAGAATCCAGAGAGAAAAGGCCTGCGATAAGGCTTAGATAATGGCATGTTTCAGTAACCCTGTAATCGATTTATTCAAGAGGAAGCATTGTTGGTTTCACGTTCAAATTAATGTATTTGTGTGTATTTTTCATACATTTACATTGTAATTGTTGACCCTAAAGGCGCAAAGATATGTTTAGCTTAAAAACGCCAAATTGGTAATGATTGCAAAGAGAACCTGTCTTGTATTAACCTTTTGTAACACAAATAAATGTTTTTTAATTCCCCCATTTTAAAATGTTCACATATTTATAGTAAAATGTGATTGCATGTCTTTCATGTTTTGAACAGTTATTTTGCCAGATTTCATCTATAGCAACTGAAAATGTTCAGTTATTCATTCAAAGTGTTGTGTTTCTGTGATACTCAGAGGCTGAGAAATTGGCGATTGAGCAACATACCGGTACAACCTAAGATGGCCGATGATAGGGGAGCCGGTGGAGTCAGACATTTAGCTCTAACTTTGGAAGGCTATGGGCTGTCATCCCAGTTCCAATTGCATCGAAAATATGACACTCTCAACTTGGTTAAGATACATTGACTGGAATCTAAATATGTATTAAACATGTTGAGTTATTTTTTTATTATAGTGGATGCCATGCCCTCCAGGGGCCAAATCTGTGGTGGCTCCATATCTCGATTTTTTCAGGGTACACTTTTGTTAATTTTTTTAATTTAACATTTCGTTTAAACAGATATTTTATTTTATTTTATTTCACCTTTATTTAACAAGGCAATTCAGTTAAGAACAAATTCTTATTTACAATGACGGCCTACCAAAAGGCAAAAGGCCTCCTGTGGGACGGGGGCTGGTATTAAAAATAAAAATATAGGACAAAACACACATCATGACAAGAGAGACACCACAACACTACATAAAGAGAGACCTAAGATGACAACATAGCACGGTAGCAACACATGACCACACAGCATGGTAGAAACACATGACAACAACATGGTAGCAACACGTCATGGCAGCAACACATGATCACACAGCATGGTAGCAACACATGACAACAACATGGTAGCAACACAACATGGCAGCAACACATGATCACACAGCATGGTAGCAACACAAGATGACAGCAACATGGTAGCAAAACAACATGGTAGCAGAACAACATGGTAGAAAAACAACATGGCAGCAACACATGACCACACAGCATGGTAGCAACACAACATGACAACAACATGGTAGCATCACAACATGGTAGAAAAACAACATGGTAGAAACACAACATGGTAGAAACACAACATGGTAGAAACACAACATAACAATAACATGGTAGAAAAACAACATGGTAGAAAAACAACATGGTAGCAACACATGACCACACAGCATGTTAGCAACACAACATAACAACAACATGGTAGCAACACAACACAACAACAGCATGGTAGAAAAACAACATGGTAGCAACACATCATGGTAGAAACACATGACCACACAGCATGGTAGGAACACAACATAACAACACCATGGTAGCAACACAACATAACAACAACGTTGTAGCAAAACATGGTAGAAAAACAACATGGTAGCAACACATGACCACACAGCATGGTAGCAACACAACATGACAACAACATGGTAGCAACACAACATGGCAGCAGCACAACATGACAGCAGCACAACATGGTAGCAGCACAAAACATGGTACAGGCATTATTGGGCACAGACAACAGCATGAAGGCAAGAAGGTAGAGACAACAATAAATACATGATGCGAAGCAGCCACAACTGTCAGTAAAAGTGTCCAAGACTGCACATCTACCTTTTATCACAAAGTGCTATTAAGTCCACATTTTCAGCTTTGCACAACTAGCACTACTAGTACAATATAAAATGTAGTTGTTGTTTTTCTCGCTAACTAGTTGCTTGACAAAGTCCTGAAATTTCAGAAGGATTAAAAAAAAGTTTTTGACCCCTTGGGGCTTTTAGGATTAATTCTGCTGTTCAAGCAATGAGGCCCTTGGCAGTGAACCCCAATTCAGCTGTTGAACTTTTACAAGAAAATTAAGGTTAATTTGTGACTATATCAATCTATAACAGATTTTTTTGTTATTACTTATAACAAAATAACAGATTTACTTATAATTCCTTGACATGGAAAATGCATGTAATGTTATGTATCAAATCAAAATGTCTCTACCCCATCTCTTCAAAACATATACCACTCTACCTCATCTCTTCAACACACATACCTCTCTAACCATTCTCTTCAACAGACATACCTCTGTACCTCATCTCTTCCACTCACATACCTCTAACCCACCTTTTTAACAGACATACCTCTCTACTTCATCTCTTCAACAGGCATACCTCTCTACTTCATCTCTTCAATACACATTCCTCTCTACCCCATCTCTTCAACAGACATACCTCTCTACCTCATCTCTTCAACAGACACCTCTCTACCTCATCTCTTCAACACACATACCTCTCTAACCATTCACTTCAACAGACATACCTCTCTACCTCATCTCTTCAACAGACATACCTCTATACCTCATCTCTTCAACATACATACCTCTCTACCCCATCTCTTCAACAGATATAACTCTCTACCTCATCTCTTCAACAGACATACCTCTCTACCTCATCTCTTCAACTCACATACCTCTCTACCTCATCTCTTCAACACACATACCTCTCTACCTTGTCTCTTCAACTCACATACCTCTCTAACCCATCTCTTCAACAGATATAACTCTCTACCTCATCTCTTCAACAGACATACCTCTCTACCTCATCTCTTCCACTCACATACCTCTAACCCACCTTTTCAACAGACATACCTCTCTACCTCATCTCTTCAACAGGCATACCTCTCTACTTCATCTCTTCAATACACATTCCTCTCTACCCCATCTCTTCAACAGACATACCTCTCTACCTCATCTCTTCAACAGACACCTCTCTACCTCATCTCTTCAACACACATACCTCTCTAACCATTCACTTCAACAGACATAACTCTCTACCTCATCTCTTCAACAGACATACCGCTCTACCTCATCTCTTCAACACACATACCTCTCTACCTTGTCTCTTCAACTCACATACCTCTCTACCTCATCTCTTCAACAGACATACCGCTCTACCTTGTCTCTTCAACTCACATACCTCTCTAACCCATCTCTTCAACAGATATAAATCTCTACCTCATCTCTTCAACAGACATACCTCGCTACCTCATCTCTTCAACAGACATACCTCTCTAACCCAAATCTCCACATCATTTCTGAAGACACTCGATCTGAGACTTGAGTTTCCTCCTATATAGGAGGAATTTATCCAGTGCTGTGATTTATCCAGTAAATGGGATTCTAACTAATGAATAATAAGTATTTGATATCAATCTGAAACACGGAGACATTTCCTTTATAACTCCGTTCGGAGGGTATTGAAGCTGTAGCTGACTTGACAGCAGAGGAGATCCATCACCAGAATGTTAAGAGAGAACATTTATGTTGAGGAGGCACACAGAGAAAGATAAAGCATGTGTGCCGTGTAAATTACATTTAACTGGGTGATGGAGAGGTTGTATAGAAGTGATCTGATGCTATTCTTGATGGAGCGTATGTTCAGTGATCTGCATATCAAACACCTCTACGGATCTAAATCGGTTTTCTCTCATTTCATACATTCAGTTTAATCGGCTCAAAAGGCAGCACTCACTCACCTGAGATGAATAGTTATTACTAAGTCACGACTAAGTTAGGGATAAGTTAAGTTAGTAAAGTAAGGCTAAGTTACTGCTGATGGTCTTCTATGCACTGATAGTGGACTGCACTACAGATGTAGAAAATAATTTGAGCCAGTTTGCTACAGTAGGAAAATAATACTGCAGCAACAGGAAAGGTAAATAATTATGTGGATTATAATGAATGGACATTTTTGTAAGGGTTGATACATTTTTCATGAATCACAAACTTCACAAGTCTTTTTAAACCTCAAATACTCTACAGGTTTTAAAGTTCTCCAGCAACAGGGTGAACAAATTAAGATCCTACATCTGTAGGTTTTGATTTGTTTCATGATCTAAGATACTTAGTTATTTCAGTAGCATAATATATGTTACAGCGGATCGTGGCTGACATTTGAGCTCGTCAGAGCCAATGACCTAACCAGGAAACAATCTGGTCATGCCATTGGCCTGAGGAAAACTCCTGTCACTGGTCATGTGAACCAGGGGAATCCTCCCTATGCCTTCTAGGATGATAGTGTCATTGACAGCTGGCCATGGCGTCACACCGGCCATGGGATGGAGGTATTTGGGGAGGTGAGGAATGGAGGGATTTGAAAAGGAGAGAAAATGGTCACTGGCCCTCACTGATGGGGAACAGAGGACCAGCCTGAAGGGTTTCCCATCCCTCTAATACCTGTTCACATCTCCTTCATTCATCCATACACTTATTTTTCCCTCTGATTCTCTCTTCTATGTCTTTCCCGGTCATCCCTTTTATCCTCTATCACATCATCTCTTCTCTCCACAGCCTCCTTTCTCTTCTCTCATAGATACTATACACTACATAGCTACTCTTCTTCTCTCATATATACTATACACTACACAGCTACTCTTCTTCTCTCATATATACTATACACTACACAGCTACTCTTCTTCCCTCATATATACTATACACTAGATAGCTACTCTTCTTCTCTCATATATACTATACACTACATAGCTACTCTTCTTCTCTCATATATACTATACACTAGATAGCTACTCTTCTTCTCTCATATATACTATACACTAGATAGCTACTCTTCTTCTCTCATATATACTATACACTACATAGCTACTCTTCTTCTCTCATATATACTATAAACTACATAGCTACACTTCTTCTCTCATATATACTATACACTACATAGCTACTCTTCTTCTCTCATATATACTATACACTAGATAGATACTCTTCTTCTCTCATATATACTATACACTACCAGTGGTGTAAAGTATTTAAGTGAAAATACTTTCAAGTACTACTTAAGTAGTTTTTTAGAGTATCTGTACTTTACTACTTATATTTTTGGCAAGTTGTACTTTTACTTCACCACATTCCTAAAGAAAATAATGTACTTTTTACTCCCTACATTTTCCATAACACCCAGAAGTACTCGTTACATTTTGAATTCTTAGCAGGACAGGAAAATGGTCTAATTCACGTACTTATCAAGAGAACATCCCTGGTCATCCCTACTGCTTCTGATCTGGCAGACTCTCTAAACACACATTCATCTTTTATAAATGATGTCTGAGTGTTGGAGTGTGCCCGTGGCAATGTGTAATATTTAAAAACAAGAACATGGTACTGTCTGCTTTGCTTAATATAAGGAATTTGAAATGATTTATACTTTTACTTTTGATACCTAAGTATATTAGAACCAAATACTTTTAGACTGTTACTCAAGTAGTATTTAATGGGTGACTTTTACTTGAATAACTTTCTATTAAGGTATTTATACTTTTACTAAAGTTTGACAATTTGGTACTTTTTACACCACTGTACACTACACAGCTACATTTCTTCTCTCATATATACTGTACACTACATAGCTACTCTTCTTCTCTCATATATACTATACACTAGATAGCTACTCTTCTTCTCTCATATATACTATACACTACATAGCTACTCTTCTTCTCTCATATATACTATACACTAGATAGCTACTCTTCTTCTCTCATATATACTATACACTACATAGCTACTCTTCTTCTCTCATATATACTATACACTACACAGCTACTCTTCTTCTCTCATATATACTATACACTACATAGCTACTCTTCTTCTCTCATATATACTATACACTAGATAGCTACTCTTCTTCTCTCATATATAGTATACACTACATAGCTAATCTTCTCCTCAATCACCTTTCCTTTCCTTACCCTTCATGTACTCTCCTCCCACTCTTCCTAAGCCATCATGTCCTACCCTTTCCTGCTCTCTCTCACCTCTTCATTTTAATCATCCATGTCCCCTCCTCTCCATCACCTCCATTATCTCCGCTTCCCTGCTTTCTGTTCTCCCTCTTATTCCCTTCATCGTCTTCTCTCTCTTCTCTCCTCTTCCTCCTCTTCTCTCTCTTCTCTCCTCTTCCTCCTCTTCTCTCTCTGCTCTCCTCTTCCTCCGCTTCTCTCTCTGCTCTCCTCTTCCTCCTTATCTCTCTCTGCTCTTCTCTTCCGCCTCTTCCTCCACTTCTTTCTCTGCTCTCCTCTTCCTCCTCTTCTCTCTCTGCTCTCATCTTCTGTCTCTACTCTCCTCTTCTCTCTCCACCCTCCTCTTCTCTCTCCACCCTCCTCTTTTCTCTCTGCTCTCCTCTTCCTCCGCTTCTCTCTCTGCTCTCCTCTTCCTCCTCTTCTCTCTCTGCCCTCCTCTTCTCTCTCATCTTCCCCCTCCCTCCTTCCATCCATGCTGTCTGTCTGTCTGTCTGTCTGTCTGTCTGTCTGTCTGTCTGTCTGTCTGTCTGTCTGTCTGTCTGTCTGTCTGTCTGTCTGTCTGTCTGTCTGTCTGTCTGTCTGTCTGTCTGTCTGTCATTCAGTAGATGTTAAATAAAGTGGAGGTTATGAGGGACAAATTCAAACTACAGAATTATAAATATTTAACTTTCATAGAATCACAAGTGTAATACATCAAAATAAAGCTTAACTTCTTGTTAATTCAGCCACTGTGTCAGATTTCAAAAAGGCTTTACGGCGAAAGCACACCATGCGATTATCTGAGGACAGTGCCCCGCATACAAAACCATGAAAAACATATTTCAACCAGGCAGGTGCGCCACCAAAGTCAGAAATGGCGATATAATAAATGCCTTACCTTTGATGATCTTCTTCTGTTGGCACTCCAGAAGGTCCCAGATACATCACAAATGGTCCTGTTGGTCGATAATGTCCTTCTTTATATCCATAAAAACTCAGTTTAGCTGGCGCACTTCAGTCAATAATCCACCCAGTTTCCCTCCATCAAAATGCATACAAAATGAATCCCAAAAGTTACCAATAAACTTTTCCAAACAATTCAAACAACATTTATAATCAAACCTTAGGTACCCTAATACGTAAATAAACGATAACATTTAAGACGGAGAATCGTTATTGTCTTTACCGGAGAAAAATACCAAAGAACGCGCTCTCTTCCATGCGGTTGGAAACACTACAGCCAAAATGGGAGCCACCTAGAAAAACTACACTTTCTGGCAAATTTTTCCAAAACCCAGCATGAAACTCTTTCTAAAGACTGTTGACATCTATTGGAAGCCCTAGGAACTGCAATCTGGGAGGATTTTGCCTTATAATAAAAGTGACAGCCATTGAAAACAGTGGTAGGCTGAAATTGTTTTTTTTGGGGATGGTTTTTCCTCTGGGTTTCGCCTGCCATATCAGTTCTGTTATACTCACAGACATAATTTTAACAGTTTTAGAAACTTTAGAGTGTTTTCCATCCAAATTATATGCATATCCTAGCTTCTGGGCCTGAGTAACAGGCAGTTTACTTTGGGCACGCTTTTCATCCGGACGTGAAAATACAGCCCCCTACCCAAGAGAGGTTAATAGCCACAGCTGTCCCTGCACTGTGTGTGTGTGTTTGCGCGTGTGTGTGTGTTGTGATGCCTTTCACTGGCGATGGGAGAATCAGCCATAGTGGATGTGTCTCCTGAGCAGTCCTGGAAAGCTGCAGTGATTGACAATGAGTCACATCATGGTGCAGATAATGCTCGTATCCCCTCATGGCATTTCTTATTCTGTTTCTGGAGGGCTGTTCAAGTAACGAATACACACTGAGTCCATTATGGAGCATTCGGCTGTCACCCCAAATCCACAAAACCCGACACAGTAGAGGTGAGAGATAATCAGATGAATAGTCTAGGCAGGTAGCCTGGTGGGTAGGAGTGTTGGGCCAGTAACCAAAAGGTTGCTGGATTGAATCCCTGAGCTGACAAGGTACAAATCTGTTGTTCTGCCCCTGAGCAAGGCAGTTAATCCACTGTTCCCCAAACGTTGAAGACATTGATGTCGATTAAGGCAGCACCTCTCTGATTCAGAGGGGTTGGGTTAAATCAGTTGAAAGCATTCAGTTGTACAACTAACTAGGTATCCACCTTTCATTTCAATCAGTAACAATCTTTGTTTGGGTCTGAGAGATGTGTGGGTCTATCAGAGTGTGTTTCCCTCAATATATTATACATTACAGAGGAGGGTCTTACTGCTGACTTCTTCCACCCTCTGTGGCTTTGTCAATCTCTGTGCACATACGTGTGTGTGGATACTTCTTTGCATGTGTGTGTGTGTGTGAAGGCGTGTGTGCATTCGCGGCGCTTGTGTGTGTTTTGATCTGTTTGGGCTGCCTTGGAAGTTGTGACCACTGTGCATCTTAAATCATCCGACGTCATGGGATACAGGCAACAAATACCGCCTGGTTTGACTGGCAGAAACACAGTCATTAGAGAGAAAGCAGCAGATGCAGGCTGACAGGGTGAGACAGCAGAGACAGCAGAGACAGCAGAGACAGGCTGAGACAGCAGAGACAAGCTGACAGGCTGAGAAAGTCTGAGACATCAGAGACAGGCTGACAGGCTGAAACAGCAGAGACAGGCTGACAGGCTGAGACAGGCTGACAGGCTGAGACAGGCTGACAGGAGGAGACAGCAGAGACAGCAGAGGCAGGCTGAGACAGCAGAGACAACAGAGGCAGGCTGAGACAGCAGAGACAGCAGAGGCAGGCTGACAGGCTGAGACAGCAGAGACAGGCTGACAGGTTGAGACAGGCTGACAGGCTGACAGGCTGAGACAGAAGAGACAGGCTGACCGGCTGAGACAGCAGAGACAGGCTGACAGGCTGAGACAGCAGAGACAGGCTGACAGGCTGAGACAGCAGAGACAGGCTGACAGGCTGAGACAGCAGAGACAGGCTGACAGGCTGAGACAAGGCTGAGACAGGCTGACAGGCTGAGAAAGTCTGAGACATCAGAGACAGGCTGACAGGCTGAAACAGCAGAGACAGGCTGACAGGCTGAGACAGGCTGACAGGCTGAGACAGGCTGACAGGAGGAGACAGCAGAGACAGCAGAGGCAGGCTGAGACAGCAGAGACAACAGAGGCAGGCTGAGACAGCAGAGACAGCAGAGGCAGGCTGACAGGCTGAGACAGCAGAGACAGGCTGACAGGTTGAGACAGGCTGACAGGCTGACAGGCTGAGACAGAAGAGACAGGCTGACCGGCTGAGACAGCAGAGACAGGCTGACAGGCTGAGACAGGCTGAGACAGGCTGAGACAGGCTGACAGGCTGAGACAGCAGAGACAGGCTGACAGGCTGAGGCAGCAGAGACAGGCTGACAGGCTGAGACAGCAGAGACAGGCTGACAGGCTGAGACAGCAGAGACAGGCTGACAGGCTGAGACAGGCTGAGACAGGCTGACAGGCTGAGACAGCAGAGACAAGCTGACAGGCTGAGACAGCAGAGACAGGCTGACAGGCTGAGACAGCAGAGACAGGCTGACAGGCTGAGACAGGCTGACAGGATGAGACAGGCTGACCGGCTGAGACAGCAGAGACAGGCTGACCGGCTGAGACAGCAGAGACAGGCTGACCGGCTGAGACAGCAGAGACAGGCTGACAGGCTGAGACAGCAGAGACAGGCTGACAGGCTGAGACAGCAGAGACAGGCTGACAGGCTGAGACAGCAGAGACAGGCTGACAGGCTGAGACAGGCTGACAGGCTGAGAAAGCAGGGACAGGCTGACAGGTTGAGACTAGAGGTCGACCGACTATGATTTTTCAACGCCGATACCGATTATAGGAGGACCAAAAACAGCCGATACCGATTGATCGGGCAATTTTTTTATTATTTATTTGTAATAATGACAATTACAACAATACTGAATGAACACTTATTTTAACTTAATTTAATACATCAATAAAATCTATTTAGCCTCAAATAAATAATGAAACATGTTCAGTTTGGTTTAAATAATGCAAAAACAAAGTGTTGGAGAAGAAAGTAAAAGTGCATTATGTGCCATGTAAGAAAGCTAACGTTTAAGTTCCTTGCTCAGAACATGAGAACATATGAAAGCTGGTGGTTCCTTTTAACATGAGTCTTCAATATTCCCAGGTAAGAAGTTTTAGGTTGTAGCTATTATAGGCTTTATAGGACTATTTCTCTCTATACGATTTGTATTTCATATACTTTTGACTATTGGATGTTCTTATAGGCACTTTAGTATTGCCAGTGTAACAGTATAGCTTCCGTCCCTCTCCTCGCTCCTACCTGGGCTCAAACCAGGAACACACCGACAACAGCCACCCTCGAAGCAGCGTTACCCATGTAGAGGAACGGGAACAACTACTCCAAGTCTCAGAGCGAGTGACGTTTGAAACGCTATTAGCGCGCACCCGCTAACTAGCTAGCCATTTCACACCGGTTACACCAGCCTCATCTTGGGAGTTGACAGGCTTGAAGTCATGACGGCGCAATGCATTGTGAAGAGCTGCTGGCAAAATGCAGTAAAGTGCTCTTTGAATGAATGCTTACGAGCCTGCTGGTGCCTACCATTGCTCAGTCAGACTGCTCTATCAAATCATAGACTTAATTATAACATAATAACACACAGAAATACGAGCCTTAGGTCATTAATATGGTCGAATCCGGAAACTATCACGTTTATTCTTTCAGTGAAATACGAAACCGTTCCATATTTTATCTAACGGGTGGCATCCATAAGTCTAAATATTCCTGTTACATCGCACAACCTACAATGTTATTTCATAGTTACGTAAAATTCTGGCAAATTAGTTAGCAACGAGCCAGGCGGCCCAAACTGTTGCATATACCCTGATTCTGCGCGCAATGAATGCAAGAGAACTGACACAATTTCACCTGGTTAATATTGCCTGCTAACCTGGATTTCTTTTAGCTAAATATGCAGGTTTAAAAATATATACTTCTGTGTATTGATTTTAAGAAAGGCATTGATGTTTATGGTTAGGTACAGTCGTGCAACTATTGTGCTTTTTTCGCAAATGCGCTTTTGTTAAATCATCCCCCGTTTGGCGAAGTCGGCTATCTTTGTTAGGAAGAAATAGTCTTCACAGTTCGCAACGAGCCAGGCGGCCCAAACTGCTGCATATACCCTGACTCTGTTTGCAAGAGAAGTGACACATTTTCCCTAGTTAAAAGAAATTCATGTTAGCAGGCAATATTAACTAAATATGCAGGTTTAAAAATATATACTTGTGTATTGATTTTAAGAAAGACATTGATGTTTATGGTTAGGTACACGTCGGAGCAAAGACAGTCCTTTTTCGCGAATGCGCACCCCATCGATTATATGCAACGCAGGACAGGCTAGATAAACTAGTAATATCATCAACCATGTGTAGTTAACTAGTGATTATGATTGATAGTTTTTCATAAGAAAAGTTTAATGCTAGCTAGCAACTTACCTTGGCTTCTTACTGCATTCGCGTAACAGCCAGGCTTCTCGTGGAGTGCAACGTAAAGCAGGTGGTTAGAGTGTTGGACTAGTTAACATAAGGTTGCATCCCCAAGCTGACAAGGTAAAAATCTGTCGTTCTGCCCCTGAACAAGGCAGTTAACCCACCGTTCCAAGGCCGTCATTGGAAATAAGAATGTGCTCTTAATTGACTTGCCTAGTTAAATAAAGGTTAAAAAAAATAATAAATCCGATTACCGATTGTTATGAAAACTTGAAATCAGCCCTAATTAATCGGCCATTCCGATTAATCGGTCAACCTCTAGTTGAGACAGCAGAGACAGGCTGACAGGCTGAGACAGCAGAGACATGCTGACAGGCTGAGACAGCAGAGACAGGCTGACAGGCTGAGACAGCAGAGACATGCTGACAGGCTGAGACAGCAGAGACAGGCTGACAGGCTGAGGCAGCAGAGACAGGCTGACATGCTGAGACAGCAGAGACAGGCTGACAGGCTGAGACAGCAGAGACATGCTGACAGGCTGAGACAGCAGAGACAGGCTGACAGGCTGAGGCAGCAGAGACAGGCTGACATGCTGAGACAGCAGAGACAGGCTGACATGCTGAGACAGCAGAGACAGGCTAACAGGCTGAGACAGCAGAGACATGCTAATAGGCTGAGGCAGCAGAGACAGGCTGACATGCTGAGACAGCAGAGACAGTCTGAGACAGCAGAGACAGGCTGAGACAGGCTGAGACAGCAGAGACATGCTGACAGGCTGAGACGGCAGAGACAGGCTGACAGGCTAAGGCGGCAGAGACATGCTAAGGTGGCAGAGACAGGCTGACAGGCTGAGACAGCAGAGACATGCTGACAGGCTGAGACAGCAGAGACAGGATGACAGGCTAAGGCAGCAGAGACAGGCTGACAGGCTGACAGGCTGAGACAGGCTGACAGGCTGAGACAGCAGAGACAGGCTGACAGGCTAAGGCAGCATAGACAGGCTGACAGGCTGAGGCAGCAGAGACAGGCTGAGACAACAGATTAGGACAACAGAGAAGCATAATGCATAACAATCTCATACTGTATAACCAACATAGATTTAATTTGACTGACAGCAACAGTCACCAGTAGAGACATCTGGCTATTTCCAAAAGCTATAAATCATCTCTGTGCTTATTGATACAACATAGTGATATTGAATTGACAGGGTATTCATTTTATCTCGCGTGGACAAACAGAAATTGTACCGTTGATCTGTCATGAAACAACAAGGTGAGTGAAATAAACAGCAGCATTAGTTCTGGTGCTTGGTTCTTTCGTCACTTATTTGGACAAATCACGATCTCGCAGGTGTTAGTATCTTTTGAATTTTGGAAGGGGAGGGGAAATTTGGCCCATAGACTTGCCCAAAACTTAAAAAGAGAGTGGGTGGAGCTTTTTGTTCCGATCCTCATTCCATTTCTGCTCTTAACACGTATGGATCCAAAACTTAATCGAGCATCTGACCAATGCGACTTTAGTTCTGGGTTAACCGAGATGAGTATTAATTATACTGTAAGAAATGACCAGTCCATTAGTATAGACATAATGTACACCGTTCTAGATAATACATTAATATGTTTACTTTAGTAGTCCTAAACCAACATCTACCAGCACCCACAGTCTTCCTTCGCATCTTGACTCTATCTGTTCTGGCAGTAGCTTAACTCTGACGGACAACCCTCTAGAGCCCAGTGCTGGCAGCCTGGCAGACACTCCCCCATCATCATCACAATTCAATGGGTCATAATGCTCCACAGCAGAATGCCTTGTACTGATTTAATAAAAACACAGAAACCAATCATAATGCAAAACTGCATTTATTGGGCCAATCACAATGCAGAACTCCATCTACTGATCCAATCACTCCATCTGTTGGTCCAGCCAAAACAGCCCATCGCCCCAAACTCATCCAATCAAAACAGCCCATCATGGTTCCTCCAATACTGTCTCATCTCTAAGGATCTTTAATGCAAATTGTCCCTTTGCTAGTCCTTCTAGTGCCTCTGTAGCAGAAACAAGCTGGCAAAGTGCTATTGGATATCAATTTTCCCCCAATAAAGTGCAGGTTGCAAATCGGCTGCACCCTCGTGGATCATCTCTGTGTTGTTTAATTGGGTTTCGATCAGAGACTGTCACTCGGAGAAGCATTCACTGCCTGCCAGACACACACACACACACACACACACACACACACACACACACACACACACACACACACACACACACACACACACACACACACACACACACACACACAATATATACCTGACAATTAGCAGTGGCCAGAGATTCTGAAGAGGCTTAACGGAAGTATTACGTTAAAAGTGCTGAAAGGGTTTTGGACACAGACACTGTAGCTCAGAAAACCTGTAATTGATGAATCCTACTTGTCTCTGAGTGGCAAGACTCCAGTCTTGCTGGAGAAACCTCTAATTTGTTAAGCAATGAAAACGAAAGCTTAAACTATGATTGTTGGAAACCGAAGTGGATATTAAACACGACTTTTAGAGAGAGAAGAAAACGGAGAGTTGAATTATCATCAACTGTGTAGCAAAAGAAGACAGTGAAAACACTTCAATGAAAAACATAAGCTGGTGAACACTCAGTGAAAATCATTTAGTGTAGAGCTGCTGATTAATGGGTGAATAAACTGGAAGCAGTGACAATAAAGAGAGTTGCACACTCTATATATACATATATATATATAAACTCTCAGTAATTTATTGGGTAAAAAAACACTAACGTTTCGGCACCCCTGTGCCTTCTTCAGGGTGATGTCATGAATGCTTGAACCAGGTTATGTAGACAGACAGTGCAATTAGTGTAACTAATGACAATAGTGAGGGGTGTGTCGTAATTGCTAGGTTGATCGGAATGATTTGAGCGAAACTGTTAAAAGACAATAGCCCACAGCATATTGAATATATTATGCAATTATTATCATTAGCATAACATTAGCATCAACATACATTATTGTTAAGTTTAATTTCACCTATATATTTAAATATTTCCAATTTAAACAAAAAATTGCATGTAATCTTTTGGTTCAAGCATAATGCATAATAAGCATCATCAACGGGGAACATATTGTGTGTATTCTGATAAGCTGTAGAAAGAATACATTCATTTACAAGACCTGTTCACAGATAATAGATTTGGTCATGAGAAGGGCCTGAGATCAAAGTCAATATTCAGACCACTAGGGGTTACTGTTTTTAAATAGGATGTCCAGTAAGCCTCCCTCTGTAGTAGTAGGATCTCCATGTTACCTCCTCTCCTTGGTAGAGCAACATGCTCAATGCCTGTGTATTTGAGGGAGGAGATGCGATGGTTAGCTTCAACAAAGTGAGCTGCTACTGGATAGTCAACGTTCTTACCCCTGATTGAGCTGCGGTGTTCAGCTATGCGTTGTTTTAATTGTCTTTTCGTTTGTCCTATGTAGGCTTACCCACATGAACAGGTGATGAGATAGATTACTCCCTTGGTCTTGCATGAGATGATACCCCTAACAGGGAATTTTCAAGCTGTATGTTGGTGTCTGAAGAAGGATATTTTTGTAGTGCTATTGCACTGTGCGCATGAGCCACATTTGTAGTTCCCATTAGCAATGGGTGTCAAGGGTGTTTGAGTGGGCCAGGGGGCAGGTCAGATCTCACCAATATCTTCAATATTGCGACCACGTTTACAGACCACCAGTGGGGGTTACTTGAAGACGTGTGCATTTTTTTCGCCTGATTGCAGAATATGCTAATGATTTTTCAGGATTACATTTTCTCTGAACACTTGGTGTACTTAGTGCAAAACACTGTTTTGCGTTGTTTTTCTTCTTTGGTATAGTTTTTAGCAATTTTTCTCTTGGTTTTTGATATATACTGCTCAAAAAAATAAAGGGAACACTAAAATAACACATCCTAGATCTGAATGAAAGAAATAATCTTATTAAATACTTTTTTCTTTACATAGTTGAATGTGCTGACAACAAAATCACACAAAAATAATCAATGGAAATCCAATTTATCAACCCATGGAGGTCTGGATATGGAGTCACACTCAAAATTAAAGTGGAAAACCACACTAAAAGGCTGATCCAACTTTGATGTAATGTCCTTAAAACAAGTCAAAATGAGGCTCAGTAGTGTGTGTGGCCTCCACGTGCCTGTATGACCTCCCTACAACGCCTGGGCATGCTCCTGATGAGGTGGCGGATGGTCTCCTGAGGGATCTCCTCCCAGACCTGGACTAAAGCATCCGCCAACTCCTGGACAGTCTATGGTGCAACGTGGCGTTGGTGGATGGAGCGAGACATGATGTCCCAGATGTGCTCAATTGGATTCAGGTCTGGGGAACGGGCGGGCCAGTCCATAGCATCAATGCCTTCCTCTTGCAGGAACTGCTGACACACTCCAGCCATATGAGGTCTAGCATTGTCTTGCATTAGGAGGAACCCAAGGCCAACCGCACCAGTATATGGTCTCACAAGGGGTCTGAGGATCTCATCTCGGTACCTAATGGCAGTCAGGCTACCTCTGGCGAGCACATGGAGGGCTGTGCGGCCCCCCAAAGAAATGCCACCCCACACCATGACTGACTCACCGCCAAACCGGTCATGCTGGAGGATGTTGCAGGCAGCAGAACGTTCTCCACGGCGTCTCCAGACTCTGTCACGTCTGTCACGTGCTCAGTGTGAACCTGCTTTCATCTGTGAAGAGCACAGGGCGCTAGTGGCGAATTTGCCAATCTTGGTGTTCTCTGGCAAATGCCAAACGTCCTGCACGGTGTTGGGCTGTAAGCACAACCCCCACCTGTGGACGTCGGGCCCTCATACCACCCTCATGGAGTCTGTTTCTGACCGTTTGAGCAGACACATGGACATTTGTGGCCTGCTGGAGGTCATTTTGCAGGGCTCTGGCAGTGCTCCTTCTGCTCCTCCTTGCACAAAGGCGGAGGTAGCGGTCCTGCTGCTGGGTTGTTGCCCTCCTACGGCCTCCTCCACGTCTCCTGATGTACATGTACTGGCCTGTCTCCTAGTAGCGCCTCCATGCTCTGGACACTACGCTGACAGACACAGCAAACCTTCTTGCCACAGCTCGCATTGATGTGCCATCCTGGATGAGCTGCACTACTTGAGCCACTTGTGTGGGTTGTAGACTCCGTCTCATGCTACCACTAGAGTGAAAGCACCGCTAGCATTCAAAAGTGACCAAAACATCTGCCAGGAAGCATAGGAACTGAGAAGTGGTCTGTGGTCTCCACCTGCAGAACCACTCCTTTATTGGGGGTGTCTTGCTAATTGCCTATAATTTCCACCTGTTGTCTATTCCATTTGCAAAACAGCATGTGAAATTTCTTGTCAATCAGTGTTGCTTCTTAAGTAAACAGTTTGATTTCACAGAAGTGTGATTTACTTGGAGTTACATTGTGTTGTTTAAGTGTTCCCTTTATTTTTTTGAGCAGTGTATTTTCATCATTGGCAACTTCAAGAGTTTTGTCCTTGTAGCCTCTCATTTTGAATGTATCTGCTACTTTCTTAGCTTTGCTGTCAAAATCTGTCTGGTGGCCACAGATTGGTTTAACCCTGCATAACAGGCTATATGGTGACCATTCTTGATGGGAAGAGGATGCATACTATCCGCACATACAGTGAGGGAAAAAAGTATTTGATCCCCTGCTGATTTTGTACGTTTGCCCACTGACAAAGAAATTATCAGTCTATCATTTTAATGGTAGGTTTATTTGAACAGTGAGACACAGAATAACAACAAAAAAATCCAGAAAAACGCATGTCAAAAATGTTATAAATTAATTTGTATATTAATGAGGGAAATAAGTATTTGACCCCCTCTCAATCAGAAAGATTTCCGGCTCCCAGGTGTCTTTTATACAGGTAACGAGCTGAGATTAGGAGCACACTCTTAAAGGGAGTGCTCCTAATCTCAGTTTGTTACCTGTATAAAAGACACCTGTCCACAGAAGCAATCAATCAATCAGATTCCAAATTCTCCACCATGGCCAAGACCAAAGAGCTCTCCAAGGATGTCAGGGACAAGATTGTAGACCTACACAAGGCTGGAATGGGCTACAAAACCATCACCTAGCAGCTTGGTGAGAAGGTGACAACAGTTGGCGCGATTATTCGCAAATGGAAGAAACCCAAAAGAACTGTCAATCTCCCTCGGCCTGGGGCTCCATGCAAGATCTCACCTTGCGGAGTTGCAATGATCATGAGAATGGTGAGGAATCAGCCCAGAACAACACGGAAGGATCTTGTCAATGATCACAAGGCAGCTGGGACCATAGTCACCAAGAAAACAATTGGTAACACACTACGCCGTGAAGGACTGAAATCCTACAGCGCACGCAAGGTCCCCCTGCTCAAGAAAGCACATATACATGTCCGTCTGAAGTTTGCCAATGAACATCTGAATGATTCAGAGGACAACTGGGTGAAACTGTTGTGGTCAGATGAGACCAAAATGGAGTTCTTTGGCATCAACTCAACTCGCCGTGTTTGGAGGAGGAGGAATGCTGCCTATGACCCCAAGAACACCACCCACCACCATCAAACATGGAGGTGGAAACATTATGCTTTGGGGGTGTTTTTCTGCTAAGGGGATAGGACAACTTCACCGCATCAAAGGGACGATGGACGGGGCCATGTACCGTCAAATCTTGGGTGAGAACCTCCTTCCCTCAGCCAGGGCATTGAAAATGGGTCGTGGATGGGTATTCCAGCATGACAATGACCCAAAACACACGGCCAAGGCAACAAAGGAGTGCCTCAAGAAGAAGCACATTAAGGTCCTGGAGGGGCCTAGCCAGTCTCCAGACCTTAATCCCATAGAAAATCTGTGGAGGGAGCTGAAGGTTCGAGTTGCCAAACGTCAGCCTCGAAACCTTAATGATATGGAGAAGATCTGCAAAGAGGAGTGGGACAAAATCCCTCATGAGATGTGTGCAAACCTGGTGCCCAACTACAAGAAACGTCTGACCTCTGTGATTGCCAACAAGGGTTTTGCCACCAAGTACTAAGTAATGTTTTGCAGAGGGGTCAGATAGTTATTTCCCTCATTAATATGCAAATCAATTTATAACATTTTTGACATGCATTTTTCTGGATTCTTTTGTTGTTATTCTGCCTCTCACTGTTCAAATAAAGCTACCATTAAAATTATAGACTGATCATTTCTTTGTCATTGGGCAAACGTACAAAATCAGCAGGGGATCAAATACTTTTTTCCCTCACTGTAGCAAGGTATT
Organism: Salmo trutta; assembly: GCF_901001165.1. Lineage (NCBI taxonomy): Eukaryota > Metazoa > Chordata > Actinopteri > Salmoniformes > Salmonidae > Salmo > Salmo trutta. The sequence continues at coordinate 50,440,145 of NC_042958.1, forward strand.
GCGGTCTGTGGGCTTTGTGTATCAGTTTGTGTGTAATGCATCATTCTCCATAAGTCCAGGTAGTTTATTTTTCTCATCAGTCTGCATGGTGAATTTGAGATATTCAGAGCTCTCATTTAACAGAGTTTGGAATTCATTTAGTTCCTGCTGACTTCCTTCCCAGAGAACAAAGACATCATCTACAGCTGAAGTCGGAAGTTTACATACACCTTAGCCAAATACATTTAATCTCAGTTTTTCACAATTCCTGACATTTATTCATTGTAAAAATGCCCTGTCTTAGGTCAGTTAGGATCACAACTTTATTTTAAGAATGGGAAATCTCAGAATAATAGTAGAGAATGATTTATTTCAGCTTTTATTTCTTTCATCACATTCCTAGTGGGTCAGAAGTTTACATACACTCAATTAGTATTTGGTAGCATTGCCTTTAAATTGTTTAACTTGAGTCAAACGTTTAGGGTAGCCTTCCACAAGCTTCCCACAATAAGTTGGGTGAAGTTTGGCCCATTCCTCCTGACAGACCTGGTGTAACTGAGTCAGGTTTGTAGGCCTCCTTGCTCGCACACGCTTTGTCAGTTCTGCCAACAAATGTTCTATGGGATTGAGGTCAGGGCTTTGTGATGGCCACTCCAATACCTTGACTTTGTTGTCCTTAAGCCATTTTGCCACAACTTTGGAAGTATGCTTGGGGTCATTGTCCATTTGGAAGACCCATTTGCAACCAAGCTTTAACTTCCTGACTGATGTCTTGAGATGTTGCTTCAATATATCCACATAATCTTCCTCCCTCATGATGCCATCTATTTTGTGAAGTGCACTAGTCCCTGCTGCAGCAAAGCACCCCACAATATGATGCTGCCACCCCCGTGCTTCACGGTTTGAATGCTGTTCTTCGGCTTGCAAGCCTCCCCCTTTTTCCTCCAAACATAACGATGGTCATTATGGCCAAACAGTTCTGTTTTTGTTTCATCAGACCGGAGGACATTTCTCCAAAAAGTATGATCTTTGTTCCCATGTGCAGTTGCAAACCGTAGTCTGCCTTTTTTTGTGGTTTTGGAGCAGTGGCTTCTTTCTTACTGAGCTGCCTTTCAGGTTATGCCGATATAGAATTTGTTTTACTGTTGATATAGATAGGTTTGTACCTGTTTCCTCCAGCATCTTCACAAGGTCCTTTGCTGTTGTTCTGGGATTGATTTGCACTTTTCGCACCAAAGTACGTTCATCTCTAGGAGACAAAACGCGTCTCCTTCCTGAGCCATATGACAACTGCGTGGTCCCATGGTGTTTATACTTGCGTACTATTGTTTGTACAGATGAACGTGGTACCTTCAGAAGTTTGGAAATTGCTCCCAAGGATAAACCAGACTTGTGGAGGTCTACAATTTTTTTCTGAGGTCTTGGCTGATTTCTTTTGATTTTCTCATGATGTCAAGCGAAGAGGCACTGAGTTTGAAAGTAGGCCTTGAAATACATCCACAGGTACACCTCCAATTGACTCAAATGATGTCAATTAGCTTATCAGAAGCTTCTAAAGCCATGATGTCATTTTATGGAATTTTCTGAGCTGTTTAAAGGCACAGGTCAACTTAGTGTATGTAAACTTCTGACCCACTGGAATTGTGATACAATGAATTATAAGTGAAATAATCTGTCTGTAAACAATAGTTGGAAAAATTACTTGTGTCATGCACCACAAGTGCCAAAACTACAGTTTGTTAACAAGAAATTTGTGGAGTGGTTGAAAGACAAGTTTTAATGACTCCATTCTTAGTGTATGTAAACTTCCAACTTCAACTGTATGCATCTCTTCCATAGAACAATTTTAAAAGTAGGGGGTGTGTCTCTGTTTTGTAAATGAGTGCTTCCTCAAATTGTCCCACATATAGGTTTCCATAGTTGGGGGAAAAGGGGAACCCATGGCTACACCCCAAATATGAAGGAAAAGGTCTCACAGATGAAGTAGTTATTGGATAATACCAGTTCAGCGAGTTGCAAGGGGCAATCATTGGATAGAGCAAGGGTAGAGTCTCACTGCTGAAGGAAGAGCTGCAGTGCCTGCAAGCCTCCAGTGTGTGGGATGTTAGTATACAAGCTCTCCACATCAAAAGTGGCCAGCAGGGTGGTATCCTTCCTTAGCCCTCTATCAACGAGATCATGTGACTAGTGTCTTTAACATAAGATGGGAGATTCTCAACCAACTAATATGGTGATCCACATACTTAGAAATGTTTGAGGTCACAGAGTCAATTGCTGCTACAATGGGTCTACCTGGAGGAGGAGACACTTGTTTGTATAATTTAGCGACTGTATAAAAAGTTGGTATCTTAGGAAATTTCACACATAGAAAATCAAATTTGTCCTGATTCCAAACAACTTTCCACTGTGGATGTGATATTGTGCTGGAATTCTAGTGTAGGGTCATGATTCAGTTTGTGATAGAAGTCACCTTTAGATAGTTGTCAGTGACATTCATTCACACAGTCACATTTGTTTTGTATACAAATTCCTCCTCCTTTGTCACATTTTTTATGATAATGGAAAGATCTGACTATAAGTCCTTAAGAGCCATTCTCTCATCTCTACTCGGGTTATGATAGGATTTGTGTTTCTGTTTGTCTTTCAGTAAGTCACCTACATCATTTTCAACAATCCTGCAGAAGGTTTCTATGGATGCATTTCGTTTGGGGGGAGGTACAAATGAACTTTTTGCTCTAAATGTGGTGCTCTCAGAGTTCTCAGGTCCCTCAGCTTGGTTGATGGCTCCATCTTCTGAATGACTCACGGTAGGGCAGGTAAGTCTATTGATTAATGTGGTAGACCTATGTGTATATCTGACTGAGGATGACATTACAAGTGGAGTCCTGTAAGTTTCACTCTTAGCAAAGATCTCACGCAATTTCAGATTACAGAAAAACTTGAATAGATCTATCTGGATGTCAAAGTCATGAATGTATGTTGTAGGTACAAATGATAACTCCTTATTGACAACACTAAGGTGGGCTGGTGTCAGGATCTTACTTGATAAGTTGAAGACATTTAGCTCCTGTTTGATGTATTATAATAATTTATTATGTTTAAGTTGGGCTATAAGACCCCTCCCTCACTACATCTGTAGGGTCCTGGACTACAGATTAGCAATATATATATGCATGATAAGGTTTAATATTGTTCCACAGTTATTTTCTAGTCACTGCTTCTTATAAGAAACGGTCTGAGAGATGTGTGAGTTATTGCAGTCAAAACTGGGTGTCTGTGAGAAAGCGCCTCAAAGCTAAAAGGGATTAATAGACACAGAACCCTGCAGCGGAGTGAAAGAGATGAGAGACAAGTCAGACATACCACAATAAAGCAACTTGGGGAGGTGAAAATTACTGCTGAGCCCTTAGAAAACACTGGAACTATTGTTATCTCCTGCAAGTTTGTATAACTGTATATGCATGGGCTTGATCTCATGAGTAGAAGGTGTTGACGTAGGCAGTTACATCACTAGGGAAAGCATATTAAAGCAACTTGGACCCTTTCCTATTTTGCAGAACTTACTCGGAAACATGCGTGCTATGTTCCCGTTGTCAACTTCTGTCTGCAATTGCATTAATAAAAGGTTTTGGATTGATTTACTTAAAGACATTGTCTGATTATTGATTTCACCAATAAGCAAATGATTGACAAGGAACAAGGAACATACCCCAACACCGGCCAAACCCTCCACTAATCCGGAACACGCTAGGTCAATTGTGCACAGGCGGTCCAGGATCGAACCAGAGTCTGTAGTGACGCCTCTAGCACTGAGATGCAGTGCCTTAGACTGTTGCTCCACTCGGGAGCATTAAATGTCGACAACCATACTGACAGCTTACTGTTTGACACTTCAAAAACCACACTGACAGCTTACTGTTTGACACTTCAACAACCATACTGACAGCTTACTGTTTGACACTTCAAAAACCATACTGACAGCTTACTGTTTGACACTTCAACAACCATACTGACAACTTACTGTTTGACACTTCAACAACCATACTGACAGCTTACTGTTTGTTTCTGTCTACAGCTGGTAATGTGTCTGATTGTATCTCACGTTTGCTCTTGTTCAGCTAAGGAGAGCTGTCTTCCAAGCATCAAATCAAATCAAACTGTATTTGTCACGTGTAGACCTTACCGTGAAATGCTTACTTACACGCCCTTAACCAACAGAACAATACAAGAAGAAAATATTTACCAAATAAACTATAGTAAAAAATATATAAAAAGTAACACAATAACATAACAATAACGAGGCTATATACAGGGGGTACTGGTACTGAGTCAGTGTGCGGGGGTACAGGTTAGGTAATTTGCACATGTAGGTAGGGGTAAAGTGACTATGCATAGATAATATACAGCGAGTAGCAGCAGCGTACAAAACAAATGGAAGGGGGGGTCAATGTAATAGTCCGGTGGCCATTTGATTAGTTGTTCAGCAGTCTTATGGCTTGGGGATAGAAGCTGTTAAGGAGAATTTTGGTCCTGCATTTGGCGCTCCGGTACTGCTTGCCGTGCGGTAGCAGAGAAAACTGTCTGACTTAGGTGACTGGAGTCTCTGACAAATTGATGGGCTTTCCTCTGACAACTCTTGGATTGCAGGAAGCTTGGCCCCAGTGATGTACTGGGCCGTACACACTACCCTCTGTAGCGCCTTATGGTCAGTTGACGAGCAGTTGCCATACCAGGCGGTGATGCAACCGGTCAGGATGCTCTCGATGGTGCAGCTGTAGAACTTTTTGAGGATCTAGGGACTCATGCCAAATATTTTCAGTCTGCCCTCTTCACGACTGTCTTAGTGTGTTTGGACCCTGATAGATCGTTGGTGATGTGGACACCAAGGAACTTGAACTCTCGACCCGATCCACTACAGCCCCATTGATGTTATTGGGGGCTTGTTTGGCCCGCCTTTTCCTGTAGTCCACGATCAGCTCCTTTGTCTTGCTCACATTGAGGGAGAGGATGTTGTCCTGGCCAGTTCTCTGACCTCTTCCCTATAGGCCGTCTCATCGTTGTCGGTGATCAGGCCTACCACTGTTGTGTCGTCAGCAAACTTAATGATGGTGTTGGAGTAGTGTTGGGCCACGCAGTCGTGGGTGAACAACGAGTACACAAGGGGACTAAGTACACACCCCTGAGGTACCACAGTGTTGAGGATCAGCGTGGCAAACGTGTTGTTGCCTACCCTTACCACCTGGGGGCGGCCCGTCAGGAAGTTCAGGATCCAGTTGCAGAGGGAGGTGTTTAGTCCCAGGGTCCTTAACTAAGTGATGAGCTTCGTGGGCACTTTGGTGTTGAAAGCTGAGCTGTCGTTAATGAACAGCATTCTCACATAGGTGTTACTTTTGTCCAGGTGGGAAAGGCCAGTTTGGAGTGCGATTGAGATTGCGTCATCTGTGGATCTGTTGGGGCGGTATGCAAATTGGAGTGGGTCTAGGATATCCGGGAGGATGCTGTTGATGTGAGCCATAACCAGCCTTTCAAAGCACTTCATGGCTACTGAAGTGAGTGCTATGGGGTGGTAATCATTTAGGCAGGTTATCTTCGCTTCCTTGGCCACAGGGACTATGGTGGTATGCTTGAAACATGTAGGTATTACAGACTCAGACAGGGAGAGGTTGAAAATGTCAGTGAAGACACTTGCCAGTTGGACCGCGCATGCTTTGAGTACACATCCTGGTCATCCGTCTGGCTCCACGGCTCTTTAAATGTCGACCAGTTTAAAAGTCGGCTACCGAGAGCATTATCACACAGTCATCCAGAACAGCTAGTGCTCTCATGCATGCTTCAGTGTTGCTTGCCTCGAAGCCAGCATAAGAGGCATTTAGCTCGTCTGGTAGGCTCGCGTCACTGGGCAGCTCGCGTCTGGGTTTCCCTTTGTAGTCGTAATAGTTTTCAAGCCTTGCCACATTCGACGAGCATCAGAGCCGGTGTAGTAGGATTTAATCTTAATTCAGTATTGACGCTTTGCTTGTTTGATGGTTCATCTCAGGGCATAGCTGGTTTTCCTACAGTTGTCCGGATTAGTGTCCCGCTCCTTGAAAGCGGACGCTCTAGCCTTTAGCTCGATGTGGATGTTGCCTGTAATCCATAGCTTCTGGTTGGGATATCTACATACGGTCACTGTGGGGACGACATCATCGATGCACTTATTGATGAAGCCGATTACTGAGGGGGTATACTCCTTAATGTCATTTGATGAATCCCAGATCATATTCCAGTCTGTGATAGCAAAACAGCCCTGTAGAGTAGCATCCGCGTCACCTGACCACTTACGTATTGAGCGAGTCACTGGCACTTCCTGCTTTAGATTTTGCTTGTAAGGAGCATTGTATGCATCTCTGTGTGTGGAGTAAAGGTGGTAAAGAGTTTTTTCACCTCTGGTTGCACATGTGACATGCTGGTAAAAATGTTGTAAAACGGATTTAAGTTTGCCTGCATTAAAGTTCCCGGCCACTAGGAGCGCCGCTTCTGGGTGAGCATTTTCTTGTTTGCTTATGGCCATATAGAGTTGGTTGAGCGCGGTCTTAGTGCCAGTGGTGATAAATAGATGGCTACGAATAATATAGATGAGAACTCTCTTGGTAGATAGTGTGGTCTACAGCTTATCATAAGGTACTCTACCTCAGGCGAGCAATACCTCGAGAATTCTTTAATATTAGACATCGCAGTATATATTTCTCATCTGAGTCGTTAAAGGAAAAAGCTTCTTCCAGTTCGTTCTGATTAATCATCTCCATCTGTCCTTCATCTCCATCTCTCCTTCATTTCCCATCCTTGTCTCTTCCTATCACCCTCACCCACCCTCTCTCACTCTCTTCTTGTCCCTCTCTCTTCCCTCTCCCTGTCCTCTCCATCTCCACTCTCATTAGTTCATGGCTGGAGCACTCAGCGCAACACTTCACACCAGAGAGCCATCAGACGCCTACCAGCTACACAGCAGAGAGACAACCAGCAGGCAGCCAGGCCAGCCGAGTCTCTATCTACCCTGCATCTTGCTCCAGTGGTGCAGGACAGAGAAGGGACATTTTAAAGAGATAGAGGGCGGAGAAAGAGGGGGGTGGAAGGACAAAGAAGGAATAGAAATGACAGTCATAATGACTAATGGATGGAGGGTGAGTGTTAACCAGTCACTTTTATGCAACCACTTTTCTCTCCCTCTATACGCCACAGGTTACCAGATCCACATCACATTTTCTGTCTCCCTGCATGACAACTCAAGGTGGTTCAACCACTGCTTTGGATCTTGCCAGGCCCCCCTCCCTCCTTCCCTCCCTCCCTCCATCCCTCTCTCTCTCCCTTATCCTAACTCATAGCAACCAGCCATTCTTCAAAGGTTTTATCTTCTCTAAAATCACCTTTCAGCAGAAAGGACAACATAATCTGCTGAAATGGGACAAAGAGAAAAGCAGGGGGAAATTACATAAAAACAGAACAATAAATAACAGATAAACAGCTCCATACCCGGCCCAGGCTTCCTAGAATGACCCCGGATGAAGCTAATGATCTATGACCTTTCGTTAACCCATAGTGTGTCAATAAGAGCTGCATCTCAATGCTCTCTGAAAAGATGACCGCACACTGAGTGAATAGGATGGAGTTACCCCTACACACTGATCCAAGGTCAGATTTGTATTCCCCTGCACTCTAATAGTTAATAGTAGGATCTAGGGAGGATGAGCTGATCCTAGATATGTGGCTAGGAGAATCTTCTCCCCAAAGCCGATTAAAAAGAGTCAGAGAAGGGGATACTAATGGTTCTTGTTGACCTTTTGGAAATGCTAAAGCTAATTGGGGTCAGAAAGGGCTCATAAAGGGCAGAATCATTTGCAAAGGTCAGTTATGTGACATAAGGCTACAAAAATGGGATCACGTTAGCATTTATGACCTTACAAAGAGCCCACTTTCCAGAAATGTTCAAAAATTCTGGTCCGGGGGAGTGGACCCATCAGAGTGCGCATTTTTGTACCAACCAAGCACTAGCAAACCCGAAGCAACTAATCAATGAATAATCATTAGCAATCATTAGCAGAATCATACGGTCAAAAACTAAACAAACCCAAAATACCCTGTGGATTCCCAGGACTCTTCCCAGGACCCTCAACGTCTTGCGGGTTTATTTTATTTAAAAAATGTTTTACCCCTTTTTCTCCCCAAATTTCATGATATCCAATTGGTAGTTACAGTTTTGTCCCATCGCTGCAACTCCCCTATGGACTCGGAAGAGGCGAAGGTTGAGAGCCATGCGTCCTCCGAAACACGACCCTGCCAAGCCGCACTGCTTTTTGACACACTGCTCGCTTAACCTGGAAGCCAGCCCCACCTATGTGTTGGAGGAAACACTGTACAACTGGCGACCATGTCAGCATGCGCCCGGCCCGCCACAGGAGTTGCTAAAGTGTGATGGGACAAGGACATCCCGGCCGGCCAAAACCTCCCCTAACCCTGACGACGCTGGGCCAACTGTGCGTCGCCTCATGGGTCTCCCGGTCACAGCCCGGGATAGAATCCGGATCTGCAGTGACGCCTCAAGCACGGCAGTGCCTTATACCGCTGCGCCACTAGGGAGGCCTTGCAGTTGGGTAACAGTAGACACAGAATATCTCCATGCCCCTAGAAATGATTAAAAAAATTAAAATATATATCCTGAGGAATTAGTCAAACCAAATCCTTATAGAAAACGTTGATAGCTACCATTTTATCCGTTAAAATTCAAAGACAACAATTGAAAAGGTAAAATAAAATCCATAAAAACAATACCGACCGAATCCTCCCAGTCTCCGTGCGGTCCTAGTTATAAAAACCACAGTGCATGATCAACTAATTCAGCATTATCTCACCCTTGCGCCGTTTCTTACCCAGTAAATCTCACTTTATTATATCACACTAGCTCCCTTTCTTACCCAGTAAATCTCACTATATTATCTCACCCTAGCTCTCTTTCTTACCCAGTAAATCTCACTCCATTATCTCACCCTAGCTCCATTTCTTACACATTAAATCTCACTCCATTATCTCAACCTAGCTCCGTTTCTTACCCAGTAAAACTCACTTCATTATCTCAACCTAGCTCCGTTTCTTACCCAGTAAATCTCACTTCATTATCTCAACCTAGCTCCCTTTCTTACCCAGTAAATTGCACTTCATTATCTCACCCTAGCTCCCTTTCTTACCCAGTAAATTGCACTTCATTATCTCACCCTAGCTCCCTTTCTTACCCAGTAAATTGCACTTCATTATCTCACCCTAGCTCCCTTTCTTACCCAGTAAATTTCACTTCATTATCTCACCCTAGCTCTCTTTCTTACCCAGTAAATTGCACTTCCTTATCTCAACCTAGCTCTCTTTCTTACCCAGTAAATTTCACTTCCTTTTCTCAACCTAGCTCCGTTTCTCACCCTTTAAATCTCACTTCCTTATCTCACCCTAGCTCCCTAGCTCCCTAGCTCCCTTTCTTTACCCAGTAAATTTAACTTCTTTCAAGTCTCCTTCTTTATCAGCTACTATCAGCACCTCTCTGGCGGAGACCGGCAAGAGAGGGACGTAAAAACGTCTGATTACTCTACCTCCTCCCCTCCCTGGCTCAGGAGGATCATGACTAGCGTATTAGCGGTGCCAGCTGCTGCTGGGTGGTTAGTGGTGCAGGAAGGCCTGTGAGGATAGAGGAGCTGACATTATACTGAACATAAAGCATTCGTCTCTGACAAACACACAGCACACTTCAGTCTCTGACAGTCAACAGCTGTAATAATGTGTGACATGGTCACCTGCAGGTGGAATAAAAAGCATGAAAATGCTTAATTATGCACGCACACACACACCACACACATGTACATGTATACACTTAGAGCTGGGTGATATTGACCAAAATTAATATCGCAATAAATTGACAATTTATTTGCAATAACAATAAATTACAATACATTATTTTGTGGGGAGGTGCTAAAGCTGGGAGATATGGACAAGAAGTCATATTGTGATAAATGCAACTATTTTGCTGGATAACAATAAATACAACGATAATCTTTTTTTTATGGACAGTTACTTTACATTAGCGGCAGCGCTCTAGACAACTTTTTTTCAGTGCAACGAAAGACAACTGAGATGGAATCCTATGATTCAAAAAGTAAGCTATTACATCCTACATATCCAGCGAGCGCATTACTGACATGTTGCTGTGCAACCTGTGAAAATAAGATCCAGAATTATCCGATTTCATTTGTGCTCTTCAGACAATTTGCCGACATCTTTGTGCATGTAAGCTGTATTATTCACCACCTGAGGAAGTGGGAACTGAAAATACTTTAATTCATCTATCCGTAAATGTAGGCTAATGTCCTACAGAAACTTTACAGTGCTAGTCCTAGGCTACTTGATGAGGCCTAATGACTGTAAATGGTGTACTTTGCTCCTCTCCGCGGGCGAATCAAAACCATACGACAGACTCTCCTCTCCGCGGGCGAATCAAAACCATACGACAGACTCTCCTCTCCGCGGGCGAATCAAAACCATACGACAGACTCTCCTCTCCACGAGCGAATCAAAACCATACGACAGACTCTCTTCTCCGCAGGCGAATCAAAACCATACGACAGACTATCCTCTCCGAGGGCGAATCAAAACCATACGACAGACTCTCTTCTCCGCAGGCGAATCAAAACTATACGATAGACTCTCCTCTCCGCGGGCGAATCAAAACCATACGACAGACTCTCCTCTCCACGGGCGAATCAAAACCATACGATAGACTCTCCTCTCCGCGGGCGAATCAAAACCATACGACAGACTCTCCTCTCCACGGGCGAATCAAAACCATACGACAGACTCTCCTCTCCACGGGCGAATCAAAACCATACGACAGACTCTCCTCTCCATGAGCGAATCAAAACCATACGACAGACTCTCTTCTCCGCGGGCGAATCAAAACCATACGACAGACTCTCCTCTCCACGAGCGAATCAAAACCATACAACAGACTCTCCTCTCCGCGGGCAAATCAAAACCATACGACAGACTCTCCTCTCCGCGGGCAAATCAAAACCATACAACAGACTCTCCTCTCCGCGGGCGAATCAAAACCACATGACACACTTTCCTCTCCGCGGGCGAATCAAAACCATACGCCACACTCTCCTCTCCGCGGGCGAATCAAAACCATACTCCAGACTCTCCTCTCCGCGGGCGAATCAAAACCTTACGACACTCTCCTCTCCGCGGGTGAATCAAAACCATATGACACACTCTCCTCTCCGCGGGCGAATCAAAACCTTACGACACTCTCCTCTCCGCGGGTGAATCAAAACCATATGACAGACTCTCCTCTCCGCGGGTGAATCAAAACCATACGACAGACTCTCCTCTCCGCGGGCGAATCAAAACCATATGACACACTCTCCTCTCCGCAGGCGAATCAAAAGCTTATGACACTCTCCTCTCCACGGGCGAATCAAAACCATACGACACACTCTCCTCTCCGCGGGTGAATCAAAACCTTACGACACTCTCCTCTCCACGGGCGAATCAAAACCATACGACAGACTCTCCTCTCCGCGGGTGAATCAAAACCATATGACACACTCTCCTCTCCGCGGGCGAATCAAAACCTTACGACACTCTCCTCTCCGCGGGTGAATCAAAACCATACGACAGACTCTCCTCTCCGCGGGTGAATCAAAACCTTACGACACTCTCCTCTCCACGGGCGAATCAAAACCACTGTCTTTCTCCCGCAATTACATTTTGAGCAACTGTCATGTGCTTGTGCTCCGCAGAATACATCACTTCCTCCGTGCGCACAGTGAGAGGGAGTGAGAGTGGCTCGCTCACACAGCAGCCGACAGTGAAATGGGAACAGGCAGATACTTTCACATAATAGCAGGAATCAAAATAATGCATAGGCTATTACTGTTGACCAGAAAATGGTTTTAGAACAATCTACAGGAACGTCGTGTATCAAAATCACTGAAAATGACCGACGTGCACAAAATGCTACGGTAAGAGGAAGGTAATGTCAGTGTGGGTAGTTGTTGGTTTATCATCCCAGCTCTGCACATACTAATTTAAAAGAACTCATCTGCATGCAACACAACACACACAACTGCTGCGTCATCAAAAGCCCCCAACAGCTCAGCAGAAGAAAAATACAATCTTGGGAAATAATTGTGGTGACGGGTACACATAGAAGGAAATGAACGAGGTAGAAAGAAAGGCCCTTGTAAACCTGCCAGTCAATCAGTGACAAAACAACATCAGCTAGACGACAAGGGCAACAAAAGTCTTGTAAGAATTAAAAACAGCGCCACTGGCAAGGTAGTCGAGGTATGAAAACAGAAAAAATTCAATGTTCTTCACACTTCACACTGGGGAGAAAAAAACTATAGAGTTCAACCTTATAGAAAATAAACATCAGTCTTAACTGTATACAGTACAGTATAGGGATTCTTACCTGGTACGAAGCTCCCCTGAACCACCTCCTTGTATGCCCACCATCCATCATGTATTTTAGGTGCATTTGGCTGAGCTGTCAGAGAGGCAGGAAACAGACAACAATCAGTTGAACGTTCATTTGAGACAAGAGAGACAATATTCGCTCCCGGTGTTCATGTCACCGACTCCTTCGCGGAGATGTTCCGTTATGATCCCCTTCCTTTCTAGCCAACCTTGCTAACCTTCCCAGCTAGAGGCCTCCCTGAAGACAGGCTGAGAACAAACACATCCTCAGGTTATAAATCCTACACACACTTGAACATACACATAATACACACTCACACATACACGCACACACCATGAACGGTATTCCAGGGCGCGTTCTCAGAGCATGCGCAGATAAACTGGCAAACATATCCACGGTCATTTTCAACCTCTCCTTGTCCCAGTCTGTAATCCCCACGTCTTAAAAATGACTACCATTATTCCTGTTCCTAAGAACTCTAAGGCTTCATGCCACAATGACTATCACCCTGTAGCTCTCACATCTGTAATCATGAAGTGCTTTGAAAGGATGGTTATGGCACACATCAACTCCATCATCCCAGACACCCTAGACCCACTCCAATGTGCATACCACCCCAGCAGATCCATAAACGACGCAATCTCAATTGCACTGCACACTGCCCTCACCCACCTAGATAAGAGGAATACCTACAGTACCAGTCAACATTTTGGACACACTGACTCTCTCTCGCCTACTTTTCTTGATTTTTACTATTTTCTACATTGTGGGATAATAGTGAAGACGTCAAAACTATGAAATAACACATATGGAAAAAGTAGTAACAAAAAAAGTATTAAACAAATCAAAATATATTTTATATTTAAAATTCATCAAAGTAGCCACACTGCCTTGATGACAGCTTTGCACACTCTTGGCATTCTCTCAACCAGCTTCATGGGGTAGTCACCTGGAATGCATTTCAAATAACAGGTGTGCCTTGTTATTTGTGGAATTTCCTTCTTAATGTGTTTGAGACAATCAGTTGTGTTGTGACAATGTAGGGGTGGTATACAGAAGATGGCTCTATTTGGTAAAAGACCAAGTCTATATTATGGCAAGAACAGCTCAAAAAAGCAAAGAGAAACGACAGTCCATCATTACTTTAAGACAAGATCAGTCAATCCGGAAGATTTCAAGAACTTTGAAAGTATCTTCAAGTGCTGTTGCAAAAACCATCAAGCGCTATGATGAAACTGGCTCTCATGAGGACCGCCACAGGAATAGAAGATCCAACAGGAATAGAAGATCCACAGTTACCTCTGCTGCAGAGGATGAGTTCATTAGAGTTAACTGCACCTCAGATTGCAGTCCAAATAAATGCTTCACAGATTTCAAGTAACAGACACATCTCAACATCAACTGTTCACAGGAGACTGGTTGAATGGTCGAATTGCTGCAAAAGAAACACTACTAAAGGACACCAATAAGAAGAAGAGACTTGCTTGGGCCAAGAAACACGAGCAATGGACATTAGACCAGTGGAAATCTGTCCTTTGGTCTGATGAGTCCAAATTATATTTTTGGTTCCAACCGATGTGTCTTTGTGAGATGCAGAGTAGGTGAACAGATGATCTCCGCAAGTGTGGTTCCCACCGTGAAGCGTGGAGGAGGAGATGTGATGGTATGGGGGTGCTTTGCTGGTGAAACTGTCTGTGATTTATTTAGAATGCAAGGTACACTTAACCAGCATGGCTACCACAGCATTCTGCAGGGATACGCCATCCCATCTATTTTGAGCTTAGTGGGACTATCATTTGTTTTTCAACTTGGCAATGACCCAACACACCTCCAGGCTGTGTAAGGGCTATTTGACCAAGAAGGAGAGTGATGGAGTGCTGTGTCAGATGACCTGGCCTCCATAATCACCAGATCTCAACCCAAATGAGGTGGTTTGGGATGAGTTGGACTGCAAAGTGAAGGAAATGCAGCCAACAAGTGCTCAGCATATGTGGAAACTCCTTCAAGACTGTTGGAAAAGCTTTCCAGGTGAAGCTGGTTGAGAGAATGGCAAGTGTGCAAAGCTGTCATCAAGGCAAAGGGTGGCTACTTAAAAGAATTTTAAATATAAAATATATTTTGATTTGTTTAACACTTTTTCATTTACTACATAATTCCAGATGTGTTATTTCAAAGTTTAGATGTCTTCGCTACTATTCTACAATGTAGAAAATAGTAAAAATAAAGACAAACCCTTGAATGAGAAGGTGTGCCCAAACTTTTGACTGGTACCGTATGTGAGAATGTTGTTATTGACTACAGCTCAGCGTTCAACGCCATTGTCCCTCCAAGCTCGTCACCAAGCCTAGGACCATGGGACTGAACACCTCCCTCTTCAGCTGGATCCTGGACTTCCTGACGGGCCAACCCCAGGTGGTGAGGGTTGGCAACATCGCATCCATCACACTGATCCTCAACACAGGGGCCCCTGACGGATGCGTGATCAGTCCCCTCCTATACTCCCTGTTCACCCATGACTGCATGGCTACGCACGACTCCAACACCATCATCAAGTTTGCTGATGACACGATGGTGATCACCGGTGACACTGAGACTGCCTACAAGGAGGAGGTCAGTGATCTGGCACTGTGGTTCCCGGGACAACAACCTCTCCCTCAACGCCAGTAAGACCAAAGAGCTGATCGTGGACTACAGGAAATGGGGGCGAGCACACCCCCATCCACATCGACAGGGCTGCAGTGGAATGGGTCGAGAGCTTCAAGTTCCTCTGTGTCCAAATGACTAAGGACTTAAAACGGTCCACTCAAAAAGGCGCGACAGTGCCTCTTCCCCCTCAGGAGGTTGAAAAGGTAGGCCCTAACCCTAATCCTCAAATCCTCCAAAAGTTCTATAGCCGTACCAGTGAAAGCATCTTGACTGGATGCATCACTGCTTGGTATGGCAACAGCACCGCCCTCGATCGATTGGCGCAACAAAGGGTTGTGCGGACAGCCCATTACATCACTGGGGCCGAGGTCCCTGTCATCCAGCGCCTCTATATCAGGCGGTGTGAAAGGAAGGCAAGCGGTACCTGTGCATCAAGTCTGTCACCAACAGCCTCCTGAACAGCTTTTATCCCCAAGCCATAAGACTGTTAAATAGTTAACAGAATGGCTACATGGACTATCTGTGTTGACCCTTTTATTTTATTTTCAGAGAATCATATAATCATAATTTATGCTGCTGCTACTCTATTTATCTTATATCCTGTTGCCTAGTCATTTTACCCCATTTTACCCCTTTACCACTATCACTCCAGTATCCCTATCCCCTTACCTCTATACATATCTACCTCCATCACTCCAGTATCCCTGTCCCCTTACCCCTATACATATCTACCTCCATCACTCCAGTATCCCTGTCCCCTTATCCCTATACATATCTACCTCCATCACTCCAGTATCCCTGTCCCCTTACCTCTATACATATCTACCTCCATCACTCCAGTATCCCTGTCACCTTACCCCTATACATATCTACCTCCATCACTCCAGTATCCCTGTCCCCTTACCCCTATACATATCTACCTCCATCACTCCAGTATCCCTGTCCCCTTATCCCTATACATATCTACCTCCATCACTCCAGTATCCCTGTCCCCTTACCTCTATACATATCTACCTCCATCACTCCAGTATCCCTGTCACCTTACCCCTATACATATCTACCTCCATCACTCCAGTATCCCTGTCCCCTTACCTCTATACATATCTACCTCCATCACTCCAGTATCCCTGTCCCCTTACCCCTATACATATCTACCTCCATCACTCCAGTATCCCTGTCCCCTTACCCCTATACACATCTACCTCCATCACTCCAGTATCCCTGTCACCTTACCCCTATACATATCTACCTCCATCACTCCAGTATCCCTGTCCCCTTACCCCTATACATATCTACCTCCATCACTCCAGTATCCCTGTCACCTTACCCCTATACATATCAACCTCCATCACTCCAGTATCCCTGTCCCCTTACCCCTATACATATCTACCTCCATCACTCCAGTATCCCTGTCCCCTTACCCCTATACATATCTACCTCCATCACTCCAGTATCCCTGTCACCTTACCTCTATACATATCTACCTCCATCACTCCAGTATCCCTGTCCCCTTACCCCTATACATATCTACCTCCATCACTCCAGTAACCCTGTCACCTTACCTCTATACATATCTACCTCCATCACTCCAGTATCCCTGTCCCCTTACCCCTATACATATCTACCTCCATCACTCCAGTATCCCTGTCCCCTTACCCCTATACATATCTACCTCCATCACTCCAGTATCCCTGTCCCCTTACCCCTATACATATCTACCTCCATCACTCCAGTATCCCTGTCCCCTTACCCCTATACATATCTACCTCCATCACTCCAGTATCCCTGTCCCCTTACCCTATACATATCTAACTCCATCACTCCAGTATCCCTGTCCCCTTACCCCTATACATATCTACCTCCATCACTCCAGTATCCCTGTCACCTTACCCCTATACATATCTACCTCCATCACTCCAGTATCCCTGTCCCCTTACCTCTATACATATCTACCTCCATCACTCCAGTATCCCTGTCCCCTTACCCCTGTACATATCTACCTCCATCACTCCAGTATCCCTGTCCCCTTAACCCTATACATATCTACCTTCATCACTCCAGTATCCCTGTCACCTTACCTCTATACATATCTACCTCCATCACTCCAGTATCCCTGTCCCCTTACCTCTATACATATCTACCTCCATCACTCCAGTATCCCTGTCACCTTACCCCTATACATATCTACCTCCATCACTCCAGTATCCCTGTCCCCTTACCCCTATACATATCTACCTCCATCACTCCAGTATCCCTGTCCCCTTACCCCTATACATATCTACCTCCATCACTCCAGTAACCCTGTCTCCTTACCCCTATACATATCTACCTCCATCACTCCAGTATCCCTGTCCCCTTACCCCTATACATATCTACCTCCATCACTCCAGTATCCCTGTCACCTTACCCCTATACATATCTACCTCCATCACTCCAGTATCCCTGTCCCCTTACCCCTACACATATCTACCTCCATCACTCCAGTATCCCTGTCCCCTTACCCCTATACACATCTACCTCCATCACTCCAGTATCCCTGTCCCCTTACCCCTATACATATCTACCTCCATCACTCCAGTATCCCTGTCCCCTTACCCCTATACATATCTACCTCCATCACTCCAGTATCCCTGTCACCTTACCCCTATACATATCTACCTCCATCACTCCAGTAACCCTGTCACCTTACACCCTATACATATCTACCTCCATCACTCCAGTATCCCTGTCACCTTACCCCTATACATATCTACCTCCATCACTCCAGTATCCCTGTCCCCTTACCCCTGTACATATCTACCTCCATCACTCCAGTAACCCTGTCACCTTACCCCTATACATATCTACCTCCATCACTCCAGTATCCCTGTCACCTTACCCCTATACATATCTACCTCCATCACTCCAGTATCCCTGTCCCCTTACCCCTGTACATATCTACCTCCATCACTCCAGTATCCCTGTCCCCTTACCCCTATACATATCTACCTCCATCACTCCAGTATCCCTGTCCCCTTACCCCTATACATATCTACCTCCATCACTCCAGTATCCCTGTCACCTTACCCCTATACATATCTAACTCCATCACTCCAGTATCCCTGTCACCTTACCCCTATACATATCTAACTCCATCACTCCAGTATCCGTCACTTTACCCTTTACATATCTACCTCCATCACTCCAGTATCCCTGTCCCCTTACCCCTGTACATATCTACCTCCATCACTCCAGTAACCCTGTCCCCTTACCCCTATACATATCTACCTCCATCACTCCAGTATCCCTGTCACCTTACCCCTATACATATCTACCTTCATCACTCCAGTATCCCTGTCACCTTACCCCTATACATATCTACCTCCATCACTCCAGTATCCCTGTCCCCTTACCCCTGTACATATCTACCTCCATCACTCCAGTAACCCTGTCACCTTACCCCTATACATATCTACCTCCATCACTCCAGTATCCCTGTCCCCTTACCCCTATACATATCTACCTCCATCACTCCAGTATCCCTGTCCCCTTACCCCTATACATATCTACCTTCATCACTCCAGTATCCCTGTCCCCTTACCCCTATACATATCTACCTCCATCACTCCAATATCCCTGTCCCCTTAACCCTATACATATCTACCTCCATCACTCCAGTATCCCTGTCCCCTTACCCCTATACATATCTACCTCCATCACTCCAGTATCCCTGTCCCCTTCCCCCTATACATATCTACCTCCATCACTCCAGTATCCCTGTCCCCTTACCCCTATACATATCTACCTCCATCACTCCAGTATCCCTGTCCCCTTACCCCTATACATATCTACCTCCATCACTCCAGTATCCCTGTCCCCTTACCCCTATACATATCTACCTCCATCACTCCAGTAACCCTGTCACCTTACCCCTATACATATCTACCTCCATCACTCCAGTATCCCTGTCCCCTTACCCCTATACATATCTACCTCCATCACTCCAGTATCCCTGTCCCCTTACCCCTATACATATCTACCTCTATCACTCCAGTATCCCTGTCACCTTACCCCTATACATATCTACCTCCATCACTGCAGTAACCCTGTCCCCTTACCCCTATACATATCTACCTCCATCACTCCAGTATCCCTGTCCCCTTACCCCTATACATATCTACCTCCATCACTCCAGTATCCCTGTCCCCTTACCCCTATACACATCTACCTCCATCACTCAAGTATCCCTGTCCCCTTACCCCTATACACATCTACCTCCATCACTCCAGTATCCCTGTCCCCTTACCCCTATACATATCTACCTCCATCACTCCAGTATCCCTGTCCCCTTACCCCTATACATATCTACCTCCATCACTCCAGTATCCCTGTCCCCTTACCCCTATACACATCTACCTCCATCACTCCAGTATCCCTGTCCCCTTACCCCTATACATATCTACCTCCATCACTCCAGTATCCCTGTCACCTTACCCCTATACACATCTACCTCCATCACTCCAGTATCCCTGTCCCCTTACCCCTATACATATCTACCTCCATCACTCCAGTATCCCTGTCCCCTTACCCCTATACATATCTACCTCCATCACTCCAGTAACCCTGTCCCCTTACCCCTATACATATCTACCTCCATCACTCCAGTATCCCTGTCCCCTTACCCCTATACATATCTACCTCCATCACTCCAGTATCCCTGTCCCCTTACCCCTATACATATCTACCTCCATCACTCCAGTATCCCTGTCCCCTTACCCCTATACATATATTCCTCCATCACTCCAGTATCCCTGTCCCCTTACCCCTATACATATCTACCTCCATCACTCCAGTATCCCTGTCACCTTACCCCTATACATATCTACCTCCATCACTCCAGTATCCCTGTCCCCTTACCCCTATACATATCTACCTCCATCACTCCAGTATCCCTGTCCCCTTACCCCTATACACATCTACCTCCATCACTCCAGTATCCCTGTCCCCTTACCCCTATACATATCTACCTCCATCACTCCAGTATCCCTGTCCCCTTACCCCTATACATATCTACCTCCATCACTCCAGTATCCGTCACTTTAACCTATACATATCTACCTCCATCACTCCAGTATCCCTGTCCCCTTACCCCTATACATATCTACCTCCATCACTCCAGTATCCCTGTCCCCTTACCCCTATACATATCTACCTCCATCACTCCAGTATCCCTGTCCCCTTACCCCTATACATATCTACCTCCATCACTCCAGTATCCCTGTCACCTTACACCTATACATATCTACCTCCATCACTCCAGTATCCCTGTCCCCTTACCCCTATACATATCTACCTCCATCACTCCAGTATCCCTGTCACCTTACCTCTATACATATCTACCTCCATCACTCCAGTATCCCTGTCCCCTTACCCCTATACACATCTACCTCCATCACTCCAGTAACCCTGTCACCTTACCCCTATACATATCTACCTCCATCACTCCAGTATCCCTGTCACCTTACCCCTATACATATCTTCCTCCATCACTCCAGTATCCCTGTCCCCTTACCCCTATACATATCTACTTCCATCACTCCAGTATCCCTGTCCCCTTACCCCTATACATATCTACCTCCATCACTCCAGTATCCCTGTCCCCTTACCCCTGTACATATCTACCTCCATCACTCCAGTATCCCTGTCCCCTTACCCCTATACATATCTACCTCCATCACTCCAGTATCCCTGTCCCCTTACCCCTATACATATCTACCTCCATCACTCCAGCATCCCTGTCCCCTTACCCCTATACATATCTACCTCCATCACTCCAGTATCCGTCACTTTACCCCTATACATATCTACCTCCATCACTCCAGTAACCCTGTCCCCTTACCCCTATACATATCTACCTCCATCACTCCAGTATCCCTGTCCCCTTACCCCTATACATATCTACCTCCATCACTCCAGTATCCCTGTCACCTTACCCCTATACATATCTACCTCCATCACTCCAGTATCCCTGTCCCCTTACCCCTATACATATCTACCTCCATCACTCCAGTATCCCTGTCACCTTACCTCTATACATATCTACCTCCATCACTCCAGTATCCCTGTCCCCTTACCCCTATACACATCTACCTCCATCACTCCAGTAACCCTGTCACCTTACCCCTATACATATCTACCTCCATCACTCCAGTATCCCTGTCACCTTACCCCTATACATATCTTCCTCCATCACTCCAGTATCCCTGTCCCCTTACCCCTATACATATCTACTTCCATCACTCCAGTATCCCTGTCCCCTTACCCCTATACATATCTACCTCCATCACTCCAGTATCCCTGTCCCCTTACCCCTGTACATATCTACCTCCATCACTCCAGTATCCCTGTCCCCTTACCCCTATACATATCTACCTCCATCACTCCAGTATCCCTGTCCCCTTACCCCTATAAATATCTACCTCCATCACTCCAGCATCCCTGTCCCCTTACCCCTATACATATCTACCTCCATCACTCCAGTATCCGTCACTTTACCCTATACATATCTACCTCCATCACTCCAGTAACCCTGTCCCCTTACCCCTATACATATCTACCTCCATCACTCCAGTATCCCTGTCCCCTTACCCCTATACATATCTACCTCCATCACTCCAGTATCCCTGTCACCTTACCCCTATACATATCTACCTCCATCACTCCAGTATCCCTGTCCCCTTACCCCTATACATATCTACCTCCATCACTCCAGTATCCCTGTCACCTTACCCCTATACATATCTACCTCCATCACTCCAGTATCCCTGTCCCCTTACCCCTATACATATCTACCTCCATCACTCCAGTATCCCTGTCCCCTTACCCCTATACATATCTACCTCCGTCACTCCAGTATCCCTGTCCCCTTACCCCTATACATATCTACCTCCATCACTCCAGTATCCCTGTCCCCTTACCCCTATACATATCTACCTCCATCACTCCAGTATCCGTCACTTGACCCTTTACATATCTACCTCCATCACTCCAGTATCCCTGTCCCCTTACCCCTATACATATCTACCTCCATCACTCCAGTGTCCCTGTCCCCTTACCCCTATACATATCTACCTCCATCACTCCAGTATCCCTGTCCCCTTACCCCTATACATATCTACCTCCATCACTCCAGTATCCCTGTCTCCTTACCCCTATACATATCTACCTCCATCACTCCAGTATCCCTGTCCCCTTACCCCTATACATATCTACCTCCATCACTCCAGTATCCCTGTCCCCTTACCCCTATACATATCTACCTCCATCACTCCAGTATCCCTGTCCCCTTACCCCTATACATATCTACCTCCATCACTCCAGTATCCCTGTCCCCTTACCCCTATACATATCTACCTCCATCACTCCAGTATCCCTGTCCCCTTACCCTATACATATCTACCTCCATCACTCCAGTATCCCTGTCCCCTTACCCCTATACATATCTACCTCCATCACTCCAGTATCCCTGTCCCCTTACCCCTATACATATCTACCTCCATCACTCCAGTATCCCTGTCACCTTACCCCTATACATATCTACCTCCATCACTCCAGTATCCCTGTCCCCTTACCCCTATACATATCTACCTCCATCACTCCAGTATCCCTGTCCCCTTACCCCTACACATATCTACCTCCATCACTCCAGTATCCCTGTCCCCTTACCCCTATACATATCTACCTCCATCACTCCAGTATCCCTGTCCCCTTACCCCTATACATATCTACCTCCATCACTCCAGTATCCCTGTCCCCTTACCCCTATACATATCTACCTCCATCACTCCAGTATCCCTGTCCCCTTACCCCTATACATATCTACCTCCATCACTCCAGTATCCCTGTCCCCTTACCCCTATACATATCTACCTTCATCACTCCAGTATCCCTGTCACCTTACCCCTGTACATATCTACCTCAATCACTCCAGTATCCCTGTCCCCTTACCTCTATACATATCTACCTCCATCACTCCAGTATCCCTGTCCCCTTACCCCTATACATATCTACCTCCATCACTCCAGTATCCCTGTCCCCTTACCCCTATACATATCTACCTCCATCACTCCAGTATCCCTGTCCCCTTACCCCTGTACATATCTACCTCCATCACTCCAGTAACCCTGTCTCCTTACCCCTGTACATATCTACCTCCATCACTCCAGTATCCCTGTCCCCTTACCCCTATACATATCTACCTCCATCACTCCAGTATCCCTGTCACCTTACCCCTATACATATCTACCTCCATCACTCCAGTATCCCTGTCCCCTTACCCCTATACATATCTACCTCCATCACTCCAGTATCCCTGTCACCTTCCCCCTATACATATCTACCTCCATCACTCCAGTATCCCTGTCCCCTTACCCCTATACATATCTACCTCCATCACTCCAGTAACCCTGTCTCCTTACCCCTGTACATATCTAACTTCATCACTCCAGTATCCCTGTCCCCTTACCCCTATACATATCTACCTCCATCACTCCAGTATCCCTGTCCCCTTACCCCTATACATATCTACCTCCATCACTCCAGTATCCCTGTCACCTTACCCCTGTACATATCTACCTCCATCACTCCAGTAACCCTGTCACCTTACCCCTATACATATCTACCTCCATCACTCCAGTAACCCTGTCACCTTACCCCTATACATATCTACCTCCATCACTCCAGTATCCCTGTCCCCTTACCCCTATACATATCTACCTCCATCACTCCAGTATCCCTGTCCCCTTACCCCTATACATATATTCCTCCATCACTCCAGTATCCCTGTCCCCTTACCCCTATACATATCTACCTCCATCACTCCAGTATCCCTGTCACCTTACCCCTATACATATCTACCTCCATCACTCCAGTATCCCTGTCCCCTTACCCCTATACATATCTACCTCTATCACTCCAGTATCCCTGTCCCCTTACCCCTATACATATCTACCTCCATCACTCCAGTATCCCTGTCCCCTTACCCTTGTACATATCTACCTCCATCACTCCAGTAACCCTGTCACCTTACCCCTATACATATCTACCTCCATCACTCCAGTATCCCTGTCCCCTTACCCCTATACATATCTACCTCCATCACTCCAGTATCCCTGTCCCCTTACCCCTATACACATCTACCTCCATCACTCCAGTATCCCTGTCCCCTTACCCCTATACATATCTACCTCCATCACTCCAGTATCCCTGTCCCCTTACCCCTATACATATCTACCTCCATCACTCCAGTATCCCTGTCCCCTTAGCCCTATACATATCTACCTCCATCACTCCAGTATCCCTGTCCCCTTACCCCTATACATATCTACCTCCATCACTCCAGTATCCCTGTCACCTTACCCCTATACATATCTACCTCCATCACTCCAGTATCCCTGTCCCCTTACCCCTATACATATCTACCTCCATCACTCCAGTATTCCTGTCCCCTTACCCCTATACATATCTACCTCCATCACTCCAGTATCCGTCACTTTAACCTATACATATCTACCTCCATCCCTCCAGTATCCCTGTCCCCTTACCCCTATACATATCTACCTCCATCACTCCAGTATCCCTGTCCCCTTACCCCTATACATATCTACCTCCATCACTCCAGTATCCCTGTCCCCTTACCCCTATACATATCTACCTCCATCACTCCAGTAACCCTGTCACCTTACCCCTATACATATCTACCTCCATCACTCCAGTATCCCTGTCACCTTACCCCTATACATATCTACCTCCATCACTCCAGTATCCCTGTCCCCTTACCCCTGTACATATCTACCTCCATCACTCCAGTAACCCTGTCACCTTACCCCTATACATATCTACCTCCATCGCTCCAGTATCCCTGTACACTGTAAATATGGTATTGGAACTGACCCTGTATATAGCTTCTTACTTTCTCCTGTTCTTCTTATTTGTATTTATTGTGTGTTTTTCTTCTACCTTATGTTCATTTGAGTGCTACGTTGATATTGATTACTTGTTTGGAGCTTACAAGAAAGGCAGTTCACTGTACTTGTGGCCATGACACTAAAACTTGAAACCACTTCATGTCTCTTTGCAGGCATTAGTATGGAAATACATTCTGTCATGTTGTGTGAACTGCAGTACAAATCCCAGATTAGAGAAGGGCTGGACTCTATAATTGAGATGATTAGGTAAAGGTTTTGCTACAAAGGGAGGGTCGGGACCCAGAATTACCAAGGCGAGCTTTGGGGATATTGCTTTTACACCTCAACTTGTTTTGTTCATTCGCTGGGGGGAGGCTAGAGGTTGCCTCTGCTTAATGGAAGTAGGTGGTGGGGGTGGTTCCTACCCCCCCTCCGAAGAGTAGTCCGGCTAGAATAACGCAGGAGAGTGGTTCAATTTCCCAGAGGGGGTGGAGGGGGTGAATACTGGAGTCCGAAATCCCTATTTTCTCCCAGGCAATCGACTTGACAATCAACAACAACCACGTCTGGCAGAAAGTCTGAAGTTTTACCTCCCTGTGGGTGTCGAACAGCATCCCAAAACTGGATCTTAGCCATCCTGACTGGCTGCTGACTGGTTTCTCCAAATGATAGATTGCTTTTCCCCTTCTGATGTAAAATGAAGTTGAAGTAAACACTGCCCTTGATGCCAGAGTGTCTGAGTCACTGCACATTGCAATACAGGCACTTTAGAGTCAGTGTTTCCCCTACTATTACCTAGTCAGAGCATCCTGCCTTGTCCTCCGGCCCTAAACTAGTTTACATGTTAACCAGACCGGACACGTCGGGTGCGCGAGCGTCGCAAAATACATTTAGAAATCCATGTTATTCAATTATTGCACCCACACTGCTCGCGCGCGCCAATGAGCGTCTGCGATGCCAAGGGCTAAAATAGAACTCCTTTCTAATTCTGACGCAGATTGCGCTGAAAGTCCTGCCTCTCCCATCTCTTCATTGGTTTATAGAAGCAGGTACCCACGTGCCATCTCCTCATTGGTTATACCCACGTGGGTGATTGAAAGACGGACTGTTTTGCCAGTAGCTTGGAAGGAGGAGAGATGACTAGAAACGATTTGGTTGGTCGTTTTATGTGTGGATTAATTGTCAGAGTAGAGGACCTTGTGCATTTCAGGTAAAATAACAACTCAATATTTATATCCCAGGACAAATTAGCTAGCAACAGCAAGCTAACTAAATAGGACAAATTAGCTAGCAAGTGCAAGCTAA
The DNA here is from genome assembly GCF_901001165.1 of Salmo trutta. Classification (NCBI taxonomy): domain Eukaryota; kingdom Metazoa; phylum Chordata; class Actinopteri; order Salmoniformes; family Salmonidae; genus Salmo; species Salmo trutta. The sequence goes on from NC_042958.1 coordinate 50,466,515, forward strand.
CTAACTAAATTGCTATACATGTTTAATGCTTTTCGACCTGTCCCCAAATTAATGTCATTAGTTCAACGTTTGTTTTGATATTTTAACCTGCGTGTTATGATCGCGTTTGGTGTAGGGGGACAAAATACATTTATGCACGATAGCGCACACGCACGGCCGGTTTGTGTTCCGTGTTAGTCTTCCTTTAGTCACCATCAAAAACCCATCATGACACAGCAACACAATTGCAGTGCTAAGAGTTTGAGTAAAATGTAAACATTATAGTACACAATTGTTGAACAATGGCTATACGGCTCGAAGGACCAATCCTTCCGATCCTTCTATAGCTTTTCTTCTATTTCAACACGTTGTAAGGTGTAAATAAGATGCTCTTGCCATGGGTGAATGTAGATTTCATTTCTTACCAGTAAGGGATACCCAAGTACGCACACATTCTTTTTTGAAACCACAAAAATTACAGGGTAGCCTACTCTGCTGACACCGACAAACAGATCAATAAAAACAATGTTGTCTGATCCATATAATCGGCCGAAGAAAAGGGGAGACAGAAATACAATATGACGTCCATCTAACATGGAGGAGGATTGTCCAAAATAAAAAACAAAATTGGCACTGACCCAATGATAAAGACAGTGAGTATGTACACACAATTGTATTTAAATATTGCGATATGCCTGGCTGGGTCTCTTTGCTTTAAAATGACAGTCGTGACTATCTTTTATTTATTTATTTTATTTTATTTCACCTTTATTTAACCAGGTAGGCAAGTTGAGAACAAGTTCTCATTTACAATTGCGACCTGGCCAAGATAAAGCAAAGCAGTTCGACAACATACAAAAACACAGAGTTACACATGGAGTAAAACAACATACAATCAATGAATGTCTGCAGCGAGCGCTGCCCAAATTGCGGTTTCTTCCGACTGTAGGCCATGCGATTTAAAACAATCCACATATTTTTTTAAAGACGCTACTGATCCTCTGTGGCCAAATCATGCTTTCTGGTGTAGTAGCCTATTTTGAATGATATTATTTATTTCTGTATAGACAAGAGTAAGCTAATTAGGCTATATTATTATGCTAATTTAATTCAATTAACTTTAGAGAACGCTTAGCTTCCCCTAGCCTTATGGACACGCCGACAATGTATATTTTTTTATATATCATTTTGTTGATACTTTTTACACCCTCTCACCAATTTCGTGATATCCAATTGGTAGTTACAGTCTTGTCCCATCGCTGCAACTCCTGTACAGACTCCGGAGAGGTAAAGGTTGAGAGCCTTGCATCCTCCAAAACAACCAACCCTGCCAAGCCGCACTGCTTCTTGACCAACTGCTCGTTTAACTCGGAAGCCAGCCGCACAAATGTGTCGGAGGAAACACCGTACAACTGGCAACCGGCCCGACACAGGAGTAACTAGAGCGTGATGGGACAAGGATATCCCGACCGGACAAACCCTCCCCTAACCTGGACGACGCTGGGCCAATTGTGCGCCGCCTCATGGGTCTCATGGCTGCAACACAGTTCGGGATCGAACCTGGATCTGTAGTGACGCCTCAAGCACTGTGATATATGGCTTACATGGCTTAGACTGCTGCGCCACTCGGGAGGCCCTCGCCTACGCCTTTTAATCTGGCATGAACACAACCAGTCATGATCTTTTCATCTGATGGTCAAACAATCACTTACGGTGCACTGTGCACCTGCAATTTGATGAATAGAAAGAAACATTTGTTACAAAACACCAATGTGTATTGTAATGAAATTCTGTGACTGTCATTAGGTCTACACTTACAGCCTGAATTGATGCATCCACGCCCGCCTCGGTTTGGGCCACTCATCTCGCCTTGTCCGCAAGCGTCTCCGCCACTCATCTCCGCCTTGACAAAATGTAAGTGTTCTCCTCACACCACAATGCATTTTGGAGTGTATACCACCCGGTTTCCAGTCAATTCACACATTTTTTATTCGGCTTTCATGGAGCAATGTTAAATAGCGGTGTAATAGTATATTGTTTTTTGGGCATGTTGTATTTATTGTTCTACTGGTATGGCGTACCCCACTACTTATTTTGCAGGGATGCCGTACCGGACCATACTGGCTTACTTTCACCCCTGGCTCCTGAACAATCCAATAGGTGTCTCATCAGGAAGTACCTCCAGGGAGTGTGTGTGTGTGTGTGTGTGTATGGGTGGGTGTGTGTGCATTCTCCAAAAAGGTTCTATATAGCACCAAAAAAAGGGTTCCGCTATGGTTACAACCCTTTTTGGGGGATATAGAACACTGTTTTATGGTTCTTTATAGAACATTTTTGGAGAATGGTTCTATAAAGAGCCTTTCTCAAATCTGAAATGTCTGCACACAACACACAACATCTGCACACAACACAGATGATAACGTTGCTGGATTCTTATAATTTGTCTTTTGTTAAGCTACTTTTCAAAGAGCAGAAGGGCATTAATCTTGGGCCAGACACTCTTTGATTAGAGAAAATGTTTTCTTCAGAATCAATTCTGTTTAGGGGAACTGGGTTTGTGAATGGAATGAATGGAACCACTTGCCATAATATTTTCTCTGTTTTTGTCATGTCTAATGGGACTAAAGCTTGTTAATTATTCTCAGGCAGACAGTGATAACGTCAAACATACTAGAATGATTGGCTGCCACATTCTGTGGCAGCAGCTCGTCTAGAGACAAGACATAATCATTTCCTGTGTTACACCGAGACGCAGGAGATGAGGAATAGAGATGGAGAGAGAGAGAGAGAGAGAGGGGAGATAACATTATCACATCCGGCATCTCATCAGAAGATAGAGAGAAAAAAGAGAGAGAGAGAGAGAGAGACACACACAGCAACACAACGACAGAGAGAGAGAGAGAGACACACACACACAGCGACAGAGAGCGAGAGAGACAGAGAGACACAGCAACACAGCGACAGGAAGAGAGAGACAGAGAGAGAAACACGGACAGAGAGAGAGAGGATAGAGAGAGAGGCAGAGAGAGGGAGGATAGAGAGAGAGAGAGAGAGAGAGAGAGAGAGAGAGAGAGAGAGAGCGAGGACAGAGAGAGAGAGAGAGAGAGAGAGAGAGAGCGAGAGCAGGACAGCAGAAAAGTTCTGTCCATTTCCCACACTGCTTGGCTGTGGCCCAGAAACACACTTACTGACAGAAGCAAAAAGGAAATGTCTCCAATCTATAAAAGGATATGCAGACGGGACTCAGAAAGGGAGAGGATAAGATGGACAGAGGGAGGGAGGGAGGGAGGGAGGGAGGGAGGGAGGGAGGGAGGGAGGGAGGGGAGGGAGGGAGGGATGCATACGGTAAAATGATAGATATCTTTCATCGTTAGCTAAGTGGTTTCCATACTCGGGAGTTCCTGTGTGTCCGGCCTACGGCAGCCTGGCCTAATCAAATCAAATCAAGCTTTATTTATACAGCATTTCAGACATGGAATGCAATCCAATGTGCTTTACAGGAAAATACTAATAAAAAGCAATGAAAATAAAAGTGTAAATATTTACTACACAACAAACATGATAAAAAGCTAAATGGCACAAACTGAACAACTACAAAGCACCTGAAGAAAAAGCAAAGCTAAAAGCTGTTTTCAGATTAAATATGTCAACAGTTTCTGCTTCCCTCAGGTTCTCTGGCAGGTTATTCCAGAGGCTGGGGACATAATAACTAAAGGCTGCCTCTCCATACCTCTTGGTCCCCCTCAGGTTCTCTGGCAGGCTATTCCAGAGGCTGGGGGCATAGTAACTAAAGGCTGCCTCTCCATGCCTCGTGTCCTAGGCTTTGGGGTAGTTAAAAGGCCAGTGCCAGAGGACCTGAGGGACCTACTGGGTACATAACTTAAAAGCATGTTTGATATGTATTGGGGTGCACAATTGTGGATTGATTTAAAAACGAATAGAATATTGTTTTTATTCATTCTAAAACTCACTGGTAGCCAGTGCAGAGACCTGCACTAAAACCGGTGTAATGTGTGCTCTCCGTCTGGTCTTGGTCAGTACCCGTGCTGCAGCATTCTGTATGTTTTGCAGTTGACCAATGGCTTTCTTGGGTAGACCAGACAGGAGAGCATTACAGTAGTCAAGCATGCTTGTAATAAAAGCATGGATGAGTTTCTCTGTATCAGCCTGAGAGAGAAACGGCCACACCTTGGCAATGTTCCTCAGGTGGTAAACAGTTATTTGGTCACATTACTAATGTGTGATTCGAAACTTAGTTCAGAATCTAAAATAGCACCTCGATTTACAAACATTTTTTAAATATTTTTTACCTCGTTTCATCTTTATTGCCTGTGAATTAAAATGTACTGCCAGATTCTCTTTCAGTGCTTTGGCTCCAAGAATAAGTTACTCTGACTTTTCTTGATTTTGCTGGAGGAAGTTGTGAGACATCCAAGTATTTAAATCACTAATACAGTCTAATAATTTATCAGTGGAGCTAAAATCCTCTGGTGACACAGAAATGTAAAGTTACGTATCATCTGAATAGCAGTGAAAATCAATGTTGTCCTTTCTGATAACGCTGCCAAGAGGTAACATAGTGTATATAAACTGAACAGTACTGGACCCAAAATCAAACTTTTTGGAACACCACGTGATGTGTATTTTCTCTGAGTTATGTTCACCAAGGGTGACAAAAAACTCTCGACCGGTTAAATAGGTCCTAAACCAATTTAGAACTGGACCGGAGAGGCAACCCACCTCTCCAGTCTGTCCAGAACGACCTCATGGTCAACAGTGTCGAATGCAGCACTTAAAACTAAGAGTACAAGGACAGAGAGCTGTTTGGCATCTGTGTTGGCTCTAAAATAATTTACCTCGTTAACTAAGGCTGTCTCTGAGCTGTGGTGGGCACGAAAAACAGATTGTAATTTTTCAAAAATCCAGTTGGTACTTAACAAATAATTTAGCTGTTTGAACAATTTCTCCAGAATTTTGCTTATGAATGAAATGTTCGAGATTGTCCGAAAAATTGCTGAAGAATCTAGATTCCTTTTCTTCAGAAGGGGTTTCACCATAACAGTTTTTAGTGCAGTGGGGAAAGTGCCTGTGAACATGGAGAGATTAACAATAGCTTGCACTTCTTCAGATATGCAATTCAATTTTTTTTAAGAAGGTGGTGGGGATGGGATTGAGAAGGCAGGTAGAAGGCTAAAGTTGTGATATCACCTCGTGAGCATGTTTGTGTAAACCAGGGAAAATAAATCCATACTGCCTTTGCATGGTAGGCTAGGGAACATACTCTACATAAACAAAAGTATGTGGACACCAGCTCGTCGAACATCTCATTCCAAAATCATGGGCATTAATATGGCGTTAGTCCCCCTTTTTCTGCTATAACAGTCTCCACTCTTCTGGGAAGGCTTTCCACAAGATGTTGGAACATTGCTGCGGGGACTTGCTTCCATTCAGCCACAAGAGCATTAGTGAGGTCGGGTGATTAGGCCTGGCTCGAAGTCAGCTTTCCAATTCATCCCAAAGTTGTTTGATGGGGTTGAGGTCAGGACTCTGTGCGGGCCAGTCAAGTTCTTCCACACCGCTACGTGCTTCAGCACTCGGCGAACCCATTCTGTGAGCTTGTGTGGCCTATCCCTTTGTGGCTGAGCCATTGTTGCTCCTAGACATTTCCACTTCACAATAACAAACTGACTTGTTGGAAAGGTGGCATCCTATGACAGTGCCATTCTACTGCCAATATTTGTCTATGGAGATTGCATGGCTGTATGCTCAATTGTATACACCTGTCAGCAACGGGTGTAGCTAAAATAGCCGAATCCACCAATTTGAAGGGGTGTTCACATACTTTTGTATATATAGTGTATCATCAAACTTCTCATCAGGTCTTGATTGACTGATACCCAGCCTAATGTTGGTTATATTATCTCTGAAATATGCTGCAAATTCATTACATTTAGATGTGGATGAAAGTTCAGATAGGTTTGCAGGGGAAGGATTTATCAGGCCATCAATGGTCGAGAAGAGCACTCCTCTGATTAATAGTGATCAAGATACAAAAATGAGCCCGTCTGGCATTTGTAATTGCTTTGTTATATACGCCAAGTTGCTCTCTCAGAATATCATAATGGACCTGCAACTTTGACTTTCTCCACTTCTGCTCTGCCTTTCTGCAATTTCTCTTTAATTGATTAGTTTCCTCACTCATCCAAGGGGCTCTCCATTTGGATATGTCCTTTTTCAACTTTATTGGAGCTATGGCATCAATGGTTGCCTCTCACTTGCTATTAAAGTTATCAACTAAATCCTCACGAGGAATAGGTGGTGAAGTATTGTTCATACACTCAATAAAATCTGTAGCAACTTCAGAGGTAAGATATAGTTTCTTAATAATGCCTCCAGTATTACCCTGTGCTATGGGCAACAAGACAGTACAAAAATATAGTGTTGATCAGATAAAGCAACATCAACAATAGAGGACATATCAATAGAAATCCTCTTTGTACTAAGCAGGTCCAGAGTATGGACACGTTTATGGGTGGGCCCAGTAACATGTTAGATGAAGTCCATAGAGCTCAAAAGATTAATACATTCAATGGTCTTGGAGGTCTCTTTGTCAACATGAATATCAAGTCTCTTGTCAACATGAATATTAAAGTCGCCCAACACAATAATTGTATCATAGTTATCAAGTACAATAGACAATAGTTCATAAATCAGTAAAAAAACTGGGACAGTGCTTTGGTGGCCTATACAGGGTTATGGCCAGCACTGGTGGATGACATTTGAACAGTATAGCATGATGCTCAAAAGACCCAAAGTCGCAAAACTAAATGTCCTTACAGCTGAGAGCATAGTAAAAATAGAGTCTGACCCCCACCCTTTTTCTCTTTTCTGATAGAGCATAAAAAGCTGTAGTCCAGAGGGGACGCTTCAATAAGAGCAGCACTAAAGTATGATGACAGCCATGTTTCAGTGAGAAACATGCAATCAACTTTGCACTCAGGAATGAGGTCATTCACAAGAAAGGTTTTACTTGTGATAGCTCTAACATTTAAAAGCACCATATTCAATGAGTGTGGGCCACTGTGCCCCGGGACATCTGCCTCGAGGTAACCAATGGAATAACAACCAAATGACTAATGTTACAACCACGTTTTCTGACATTCTCCAATCTATCCGAATGGTAGGAGATAACAGTTTGTATAAGCTCACTAGAAGGCGGAGTTAAAGGAACATACATTAGGTTACTCACAATTACCATAGTACCATTTCTACAGGAATTGATATGGTTTCCAAGTCCTATGTTGCTTATTCTGACAGGGAGAACTGGAGCACTACCAGATCCTGTCTGTCAGTCTCTAAAACAGTTTGCGATGTTGCTGGAAATAATCCTGGAACCCCTGCAGTTAGGATGAATCCCATCTCTTTTCAAAAGTACTGGTTGCTCCCACAGCAAATCAAAGTTGTGACAAAAAGAGACATTCCTGTCGTTGCAAAGTTTCTTCAGGTGCTCGTTCAGTGCAAAGAGTCGGCTGAAAAGTTCCGCACCCCTTCGATAGCACGGGAGGGGGCCAGAAATCAAAATTCTCTTCCATGTGCTAGCGAGGGTGTTTTAAAAAAAGTTGTTAAAACAAAAATGAAGGTTGTTAAAACATGAGTGACGTTGGTGTCAGTATCGGAGTAGTTGGCCAGAACCGTTGGCAGGAGGAAGTTGATGTCATGGACATGGGCTCCTGGTTGACAGTGGATCAGACACAGTCTCTCACCATTGAGCTGCCCAAAATGATGGTGGTCGTGAACTGCGGTGGCAGTGGGGGAGGGTGCCACTGGGCGGCCGCCGGCTGTTGGTATACAACCAGGATCCGTGCTGACTCCCAGGGCTGGTAGGCCTGTCTCAAGCGGAGCAAAGCTGTTTGATAGCTGGATCGGATCTTCTCGGATTGATGAAGGGTGGCCAGACTGCCTCCGCCTTGCGAATGTCCAGTCTCCCATGGGCCGTGGAGTTGAGCTTAATATATGTCTGTTCGATTTGGACAGATCAACGTCGCCCATCTCATCGGCATCTTTGCTATATGAGGCATTTAAAACTGAGATTCAGTTTGCCTGGGTTATAGCAAGGTTGGTGTCATGACTCTCCTGTGAGGATCCAAAGATCAGATTACAATGGATCAGCATTTACAGAGCCCTCACATCTGCAGAGGGGAGGAGGGATTGGTGTGGGGGTTTTATGACACCTCACGTCAATCGTAAATTTTAGGCAGCAGATGATTCCTTTTGGTCTCTATTATTGGTGAATGGAATCCCTTTGTTATAGAGGTTTTGCCGCCCAAAAACTCTAAGGTCCAAAAGTGAACGCTGGGACAATATATTATAACATCCGAATGTGGGGAATGATGAGGGATGGTCTATGGGAAATTAATGTCCTATTTTGTGATGCCATTAAAAATTGTATAAAAGTGATATAATACTGTAACTTGAAGAGCTTTCACACTGTGTATATGAGGTTTACATCCTTTACTCAGTGTAGGAAATATCAAGGATGAAGAGAATACTTTTGGTAAGATAGGAATGTGATTTTAGTTTTCTAACGAGATTATAGTTTTTGATGTTTTGCCACGTAACTAGCCACGCCCGAGGGAGCTCAGAGAGCGTGTCAGTATGACGGAAACGCCCCTTTTTACCCAAGTGTATGAAAGACTGAGTTAAGAATTAACATACCAGACGAGAAGGATTCACGCTGCAGCTACGTCTCCATCGGTCCCGACCCTGGAAATCAACACGAGTTGAAGAATACAAAGTAGCCTTTCTAACAATCAATGTTACGGTTGAGTAGCTGTTCTAAGTACTGTATCTAAGAAAGTGAATTTAAAACCTGTTGGGGATAGGGGGCAGTATTTGCAAAGCCGGATAAAAAACGTACCCGATTTAATCTGGTTACTACTCCTGCCCAGTAACTAGAATATGCATATAATTATTGGCTTTGGATAGAAAACACCCTAAAGTTTCTAAAACTGTTTGAATGGTGTCTGTGAGTATAACAGAACTCATATGGCAGGCAAAAACCTGAGAAGATTCTGACCAGGAAGTGGCCTGTCTGACAAGTTGTTGTTCTTCTTGCCTCTGTTTATTGAAGACTGAGGATCTTTGCTGTAACGTGACAGAGCCCGGGAAAAAGCTGAACGATATCGAGGCAGCCCCAGGCTGAAACACATTATCGCTTTTGACAAGTGGCCGATCAGAGGACAATGGGCTTAGGCGCATGCCCGAGTCGACCCCGTGCTTTATTTTCTTTCGTCTGTTTACCTAATTGCAGATTCCCGGTCGGAATATTATCGCTTTTTTACGAGAAAAATGGCATAAAAATTGATTTTAAACAGCGGTTGACATGCTTCGAAGTACGGTAATGGAATATTTAGAAATCTTTTGTCACGAAATGAGCCGTGCTCGTAACCCTTATTTACCATTCGGATAGTGTCTTGAACGCACGAACAAAACACCGCTGTTTGAACATAACTATGGATTATTTGGGACCAAACCAACATTTGTTATTGAAGTAGAAGTCCTGGGAGTGCATTCTGATGAAGAACACCAAAGGTAATCAAACTTTTCTAATAGTAAATCGGAGTTTGGTGAAGGCTACACTTGCTGGGTGTCTAAATAGCTAGCCCTGTGATGCCGGGCTATCTACTTAGAATATTGCAAAATGTGCTTTCACCAAAAAGCTATTTTAAAATCGGACATATCGAGTGCATAGAGGAGTTCTGTATCTATAATTCTTAAAATAATTGTTATGCTTTTTGTGAACCTTTATCGTGAGTAATTTAGTAAATTGTTAGTAAATTCGCCGGAAGTTTGCGGGGGGTATGCTAGTTCTGAACGTCACATGCTAATGTAAAAAGCTGGTTTTTGATATAAATATGAACTTGATTGAACAAAACATGCATGTATTGTATAACATAATGTCCTAGGGTTGTCATCTGATGAAGATCATCAAAGGTTAGTGCTGCATTTAGCTGTCTTCTGGGTTTATGTGACATTATATGCTAGCTTGAAAAATGGGTGTCTGATTATTTCTGGCTGGGTACTCTGCTGACATAATCTAATGTTTTGCTTTCGTTGAAAAGTCTTTTTGAAATCGGACAGTGTGGTTAGATTAACGAGAGTCTTGTCTTTAAAATGCTGTAAAATAGTCATATGTTTGAGAAATTGAAGTAATAGCATTTCTAAGGTATTTGAATAACGCGCCACAGGATTCCACTGGCTGTTACGTAGGTGGGACGATTTCGTCCCGCCGGCCCTAGAGAGGTTAAGTAGCACCATCCGGTTATTCTCGTCATATCATCGTCGACCACACTGCTCTCATCACAACTCTGAGGATCATTGACATGGCTGGTTAGCTGTCCTCAGAAGACCACTCTTCCAGAACAAGTGAAAGTAAACACAAACAACTAAGGCGAAGGACATTGTGACCTCTTGGGGACAATCAGAGCCTTACACGTATGAACTAAGGAGAAGGCCCAGTAGGACTCTTTTCACAAAGCGGAACCCTTTTCATTAAGTCCTGGGTCCAACAGAGATACACGACCAAGACCTTCAACACGTAAATACATGCATTAACTCTTACCCATAAGAGTGCCAGTTCAGGGCAAGGTATTAAGATTACTGTGAGCGTAGTTCCCAAGCGTATCCAAGTGTTGTCCCTCTTTCTCTCTCGCTTCCTCTCTCTCTCTCTTTAACTCTGCTTCCTTTGTAACAAGTGTCATATTGTGTTAGTCCGCTAGGGACCTGTTTTCATCATATTAAGTTTGTAATCAATAACCTATACCGTGTGTGTGTGTATCCTGTGTTATCATTTAGTTTGTTAGTAAATAAATAATCAAATCAATTTGTGTGGTACGGAATGATCAGTATGACTCGGGTTTGTGCAGATTCAAGAAGTCTGCGACATTCAGAATGAGACTGATATGAGGTAATGATTAATAAGTGACTGTTATCAATATATAACTTTAATTTGGGAGATGGTAAATCCTTAAACAACTTCTTCTGTGGTGCCCCAAATTCCTAATGAGTTAATTGTTTAATTTAATCTGGAAACAATTAATCATAGTAGGTAATTATTTGATAAATAACAGTCATCACATTAATGAAAGGCATGTCACTAGTCACTAGGTCTACTTAGAAAGCAGGAGCATCTCATCCCTAAGCTGTTTGATGGTGTTGCATTTAGGGCAGACAAATCCCTGACCATTTTCCAAATTCCTGCTTATATTAATCTTGTGATTGTATGGAAAACCTCTCACACCTGATACATTTGTGCCCAGCCATGGATAAAACACTGGTTAGCTAACACTGCTAGCGTTAGCCTGCTCCGTTTTCATGATGGCTAGCAGCTAACTGCTACTTAACAGGAATCCAGGATACAAACTTCCAGTCCCAGCAGTAAAACTTTACTGCGTCGCGGAATCCGTAGCAATACAAACTTTAGTTATGATTAAAAATGATTTAATTAAAACTATTTCATAAAAACAACAAACCGAGTGAAGATAGTACACTGTTCTGTAGCGCGCTTTGAAGACGCCTGTTGTGTGATGACGTCTAGAGCGAGGGACTGCTAGTGCTGACACACAAAACCAACTATTCTCTCATACTCAGGAATCCTGTGCGTCCGGCCTACCCCAGCCTGGCTTGTCCTAGGGCTGGGTGGTGTACCGTATTTTACTATATACCGGTATTTATGCACGGACCGGTTTGGGTTTTTACTTTAACTTCTATAACGGTATTTTAATGTTTGGTTTGTTAAACTTTGGTTCCTACCCTGTCACAATAACTCATCCATGGCATTTTCATGTCAAACAACACTGTATTCAAAGTGCCCACTATTATTTATATTCTAGCTATAGAATTATAATAAACAGTCTATTTCCATGATTCCAAAATGCCAAAATGTCAAAATGATATTATTTTAGGTTGAAGTTGAATTGAACAGTATAAAACAATCAGAATGGAGAAAGACCCACTGAAATCATTTAGAATATATGTGTTGCCACCCTAGGGTCACTCACTACTCATAAAGCAAATTTAGAACTTTTATTAATCAAAAACATTTAAAAAATACCATGATATGATATTTTGGCCATATCGCCCAGCCCTAGCTTGTCCCTGTGAGTCCGGCCTACCCCGGCCTAGCCTGTCCCTCCGGCCTACCCCAGCCTAGCCTGTCCCTCCGGCCTACCCCGGACTAGCCTGTCCCTCCGGCCTACCCCGGACTAGCCTGTCCCTCCGGCCTACCCCGCCTAGCCTGTCCTGTCCCTGTCAACCCCCTATAAATGCAAAGAGGCTCTGTAAATAAACACTTTTCATGTAACTCTGCCATTAATATTCATCACGACACCGAGGCAATCCACCTGCTCAGCCATGCAGAAAGAAACAGAGCGATAAAGAGAGACAGAGAGACAGAAAGAGAGAGAGGGAGAGAGAGAGATAGAGGAGAGAGAGAGAGGAGTGAAAGAGAGAGAGAGAGAGAGAGAGAGAGAGAGAGAGAGATAGAGGAGAGAGAGAGAGGAGTGAAAGCGGAGGAGATAGAGGAGGAGATAGAGAGAGGGTAAGAGACTGAAAGAGAGAGAGAGAGAGAGAGAGAGAGAGAGAGAGAGAGAGAGAGAGAGAGAGAGAGAGATAGGGGGTAAGCTGAGTGAGACAGTAGCGACACGCGTTCGTCCATAAATGAAACTTGACCTTTTCGACAGCTGTGCTTATTGACTTATGAGACAATTATCACTCACACCGCTCCTGTTTGTGGGGCCCTAGAATGGCCCCAGCTGTGAGTGTGTGTGTGTGTCAGGGGCCCATCCCCTCGAGGACACTCTCAATCAAGCCAAAGCATCTGCATTTCCAATACCAAAATGCAGCGAGCAATATGCAACGCGTGGGAGACTTCCTAACACTCCTCAATCTTTCTCAATCTTCCTTGGCTGCCTCCACAGACAGCTTGTTCTCTATACGATGGGCTAACTGGGAATTGGGTGCTTTGCTACAGCACAGATAGAGGGCCAAGAGTGTTTTGCCAGGTAGCCTATAGATTAGCGAGTTGGGATAAAGAGGCGGGCCAGAAACCACTGGGTCGCCGGTTAAAAAACAGGGCCGACGACATGAAGAATTGGGTTCATATCAATATACGGTATCGCCAAATAGAAAGCTCTAGGGCAGGGGTACTCAACTCTTACTCTATGAGGTCCGTAGCCTGCTGGTTTCCTGTTCTACCTGATAATTAATTGCATCCACCTGGTGTCCCTGGTCTAAATCAGTCCCTGATTAAAGGGGAAGAATGAAAAAAATGCAGTGGAACTGGCTTCGAGGTCCAGAGTTGAGTTTGAGGGTTCTCGGGGATAAATAGAGGATCAGCTCCATCTCTCTCTCTCTGTCTCGAAAATTGTTGCTGTTTTTAACAGAGAAATTAAAGAAACATTTTCTTTGTATTGTTTTTCATCACTTAGCAGAGAAAGGATTAACTTTTAAAAGGGTTTTGAAAGGCTAGCGTCCTTCCATCCATCAGCAATTGAGATAGCTAAAATTAACGTCTTTGTTTTCCTCTATTGTGGTAACGATTGGGTTTGAAAACCACAAAGGTGGTACTTCTAGTCCAGTGGCAAGATTCAAAACATCTACACTTCTTAATGGGTCTACCTGGATTACACTTCTTAATGGGTCTACCTGGATTACATTCCTAATGGTTTTACCTGAATTGCACTTCTTAATGGGTCTACCTGGATTGCACTTCTTAATGGGTCTACCTGGATTGCACTTCTTAATGGGTCTACCTGGATTACACTTCTTAATGGGTCTACATTGATTACACTTCTTAATCGGTCTACCTGGATTGCACTTCTTAATGGGTCTACCTGGATTGCACTTCTTAATGGGTCTACCTGGATTACACTTCTTAATGGGTCTACATTGATTACACTTCTTAATCAGTCTACCTGGATTGCACTTCTTAATGGGTCTACCTGGATTACACTTCTTAATGGGTCTACCTGGATTACACTTCTTAATGGGTCTACCTGGATTACACTTCTTAAATCGGTCTACCTGGATTACACTTCTTAAATCGGTCTACCTGGATTGCACTTCTTAAATGGGTCTACCTGGATTACACTTCTTAATGGGTCTACATTGATTACACTTCTTAATCGGTCTACCTGGATTGCACTTCTTAATGGGTCTACCTGGATTACACTTCTTAAATGGGTCTACCTGGATTACACTTCTTAAATCGGTCTACCTGGATTGCACTTCTTAATGGGTCTACCTGAATCCAAAAGTGGATCTGAAGAGAAAACTCACTGACTAAAAAAATACAGAAAAAAAACAATCAAATGTGCAGAATTTTTTAAAACTGTTTTTCTACACATAGGTACTACCTGCTTTGCTATTCTGAAACAAAGGATGGTACATGTACATATGTGACATTCAGTGGCCATAAAAAGTGTCAAAAATGGGATGGCAGCCACGACCGTGAAACATCATGACTGGTAGCCTAAGCAATATAGTGGAATCTCCTTACACTAGCCCCAGAATTCCACTGATCCTGCTTTTAGATTTGTGGGATGTACTATAGTGAATGAGTATAGGCTTATGCTTCCCACTAAGCATTTTACGATGGCCTTCATTTTTTGTTTTTTTTGTTTTTGTGCAGTACGGACCAGCCTTGATTAACCAATCATAGACATCTATGTTTCACAAATTTGGACAGCACAGTTACAGTACAGTAAAGCACAGCAGAGTACAGTACATTACAGTACACAGTACACTGAAGAAAAGTAGAGTATACTACAGTACAATACAGTACTCTAATGTACTCAACTCTACTGAACTAAACTGTACTGTACTATGCTGTACTCTACTCTACTGAATTAAACTCTACTGTACTGTACTGTACTTTTATTTACTGTACTGTGTACTGTATTGTAATGTGCTGTACTCTACTGAATTAAACTGTACTGTACTCTACTCTACAGTACTCTACTGAATTAAATTATACTGTACTGTACCCTACTGTACTCTACTGAATTAAACTCTACTGTACTGTACTGTACCGTACTGTACACTACTGAATTAAACTCTACTGTACTGTAATCCACAGTACTCTGCTGAATGAATCTCTACTGTCCTGCACCGTACTATAGTCCACTGTACTCTACTCTACTGAATAAAACGTGACTGCCCTGTACCGTACCGTACTATACTGTGCTCCAGTGTGCTCTACTGTGAAACAACCTAGACGTCTATGATTCGTTCTGATTTGGATGTGCTTATTTGAATAATACCCAGCATGCTTTGCAAGTGTTTGTTTTTACTTTTACATTTTGGTCATTCAGCAGAGACTCTTATCCAGAGTGACTGACAGTCAGTGCATTCAACTAAGGTACATAAACAACAACATATCAAAGTCATAGCAAGAAGAGAAACAAATCTGTAACCGTTACTCAATGTTATTGTAGTTGAAGTGGTCTTTTGGTTTATTCTGTAGATTGGAGTACTGTGTACATCATTTTGAAAAATAAAGCATAATTGCATGTGACAGATGGGAGCAATAATAAGTTTTCTGTTGCGTTCTGCAGTTGGCTCCTTTTTCCTATATTATTGCAATATAGTACTTAGTGCCTGTGCACACCTGGTTGTGTCAAGAGACTGCATAGTGTCATATTGTTTATTTCTGTTACAGGCATGATCACCAATTATCACAGAAGAAGGGTAAACAAAAAGGATAAAGGGTAAACAAAAACAACTGCATCAGGATACTGAAAGAGGATACTACAGTAGGCTGAATACTGTCTGGATCGTTCTGTCTTTCTCACACCCTCCCACACAGACAGTAAAGTACACCCTGCGTTATATCCCCATTACTGGACACACATCTGCACAGGATTATCAGATTAGTGACTGGAGAGTTTGCGTTCCTGACAGGGCTGTGGAGGCGAATTGGGACACTGTGGGGAGTGCCGTGTGTGTGTGTATGTCTGTCGTGTGTGTGTGTGTGTGTGTGTAATTATTATATTATATGCTTACGCATTACTCATGCTACCCTGCAATGTGGTACCATGGTGAGGCCCTGTGCTGTTTTGGCAGTTAAACCACGCTCTGCTCCAGTCACATACACAAACAAACAGCTCCCTCTAGTAAATTACAGCTGTGTGGAGGTCGTGTCATTCTGACAGGCTGATAGACTTGACAGAGAGGGTGATCTGAGTGGCACACACACACACACGATGCCAAAAAAACACTCTCGCTCTCTAACTCACACTCACACACACAGTGGCCATGCGGTCCAGACAGGCAGAGGCGGTTAGGGACAGGGACAGGAGTGGGGACCCGGTGCGGGCACCGTACGGCTGTTGGTTTGAAACACAAGGAGACACACGGTCAGGGAGGACAGGATGACTGCAGACCTCAGCGGCATGGAGACGCTTCAGTCCCATATGACTGGATACACTGAGGAATACTCCAGTTCCTGTGTTCTCTCAAAGGGAAACCAGTCTGTGTGTTAAAAGGGTATTCATTTTTTTTTTAAATGGTTTATTGTCCAGTAGGCTTTTCTCTTTGGTCTTTGTTTGAGAATTTGAGGTGGTTGAAGTTGAAGATAGTTGACAGTTGGAATTATATATATGGATACATTCATACGCTCATCTGGAACACTGTAATATTCATAGAATAGGTTTGTAAGGAAATCGGAAATCTGTGAGAAAAAAAACAGAATTGTTTTCCAGCGAAGTGAAGAACAAACACAGCACGATAAATAAGCAACAAGCGCAGTAATTATTTTATGAACTCACTTTGGAGAAAACAAACTAAAGCAATACACAGAGTATTGCTTCAGGGACATAAAATACAAATGAAACCCATGCTTAACCGCTTTCACAACACTTAAATCAATTCTACCAGGCTACAGACATAGATAAAAACATGCAAATTAATAGAAATATTACATGTACCTTTCACAAAGGTATTGTGCCTACTTCAGAGAGAGGGAGGGAGTGGGAGGAAGCGATAGAGCGAGTGAGAAAGATTTAGGCCTCCTGCAGTCACCCAAATGAGCCTCCAACATGAAAGTGAAGGGGTCCCACGTTGAACTTTTGAATTAAAGCCGGTGAATTAGTGCCGTTTTAGCCGCTGTGCTGGAGAATGCATGAATGCTGCCTGCTCTGATTTTTAATGGTAGAGTAAATGCCTCTTCTCTAAACGAATGAGAGACGCTCTTTAGCCGGAATAGTAAACAGCAGCATTCAACTGTTATTAATATCACAGTTCTCAGTCAGTAACTAATTGAAGTGAATGGGTTTTAATTGAAGTGAATGGGTTTTAACTGTTCCTCTCTATCCTCTCCAACCATGGGGAACGTGGATATGAGTATGATAGGCAGTTACTACTACTGCACAGGGGACTGGTATGAAATAGTATTTATCTGTAGAAGTTATATAGACTGTAACCTTATGGAACATGGAAATGATTTGGTTTAGAGAGATGGATTGTTTTAGAAGTCTTTTGTGTTTGTCAGACCCATTGTCCCACGCAATTACATAGTGAATGTGCAGGTTGTGTGGTCAGCAATTGTCTGTAATTTTCCCATTTAGAGCTTCAAGCAATCTACAAGGTACATTGACTAAGAGCACATTATTCAAGTAAGCAGGGTTGCAGGGGAGATGGGTTAAAGAAACCAATTGGGAGACTGGAATAATAAGGAGGCCCAAGTTGGACATTTCTACTTACACAGAGTTAACGGACTTAACTACCAACATTACTGAGTTTTCAAACACATATAATTGTCTGCTTTGACACCCATGTAATTACTTGGTGAATACATGTGCATATGGGTAATGCTCTATTATTTTCCAATCCAGACTCTGGGGAGAGAGATTTTCTACAGTAAATCAGTGACCCATCTAACATGTTTTGATGTCGGTATTATATTCAGAGGATGTCTTGGATCACTGTATTGACCCAGGGGTGTGTTTATCCCCCTCTGTTAGAGGCTATAGGCCTTTCTGATGATGGATGGACTGTATCTGGTGTCTGTAAAACTCAGACAGGCAGAAAAACAAAGAAGCCAATGATTGCATTGGAAATGGCAACATTCACACTTGGAGTTCCGTCAAGAGGAAGCTGGATCATGCTAAATGTTAGCGTGTAACAGACGTGCATCAGGAAACTACGATCATGTAACGAGTAAGCTTGCATGAGACCTCACATCGAAAACGGCTTTAACTCAGTGGGCTAATGCAACCTTGAGTCGCGTGACCAACCCGGGTTCATGACCCGGTCTGTTTTAAGGGGATGGAATAACAGAAGAACCTTTTACAACATCCTTGAGACTAATAAGGATGCCACTTGCCACTTTTATATGTTTACATATCCTACATTACTCATCTCATATGTATATACTGTACTCTATACCATCTACTGCATCTTGCCTATGCCGTTCTATACCATCACTCATTCATATATTTTTTTTATGTACATATTCTTATTCATTCTTTTACACTTGTGTGTATAAGGTAATTGTTGTGAAATTGTTAGGTTAGATTACTTGTTGGTTATTACTGCATTGTCGGAACTAGAAGCACAAGCATTTCACTACACTCGCATTAACATCTGCTAACCACGTGCATGTGACAAATAACATTTGATTTGATTTGTACTGCCAATATAAGCCTAGTCCTTTTAGGGAAGAATGGATGGGGCTGGGGGAATTAGAAGAGCGGAGAACCGTTTGATTCCAGACACCTGTGCAATATTAGGAGGTGATGCTTCAGTCAAACTGGTGTTAATGTAAATGTCAGCCAGCCAGCTCCAAATCCCTACATCTCCCGAGAGAGAGAGAGCTCACACGAGAGAGAGAGAGAGAGAGAGAGAGAGAGAGAGAAAGAGAGAGAGCATGCGAGAGAGAGAGAAAGAGAGAGAGAGAGAGAGAAAGATGTGGACAGTAAAGTATGTGGACACCTACTAGTTGAACATCTCATTCCAAAATCATGGTAATTAATATGGAGTTGGTCCCCCCTTTTCTGCTATAACAGCCTCCACTCTTCTGGGAAGCCTTCCCACTAAATGTTGGAACATTGCTGCATTGCTACAGGGACTTGCTTCAAATCAGCCTCAAGAGCATTAGTGAGGTCGGGCACTGATTCTGGCTTGCAGTCCGCATTCCAATTCATCCCAAAGGTGTTTGATGGGTTTGAGATAAGGGTCTGTGCAGGCCAGTCAAGTTCTAACCACCGATCTCAACAAACCATGTCTGTATGGACCTCGTTGTGTGCACGGGGGCATTGTCATGCTGAAACAGGAAAGGGCCTTCCACAGACTGTTGCCAAAACGTTGGAAACACAGAATCGTCTAGAATGTCATTGTATGCTGTAGCATTAAGATTTCCCTTCACTGGAACTAAGGAGCCTAGCCCAAACCATGAAAAACAGCCCCTGACCATTATTCCTCCTCCACCAAACTTTACAGTTGGCACTATGCATTGAGGCAGGCAGTGTTCTCCTGACATCCACCAAACCCAGATTCATCCGTCGGACTGCCAGATGGTGAAGCGTGATTCATCACTCCAGAGAACACGTTTCCACTGCTCCTCAGTCCAATGGCGGCGAGATTTACACCACTCCAGCTGATGCTTGGCATTGCTCATGGTGATCTTAGGCTTGTGTGCGGCAGCTCAGCCATGGAAACCTATTTCATGAAGCTCCTGAAGAACAGTTGATTTGATGAAGTTGCTTCCTGAGGCAGTATGGGATCCAGTAGTGAGTGTTGCAAGCCGAGGACAGACGATTTTTACGCGCTACGTTCTGTTGTGCCTATTGTATCATTTTAGGAGATTAAGCCATGTAATGCTGTACTTTTTCAAACGTTTAACCTTTTACATGATTGAAGACATTCTCTGGTACTTTTGTATACTTTTAAGCAGTAGTTCTGAAAGTAGTACACTCAAGCAAAAACAGTCGCTTTCAAACTAGGGATTTTGTGGCTAATTGAGGTAAAACAGTAATTCTGCTCATAGATTATGCATGTATGAACTACACATTGACACATCCAGCCCAGAGTGGGAGGTTTAAAAAAATACTTGTTGCCAAGGTTCAAGAGCATGTCTTTAAACTGATCATCATGGTGTGTCTTCAATGACCTTTTGCGGAAAAGAGCAGTCTGAGCATGTTTAAAGATAACCTTTCCAGTCTACAATATTCTGTAGACTACTCTCCTCAACCACATTCCCCTGGTATCAAACTTCAGTTACCATGGAAATAGCAGGCCTGTGTGAAAGAGGGGGAGGGATTATATGTGCATAAAGTTTGGCAGCTAGTGTACATATTTTACAATTTGATACATAAAGCAACACTGGCAAGTCTGTAATAACGTGTGTAATGTAATAACGTCCATTCACTACGGACCCAAGAGGAGCAGCAAATTATTGCACACATCACTCCAAAAGAAATGGGGAAACAGATAAAGGGGAGGGAGGAGGAAGGGGAAGGAGGGGAGAGGAAGGGGAAGGAGGGGAGAGGAAGGGGAAGGAGGGGAGAGGAAGGGGAAGGAGGGGAGAGGAAGGGGAAGGAGGGGAGAGGAAGGGGAAGGAGGGGAGAGGAAGGGGAAGGAGGGAGGAGGAAGGGGAAGGAGGGGAGAGGAAGGGGAAGGAGGGGAGAGGAAGGGGAAGGAGGGGAGAGGAAGGGGAAGGAGGGGAGAGGAAGGGGAAGGAGGGGAGAGGAAGGGGAAGGAGGGGAGAGGAAGGGGAAGGAGGGGAGAGGAAGGGGAAGGAGGGGAGAGGAAGGGGAAGGAGGGAGGAGGAAGGGGAAGGAGGGGAGAGGAAGGGGAAGGAGGGGAGAGGAAGGGGAAGGAGGGGGGAGGAAGGGGAAGGAGGGAGGAGGAAGGGAAGGAGGGGAGAGGAAGGGGAAGGAGGGGAGAGGAAGGGGAAGGAGGGGAGAGGAAGGGGAAGGAGGGGAGAGGAAGGGGAAGGAGGGGAGAGGAAGGGGAAGGAGGGAGGAGGAAGGGGAAGGAGGGGAGAGGAAGGGGAAGGAGGAGGGGAGGGAAGTGCGTGAGTGGTCCTTTATAACTAGCCTATAATCATAATTTGCGGTCAGTACCTGCTTCAATGTTAGGCTGTACGAGTATCATCGGAGTTTGATATCAGAGCAGGCGGGTAGTCTAGTCTCTATGCCTCTACTGTACGAAAAGATTCCCTGCAAACAATATTACATTCGTCTCCAATGGTGGTATAAGAAATTGTTGGCAGGTGGACTTGCAATGCAGTGATGATGGATCTAGCGAATGCATTTGCCTTAATAGTCAACGGGGGTACGCATGATGGTACAGCCCAGCGTCGCTTCAACCCAAACAGCTCTGACCGACGCGCGCAAGTATTACCCCATTGATCGAACTCGAACTAATTTGATATTTTAGCCCCAAGCCTGACATAATAAAGATAAATCAATACTGTTCCTATCTACTACGCAGCACCTATCCACTTACATGAACAGTCTAATAGCTGTAGGCTAATAGTTCTGGAACAGTGATCGCGCCATGACCAGTGCATGCGTTCCCATTTAGCCCACTCCACTGAAACCTGTATCACTACGGTGGTTATTCATGCACGTGTAGCACTGGATAACTGTCTCGTCATAAGAGTTCAACAGTAGTGGTAATACTGTTGTCGGATATTTTCCTTAAACTTTGCATTCACAATTTAATTAAATAAACCTCGATTTCACCAGACGCAAAATTGAGAAAACTTTAGCCCCGAGTCTAAACCTATTAAAGAAATCTGTCGAATGAATTATAATGTTGATAAATTGTTTCCGATTAAACAAAATCATTCTCACACGACCTCTCTCCTCGTGTAATGATTCGTTCAGTTGACATAATTGATATCAGTTGATAACACTTGCATAATTCAATACTGAACATATCGCTCTGGATAAGAGTGTCGGCTAAATTACGTAAATGTAAATGTAACAGCAAAAACATCATTTGGGGACAATCTTATAGGCTGCCCTATATCTGTTCCCAGTGACATCCACAACTAAGTGAGATCCGAGTTTCAGGCAGATTCTGATCTGTAAATGTCTTCGTTCTCAAATGTTTCCTATCAATTCATTCTACATCAATTGGCCAATCAACTGAACCGACTATCATCGGCGTGCATCATTCATTACAAGGTTTTAATTCATTTCAATGTTTTCTGCAACATTTTACAACTTCGTTACCAATTTTCCTCCCTGCGTTCTCATCCAATACACCTGCCCTTTTGTCCGTCTCACACCGGACCCACCGATATCAATGACTGAAAACTTACCTGATACACAGATGATGAAATTGGCGTGAAGAATAATAACTAGTTCCCATATAATATCCATTCTCTGTCTTCATGCCAGGTGCATTACGCTCGGTAAAAACGGGGGTAGCCTATCAGTTGCCGATGTCGAGTCTTTCCAGTCTGTAGCCCGCTACACACCTTCCACGAGGTATTTTCCACGCCAGACTCATAGCAAGGTCTATATCCAAGACATGACACCACACTCTCCCTCAAAACTACAATCCCAGAGAGACAGAACCACAAACTACAGACCTAAAGGTAGAGTCCTGGAAGCAAAAGTCAATTGTAGGCTATTCACACAGTAATAGAGTTCCAATGTGCCCTACCAAGACCACCCATAAATGTACTCGTCCCTCGCGTCGTCCCTCGCATCGGTTGCTCTTTGAAAATACAGTCTCAGTCATTCTGTGTAAACACAACCATGGTCGAAGTGTCTTCCTCCTCGTTATCCTGGAAAGAGAGACAGTTAAACTGAGTTAGAGTTCAAAGGAATAACCTAGCTTTAAAAACCTCTGCTTTACTCTATAACTATGAATGGGAGAAGTCCGTCGGTGTGTTTTAACTGGCACTGACAGAGTGATGGACAGGAGAGCAGGGGACCGCATCCGGACTGGGCGTTCACCGGGAAGGGGGCGTACTTGGCTCTTATTCACTGTTCAGCCGTAGGATCGGTCTACAGGACGTTCCATCTCACGGCAACACACACCGCTGCTACACACCACATTTCATGAAAACTTTAGGAACCCCTCATCATCTATTAGAATGTCTGATAACATCTTCAACATTATAATCACTAATACTTCACACATCCATCCCTGTAGTACGATGAAGCTTGAGCCATCAGCACACAGGCAGTGGCGGTTCTAGACCATTTCAACTGGGGGGGGGGGGGGGGGGGGGGCAAGCTGGGGCCAGTTGTACTGTTAGAGGGCCAGTTACATTAGACGTTATTGTTGTCATATCGTTTTCTTCACTGCATTGCAGGCATTAGCAGGCAAAATACCATGTCATCATCGTTGCCATTGTCTAATAACGGATGTAAAAAAAGAACGATAGCAAAAATGAGTTATGTAAAAATTATTTCATACTCCACATTTAGGGGGGCCACAAGGGGGTCCAAAATTGTTGTCACAGGGGCACTGCCCCCCCCCCCCCCCGAACCGCTAGTGCACTGAGGCAAATCAACTATGTTTCCCCCCACCCACTTTATCAGCGCAGCTCCGTGCCCACTCACACATCCTGTCAAACAACACACTGACGCAGTTCACAACACCTGCCAGGCTGCACTGTAGCTTTGAAAAAACCCAACTGCAGGCTAAACTTAGCCAACATTCAATACAGAGAAACCTAGAGTGAAGGCTACTTACCGTTCTCGAGGAAAAAATGAGTAGATCAAAATACGGTTATCCTAATGTAAAACGAAGCAACCGACTGATGCCATCGAGTCCCCAAAACGTCGATATGCTATAACTTTCACACGCCATTTAAAAGTTAGTATAATCGTCGATATAGACTTTAATGTCTTATCCCGAGTTGAAAAATTGGGACAGTAGTCTTCTGGCACGCGGGCACAAGGCGATGCCACGAGCCCAAAGAGAGAGCTTCCAGATTAGTGGCGTCAGAAAATGATGCGCGGGCACGTGCGGTGCTCCACAAACGAACACACGCGGGCACAGGTAGATGAGAGACTGTGGTACCCAGACCTCATGGTAAGGGGAGGTGATGGCTTAAGAGAGAGAGAAATATATGTCTTTATCATTATTTAATTATTGTCCTCGTTTGTTATTACAGTATTTCCTGTTAATAGTATTAATCAGTGAGAATTGTTTTAATTATTATCTATCTGTGTCATTATTGATTTGATACATTGGCAAAGCAAACATATAGAAATGTATGTGGTAACACTTTCAATTCATAGCAAATTCTTCAGTGTTGAATCAACACGGTCTATACGGATCCACACTTTTCAGTGTTAAATGAACACTTTGCTTAGTACTTACACTGTTGCACTTTCTCAGTGTTAGGAAATGAACACCTATAGTGTTACAGTAACTAGTTTTGGGGTGTTGTTTTAACACTGTATGGTTAAAGCCTAATGTGTGTATTTCCCAGTGAAGCCTGGTGAGGAGTGTTGGGCCAGTAACTGCAAGGTTGTTGGATCGAATCCCCGAGCTGACAAGGTAAAAATGTGTTGCTCCTCCCGAGCAAGGCAGTTAACCCACTGTTCCCCGAGCGCCGATGACGTGGATGTCTATTAAGGCAGCCCCCCACACCTCGCTGATTCAGAGGGGTTGGGTTAGCACATTTCAATTGAATGCATTCAGTTGTACAACTGACTAGGTATCCCCATTTTGCGTGACTTGTAGAGTTACAATCCATGGCTGTATTTGTTAGTGACTGAGACATGGTTGTTGAATTTATTCATGTTCAGTCCTATGGCCTTCACCAAGTGAGTTCTAGCTGAATGTTATCATTCAAATCTTTATGACAATACATTAAATATGTCATAAGGCCTTACTTTGAAGGCCTAGCTTTACTCTTACACAGTTGCCTGAAACTCCTGGTTTTCATGCCTGCTAGTCATATTACATTGGCTTGCAAAGGGATGTGTAATTCAAATTGGAATCCAGCCAGAATTAGGATATCCAACAGTTGGAATTTGTATTCACCGCAACCTGCATTCAGAATAACTGTGATGGTTAGGAACTTTGATAAAGGAGACATTTTAAACTGAAAAAAACATACCAGTGTCACTTCCTGACCATGGTAAGCTGTTATTTTCTATGGTAGAGTAGGTCAGGGCGTGACAGGCGGTGTTTTTATTTGTTTTGTATTTCTATGTTCAGGTTCTAGTTTAGTATTTCAATGTTGAGTTTGTTTGGGATGATCTCCAATTAGAGGCAGCTGGTCCTCGTTGTCTCTGATTGGAGATCATACTTAAATAGGGTTTTTTTCCACCTGGGTTGTGGGATCTTGTTTTTGCACAGCTCTGTAAAGCCTGCAGAACGTGACGTTCGTTTTCCGTTATTTGTTGTTTTGCTTTAGTGTTCTGAGTTAAAAAAAATATTTATATATTTATCATATCTGCACCTTGGTCTACTCCTTACGACAATCGTCACAACCAGTAATGGGAAAATAACTAAATGATTGAATTAGTTGAGAAAAATATGTTATTCATACTTGTGTAGCATAAGCTTAATCAATCAATGCAAAAAAACAGATATTAAAACAATTAAAAAAAAAAAAATCTACCTACAGCAGAGTTTGCTGGGAAATATGATAGTGATGGGAGTGTTTATCACCTGCTTACCAATCGAAACAGAAATACTGCATCAAACATCTTAGTTAGATGTAAAATTACACAACTAAGACCTCTTTGGCAAAAAACGTCTAAATTAATTACAGATTTTTTGATTGATTTTAGATTAATTCAGACAAATTTGAGGACTTGTATACTGGCTATGTTGTTGCTATGGCATCTCAAGAGGGACAAACCTATTTCTCGTTTTTCATTCGAAGGTCTTTTAAGGGAGTATTTGAGGCACAGGCATTGGCTTCGCCTAGCCGAGTTCTGCTAGGAGCAAACCCAACCAAGTATACGGGCGCTTTTACGCTTCACAGAGTAAAACTGACACAATCCCACTCAACTATTATTAACACCAACACTGGGGTTCTTGTACACCACTGATGGTTAATTTAACTCTTAGAGTTAATGTAGCTCATTAATCAACAGTAGAAATATTACACTGAAAAATAAACACTAGGTAACTCTGGCAATTTGCTGTGTGCCAATCAAGCCTTTTCTATTGAATTGAATTGATAGCAAGAGAGACAGAGAGAGATGCCTGCCTGCCATAAGATGCCTGCCATAAGATGCCTGCCATAAGATGCCTGCCATAAGATGAGGGACAGTGTCTGACAGACCAACCAACCTGCACATGTCCTCTATGCCATTGTTATTGTCCATTGTATGGTTATTCTTACCCTAGATTATTGTTACGGATTGTCCCGTTTACAATCTTGATTATTGTTTTAATTACATTAATATTGTAAATTAATCACTTAATATTCAAAGTACTCTTTGACAATATGTACATTGTTACGTCATGCCAATAAAGCAATTTGTATTGTGTTGAGTTGAGAGAGAGAGAGGGAGAGAGTACCAATAACATTGCTACCTGTGTCTATGCCATTAATTATTGTCCTCATACATTATTGCATTCATTACGTGGACACCTCACCCCTGCCCTTACCAGGGCAGCAGGCACTATTATTACAAAAATAGGAAATCCATGAGCATTTCACAGAGATGTTGTTAAGAAAACATGTCCGCATCATTTGAATATAGGCTGTAGATCTGGAATACCAATTTGCGAATAAACCTTTTTTTCTATGATAAATACTACAAACACAATGATAGCTATAAAGGGAAGGCAGATAGCCTTGTGGTTAGAGCATTGGACTTGTAACAGAAAGGTTTGTTCTTAACTGACTTGCCTAGTGAAATATAGGTAGAAAATAATGCAGTAATTCCATAGAGCCCATCCTAAATACATTTTTAGATTGCTTTTTAGAAAGTGATTTAATGAGAAATATATATTTTGAAAAATACCCAGACACTGAATCCTTTGTGGATGTGGGTGTATTCAGCTGTACAATTCTGCCTGTTCCTCCTTTGGATTCATACAGCAGATTCACTGTCATAAATATCATAGTTTTTCACTTAAGTTTTGTTCTTTCATTACTTTAGGAACCGTAAGCCATTTATTTTGATGCAAATTTTGAATAAGATGGAAAAAATATACTTGACAGCTGCCGTCTTCCTGGTGTTTTTCCGTCTTGTAGCCTATTGCCATCTCGATGATTGCTGAGAGAAAATAGCTGCTATGATATTTAAATTAATTTACTTTTAATCTACTTGATCTGCTTTAAATGTGTTTGAAGGAAAAACAGATGAAATTGAAAAGCAGTAATGCAAGTCATATAATCAGAGAAAAGAGAGAGAGGGGATCTACTTTAAAGCAACAACAAAGGGAAGTTGAAGATCAAGGAAAAGGGTGGCTACTTTGGAGAATCTCAAACATAACATATATTGTGCTTTGTTTAATACTTTTTTGGTTACTACATGATTCCATATGTGTTATTTCATAGTTCTATTGTCTTCCATATTATTCTACAATGTAGAAAATAGTACAAATAAAGAAAAACCCTGCAATGATTAGGTGTGTCCAAACTTTTAACTTGTACTGTAAACCTGCCAATCAAGAAAAGCCTTACATCTGTTGCATAATTCCACTATGTAAAAACAACTTGACTGGCAGCAGATGGCAAGAATTGGGTGCTGGGCTGCGTTCAGTACGAGAAAAGCTACTCCTACGTTAAATTAAAGAAAAATGGTGCTGTTCTGCTGTGTAGTCTTCCCTGTGGCTAAGTTGGTAGAGCATGGTGTTTGCAACGCCAGCATGGTGTGTGCAACGCCAGGGTTGTAGGTTCGATTCCCACGGGGGGCCAGTACAAAAAAGAAATAAAAAAAGAATGCATGAAATGTATGCATTCACTACTGTAAGTTGCTCTGGATAAGAGTGTCTGCTAAATGACTAAAATGTAAAATGATGTGGAGGTCCTGGGCTGGTGTGGTTACACATGGTCTGTGGTTGTGAGGCTGGTTGGATGTACTGCCAAATTCTCTAAAATGATGTTAGAAGTGGCTTATGGTAGAGAAATGGACATTAAATTATCTGGCAACAGCTCTGATGGATATTTCTGCAGTCAGCATGCCAATTGCATGCTCCCTCAAAACTTGAGATGTCTGTGGCATTGTGTTGTCTAACAAACTACACATTCTATAGTGGCCTTTTATTGTCCCCAGCACAAGGTACACCTGTGACATGATCATGCTGTTTAATCAGCTTCTTGATATGCCACACCTGTCAGGTGGATGGATTATCTTGGCAAAGGAGAAATGCTCACTAAAATGGATATAAACAAAATTTGTGCACAAATTTAAGAGAAATAAGCTTTTTGTGCATATGGAAGATTTCTGGGATCTTTTATTTCAGCTCCAGAAACATTGGACCAACACTTTACATTTTACGTAAATATTATTGTTCAGTATATGTTTGGACTTTCAAACTAGTTTTCAAATAGGAAAGCAAATAAAGCATTTTCCCTATGTGAAAACAGAATCCTACTCATTACTCCACGTTCTTAACCTACATCACTTTTATTTTGAGCCGACTTCGCCGTTCACCAAAACGGGACACCTGGCTCATGCCCAGGAGGCAGCCCGGTTCCAAAACGAATGCAATCAACTCTAACCCTGGGAATTAATCAAATTCCCTCATTGCTTTAAGTCACACCCCGCCACACCCACCAAACATAGCAAACATACCTCAAAGTCTGTTCAAGAATGTTGAAGAACGTTTTGGGGAAGGGTGGCATTCAGTACAAACCATAAAATAAAATACATTAAAATGTTATTGGTCACATACACATATTTAGCAGATATTAATGCGGGTGTAGCGAAATGTTTGTGTTCCTAGCTCCAGCAACGTAGTAACATTTAATTTAACTGAATGCACCCCAGGTGTTTTATTTACAGCAAGGAGTTCAGCTGTCGACTTGAAAATGGGTCCAGGGAAAATAAGAAAAGCTGTAGAATAAACTGTCTAGAAAACATTTCACATTGTACCACAGCTTCTTTACATTTAAGCTGCCTCACAACCAGAGATTGGTGAAAATGACAAAATACAATTACAAAACACAATTATAAAACACCATAAAGATCAATGTATCAAAATAAATGACAAAATACTTGTATTTTTAAATGAATTTCATTTGTGCACAAATTTAAGAGAAATAAGCTTTTTGTGCATTTGGAAGATTTCTGGGATCTTTTATTTCGGCTCCAGAAACATGGGACCAACACTTTACATGTTGCGTAAATACATGTACCGTAATTTCCGGACTATAAGCCGCAACTTTTTTCCCATGCTTTGAACCTCGCGGCTTAAACAATGATGCGGCTAATATATGGATTTTTCCCGCTTTCAATTTTTTTTTTTTTTTTAAAGAAAACATTCTGTGATGTGTTCAGTTTTTTGGCGGCATGAAGCTTTCATTAGACCAATGAAATTGCCGAACGGGTTAAGGTCCAAAAAATTATTAAATCGAGCACTCTCAAACTTCCCATCATTCTGATTACGGTAGTCATTTTGTCACCCTGATTCCTGGGGGCACAACAAAGTATTTGCAGCCACTCGACATCAGTGTAAATCGTGCATTTAAGGTGGCGCTCCGTGTTCAGTGGGAGGCTTGGATGACAAGTGGGGAGAAATCCTTCACTAAAACGGGCCGCATGCGAAGAGCAACTTATGGTCAAGTCTGCCAGTGGGTCCAGACAGCGTGGAGCATTGTCAAAAAATCCACTATCATCAACGGGTTTCGAAAGGCTGGACTGCTGCGTGTTGAAGAGGGCTCAGCGGGGGATTTGCCTCTGGATGAAAGTGACGAGAGCGACAATGAAAACGATTCAATATCGGATGAAGCAATTCTGAGGCTATTCAACTCCGACACCGAAGGAGATGGTTTCAGTGCACAGGAGGAGGAAGATAGTGACCAATGACTTTCTTGGTAGGCTACTGTTTACTGGTAATTTTGTATTTTTTTGTTACAAGCCGTGTTTCGTTAAAGCCTATTTATTTTTGTTACAAGCCGTGGTTCGCTAAAGCCTATTTATTTTTGTTACAAGCCGTGTTTCGTTAAAGCCTGTGTAAAGTTAAAGCCGTGTTTCGTTAAAGCCTGTGTTTGTTTCAATGTACCGGTAGGCACCTGCGGCTTATAGAAATGTGTGGCTTATTTATGTTCAATATAATGTTTTTTTTTTAATTCAGTGGATGCGGCTTATATTCAGGTGCGCTCAATAGGCCGTAAATTATGGTACTTTGTATTTTAAAGTTCAGAAATACATTGGCAAGTAGCCGGCCCGAACAGCAACAACATTCTCAGTAACGTTTACGTTTCACTTGCTTTGACTCTGATATGTTGTTTATCTACCTTAGTTGAATGCACAGACTGTAAGTCACTCTGGATAAGAGTGTCTGCTAAATCCCCAACATGTAAATGTGGGTGAAAATGAACTGCAAAGCACACTGGGTAGTATTATTGGCATTGTTCTGGGATCGAGTGCATTAGAATACTACTCAACATGCTTTGCAATTGTTCATTTTTACATACAGTGTACTGTACATTTATATTTAGTTAATTTAGCAGACACTCTTGTCACACCATACTGCCATCAGACTTCTAATACTAATGCAGGTTGAAAGGTGGTGACAACATTATGAACCGCTATAAAATAAATTGTAAAAAATAATATTTAGTATATTGAAAATACAAAAAATGTCAGCTCTCAAAAGTATCTTGTTACAAAATATTATATGTTGGAGTGTAGTTCAGCCCAGTGTAATTCAAATGACAAAATTCTCAGAAGTAATTAAAATACATATTTAAAATACCAAGAACAGAATACTGCCCATCTCTGCTCACAACAAGCATCTCATACAAATTGCGGACTGGCACGTAACAATCTAGTCAACCTGAAGGTCTGAAACATACTGGCATAAATACCAGTTCGCTACTCTCCTGCCTGGATTTGGGTCATACCGACTTACTTCTCTTGAGAGGTGACAATGACATAACAGTATTACAGATTCGCTAACGTTAGCTACAGTAGGCTAGGGTTTGAGGTTAAGTTTAGAAGTTAGGTTAAAGGGTTAAGGTTAGGTTAGGGTTAGGGGAAGGGTTAGCTAACATGCTAAGTAGTTGCAAAGTGGCTAAAAAGTAGTAAGTAGTTGAAAAGTTGTTAATTTTGTCCATGATGAGATTCAAACTCACAACCTTTGGGTTGCTAGACATTCACATTATACACCCGATCAATCACCCTCCTTTCATGTTTGCCTAAAGTAACCATATGTCTTATTTCACCATACTAAAACGTACATATCATACTTAATAAAGTGTCTCGGATTTGCTTACAGAATAATACGAAATCAGTGGCGTTCGATGCCGTTTAAGATGTGGGAGGACGATTATTTTTGGCCTTATTTAATTTTATGCACTGCAATACTAGCTAGCTGTAGCTTATGCTTTCAGTACTAGATTCATTCTCTGATCCTTTGATTGGGACGACAACATGTCAGTTCATGCTGCAAGAGCTCTGATAGGTTAGAGGATGTCCTCCGAAAGTTGTCATAATTACTGTGTAAGTTTATGGAAGGGAGTGAGAACAATGAGCATCCTAGGTTTTGTAATGAATTCAATGTATGCAGAGGAGGATGGAAACTAACTGTCCTATGGCTACACAACAGTGCTACCCTACAGAGTGCTGTTGAGGCTACTGTAGACCTTCGAAGCCAAACAGTGTGTTTTAATAAATTATTTGGTGACGTGAATATATTTAGTATAGTTTTAATGTTTCACAATTTTTGTTGTTGTTGAAATTCACTGAGGAAGATGGTCCTCCCTTTCCTCCTCCGAGGAGCCTCCACTGTAAGAAATTCTCTGAGACCAGGTTGGGGATAGAGAAAGCATTGTGTGTCAACTGTGGGGGCGCTCATGCAGCTGGAGATCCAAAGTAACCTCTGAGAGTCAGACAAGTTGAGATTGCCACAGTTCGAGTGGGGCAGAAAGTGTCCTATGCTGAAGCGTTGAAGAGAGTAGAGGACAGACCAAGGGTGAGTGATTTGACTGGGAGACACCCAGTGAGTAGGACTGAAGAGAGAAATTCAGAGAGGATGAGCTTTAGTAAGGTTGGATTTCTTGCTTTTATAGCCATGGTGATCAACTGCACTGCACTGATGGAATGGAAATCACAGAAGATAGATTTGGTAGTTGCAGCAGCAGAGAAATATCTGGGTGTGAGAGATTTCAGTGCAGAAGATCTGGATGGAGTTTTGAGAGAAGGGGTTTCATCCTCCCAGGCCAACGGCCTGGTGTAAGACTGTTTAGGGCCAAAGTAGTGGAATGGGGTGGTGGGTTTTGGGGCATAGTGTATAGGTGCAGGGTTAGATAGTTTATTTCCCCTTTTCCATTTTTGTGTGGCCAAAATGTGCAATCCGCACTCCGACCTGCGAAAGGCAGCAATATACAATACAGCGTCTAGTCTGCCAGAAATTCACACAGAGAAGAAGCTGTCTGAAGGTGTCTAAAGTGAGTAATACATTTATTTTAATGACTGCAAAATGCATAACAGTGGACCACGTAAACTAAATTCTGAAGCAAGTTTCATAAACCAAACTTGTGCATCGCAGACCCGCTGGTGATCATAGTGAAATTGAAACGACACCGTCTGTCCTTTTGAGTTTTGGAGCAGTCTTTACCTGACAAAGTCACGTTAGGATATTTCAGTCATTCTGTGAGAGCTTTTGTGCTGAACCCACTAAGGTGTTTCAGATGCCAAGCTTATAATCATGTTGCAGAAGTGTGTCGGAGGGAGATTCCGAGATGTGAGAAGTGTGCAGGAGGGCATGGGACAAAGGAATGGGTAGTATCAGTGTGTGTGTCAATTGTGGGGGTGCCCATGTTGCTGAGAATCAGAAGTGCATGGTGCAAGACAGACAGGTTGAGATTGCAAATGGTCAGAGGAGAACAGAATGTGTCCTATTCTGAGGCAGAGAACAGAGTAGAGGATGATGGGTCAAGGGTGGAAAGAGCAGGTATTTCTAATGTTTTGTACTCTCAGTGTAGGCTTACCCCCTTCCATTTTATTTTTGTATCACAAAATGTAACGCGATCAACCATACACTCCCACACAGTAGGTGGCGGGCACGCACAAACTAAATGTGCTAATGCAATGATACCAAAAAAGAAGAAGAAGTAGTAGTAGTAGTAGTAGTAGTAGTAGTAGTAGTAGTAGTAGTAGTAGTAGTAGTAGTAGAAGAAGAAGACGACGAAGAACACAGAAACAAGGTGAATGGAGCTGCTCGCACATATCTTCAACCACAAGCGACTGATATAGTCAGAGATAATTATACGGCCTAATAGTAAATGTTTATACATAAACTCGGCAACAGTTAGACAGTCAAATGAATGTAATAAGGGGGAACGTTAATTAAATGTTCATGTCACAGGTTTGTAATAGTTAAATCTATGTCTTCACCTTTACAGGTTATAGTATTCCGGGCACACCAACAGACACCAGAGAGTCAGGGGTAAACACAAAATTATGAGCTAAGCTATGGCAAAGACATATGGCTGCTTTCTTGGAGTAGGCCTATTTGGCTTAGCAATTGAATGGCAAATCAATGTATTTCAATACACAAGTAGGCAATATTGGCTTTCATTGTATACATATATGTAAATAGTGTAGTTGTCCATATTGATGTACATTCGTACACAGCATTTCTCAGGCCTTCCACATAACTTGAATACAGGTAGCTGTCATTGCACTCTACGTAGATGTTCTCTCCAAGCAACACACATCTTAATCTGATTAATCATTGGTAATTGGTATAAACAGCCTGTTAATGCCTGCAAAATTGTAATAATGTTGTGGGATTGTTGTGTATCACAGCCTGATTAACCAGACTACACATATTTCAGCCCTTGTGAAGCATTTTTCTCTGCTATCCTATGAATTTCTTACAACCTTGCAATTGTCACACTGTGTCTGAACTCGGAGTATAAGGCCTTAATGCTACAGTATGATTTTCCTCCACCTACTGTCTCCCTTTCTGTTGGTGTGTCCCTCTGAGATATCCAGTAACGAAAGCCATGGGGGAGGCCAAGGATGATGGTCAATCAATAAATTACACAGGGTTTTTATAAGTGGCCCTTTTCCACATCAGAGTGCATCCCAGCAGACTGCTGCCCCTTTGGACCGCAATGCTTTTACCCGTCAGGTCTCATCCGGTATCTCTTTCCCTTCACAAGGTCCTGGATACAGTCGATGCTTTTAAAGGGGACCTTTGAAAGGTTTCATTCCTCAAACACAATACTGCTTTGTGTTAGACTGGAGGTAGGATTATTTACTGTAGCTGACTATTCTTGGTAGATGTATTTTGGGAAATTTCCAAGAAACGTACTCATTTTGCATTTTTATATTCATCCATTATATGTATTACATTTTAGTTAACCTGTATTTTTATCAGGGAGTCATACTGAGACCAAGGTCTATTTTACAGATGAGCCCTGAATTACAGAAATTACAGAGAAAACACACATCAATATAAATGTAAGCAGAAAGAAAAACACGGTAATACAAAACAAATACATTCAGTAATAAGGTCCTCAATCAGCTTTCTGAATTTCCCTAGAAACACCACAACTTCATATTTAAGAACATTTTAAAGATTTTTCCAAAAATAAGTTGCAAGAAAACTAAAAGCTAATTTATCTTACTCAGTAGAGACCAAATTAATTTCCAGAGTTATCCATCCCTGAGACTGCGTGTGGAAACTCATCAGTCTAAAGTTTAGTAATGACGTTAGGAACAGTGGGATTTTTTGTAAAAGGGCTTTATAAATGAAAACGTACAGTGGCATTTTTCCTATTTTGTTGCCTTAAAACCTGGAATTAAAATAGATTTTTGGGGGGTTTGTATTTGATTTAAACAACATGCCTACCACTTTGAAGATGCAAAATATTTTTTATTGTGAAACAAACAAGTAATATGAAAAAAAAACAGAAAACTTGAGCGTGCATAACTATTCACCCCCTAAAAGTCAATACTTTGTAGAGCCACCTTTTGCAGCAATTACAGCTGCAAGTATCTTGGGATATGTCTATAAGCTTGGCACATGTAGCCACTGAGATTTTTGCCCATTCTTCAAGGCAAAACTGCTCCAGCTCCTTCAAGTTGGATGGGTTCTGCTGGTGTACAGCAATCTTTAAGTCATACCACAGTTTCTCAATTAGATTGAGGTCTGGGCTTTGACTAAGCCACTCCAATACATTTAAATGTTTCCCCTTAAACCACTCAAGTGTTGATTTAGCAGTATTCTTAGGGTCATTGTCCTGCTGGAAGGTGAACCTCCGTGCCAGTCTCAAATCTATGGAAGACTGAAACAGGTTTCCCTCAAGAATGTCCCTGTATTTAGCGGCATCCATCATTCCTTCAATTCTGACCAGTTTCCCAGTCCCTGCCGATGAAAAACATCCACACAGCATGATGCTGCCACAACCATGCATTACTGTGGGGATGATATTCTCGGGGTGATGAAAGGTGTTGGGTTTGCGCCAGACATAGCATTTTCCTTGATGGCCAAAAAGCTCAATTTTAGTCTCATCTGACCAGAGAACCTTCTTCCATATGTTTGGGGAGTCTCCCACTAGCCTTTTGGCGAACACCAAATGTGTTTGCTTATTTTTTTTCTTTAAGCAATGGCTTTTTTTCTGGCCACTCTTCTGTAAAGCCCAGCTCTGTGGAGTGTACGGCTTAAAGTGGTCCCATGGACAGATACTCCAATCTCCGCTGTGGAGCTTTGTAGCTCCTTCAGGGTTATCTTTGGTTTCTTTGTTGCCTCTCTGATTAATGACCTCCTTGCCAGGTCCGTGAGTTTTGGTGGGTGGCCCTCTCTTGGCAGGTTTGTTGTGGTGCCATATTCTTTCCATTTTTAAATAATGGATTTAATGGTGCTCTGTGGAATGTTCAAAGTTTGAGATATTTTTTTCTAACTCAACCCTGATCTGTACTTCTCCACAACTTTGTCCCTGACCTATTTTGAGAGCTCATTAGTGTTAATGGTGCCGCTTGCTTGGTGGTGCTCCTTGCTTAGTGGTGTTGCAGAATCTGGGGCCTTTCAGAACAGGTGTATATATACTGAGATCATGTGACAGATCATGTGACACTTAAATAAAGTCCACCTGTGTGCAATCTAACTAATTATGTGACTTTTGAAGGTAATTGGTTGCACCAGATCTTATTTAGGGGCTTCATAGTAAAGGGAATGAATTCATATGCACGCACCACTTTTCAGTTTTTTTCCCCAAATGTTTTTTGAAAGAAGTAATACTTTTAATTTCACTTCGCCAATTTGGACTTTTTTGTGTTTGTCCATTGCATTAAATCCAAATAAAATCAATTTAAATTGCAGGTTGTAATGCAACAAAATAGGAAAAACGCCAAGGGGGATGAATACTTTTGCGAAGCACTGTAGGAATATATTAACCTACGTGACATCAAAGAGGGGCAACCAACTTTCTGGTAGAGAATGCAGTATTATGTCCTAAAACCTTTGCTCATAATAAATCACAGAGCACTATAATAAAGATTTCAATTAAGTGGCAGCTGCGTTCATATAGATGATGTTGCCATATTCTAAGTCTCATAGGAATGTCAACTGAATAATCTTCTTTTTACTATTAGGTGATAGGCAGGACATATTCATATAGAAGAAGTCAATTTTTTTGTACTCTCAGCTTCTTAACTAATTAATCAAAATGTTTTTTAAAAGACAGCTTTTCATCTATCCAGATGCCCAGATATTTGTATGCAGGGACACGATCAATATGGACACCAACCAAAGTAAATATGCTTAAATCATCAGAGTTATTTTAAATGCACATATACTTTGGTTTACCTGCATTCAATACTAATTTCAGGTCAATCAAGTTTTCCTGTAATACAATGAAGGCAGACTGTTGTTCAGATAGAGCCTGGTCAACCGTGGGGTCAACAGCATACACAACAGTATCATCTGCATACAAATGCAGATTACAATTTCTTACAGACAAGTCAGCATTGCTAATGTAAAGAGTAAAAAGTAAAGGACCTAGAATTGATCCCTGCGGGACCCCTTTCGTTATGTCCGGAAAACTGAGAGACAGTTTTTCTTGCTTTGGCCCAGGCGTGATTGTCACGGCCTGATCTGTTTCACCTGTCCTTGTGCTTGTCCCCATCCCCTCCAGGTGTTGCTCATCATCCCCGTTGTATTTATCTCTGTGTTTTCTGTCTCTCTGTGCCAGTTCGTCTTGTTTGCCAAGTCAACCAGCGGTTATCTCCTAGCTCCTATTTTTCCCAGTCTCTGTTTTTTCTAGTCCTCCTGGTTTTGACCCTTGCCTGTCCTGACACTGAACTCGCCTGCCTGCCTGACCATTCTTCCTGCCCTGACCTTGAGCCTGCCTAACGCCTTGTACTTTTTGGACTCGGACCTGGTTACTGAACCCCTGCCCATCCTGACGTGGAGCCTGTCTAACACCCTGTACTGTTTGGACTGGTTTATGAACTCTCGCCTGTCCCCGACCTGCCTTTTGCCTACCCCTTGTGTTATAATACATATCGGAGCTCAACCATCTGCCTCCTGTGTCTGCATATGGGTCTCGCTCTGTGTCCTCATAGTGATTTCAAATCTGAATGTGCTCAGATAGCTCTGAAGAAAACCAAGGGTTAGATCTATCTTTGACTCCAAAATTGTTTAAAGGGGATACATTTTCTACAGCCAACTCAGGGTCATGAATATAGGAGACAGTGGCTAAATCAGATTAGAACATGTCATGTAAAAACCCTTGAAGAGAAAACTATATATTTTTTTATTTTTTACAAACAAGGATTAGTATTTTGTGTTTGGTATCTCTAATACATACTTCGGGACAATGATAACTGAGATCATAAGAAAATACTCTACTAGATAAATATTTATGGGGGTTATTAGTAAGAATGGAATCAATCAATGAGGAGTTCATAGGATTTTGTCATATTTAACAATGTGAGTTTTGAGATCAATTGAGACAGATTAAAATCTTTAACTGATCTGAGGCAGGGGATAGCCAATCCACATTCAAATCCCCTAAAATGATCAACTCCCAGGACAGAAAAGGTTTTAAACACTCAGATATAGCAAAAATAGCATTACCATGGCAGCAGGTGGGCGGTAAATCCCAGCAACAAAAATTCTGGTTTATGGACACACTTACAACCAGGAGCTGAAATTTATTGGGAACAGAAATATTTAAAGATTGGGACGCCATGATATTCGATTTTACATGTATTGCCACTCCTCCCCCTTTCTGTAATCTGTCACATCTAAATACATTATAATATTTTACTTAAATGTCTTTATCAGAGACAGAATCATTTAACCACGTTTCTGAGAGAACCAGAATGTTAGGAAATTAGTCCTGTACCCAAATGTCAATTGTGTCATTTTTTTAAATCATACTTTGCACATTTAGGTGCATTAGCCCAAGCCCCCTGCAAGATGTAATTAAAGTCAGAGGGTTTATTCAGCTCATTCCCATAAGAGCTAACAGCCATAGGGTCATCTGCAGCTATTTGTTGAGTGAGCTGAGACTTTGCCAAGGTCCCTGGCCAACCACGTGAAAGCAGAGCAGACTGAGCATTCGACAGACCTCCCTAAAGTTGCTGGAAGCAGGGGCTTATGCAGCGTTCAAAACAACTGGAAACTCGGAATTGAGAATCAACTGAGTTGTCTTGAACGCATCGTTACATACGTTGTAAGATTGTGATGAGTTGTCACATCACATCTTGAGAAATGAACCCACATTTTATAGGGTTTAATATAAATAATATACTACTTTCTGATTCAGTGTTAAAATAGTAGTTCCCCAAAGCTAAAAGCACTTATGAATAAGATGAAATGGAAAGCTGGCGAAAACAATCTCTGAACGTTCTCTCACTGATGCCAATCTGTTTCAGGTGTTATGCTACTGACTATCCCACCCCAAAGTAGAGGTCTGAGTGGGATTGTTGTCTGTGTCATCACAATTTTTGGAGATATTTCAACAAAACAATTTTATGGTAAGTTTATATACTTTTGAAAAAGTTGTAGATATGTTCCAATGAAGTTGGATCTATACTGTAATTGTAGTAATATGTTGGATGAGTGTGTTCGGGTCAACTCGCCCCCCTTATTAGGGGTAACAGTCCCCTGGGAGCTAGTTACCCCTTTATGGTTATGAATGTGCTTCTACCAGTCATATAGACAATGACTGGCCCAGATAGTGCTAGTTTATGCTAACTTGCTAGCTAGCAACATCACTAGCAGTAAATGCTAGCCAGCTACATAGTTAACATAAGCTGCTAGCTAGCAACCTTACTACCAGGTCGTCTGACGTAAAATACAACAAAAACATTACGTAACTTAATTGCAGTTGTAAATGTTTCCACTAGTGACTGACAGCTTTACAGTTAATGTTACTTCATAGCCTTTTAGCTATTTTACACAGTATTTTATATCAGAAAGCTGGCTAGCTAACTACATTTTTAAGAGAGAGCTTTTCAATTGGTATTGCTCCCCCTGTTTTCAGTCACAGGTGGGGACTGGATTATGTGTGAGCAGTGCAGGAGGTGGGCTCATGAGTTGTGCTCCAATTTTACTGGGGATAGCATTATTTGTAACCTATTTACAAATTGCAATCGTGCAATAGCAGAGCACAAGAAAGTTAGCAAAGCAATAGTTACAGTGAGGGAAAAAAGTATTTGATCCCCTGCTGATTTTGTACGTTTGCCCACTGACAAAGAAATGATCAGTCTATAATTTTAATAATAGGTTTATTTGAACAGTGAGAGACAGAATACCAACAAAATAATCCAGAAAAACGCATGTCAAAAATGTTAGAAATTGATTTGCATTTTAAAGAGGGAAATAAGTATTTGACCCCCTCTCAATCAGAAAGATTTCTGGCTCCCAGGTGTCTTTTATACAGGTAACGAGCTGAGATTAGGAGCACACTCTTAAAGGGAGTGTTCCTAATCTCAGCTTGTTACCTGTATAAAAGACACCTGTCCACAGAAGCAATCAATCAATCAGATTCCAAACTCTCCGCCATGGCCAAGACCAAAGAGCTCTCCAATGATGTCAGGGACAAGATTGTAGACCTACACAAGGATGGAATGGGCTACAAGACCATCGCCTAGCAGCTTGGTGAGAAGGTGACAACAGTTGGTGTGATTATTCGCAAATGGAAGAAACACAAAAGAACTGTCAATCGGCCTGGGGCTCCATGCAAGATCTCACCTCGTGGAGTTGCAATGATCATGAGAACGGTGAGAAATCAGCCCAGAACTACATGGGAGGATCTTGTCAATGATCTCAAGGCAGCTGGGACCATAGTCACCAAGAAAACAATTGGTAACACACTACGCCGTGAAGGACTGAAATCCTGCAGCGTCCGCAAGGTCCCCCTGCTCAAGAAAGCACATATACATGCCCGTCTGAAGTTTGCCAATGAACATCTGAATGATTCAGA
The DNA here is from genome assembly GCF_901001165.1 of Salmo trutta. Classification (NCBI taxonomy): domain Eukaryota; kingdom Metazoa; phylum Chordata; class Actinopteri; order Salmoniformes; family Salmonidae; genus Salmo; species Salmo trutta. The sequence goes on from NC_042958.1 coordinate 50,507,052, forward strand.
GGACAACTGGGTGAAAGTGTTGTGGTCAGATGAGACCAAAATGGAGCTCTTTGGCATCAACTCAACTATCTGTGTTTTGAGGAGGAGGAATGCTGCCTATGACCCCAAGAACACCATCCCCACCGTCAAACATGGAGGTGGAAACATTATGCTTTGGGGTGTTTTTCTGCTAAGGGGACAGGACAACTTCACCGCATCAAAGGGACGATGGACGGGACCATGTACCGTCAAATCTTGGGTGAGAACCTCCTTCCCTCAGCCAGGGCATTGAAAATAGGTCATGGATGGGTATTCCAGCGTGACAATGACCCAAAACACACGGCCAAGGCAACAAAGGAGTGGCTCAAGAAGAAGCACATTAAGGTCCTGGAGTGTCCTAGCCAGTCTCCAGACCTTAATCCTATAGATAATCTGTGGAGAGAGCTGAAGGTTCGAGTTGCCAAACGTCAGCCTCGAAACCTTAATGACTTGGAGAAGATCTGCAAAGAGGAGTGGGACAAAATCCCTCCTGAGATGTGTGCAAACCTGGTGGCCAACTGCAAGAAACGTCTGACCCCTGTGATTGCCAACAAGGGTTTTGCCACCAAGTACTAAGTCATGTTTTGCAGAGGGGTCAAATACTTATTTCCCTCATTAAAATGCAAATCAATTTATAACATTTTTGACATGTGTTTTTCTGGATTCTTTTGTTGTTATTCTGTCTCTCACTGTTCAAATAAACCTACCATTAAAATTATAGACTGATAATTTCTTTGTCAGTGGGCAAATGTACAAAATCAGCAGGGGATCAAATACTTTCTCCCCTCACTGTAAGTTATTGCTATTAAATGTTAAATTCTAATGTTTTTTGATGTTATAAGTTATATTCCATTCCAATATTACAGTTGAAGTCGGAAGTCTACATACACTTAGGTTGGAGTCATTAAAACTCATTTTTCAACCACTCCACAAATTTCTTGTTAGCAAACTATAGTTTTGGCAAGTCAGTTAGGACATCTACTTTGTGCATGACACAAGTAATTTTTCTAACAATTGTTTACACACAGATTATTTCACTTATAATTCACTGTATCACATTTCCAGTGGGTCAGATGTTTACATACAGTAAGTTGACTGTGCCTTTAAACATCTTGGAAAGTTCCAGAAAATAATGTCATGGTTTTAGAAGCTTCTGATAGGCTAATTGACATCATTTGAGGAAATTGGAGGTGTACCTGTGGATGTATTTCAAGGCCTACCTCCAAACTCATTGCCTCTTTGCTTGACATCATGGGAAAATCAAAAGAATCAGCCAAGACCTCAGAAAAATAATTGTAGACCTCCAAAAGACTGGTTCATCCTCAGGAGCAATTTCCAAACGCCTGAAGGTACCACGTTCATCTGTACAAACAATAGTACGCAAGTATAAACACCATGGGACCGCACAGTCGTCACACCGCTCAGGAAGGAGACGCGTTCTGTCTCCTAGAGACGAATGTACTTTGGTGCGAAAAGTGCAAATCAGTCCCAGAACAACAGCATAGGACCCTGTGAAGATGCTGGAGGAAACAGGTACAAAAGCATCTATATCCACAGTAAAATGAGTCCTATATTGACATAACCTGAAAGGGTGCTCAGCAAGGAAGAAGCCACTGCTCCAAAACCACCATAAAAAAGCCAGACTATGTCTTTTTTGGGGACAAATATCATACTTTTTGGAGAAATGTCCTCTGGTCTGATGAAACAAAAATAGAACTGTTTGGTCATAATGACCATCGTTATGTTTGGAGGAAAAAGGGTGGAGGATTGCAAGCCGAAGAACACCATCCCAACCGTGAGGCACGGTGGTGGCAGCATCATATTGTGGGGGTGCTTTGTTGCAGGATGGACTGGTGCGTTTCACAAAATAGATGGCATCATGGGGATGGAATATTATGTGGATATATTGAAGCAACATCTCAAGACATCAGACAGGAAGTTAAAGCTTGGTCGCAAATGGGTCTTCCAAATGGACAATGACCATACATCCAAACTTGTGAAATAAATAATTCTCTCTACTATTTTTCTTACATTTCACATTCTTAAAATAAAGTGGTGATCCTATCTGACCCAGGAAAAAAGTTATGTCCCCCCCACTTCTAAAACCAAAGTTTCTCCCCTGCTACTATGCATGAACTTGAAGCAGCAAGAATGATGAGCGGACACTCATGCTTTCTCTTGAGCTACATTTTGCAAATAGGATATAGCCTACCTTTAAGGAGGACTATTTGCAGGCAGAGACAAATAAATGGTAATAATTATTTATTGAAAATGTTGCAAACTAATAAAAAGGCGCAACGTTCGCTCACCATGGTAGCCTATGTGGTAACAGCACTTCTTTCCATTATCAATTTCTATTGACAAACAATGTCGTAACTATAGCCTATTCATATCCTTGGAAAGATAATTGATACGGGATTCTCTACCCATGCATCGACAGCCTACTGTGCCTAGTAAGCATTTCACTATTAGTTTACATCTGTTGTTTACAAACCATGTGACAAAAAGAATTTGATTTTCTCTATTTAATTGATTAATCTGAGTGTATGTGAATAATGCGACAAAGACGTGCTTTGAATACAATAGGTTAGGCTAACGCATACAAAGCAGCAAGAAAAAAGTTTCCAAATAATCTGCGCGTCCCAAAAAATATTCTCATCCCAATATTGTGTGTCTGACGGCACTCTTCCACCAGCAGCATAAAAAATGCTGACTGTGCCACAATGATCTCTGTCAGAACCCACCAGTCCGGCGGGCATCCCGCGGGAATGCGGTCCTCTACCCCAAAGTTAAAACGGCTTAATTCTATTTGGCTGAGAATAGCAGCAGTCTCCATTTTCCTGCAGGGTATGCAGGTGTTAGGATCTGATCCAACTGACTCAACAGGCCTCAACTGTTATATTATTATTATTATTATTATTATTATTATTATAATAATAAACGGAGCAATTGTTAGCATGGTCTTTACAAGACTATTACAAAGACCTTGGTTCCTGCCTTCCAAACTGGCTATTGAAGTGCATTGAGCTAGATAATACATTTAGGGTAAAGAGATTGGTGTGTTAGTCAACTCAATGGTACAGTATGCTACACACACACAAAAAAGTACTTTTTTTTTTATTTAACCTTTATTTAACCAGAAAAAGCCCTTTGAGACAGAGTCTCTTTCTCAATTGAGACCTGGCCAAGAAGGCAGCAACAACCAATACATTACAGAATTAAAACATACAACAATACAACAACATGATCCAGCCTAAAAAAATGCATTTACACTCCTCTGTAACAAAGTCTCCCATCAATATTTAAAATTCATTCAGTGGCACTAACATATCTAGATGAAGCATGGATTGTAGACTATTTCATGCCTCTGGTGCACAAGAAGAAAAGGCAGTCTTGCCTAATACTGTGAATGTCCTGGGGAATTTAAGTAGCAACCACCTAGCAGACCGGGTATGGTAACTGCTGGTGGTGAAGGAGACCAGACTACAGAGGTAAAGCAGGAGTTTGGGAGTTTACCCAAAAGGGCTTTATAGATGAACACATACAAATGTAGCTTTCTGCGCATATAAAGTGAGGTCCAACCTACCATTTGGTACAATGCGCAATGGTGGGTGAGTGACTTGGCATTTGTAATAAAGCGCAAAGTTGCATGATAAACAGAGTCCAGTCTAAATAGTACCTTTGGGGGTTCTTCAGCTTGTAACCAAAACGCAATCCTTTTTGGTCCTATATATATATATATATATCATTCATACACACACACACACACACACACACACACACACACACACACACACACACACACACACACACACACACACACACACACACCACACACACACCTTGTTTGAAGGTTCAATAAAGAACCATGCTCATTAAGTTCTAAATGGAACCTGTATTGTGCTGTAAAGAACCTTTTCCTAAAGTGCTAAACAAAAAAAAAACATTTCAAAAGGTTCTATTGCACCAAAACAGGGTTCCGCTACGGATACAACCATTTTGGGGGATATAGAACACTGTTTTATGGTTCTTTACAGAACCTTCGTGGAGAATGGTTCTATAAAGATCCTTTCTCAATCTGAAAAGCTCTTTGTAGATCCTTTTGAAGAACCATACAGTTTTTAAAAATGTATTCTGATCAGCTATTTTATATTCCATAGGCGTTATAATTGTGTTAATTGATGTTGAATCAAGTCAGCTACCTCTGGAACAGCTAGAGTCCCTGAGGAGAGAATCAAGAACCACTGACTAATTAGTCAACCATTCTCAACTGACACAAGGCCATATTTAAGTGTTTCACAAGACAGGGTCACCGGCCATATAGCCGTATAAAATGTCATAACACAACACATTAGAAAAACTGGAATGACATTCACTCAAGGTTGTCTACAAAAAGAGCTGTGTGCAAACCACGCCCCAAAATATTCTAATGAGCCGCCTCCCCTACATTTTAATTATCACTAAAATACCAAAGAACCCTTTTGTGAAATGTAAAGAACCATTGAAGAACTCAAAGGGTTCTTTGAGTCATTATGGTTCGATTAAGAACCATTACGCTTCCCGAAGAACCCTTGAGGAACCCACATGTTTTAGTGTGTAGTGTGATGTTGGAATATGTCCACATGTTTTCTTTCTGTTGTTGTGCCAGTTATGTTGATATCAGATAATGCATATGTTTCTAAGTCACCGAGTGTGTATGTGAGTGGTGATGTTGAATGGAAACTGTAAGCAAGTAGCTTCCAAACTCCCCTGTCATCTGACCTGGAACGTTTCAACTGAAACCATGCCAAGAACGTTAATGTGATTTCACCGAGGTCATTAGATCTCTGTGTTGAGAGCGAGAGACTAAGCATATGAGTGTGAGAGAGAGAGAGAGGCAGCTGTGTGGCGACACATGCCAAGGGGTGTATTCGTCTTGCAAAGGAAACAGTTTACCGTTTTAAGAGACAAACGGTAGCAAACATAACAAAATTAACAAAACGGGGAGAGACCTACCTGAATTTGTCCAATATAAACTCTCATTTTTGTTGCAAAATGTTTTCCATTTGGAGTAAACTATTAATGTTGCAAAACGTTTTGCAACAGAATCAGAGTAATGAATACACCAAGTGAGTGGAGTGAGTTAGGAGGATGTTGACCCGGTCATCCCTCGACCCGGGGGTTACGAGGTGTGTCCCCCACCCCCCACATGTGTGTAGTGTGAGTCAGTGGAAGAACAGGAGGACCATCCTACTCAGCGAATTTCATTTAAAAAAAATAGTGAACATTAAAAAAGTTCTCCTTTTTAAAACTATTCAAAATATATTCACGTCACCAAATAACTGATTAAAACACTATTTTGCAATGAAGGTCTACAGTAGCCTCAGTAGGACTAGCACCATGGTTTAGCCAGAGGACTGCTAAACTCAGCAAAAAAAGAAACGTCCCTTTCTCAGGACCCTGCCTTTCAAAGATAATTCGTAAAAATCCAAATAACTTCACAGATCTTCATTGTAAAGGGTTTAAACACTGTTTCCCATGCTTGTTCAATGAACCATAAACAATTAATGAACATGCACCTGTGGAACGGTCGTTAAGACACTAACAGCTTACAGACGGTAGGCAATTATGGTCACAGTTATGAAAACATAGGACACTAAAGAGGCTTTTCTACTGACTCTGAAAAACACCAAAAGAAAGATGCCCAGGGTCCCTGCTCATCTGTGTGAACGTGCCTTAGGAATGCTGCTAGGAGGCATGAGGACTGCAGATGTGGCCAGGGCAATAAATTGCAATGTCCGTACTGTGGGACGCCAGAAACAGTGCTACAGGGAGCCAGGATGAACAGCTGATCGTCATCGCAGTGGCAGACCACGTGTAACCACACCTGCACAGGATTGGTACACCTGAACATCACACCTGTGGGACAGGATGGCAACAACAACTGCCCGAGTTACACCAGGAATGCACAATCCCTCCATCAGTGCTCAGACTGTTCGCAATAGGCTGAGAGTGGCTTGACTGCGGGCTTGTAGGCCTGTTGTAAGGCAGGTCCTCACCAGACATCATCGGCAACAACATCATTTATGGGCACAAACCACCGTCGCTGGACCAGACAGGACTGTCAAAAAGTGCTCTTCACTGACGAGTCGCGGTTTTGTCTCACCAGGGGTGATGGTCGGATTTGCGTTTTTCGTCGAAGGGTCAGTCATGGTATGGGGCGGTGTGTCATCATCGGACTGAGCTTGTTGTCATTGCAGGCAATCTCAACGCTGTGTGTTACAGGAAAGACATCCTCCTCCCTCATGTGGTACTCTTCCTGCAGGCTTATCCTGACATGACCCTCCAGCATGACAATGCCACCAGCCATACTGCTCGTTCTGTGCGTGATTTCCTGCAAGACAGGAATGTCACTGTTCTCAGTCCCATTGCACATGTCTGGGACCTGTTGGATCGGAGGGTGAGGGCTAGGGCCATTCCCCCCAGAAATGTTCGGGAACTTGCAGGTGCCTTGATGGAAGAGTGGGGTAACATCTCACAGCAAGAACTGGCAAATCTGGCTGCTCCATGAGGAGGAGATGCACTGCAGTACTTAATGCAGCTGGTGGCCACCCCAGATACTGACTTTTACTTTTAACCCCCTCTTTGTTCAGGGACACAATATTCAATTTCTGTTAGTCACATGTCTGTGGAACTTGTTCAGTTTATCTCAGTTATTGAATCTTGTTATGTTCATACAAATATTTACACATGTTAAGTTTGCTGAACGCAGTAAATAAATAAACGCAGTTGACAGTGAGAGGACATTTCTTTTTTGCTGAGTTTAGTTTCTGAAAGCATAAGCTACAACTAGATAGCACTGCAGTGCATAAAATGTGGTGAGTGGTTGACTCAGAGAGACAGACAGTAGTTGACCAGAAAAAACATGTTTATTCAAAAATGAAGGACAAACAGAGAGAGCTAGCTATATTTTGTAATATTCACTTACTTAGCTAATTAAGCTAATTTAGCCTACTCAACAACCTGACTCAAACAGAGAGGAATGCTATTTATGTTAGCTAGCCAACACTGCAACTCTTTATTGTTAAATGTATTTCTACAGGGGCCCGCCAGTACCCCCGCCAGTGCCCCTGCTACATTTATTGCTACAGGGGCCCACCAGTGTAACTGCTAAACTGCTTACTGTACTGCATAATTGTACACACGGACTGGATTGTGGGTTTACTAACGCGTTAGTTCTAGTTGCTAGGTTGATGATGACGTTAGCTAATATAGTGACAACGATGTAGGCTGTGTGTAGCGGTTAACGGTTATGGCATGAAGGTTTGGCTTGGAGAAATGTTTGTGCCTGGTCACAGACAGCTGTTGTGTTGTACACTGAAGTCCACAAGCGAAAGGAAAAGTTGAGAGGAGGAGAGCGCATCGATGCGATAATGAATTATATAATGAGCAAAGTGATGATGCTGTATGTGATCAGCGGTGTATTCATTCCGATTCTGTTGCAAAACGTTTCTTAAACAGAAGCAAATGGAACAAAACGGGGAGGGACCTACCTGAGTTTGTCCAATAGAAACGTGTTTATTTGCAACTGCTAGGACTAATGATTCCACCCCATATCAGCTAGATACAGGCAAGAGTGTGCAAATCGCTATTGAATGTTTCTCTTTCTGTCACCTTGATTACTCCAATTTGTCTCTCGGCCCACCACAAGGAGTTTCTAGAGAGCGATGGGACAAGGAAATCCCGGCCGGCCAAACCCTCCCCTTACCCGGGCGACACTGGATGGGTCTCCTAGTTACAGCTGGCTGTGACACAGCATGGGATCAGACCTGGGTCTGTAGTGATGCCTCAAGAACTGCGATGCAGTGCCTGAAACCGCTGCGCCACTCTGGAGGCCAGGCCAGGTTCTAGCAACCTCATGGTGGGTATAGGGCAAATTCAAGTATTGTGTAGTAACTTAAACCTATCGATGTAACATTGAGTTGGGTGAATGGAATATGAATAAAACGGCCCGACCGGCACTGGTGTGTGTGTAGTGCGTGTGTGTCCACACAGTCGGCCAGAGCATCACAGACGATCGATTAAAAAAAATAGAATTTTCCATGCCAGGTGATCCGCTCCTGCGCAGCGCAGTGCTACACCAACCAGCCAAATGGAAAGTGACACAAACATAGAAACAGACTTAATGTGCTTCTGATGCAGAGGGACCCACCCTCACTTCAAACAAATCAGAATGCAAATTAAATGTGGCCTAATTATGATTAATGCAGAATAGATCCCTCTGACTCAGTGGCCTAGCTGTCGTCATTGTCATCTCTCTGCACCGAGATAACAGGCATGTTGCTGCAGACAGACACTGCTTCATTCTTGTCCCTTTACACTAACAGGACTAGCAGTATAATTTGGGTACTCTAAAAACCCACTGTTACTACCAGTCAGACTACTATCACATGAAGACACTTCCAGTTTATGGAATACTGTGTACTGTGTGTGTGTGTATGCGGTGTCATAAGTGGATGAGAACCCCAAGCCCCGTGCTAGCCATTTCACACAGCAAGTAGTAGCTGTTGTTAGTAAACAAAGACACTAAGTAAACATTGCTATGGATGGTACTGTTCATTTCTTGCCTTGGATGAGATGGGAGCTGCTTTTTTGTGGAAGTTACATATGCATGATTGAACAAGTGATCATCGACCTAAGACGTGCAGTATTACTGCAGATGAAACTTTTTTCCCCTTTTTGATGTTGTCTAAATACTTGCATTTCCACACTCAAAATAGGTATTATAGATATGTTTAGATATAAAAAAATGTTTAACAATAGGTCAAAACACCATAAGAAATTAAAATGGACCACTTAGGTTATTGGATCTATGTCAATGGCTTTGAATAACAATTATATGTCCACATATACACTATCGGTCCAAAGTTTTAGAACACTTACACCAAGGGATTTTCTTTTTACTATTTTCTACATTGCAGAATAATAGTGAAGACATCAAAACTCACTGAAATAACACGTGGAAACATATAGTAACCAAAAATGTGTTAAACAAATCAAAATATATTTTACATTTGAGATTCTTCAAATAGCCACCTGTTACGAATACTCTTTGGCCCAGCAGTCATGCAAATTATAATAGTGAAAAAGTAACAGTGAGAACAAATAACCACAGACAACTAAAATCTACCGTCAAACTCTAATGGTTTATTTATAAACACATGGTAATGGGGTGCGAGAAAAGGGGCTGACCTGGACACAAGCAAAGAAACAATAATCTAAAAACACCGCCAAGCTAGTCTAGTTCAATAACAGCAAGCTAACTAACCAAAAATACAGTGGGTGGTCCGCTCAGTTCTAACTAGGGTACTTAGACAAAGTATTCCTACGGGTAATGTATGCCCATGGGCGACTTGTCTTGGTACCCCCTTTTCCCACCAACAAACAGTCAACACTTTAACAAAAACAATACTCACAGGCTGACGGACAAAGTGACGGGGAGAGAGAGAGAGAGAGAGGGTAAGAGACAGAAAGAGGGAGGATAGATGATGATGATGGAGGAGAGAGAGAGACAGAAAGAGGGAGGATAGATGATGATGAAGAGAGAGAGAGAGAGAGAGAGAGAGAGAGAGAGAGAGAGAGAGAGAGAGAGAGAGAGAGAGAGAGAGAGAGAGAGAGAGAGAGAGAGAGAGAGAGAGAGAGAGAGAGAGAGAGAGAGAGAGAGAGAGAGAGAGAGAGAGAGAGAGAGAGAGAGAGAGAGAGAGAGAGAGAGAGAGAGAGAACACAAAGATTGATTTGGGGAGAAAACAACTGACTGGGTTTTTAAACGAAGGGAAAGGGGCTGTGATTGGGTGAGGGAAGAGGAGCAGGTGTCTTCTGTTTGGGGACTGATTGGTGACTGATTGGGGAGTGATGATTGTCACCTGTGAGGAGGAGAAGGAGAGAAAAGAAATACACATACAGGATACACACTCAGGATACCTGTATCCGTAACTCTACCCTTTGCCTTGATGACAGCTTTACACACTCTTGGCATTCTCTCAACCAGCCCCATGAGGTAGTCACCCGGAATGCATTTCAATTAACAAGTGTGCCTTGTTAAAAGTGAATTTGTGGAATTTCTTTCCTTCTTAATGCGTTTGAGCCAATCAGTTGTGTTGTGACAATCTAGGGGTGGTATACAGAAGATAGCCCTATTTGGTAAAAGACCAAGTCCATATTATGGCAAGAACAGCTCAAATAAGCAAAGAGAAACGACAGTCCATCATTACTTTAAGACATGAAGGTCAGCCATTCTGGAAAATTTTAAGAACTTTGAAAGTGTCTTCAAGTGCTGTTGCAAAAACCTTCAAGCGCTATGATGAAACTGGCTCTCATGAGGACCACCAAAGGAATGGAAGACCCAGATCTACCTCTGCTGCAGAGGATAAGTTCATTAGAGTTACCAGCCTCAGAAATTGCAGCCCAAATGAATGCTTCACAGAGTTCAAGTAACAGACACATCTCAACACCAACTGTTCAGAAGAGACTTTGTGAAACAAGCCTTCATGGTCGAATTTCTGCAAAGAAACCACTACTAAAGAACACCAATAATAAGAAGAGAATTGCTTGGGCCAAGAAACATTAGGCCGTTGGAAATGTGGCCTTTTGGTCTGATGAGTCCAAATTTAAGATTTTTGGTTCCAACCGGTGTGTCTTTGTGAGACACGGTGTGGGTGAAGGGATGATCTCCGCATGTGTATTTCCCACCGTAAAGCATGGCGGAGGAGATGTTATGGTGTAGGCGTGCTTTGCTGGTGACACTGTCTGTGATTCATTTAGAATTCAAGGCATGCTTAGCCAGCATGGCTACCACGGCATTCTGCAGCAATATGCCATCCCATCTGGTTTGGGCTTAGTGGGACTATCATTTGTTTTTCAACAGGACAATGACCCAACACACCTCCAGGATGTGTAAGGGCTATTTTACCAAGAAGGAGAATGATGGAGTGCTACATCAGATGACCTGGCCTACACAATCACCCAACCTCAACAAAATTGACATGGTTTGGGATGACTCGGACCGCAGAGTGAAGGAAAAGCAGCCAACAAGTGCTCAGCATATGTGGGAACTCCTTCAAGACTGTTGGAAAAGCATTCCAGGTGAAGCTGGTTGAGAGAATACCAAGTGTGTGCAAAGCTGTCGTCAAGGCAAAGGGTGGCTATTTGATGAATCTCAAATATAATATATGTCACGTCTGCTCCCGCTCTTCCCTTCCCCTGGCGCTTGAGGGCGCCAGATTACCCTGCATCATTCACTCCTGCCATCCATCACGCACACCTGCCTTCCCTTGTCACTCACATCAGCGTTATTGGACTTACCTGGACTCACTTATCACATGTTCTTCCACGCCCAGCTGGTCCAGGAGTTTTTGTTTTTGTTTTGTTGGTGATGTCGGGGTGGATCCCGCCGCCGATGGAACCGGGGGTGCCTAAGCCAGCCTGTCGGGCTTTCACGCCCTGGCTGGCTAGAGAAGTTTTCCTGGCTAGGCAGCTTCCCATCCCACGTCACGTCACACTCCACTGGATCATCGGGCTCCCCTTCTGCTGCGGGATCGACAGGCTCTCATTGCCTCAGCCAGATCGTCAGGCTCTCATGCCCCGGCTGGCTCGCCAGGCTCTCACACGCCCTAATCTGGCGCCCTAACCGGCTTGCCCGGCACCCATGTCTCGGCCGGTTTGCCCAGGTGGGACACCGGGGGGCGTCCCAAGAGGGAGGGGTACTGTCACATCTGCTTCCGCTCTTCCCTTCCCCTGGTGCTTGAGGGCGCCAGATTACCCTGCATCTCACGCTCCTGCCATCATCACTCACACCTGCCCTCCCTCGTCACTCGCTTCAGCGTTATTGGACTCACCTGGACTCAATTATCACCTGTTATTTCCTCCCCTATATTTGTCAGTTCCCCAGTTCTGTTCCCGGCTGCTGCATTGATTATTTTTTGTTTTAGTTTCTGTTTGCTGACGCTGTGCTTGTCTCGTTATATGTCCGTTATTTATTAAATGTTTACTCCCCGTACCTGCTTCGTCTCTCCAGCGTCATTACATGTGACAATATTTTGAATTGTTTAACACTTTTTTGGTTACTACATGATTCCATATGTGTTATTTCATAGTTTTTTTGTCTTCACTATTATTCTACAATGTAGAAAATAGTACAAATAAAGAAAAACCCTTGAATGAGTACGTTCTTCTAAAACTTTTGACTGGTAGTGTATGAAGTCTTCTGTATGCATTATAAATATACTTTATACTCAATATATTAATTATCAGTATGGTTATTTATCCCATATTCTATTCCTGACACTTGTTTCCTCTTGGTGTTTTCTTCTGACATTAGTCCCCTATGTCCAATTACCATGGATGACAGGACATTTGCATATATTTGAATATGCTGATTGGTTGGGTGAATGTTATGTAAAGCTTAGCATGAGGCGAGACAGTGAATCAAAATGTTTCTGTAGAGCTGTTATCGGTCTTTTCTCTCTTTCAGAACAAATTCAGTTGGGCGTTAGATTAAACACCTTTTTTCTCGATTGACAGGACAGCTTTCAGAAGAAGAAAATAAATCCATTATTTCTTGAGGGCAACACTTCTTCAAAATACTTCTGACAGTCATTCCAAACTGAATTTTAAAATTTTCTCCCAAAACAAACTTTTGTAAATGCAGCTGGTGTTTGGCTAGTGTTTGCTAAGACAGTATGTTACTTCAGAGAATTCAACACAGCTGGTAAGATAAGGATGGTAATGCCTGAATCGTCAATGCTTGTTGAAACAAACTAAAGACACACATTTAGGTATTATGTAATAACCAATTTATCGTACACTTTCAAAGTAAATATCAGGTAAATTGTGGCCTTTCAGATAAAATACAAACCAAACTTTTGTTATTTTATCCCAGTGCTCCGCTACCCCCACCTTCCCAGAGCCAGATATCCCGATAAACATTTTCTCATCTATTAAACAAACAACGAAACAAACAAATGGTGGCTGCTACGGGCTACGGGGGCAGTATTGAGAATTTTGGAAAAAATATGTGCCCATTTTTAACTGCCACCTACACCAACTCAGAAGGTAGGATATGCATATTATTACCAGATTTGGATAGAAAACACTCTGAATTTTCTAAAACAGTTTGAATGGTGTCTGTAAGTATAACAAAACTCATATTGCAGGCAAAAACCTGTGAAAAATAGATTAAAAAAAATTAGAATTTTGTGACTGTACTATTTAGTGTCATTGTTTTATAGATACCACAGTGAGAAAGGATTCAGTTCGCAACTCCTACTGCTTCCACTAGATGTCAACGATCTTTAGAAAGTTGTTGGAAGCATCTGTCATGAATACAGACCGAATTAGAATGCTTACAAGTTGACACGTCATCACTTCATTTTTTGCGCCTGCGCATGAATCTGAGAAGAGTGTCTTTGTCATAATCGTTTATTCTAGACACTTGATAGGTTGTGTGAAAATATTACTGATGTTTACTGATGTTTCACGTTAAAAATGGACCAAAAGATTAATGCTAAACAACGTTTGACATGTTTGAACAAACATAAATAGATTATTTACTAGGTTTTTTTTAGCTTTTCGGCGTGACTTTACACTGCCCACCTCATTTTGTGGGAGCCTACTGAACGCTAACTATTTGGACGTAAATTATGAACTTTGTCAAAAGAAACCACATTTGTTCTGGACCTGGGATCGCTGGCAGCGCCTTCTGATGGAGATAATGAAAGGTAAGGGGATATTTAGAATGTTATTATCGATATTAGATGATGCTAATGCCAACGGTATAGCTTAGCTTAGCTTAGCTTATAGCTTAGCTTATGTTGTTAGCATAGTACCCAGTTTATAGCAAAATGTGATTTCCCAGTAAAGTTATTTTGAGATCTGGCCATTCGGTAGCAATTACGAGATGATAATATATTATTCTTTGAATGACAATATTATAATTTACCAATGTTTTCGAATAGTAATTCCGTGATTTGTAATGCTGGATTCACTGGGAGCATTCGAGCCGAAAAAATTTCTGAATTTCACCGCGACTGTAAATGCTGTTTTTGGATATAAATATGAACTTGATGGAACTAAAAATGCATGTATTGTCTAACATAATGTCCTATGAGTGTCATCTGATGCAGATTGTCAAAGGTAAGTGCATAATTCTAGCTAGTTTTCTGTCTGTTGATGCCCTTCTTTGAATTGGCTAAACATTACACGCAGCTATTGTCAATGTACTCTCCTCACATAACCTAACTTTATGCATTCTCCGTAAAGCCTCTGAAAATCGGACAGCGTGGTTAGATTTAGGAGATATATCTTTCAAATGGAGGAAAATAGTTGATTATTTGATTATTTGAAATGATTACTCTTGCAGTTTTGAATTCCCCGCCATGGTCACATGACAATGAATCCCAATACCGGGATAAGATCCTGCCCCCTGGCCTCAACAGGCTAAGGTTAAAAAAATACTTTCTGTGTTCGTCCTAGTGCTTATCTGTCACGTCCTGACCAGTAAAGGGGCTGTTTGTTATTGTAGTTGCGTCAGGGTGTGGCAGGGGGTGTTTGTTTAGGGTGTTTCGGGGTTATTTGGGTTATCTTCTATGTTAGTGTATTTCTATGTTATTTCTAGTTGGTCTATTTCTATGTGGTGTTTATTGGGTTGACCTTCAATTGGAGGCAGCTGCTTCTCGTTGCTTCTGATTGAGGGTCCTATTTATAGGGGTGTTTGTTCTATGTGGGTTTGTGAGTAGTTATTTCCTGGTTTAGTGTTTGTTGCACCTGACAGTACTGTTTGGAGTCGTTTGTTTTGTATACGTGTTTATTTTGTTTTTCCTTCTTCAAATAAAAAAAGATGAGTATACATTTTCCCGCTGCGTTTTGGTACACTCCTTATGACAATCGTGACATTATCAGCTTCGCACCACTAATGACAAGTTCTTCATCCACACTGATGGCTGACCTGTTACATTTGGAATTATGTTTTTAAAGTCCTCAACAGTCATTCTGATTCCCATGTAAAATAGCCTATGGAGTGACTAAAACATCATCCATAATATGTTTTGTACAATAAAAATGCTCAAAAATGTACTTCTTCAATTTATCTCATGTCAAACTACCAGGAAGTCTATGTGGGCGGGAGCTAGTAGGCTGAGGGGACGGGGAGATCACCTTGACTGGTGGTTCAATGAAAACGCCTATGTCAAGCAACAATGATGCAGCGGGCAATGTTGCAGTGAGATTATTTCAAGCTAATTTGCAATCAAATGTATTTATAAAGTCCTTTTTACATCAGCCGATGTCACAAAGTGCTATACTGAAACCCAGCCTAAAACCCCAAACAGCAAGCAATGCAGAAGTATAAGCATGGTGGCTAGGAAAAACTCCCTAGAAAGGCAGGAACCTAGGAAGAAACCTAGAGAGGAAACAGGCTCTGAGGGGTGTCCAGTCCTCTTCTGGCTGTGCCGGGTGGAGATTATAACAGAACATAACCAAGATGTTCAAACGTTCATAGATGACTAGCAGGGTCAAATAGTAATATTCACAGTGGTTGTAGAAGGTGCAACAGGTCAGCATCTCAGGAGTAAATGTCAGTTGGCTTTTCATAGCCAATCATTCAGAGTTAGAGACAGTAGGTGCGGTAGAGATAGAAAGTCGACAACAGCAGGTCCGGGACAAGGTAGCACGTCTGGTGAACATGTCAGAGTTCCATAGCCGCAAGCAGAACAGTTGAAACTGGAGCAGCAGCACGACCAGGTGGACTGGGTACAGCAAGGAGTCATCAGGCCAGGCAGTCCTGAGGCATGGTCCATGGGCTCAGGTCCTCAGAGAGAAGAAAGAGAGAAAGAGAGATAAAGAATTAGAAGGAGCATACGGACACCGGATAAGACAGGAGAAATACTCCAGATATAACAGACTGACCCTAGCCCCCCGACACAAACTATTTCAGCATAAATACTGGAGGGTGAGACAGGAGGGGAGACACTGTGGGAGCCACTCCTTTGTTGCCTTGGCCGTGTGTTTTGGGTCATTGCCATGCTGGAATACCCATCCACGACCCATTTTCAATGCCCTGGCTGAGGGAAGGAGGTTCTCACCCAAGATTTGACGGTACATGGCCCCGTCCATCGTCCCTTTGATGCAAACACGACTTCTGCGATGTTGATTACAAGACGGTACTTGAAATTAAAAATGTCCTATAAATTTCCTACCTATTGAAAATAGGTAAGTGAATAAGACGTTAACATTGGTGTATTAGAATTAGGCTTTTTGTGATGTAATCCTGCCTCCTGAATCTAAGTGTTTGATATGGGGGAGGGGGACCAGTAACTTTATGATTAAACTTTATCAATGTAGCAGCAACAGACTTTTTTCATACTTTGGCAGTCATACTTTGATCTGGTTTCATCCAAATATCATGATTTTGACTGTTCAGAACCTTAAGTTTCATTGTAACCAAAGTTAAAGCATGTGGTTTCTCAATTATAAAGCCTGAAGCACATTTTTTGTTGATCTTTTGATGATAATGAGCATTAGTTTAGGCTGTTTTCATCGCCACTCGATTTAAGATAAGTGTATTGAGTATTTAAGGTATGTGTTTTTGTTTCAATCATTCCATCAACAGTGAGAATACCTAATGTGTCTGGGGATGGGGTATACAATAAAATATCATCAAGCACTACCAATCTGCATATGCCCCCATATTACCATTCCCCATCCCATGCAAACAGTAATGAGTCAGGGTTATTTCCTCTTCCAGGCCACAATCCAGGGCTCTGGACTGGTTTTGACCTTTTGCCTCTCCACAACCATTCTCTTGCCTACCATTTTGGATTACTAATAAATATCAACGACTCAAACCATCTGCCTTCCGTATTTGCATCTGGGTCTCGCCTTGTGTCCTTATAGAGGACATATTCTGGGACTATGCAAAGGAATATAATTACAACACTCTGCTACAGAGGGTCAGGCCCATTGGAGCCACCCTGTCAATGTGACAGGTAGAACAAAAAATCGGTCCATAACTTAGAACTTGTTATAACATAAATTCATCAGCGGGTAATGTGGTAACCGTCATTAACAGGGGCAACAATGCCAGACAGTTTGCTTTGCTGGTCAGCCGTTTAGGCGGTGCGCTGATGGAATTTGATGTTGGCATTTGAACTCGCTTTGTAATCCTTGCAGTCAGCTGCTTTATGCACCGGTTACTTTCACTTCTCATTGATGTCGCCATAGGCATTGAGTCTAATTGGCTAGGGGAAGATAAGCTTCCCCTAAAGTAAATTGAATTGAATTAGCCACAATTTTCTATAGAATTACTCGTGCCAATACAGAAATAAATACAATCATTAAAAAACTACACCAAAGAGCATGATTTGGCCACAGAGGATCATTACCTTATTTGAAAAATTTGCTGTACTCTGTTTTCCAATTTGAGTAGTGTGCTCGGCAAATAGCCTACCAAATTGTTGAGTTGCAGCTGTCAGCGAAAATCAGTTAAATAGGCCAAGGCCTATAATATTTCAAATCACAATCGCAGGAAAAACGTACTTTAGAAAGCAAACAGCTACTGCTGAAAAGAGAACACAAAGAAACGACTCTAATCTGTCTCAAGTTATCAAAATGTTCAACTCCCAATTGAGCGAACAGTTGGCACCAGCGGAGAACATCGGCCATATCACCAGTAAGTGCATGCATTTTCACTGTCTTTATAATTGGATCATTTTGGAGAACAAGGGTAGACGGACGTCATGTGCAGTAGGTGTCGTCCCTTTTAGTAGGCCTAGATTAGATGGTTGCAATCAAGACAAGGTCGTTTTTACTGATCTGTTTGTCAGTGTCAGCAGAGTAGACTACTAATGTGTCGTATTAAAAAAGATGTTGCTTATGTCTCCAGTCACATAAAGTGTAGTAGAATGGCATGAAATGTGTTTTTAAAAGGCCACAATTTTCCCGTGCAGAAGAAAGAAGAAACATCTGTAATTAAGCCTACTTTATGTCACTACACACTCAGGCATCCATTGTTGAAATCTGTTTTGCTCACAGTGATTTAGTTATATTATTAGTGTAAAATATGACTATTAAATCTACTCATCATATGAGGAATAGTAGCCTATCTTACATTAGTCTGCTTCAGTGTTGCTTGCCTCGAAGTGAGCATAATATGCATTTAGCCCGTCTGGTAGGCTTGCTTCACTGGGCAGCTCGCGACTGGGTTTCCCTTTGTAGTCCATAATAGTTTTCAGGCCCTGCCACATCCGACGAGCGTCAGATCTGGTGTAGTAGGATTCAATCTTAGTCCTGTATTGACGCTTTGCCTGTTTGACGGTTCGTCTGAGGGCATAGCGGGATTTCTCATAAGCGTCCGGATTAGTGTCCCGCTCCTTGAAAGCGGTAGCTCTAGCCATCAGCTAATGTGGATGTTGCCTGTAATCGATGGCTTCTGGTTGGGATATGTACGTACTAAATTGTAGTATGCTGTTCCACAGACAATTTAAGACAAATATTGTGTTGATAATTAATGACTGGACTCATTATTGCCGTTCTCCATTTTAAATTGTGTACAAAATGCAGTAAATTACCCTCAACTTCCCCAAAATTCCTGTAGTTTAGCTGAAGGTCATTATTAAGTGAAAGTTCAGTCTATTTTCTGTAGGTGTCTGCTCTCGAGTGTTAGTCAGAATTGTATGGCAATATCAGTTGTGCCAATGCAGTGTTCTCTGTAAACAACTCTGTTTATCAGGTCTTCTATTTACTTATTTATCTGGAAATATAAAAGCTGTGTTGTGAGAGGGCTCTTACAGAGAGATAGTACATAATGGAGCCTCATTGCACTCTCATTGTGTACAGGATAGGAAAATAAATCAGGCTTTACTTTCTGAGAGCATTCTTATTTGTGTGGACCGGAAAGCATAATTGTTTTCCGGTCAACATATACAGCTGAAGTCAGAAGTTTACATACACCTTAACTAAAATATGTTTAAACTCAGTTTTTCACAATTCCTGACATTTAATCCTAGTAAAAATTCCCAGTCTTAGGTCATTTAGGATCAATACTTTATTTTAAGAATGTGAAATGTCAGAGTAATGGTAGAGAGAGTGATTTATTTCAACTTTTACTTCTTTCATCACATTCCCAGTGGGTCAGAAGTTTACGTACACCCAATTAGTATTTGGTAGCATTGCCTTTAAATTGTTTAACTTAGGTCAAACATTTCAGGTAGCCTTCCACAAGCTTCCCACAATAAGCTGGGTGAATTTTGGCTCATTCCTCCTGACAGAGCTGGTGTAACTGAGTCAGATTTGTAGGCCTCCTTGCTCGCACACCCTTTTTCAGTTCTGCCCACAAATGTTCTACAGGATTGAGGTCAGGGCTTTGTGATGGCCACTCCAAAACCTTGACTTTGTTGTCCTTAAGCCATTTTGCCACAACTTTGGAAGTATGCTTGGGGTCATTGTCCATTTGGAAGACCCATTTGTGACCACGCTTTAACCTCCTGACTGATGTCTTGAGATTTTGCTTCAATATATCCACATAATTTACCTTCCTCATGATGCCATGTATTTTATGAAGTGCACCAGTCCCTGCTGCAGCAAAGTACCCCACAACATGATGCTGCCATTCCCGTGTTTCACGGTTGGGATGGTGTTCTTCGGCTTGCAAGCTTTTTCCTCCAAACATATTGATGGTCATTATGGCCAAACAGTTCTATTTTTGTTTCATCAGAACAGAGGACATTTCTCCAAAAAGTACGATCTTTGTCCCCGTGTGCAGTTGCAAACCGTAGTCTGGCTTGTTTTTAGGGCGGTTTTGGAGCAGTGGCTTCTTCCTTGCTGAGTGGCCTTTCAGGTTATGTCAATATAGGACTCGTTTTACTGTGGATATAGATACTTTTGTACCTGTGTCCTCCAGCATCTTCACAAGGTCCTTTGCTGTTGTTTTGGGATTGATTTGCACTTTTCGCACAGAACGCGTCTCCTTCCTGAGCGATATGGCGGCTGCGTGGTCCCATGGTGTTTATACTTGCATACTACTGTTTGTACAGGCGTTTGGAAATTGCTCCCAACGATGATCCAGACTTGTGGAGGTCCCCCCAAAAATGTCTGAGGTCTTGGCTGATTTCTTTTGATTTTCCCATGATGTCAAGCAAAGAGGCACTGAGTTTGAAGGTAGGCCTTGAAATACATTCACAAATACACCTCCAATTGACTCAAATTATGTCAATTAGCCTATCAGAAGCTTCTAAAGCGATAACATCATTTTCTGTAATTTGTCAAGCTGTTTAAAGGCACAGTCAACTTAGTGTATGTAAACTTCTGACCCACTGGAATTGTGATACAGTGAATTTTAAGTGAAATAATCTGTCTGTAAACAACTGGTGGAAAAATTACTTGTGTCATGCACAAAGTAGATGTTCTAACCGACTTGCCAAAACTATAGTTTGTTAACAAGAAATTTGTTGAGTGGTTGAAAAACGTGTTTTAATGACTCCAACCTAAGTGTATGTAAACTTTCAACTTCAACTGTATATAAGTACATGTGTGTACTATTTCAACATCGAACCAAAGCAATTTCATGAGTTAAATAACACAGATTTGTATTATTACTCAGCCAGTCGTGATGGAAATAACACACACACACACACACACACACACAGGGCACAGCGTGGGATCATTATCTCTCGGCAGTCCACATATCGGGTGGTCAGTCCTCCTGCTGGGTGAGAGATGGATGCTGGAGTGCAGTGTGTTACAGAACACTTAACCTCCTGGAACATGGATACCAACTACACCAACAAGCTCTCACAGTCTCACGTCAGAATTAGACGTTCATCCATGTTTCTCAAACGTCATATTTCGAAGTTGTTCCAAACGTCAAATTTGTAAACTCTATTCAAATCAAATTGTATTTGTCACATAAAACCGAATAAAACTTGTTTAGACTTTACAGTGAAATGAAAAAATAAGTAGTAACAAGGAATAGATTAAAAAAAATACATGACAATGAACTATATACAGGGAGTATCAGTACCAGATCAGTGTGCAGAGGTACAAGGTATTTGAGGTAGATATGTCTATGAAGGCAGGGTAAAGTGACTATGCATCAGGATAGATTATAATCTGAGTAAAATAAAGGACTGTATCATATCTTGTATTCTCTGTATCATTCCAAGGTTAAGGTTAGGCATTAAATATAAAATCTTAAGTTTAGGGTTAAGTTCCAGCATTAACTATGAATATCTTAACCCGTGTGTTGTCTTAAGGGTAAAAAATTACCCGCCACTATGTTCTTTCAATTTGACATTTTATGACTTTTCCTAGAGTGACCCCAACATTAGAAAAAGTGAAACATTGCCTTTATTCATATTTCCATGAAAGCTGTACACCACCAGGGTACAAAGATTGTCTTAGGGTCATTTTTGAACCGGCAGTTATAAAATCATTTACACTCCACAAAAACCACAAAGACACACACACACGCGCACTGTGCACACGCACACACACAGAAATTGAGATTGTGTGCTACTGATTGAACTTGGACAATACTAAAAGTTGTGCAGCATCTCCCCTCCATGACCTCACACATGACTCAAGTTCACAGACAAAATAAAAACTATTTCAGACATAATAAACATTTCTTGAAAGCATTGTGTACTAATGTGGAATGCAGTCAGAGGCAATAAAGGTGCTGCAGATGACAGTCCCCCCCAGTTCTCTCTTTGCTGAAGCCATGAGTGCACGTTTCAGTGCCCAACAGGTCATAGATCAGATTTTTTTCAGATGTCCAGGAGGAACAAGAGAACAGTGATTTAGAAGAGGAGGAGGTATCTGAAGAATAAGATGGGGAAGAATACAACCCAGAGCACGATGCATCATCTTCAGATGAAGAAAAAATCCCCCAAGCTGAAAGATAGACATATTTGTCAAAGAACAGCAAACTAACATGGTCCTTGTCACCATATGACAACCAGGGCAGGATGGCAGCACAAAATGTCATAAGGATGATCCCAGGGCCCACAAGACATGCAGTTGCCCATGCCCAGGACATCGCCTCAACATTCTACATGTTCATCACACCAGCCATCGAAAAAATCATCCTGGAGATGACCAATTTGGAGGGTTTCTGTAAATATGGAGACAACTGGAAAATGATTGACCTGCGTGCCTACATAGGGCTGCTAATCTTAGCGGGTGTGTATAGGTCCCGAGGCGAGGCTGCATATAGCCTCTGGGATGCAGAAAGTGGATGGGCAATTTAACTTGCCATTATGCCACTGAAAGTCTTTCACACATTCTCAAGATTGCTACAATTTGATTACCGTGAGTCAAAACCTGCAAGACGTGTGTAGAACCTGGCGGTCATAAGAGAAGTCTGGGAGAAGTGGGTGGAGCGTCTGCCATACCTCTACAACCCTGGGCCTGTAGTAACAGTGGATGAGCAACTGGTTCCATTCAGAGGTACATTTTTATGTTCATATCTGTAATGTAAGTGATTTTCACTGTTCATTTTATTATGTATTGCTGTAATATCATTGATTTATGTGATTGTTTTCTGTGACACTGATACTAATTACTGATAGTAATCTCTTTTGTCAAAAGGTTGCTGTCCTTTCCGGCAGTATATGCCCAGCAAGCCAGCAAAGTATGGCCTCAAGATATGGGTGGCCTGTGACGCACAATCCAGCTTCGCTTGGAAGATGCAAGTCTACACAGGGAAGCCGACCAGTAGAGGCCTGGAGAAGAACCAGGGGATGCAGGTTGTGCTTGATGTGACAGATGGACGGAGGGGGCACAATGTCACGTGTGACAATCTCTTCACCTCTTATGAACTCAGCCAGCAGCTCCTGAAGAGGAAGATCACCATGGTTGGCACAGTTAGAAAGAACAAGCCTGAGCTCCCCCTGCACTCCTCGCAACAAGGGGAGAGAGGCCTTCTCATCAAAGTTTGCCTTCACCCCCACCACCACTCTAGTTTCTTACCTCCCAAAGAGGAACAAGAATGTGGTCCTCATGAGCACACTACAAAATGGCTGAGCTCAGTGATCATGAGGACAGGAAGCCATCATCCTGGACTACAACCACAACAAAGGAGGTATGAACAACCTGGACAAGGTGATTGGAACTTACAGCTGCAGGAGGATGACTGCCCACTGGCCACTTGGCAGTCATCATTGATGTGTTGATATATCATTGATAAAATGCCTTCGTGACATGGAACAAGATCAATCCTACCTGGATGTCTGATAAGCAGAACAAGAGGAGGGTGTTCCTGGAGCAGCTGGGAAAGGCACTTGTAACCCCACACATTAAAAGAAGGGAGCGCCTCCCCCGCACAGCAGCGTCTGCAGCGCTTGCGAAAGCTGTTCAGGGGGCTGAATCTTGTCCTGAGGCTTCAGCTGGGGCAGACAAGAGAAGGAGATGCCAAATCTGCCCCCCAAAGAAGGACTGTAAAACAAATACTATGTGCTGCACATGTGGGAAATACAGCTACAAAGTCCATGCACACACACTTAAATACTGTCCTACAGTATGTATGTGGGCTAATTGATTTATGTTCTTCACATTTTTGTTTTGTATCTATTATCTTATTTTATTCTTATTTATTGTTGTTGTTTAAACAGCTTGTGGGTGGGGGAAATGGTAAAAAATGGAAGACTAGTATTTTGTAGTTGAATTCCTCATTGTACAGTTTATAAAAAAATATCACTATATTGCCAAAAAAGTTCAAGACATTGTTTCCCTTCAATAAAATGTTTTAAAACTACTTTCTGCACATTTCTGCTACTTTCTCAGGCTACAGAAGTGCTATCTCTTGCTATCTCTTACACCTATGCAGTACCTTAAGCAATAATAATAATAATAAAAAACCTCTACCTGTCACGACTACTGCCGAGGGCGGTTCCTCTCCCTGTTCGGGTGGCACTCGGCGGTTGTCGTCACCGGCCTACTAGCTGCCATCGATCCCTTTTTCGTTTTTCTGTTAGTTATGTCTTTATGAGTTACACCTGTTTCCCATTAGTAATTCGTTTTATTATTTAAGCCCGCCTCTCCACCTGTTCTTTGTGCGGGCTTGTTACGTGTCGTCACTTTGTATGTTTTGTGGTACATGTATTTTGGACTTCGGGGTTATTGTTTCGCCGTGTTTGGACATATTTCCTTGGTTTTTCAATACTTATTGTTACGCACGCCTCTAGAAAGAGGGAACGCAACACCCTGCTACAACTTAACTCTCCTTGTTGTGAATAAGGTAGGGAAGTGTAGGTGTGAACAAGTATGACGAATAGGCAGAGAATACCGTTAACAGGGAATTTATTCCTTCACGTGGTAAGGTTGGGGAAAAGGGGCTGGACGGAACCAAAGCAAAGAAAGTAAATATCAAAGCCCCCTCTCCTACCTTACCTGCCTACCCACTACTTACCTAACTAGCACCACCTGGTGCACTAACCAAAATACAGGGGATGGTCCGCCCAGGTCTTTCCTAGTGTGCATAGACAGCAAACTACTACAGGTTTATGTATGCCCGCGGGCCTCTTGCCTAAGCACTCCCTAGGTGCCTTCCCCTTCCCCCCTGGGAACAAATGAAACAGAATTACACAAATGTAAGTCAATAATCAAAACACTGCATCCTATTGAC
Organism: Salmo trutta; assembly: GCF_901001165.1. Lineage (NCBI taxonomy): Eukaryota > Metazoa > Chordata > Actinopteri > Salmoniformes > Salmonidae > Salmo > Salmo trutta. The sequence goes on from NC_042958.1 coordinate 50,531,722, forward strand.
ACACACAACCAATCAGCTCCCTCAGCAACAACGGACACAGTACATACCAAAATTCTTGGAAACAACCAACATGCTATAACCCTCAGCCATTAGCCTTGTCTCTCAGCAATCATCTCTCCTTCTGAGCAACAGAACTGGGGCTTATATAGCTTCAGAAGAAGTTAGTAATTGGAGACAGCTGCGTCCTGATGAGGGGGCGGGGTCAGCTCTCCAAACAATCAATGTTGATTGACCAATCAGCTGCTCGTAGAGAATTTCAGGAATCCATTTCCTGAAATACATACATGATAATACACAAACCACAACAGAAACTGGGGAACGTAACACTTATTAAGTTACATATTGTACCAAGCATTTTCCTGCTTCCTGCACCTGACTCCACACCCACGAAGCCCAAAATGTTACACTACCTTAGTAAAGAAAATAATTATGACAGGTGTGTTCACAACATTTGTGATGAATGACCGGAGGTTTCTTCATGCAAAATAGATTGCTTTATTTTAGAGGTTTAGTGAAGGTGGGTCATTTTTTACCGTTAGGACAAAGGGATTATACAGAATGTTAAGATTACGCAAGGGTTAAGGTTAGGGTGAAGTTTAGGCATTAACTCTGAATTCTTAAGGTTGGGTATTAACTCCAAATAGTTAAGGTTCGTTTTAAGTTTCGGCATTATCTCTGAATGCTTAAGGTAATGTCACACCCTGATCTGTTTCTCTTGTGCTTGTCTCCACCCCCCTCCAGGTGTCGCCCATTTCCCCCATTATCCCCTGGGTAGCTGTGTTCGCTGTTTATCTGTTGCCATTTCGTTTTGTTTCGTCTAGCCTACCAGCATTTTTCTCTGTTCCTATTGATTGATTGTTCCTGTTTTTCCTGTTTTTGACCTTTTCTGCCCACCCTGAGCCTGCCTGACCTTTGCCCCACTACTCTGGATGACCGACCCCTGCCTGGCTTGACCTGTTGTTTGCCTGCCCCTGTTGCTGTAATAAACATTGTTACTTCAACACAGTCTACATTTAGGTCTTACCTGAAATGTGATAGGTAAGGGTTAAGGTTTGGGATAGGCTAAAAACAATATCAGAAACAACTTCCTATAACTGGATTTGAGCATGCAATCTTTGGAACCAGAGGCATATGCTTACATACAATCTTTGGAACCGAATGCAGATGCTTACCCCATCCGCCATTCCCATCCGCAAAACAAAATCCTACCTGAAGATAACAGTGCTCACTGTTGCCCCTAGTGGCCAGTTTACATGTTATCTCCCTACGTCCTTAGACATGGATGTACGTCAAATACTGACTTGTATTACGGGTGACCTGCCTGACTACCCAGCCCAGAAAGAGACATCCATGTAGGAAGATTGGCAGGGAAGGGTCATGTGACTGATAGCATCTGTTGTTGAGGGATGTTTGGCACATTGTGCGTGCACTAGGAGGACTTGTACGCTATTTGACCCTGACTGTGTAAACCACTGAGCAGTCATATGGTTTCATTGACTGATCACTTAGTCAGAATCGCTTGAAGCCTTTAGATATGATTATAGATCATAAATCCCTGTGGAATTAAAACACATATTACTAGAACGCAATAGATAAACAGGCCCCTATTCAAAGATAGGAAGCGTTCCACGTAGACTCCTTTGGGAATCTTCTGTTACGTTCCGTACTCTACTCTTCTTTTGCGATCCCTCTCTCCTCCCCTCACTTATCCTTCACTCCCTCTCGCCTCCGCTTCTCTGAAATTAGACCTGATTCTAACAATCTGTTTCCAAAGCCCTGCACCAGCATGTTTTGCTCTCTACTCTGTGTCCCCTACATAGGCTACAAGTCAAAAGTGTGGACACACCACCTAATTCCAGGGCTTTTCTTATTTTTTTTCTTCTATATTCTACATTGTAGAATAATAGTGAAGACGTCAAAACAAGAAAATAACACATACGGAATCATGTAGAAACCAAAAAAGTGTATTTGACATTCTTCAATGTAGCCTCCCTTTGCCTTGATGACAGCTTTGCACACTCTTGGCATTCTCTCAACCAGCTTCATGAGGTAGTCATCTGGAATGCATTTCAATTAACAGGTGTGCCTTGGTAAAAGTTAATTTGTGGATTTTCTTTCCTTCTTAATGTGTTTGAGCCAATCAGTTGTGTTGTAAAAGGTAGGGGTGGTGTACAGAAAATGGCCCTATTTGGTAAAAGACTGTGGTGGAAATTCTTACACAGGGACACTCAAAGTCAATCTTAATTTAATTAAGGAGCGGGGTCCCGCTAGCAGGACAACTTCCGTTGGAACTGAAGGGCGTGTAATTCAAATAAATAATCATAAATATTATGGATTTTAAACATTTAGGTACATATTTTCACTTTTATTTAACCAAGTAGGCAAGTTGAGAACAAGTTCTCATTTACAATTGCGACCTGGCCAAGATAAAGCAAAGCAGTTGGACACATACAACAACAGAGTTATACATGGAGTAAAACAAACATACAGTCAATAGCATAGTAGAAAAATAAGTCTATATACAAAGTGAGCAAATGAGGTGAGATAACTTCTAGTCAACAGCCAGTGGAATCGCGTGGCGCGAAATACAAATACCTCAAAAATGCTATTACTTCAATTTCTCAAACATATGACTATTTTACACCATTTTAAAGACAAGACTCGTTAATCTAACCACATTGTCCAATTTCAAAAAGGCTTTACACCGAAAGCAAAACATTAGATTATGTCAGGAGAGTACCCTGCGAAAAATAATCACACAGCCATTTTCAAAGCAAGCATATATGTCACAAAAAACAAAACCACAGCTAAATGCAGCACTAACCTTTGATGATCTTCATCAGATGACACTCCTAGGACATTATGTTATACAATACATGCATGTTTTGTTCAATCAAGTTCATATTTATATAAAAAAACAGCTTTTTACATTAGCATGTGATGTTCAGAACTAGCATACCCACCGAAAACTTCCGGTGAATTTACTAAATTACTCATGATAAATGTTGACAAAATACATAACAATTATTTTAAGAATTAGAGATACAGAACTCCTTAATGCAATCGCAGTGTCAGATTTTAAAATAGCTTTTCGGCGAAAGCATATTTTGCAATATTCTGAGTACATAGCTCGGCCATCACGGCTAGCTATTTTGACACCCACCAAGTTTGGGGCTCCAAAAATTGGATTACCTTTGCTGTTCTTCATCAGAATGCACTCCCAGGACTTCTACTTCAACAACAAATGTTGTTTTGGTTCCAAATAATCCATTGTTATATTCAAATAGCTCCGTTTTGTTCGTGCGTTCAGATCACTATCCGAAGGGTGACGCGCGAGCGCATTTCGTGACAAAAAAATTCTAAATATTCCATTACCGTATTTAGAAGCATGTCAACCGCTGTTTAAAATCCATTTCTATGCTATTTTTCTCGTAAAACAGCGATAATATTCCAACCGGGCAACGTTGTATTCATTCAAAGGCTGAAAGAAAAAAATTGAGTAGTCTTGTGAATGCGCATCTCAGTCTCACTGTCCCCAGGCTGACCACTTAGAAATTCTGCTGCTGTTCTTTACCCAGAGACAGCAGACACCCCATTCCACTTTCTGGCGGCGTTAGAGAGCCAATGGAAGCCTTAGAAAATGTCACGTTACAGCACAGATGCTGTATTTTTAATAGAGATGCAGCAGAAGGACAACAAATTGTCAGACAGGGCACTTCCTGTATGGAATCTTCTCAGGTTTTGGCCTGCCATATGAGTTCTGTTATACTCACAGACACAATTCAAACAGTTTTAGAAACGTTAGAGTGTTTTCTATCCAGATCTACTAATTATATGCATATTCTCATTTCTGGGCAAGAGTAGTAATCAGTTTAAATCAGGTAAGTTTTTTATCCGGCAGTGCAAATACTGCCCCCTAGCCCCAACAGGATAAGGGAGGTAAAGGCAAAAAAGGCCATGGTGGCAAAGTAAATACAATATAGCAAGTAAAACACTGGAATGGTAGATTTGCAGTGGAAGAAAGTGCAAAGTAGAAATAGAAATAATGGGGTGGAAAGGAGCAAAATAAATAAATAAATACAGTAGGGGAAGAGGTAGTTGTTTGGGCTAAATTATAGATGGGCTATGTACAGGTACAGTAATCTATGAGCTGCTCTGACAGCTGGTGCTTAAAGCTAGTGAGGGAGATAAGTGTTTCCAGTTTCAGAGATTTTTGTAGTTCGTTCCAGTCATTGGCAGCAGAGAACTGGAAGGAGAGGCGGCCAAAGGAGGAATTGGCCTTGGGGGTGACCAGTGAGATATACCTGCTGGAGCGCATGCTACAGGTGGGTGCTGCTATGGTGACCAGTGAGCTGAGATAAGGGGGGACTTAACCAAGCAGGGTCTTGTGGATGACCTGGAGCCAGTGGGTTTGGCGACGAGTATGAAGCGAGGGCCAGCCAACGAGAGTGTACAGGTCGCAGTGATGGGTAGTATATGGGGCTTTGGTGACAAAACGGATGGCACTGTGATAGACTGCACCCAATTTATTGAGTAGGGTATTGGAGGCTATTTTGTAAATGACATCACCGAAGTTGAGGATCGGTAGGATGGTCATTTTTACGAGGGTATGTTTGGCAGCATGAGTGAAGGATGCTTTGTTGCGAAATAGGAAGCCAATTCTAGATTTAACTTTGGATTGGAGATGTTTGATGTGGGTCTGGAAGGAGAGTTTACATTCTAACAAGACACCTAGGTATTTGTACTTGTCCACATATTCTAAGTCAGAACCGTCCAGAGTAGTGACGCTGGACGGGCGGGCAGGTGCAGGCAGCGATTGGTTGAAGAGCATGCATTTAGTTTTACTTGTATTTAAGAGCAGTTGGAGGCCACGGAAGGAGAGTTGTATGGCATTGAAGCTCGACTGGAGGGTTGTTAACACAGTGTCCAAAGAAGGGCCAGAAATATGTGTCTTATATTGGCTGAAATTTCACATTCTTGTTAATCTAACTGCACTGTCCGATTTATTAGTAGCTATTACAGCGAAACATGCCATGCGATTGTTTGAGGACGGCGCCCCATATCAAAATATTTTTCCACCTGCACAGGTTTCATACATTCACATATAAATAATAAATATTCACTTACTTTTTTAAAAGTCTTCCTCTGATTTGTCATCCAAAGGGTCCCAGCTATAACATGTAGTGTCGTTTTGTTAGATTAAATCCTTATTTGTATCCAAAAAAGTCTGTTCTGTTGGCGCCATCGATATGAGTAATCCACTCGTTCAGAAAGAATTATGTTCAATAGGAAACCAATTTTAGCAAAGGCGTAATTTCTTCATGGTGTGCGCAAACACGTATTTCCAGGACTGTGTCCTACAAAAACTGTTATTTCTTATTCATTTTTAAGTTACAAGCCTGAAACCTTGAACATAGACTTCTGCCATAGGAATTACATCCAGGGAGCTAATTTACAGTATGTCCTTACTCTTGCATTTCTAAGAGGATGGTCTCTCAAAAAAAAAGATTCCAGTTGTTTTTTCTTTGGATTTTCTCCTACTTTATTTTAACATTTATACAACCTTCAAAGTGTTGTCTTTCCAATGGTCCCAATTTTTGCATGTTCTGGCTTCAGGGCCTGAGCTACAGGCAGTTTACTTTGGGCACGTCATTCAGGCGGAAATTGAGAAAAAAAGGGGCCTAGCCCTAAGAAGTTAATCATTGTTTATTGTCAGTGTGATGGAGAGGTTCCAACCAACTCAATGCACCATTTTAATCATGGCACGCTTCCACTCTTCCCCCCGGGCGCTCAAGCGCGCCAGTCTCCCCAGCGTTGCGCACTCCTGCCACCATCATTACGCACACTTGCCTTCCCCCCGTAGCACGCTTTGGTGATTATTGGACTCACCTGGACTCAATCACCTCTGTCATTACCTTCCCTGTATATGTCTGGTTACCCGCTCTGTTCCCTGCTTCAGCATTGATTGTCGAATGTTCTTGTTTACCCGTGTGCCGACGCTGTGCCTGTCTTGTTACCTGTTTGTTCCTGATTAAATGTTGACTCCCCATACCTGCTTCTCATCTCCGGCATCGGTCTTACAAATCAGGAGCTCTCCCTGGGCAGACTCAGCAGTTGTCTTATATACTGCTATACACAGACAAGTTATATTTGCAGGCTTTAGCATAATTAATTTATCATTAACGTTTTGTTTCATTCATGTGACCGACAAATACTGTTTCATAACATGTCACAGACCAACACCTCACGAGACTTCTTTATCTCTAAGCTGAGACCTTGAAACTGAGATATCTTTTGTTCGTTCTCAAAACAAGGTCTGGGCATACTGCCAAATTGCAGCTACTGATAAGTGAGGATTTGTAGTCAGTCACTTGCATGAACACATAAATTGGTTGTTAGAACAGCACATGAATAGAAGACAGAAATTAATTAAAAGAAAAGCACAAACATTTAAATTCCCTTTACAAGACCACATCCATATTATGGCAAAAACAGTTCAAATAAGCAAAGCGAAAAAAACCTCCATCATTACTTTAGGACATGAAGGTCTGTCAATCTGGAACATTTCTAAAACATTGAAAGTTTCTTCAAGTGCAGTCGCAAAAACCATCAAGTGCTATGATGAAACTGACTTTCATGAGGACCACCACAGGAAAGGAAGACGTAGAGTTACCTCTGCTGCAGAGGATAAGTTTATTAGAGTTACCATCCTCATAAATTGCAGCCCAAATAAATGCTTCACAGAGTTTAAGTAACAGTAACATCTCAACATCAACTGTTCAGAAGAGACTGCGGGAATCAGGCCTTCATGGTCGAATTTCTGCAAAGAAACCACTACTAAAGGACACCAATAATAAGAAGAGACTTGCTTGGGCCAAGAAACAAGAGCAATGGACATTAGACCGGTGGAAATCTGTCCTCTGGTCTGATGAGTCCAAATTTGAGATCTTTGGTTTCAATCGCCATGTCTTTGTGAGACGCAGAATAGGTGAACGGATGATCTCTACATGTGTGGTTCCCACTGTGAAGAATGGAGGAGGAGGTGTCTGTGATTTATTTAGAATTCAAGGCACACTTAACCAGCATGGCTAAGACAGCATTCTGCAGCGATACGCCATCCCATCTGGTTTGCGCTTAGTGGGACTATCATTTGTATTTCAACAGGACAATGATCCAACACAACTCCAGGCTGTGTAACAGCTTCTTGACCAAGAAGGAGAAGGATGGAGTGCTGCATCAGATGACCTGGACTCCACAATTACCTGACATCAACCCAATTGAGATAGTTTTGGATGAGTTGGACCGCAGAGTGAAGGAAAAGCAGCCAACAAGTGCTCAGCATATGTGGGAACTCCTTCAAGACTGTTGGAAAAGCATTCCTCATGAATGCTCATTGGTTCAAATCAAATCAAATTAACGTTTATTTGTCACGTGCACCAAATACAACACGTGCAGACCTTACAGTGAAATGCTTATTTACAGGCTCTAACCAACAGTGCAAAAATGGTATTAGGTGAACAATAGGTAAGTAAAGAAATAAAAACAACAGTAAAACGACAATAGCGAAGTGAAAAATAACAGTAGCGAGGCTAAAAAAGTAGCGAGGCCACATACAGGCACCGGTTAGTCGGGCTGATTTTGGTAGTATGTACATGTAGATATGGTTAAAGGGACTATGTATATATGATAAACAGAGAGTAGCAGTAGCGTAAAAGAGTGGTTGGCGGGTGGTAGGTGCGGGACTCAATGCAGATAGCCCGGTTAGCCAAAGTGTGGGGGCACTGGTTGGTCAGGCCAATTGAGGTAGTATGTACATGAATGTATAGTTAAAGTGACTATGCATATATGATAAACAGAGAGTAGCAGCAGCGTAAAAGAGGGGTTGGGGGGGGCACATAATGCAAATAGTCCAGGTAGCCATTTGATTACCTGTTCAGGAATCTTATGGCTTGGGGGTAAAAACTGTTGAGAAGCCTTTTTGTCCTAGACTTGGCACTCCGGTACCGCTTGCCATGCGGTAGTAGAGAGAACAGTCTATGACTGGTGTGGCTGGAGTCTTTGACAATTTTTAAGGCCTCCCTCTGACACCGCCTGGTGTAGACGTCCTGGATGGTAGGCAGCTTAGCCCCAGTGATGTACTGAGCCATACGCACTACCCTCTGTAGTGCCTTGCACTCAGAGGCTGAGCAATTGCCGTACCAGGCAGTGATGCAACCAGTCAGGGTGCTCTCGATGTTGCAGCTGTAGATCCTTTTGAGGATCTGAGGACCCATGCCAAATCTTTTTCGTTTCCTGAGGGGGAATAGGCTTTGTCGTGCCCTCTTCATGACTGTCTTGGTGTGTTTGGACCATTCTAGTTTGTTGGTGATGTGGACAGCAAGGAAATTGAAGCTCTCAACCTGCTCAACTACAGCCCCATCGACAATCATCTCCTTAGTCTTGGTGACGTTGAGGCTGTCTTGTCATTGTCAGTGATCAGGCCTACCACTGTTGTGTCATCTGCAAACTTAATGATGGTGTCGGAGTCGTGCCTGGCCATGCAGTTGTGGGGGAACAGGGAGTACAGGAGGGGACTGAGCACGCACACCTGGGGGGCTCCAGTGTTGAGGATCAGCGTGGCAGATGTGTTGCTACCTACCCTCACCAACTGGGGGCAGTCCGTCAGGATCCTTAGCTTAGTGATGAGCTTTGAGGGTATGGTGTTGAACGCTGAGCTGAGCTGTTTGGGCAGTATGCAAATTGGAGTGGGACTAGGGTTTCTGGGATAATGGTGTTGATGTGAGCCCTTACCATCCTTTCAAAACACTTCATGGCTACAGACGTGAGTGCTACGGGTCTGTAGTCATTTAGACAGGTTGCCTTCGTGTTCTTGGGCACAGAGACTATGGTGGTCTGCTTGAAACATGTTGGTATTACAGACTCAATCAGGGACATGTTGAAAATGTCAGTGAAGACACCTGCCCGTTGGTCAGCACATGCTCGAACACATGTCCTGGTAATCCATCTGGCCACGCAGCCTTGTGTATGTTGACCTGTTTAAATGTCTTAAGTTGGCTACGGAGAGCGTGATCACACAGTCGCCCGGAACAGCTGATGCTCTCATGCATGCCTCAGTGTTTTTTGCCACGAAGCGAGCATAGAAGTGATTTATCTTGTCTGGTAGGCTTGTGTCACTGGGCAGCTCGTGGCTGTGCTTCCCTTTGTAGTCTGTAATAGTTTGCAAGCCCTGCCACATAAGACAAGCGTCGGAGCCGGTGTAGTACGATTCATTCTTAGCCCTGTATTCAGAGTGGGATGTGATGCTCATTAGTTCAGAGTGGGATGTGATGCTCATTGGTTCAGAGTGGGATGGGATGCTCATTGGTTCAGAGTTGGATGGGATGCTCATTGGTTCAGAGTGGGATGGGATGCTCATTGGTTCAGAGTGGGATGTGAGGCTCATTGGTTCAGAGTGGGATGTGATGCTCATTAGTTCAGAGTGGGATGTGATGCTCATTAGTTCAGAGTGGGATGTGATGCTCATTGGTTTAGACGAAGTCTACGAAGTCCGGAGCCTGCTGTTTTTCTGTTCTACCTGATAATTAATTGCACACACCTGGTGTCCCTGGTCTAAATCAGTCCCTGAAGGGAACAATGGGGGAAAAAGCAGTGGAACTGGCATCGAGGTCCAGAGGTGAGTTTGAGGGCTTTACGGGGATTCTGTGGGTTTGAGGGCCCTACGGGATGCTGTGGGTTTGAGGGCTCTATGGGATGCTGTGGGTTTTTATTCATTACTCTCTTTCCTATTACTCACTCTGAAACTTTTAAGGCTTGTAGCAATACACACAAAACAAGTGAGCTCGATATACGTGATGCTGTGGGTTTGAGGGCTCTACGGGATGCTGTGGGTTTTTATTCATTACTCTCTTTCCCATTACTCACTCTGAAACTTTTAAGGCTTGTAGCAAAATGCACAAAACAAGTGAGCTTGATATACGTGACCAGGGTATTTGGGTTGGAAAAGTGACCATGGTATATGGGACATAGGTAGTGTTGGAGACCGTTGTGACCTGATCACTTTTTCTTGTATAATTAGCCTATCAGTAGTTATTATCCGGTCATGGGTTAAGTTGAATAATCCATGTTCATTGTATTTAGGCAGAGGCAAAGCATAGAAGGGGCCTGTCTCTGAGTGCAAGAGTGATTCCATAACGGTTGGATAGGAACCATCTGTCTGGAGTTAGAATACATTTGCAGAAATGAATAGAAACCACCTGTCTGGGGGTTACGATAAGGTCGAGGTTCAGCTTCTTACTGTCCAACTGTCTAGGTTTGGTGGGAAGCGAGGAGACAGCTTTCAATGTCAGAGTTGGGGAGTGGAGTGAGAATAGCAGGATGCAGACACTGAAATCATATCTCAAGAATGGAGAACAGAGCCAGACAGCCATCTGGCCCAGCCTGGGGCATCCTACTGAGACTTTTACCCCATGAGCTGTAGATCAAACACTGTGTGTGACTGCGCCACTATGCAATTTAGCTGAAGCATCCAGTTGGGTGAATTGATAGATAGAGAGAGAGATGCATTGGGTCAAGATAACCCTGGGAAAGGTACAAGTCACAGATACTACAGCTATTCTAGTTCACTGTACAGCTGAATGACAGATCCTTACCTGTCCTTGGTTCTTTGTGCTCCAGAGTGGTGCAGCGGTCTAAGGCACTGCATCTCAATGCTTGAGGTGCCACTACAGACTCCCTGATTCAAATCCAGGCTGTATCACAACCAGCGGTGATTGCGAGTTCCATAGGGTGGTGCACAATTGGCCCAGTGTCGTCTGGGTTTGGCCGGAGTAGGCAAACCCAACAACTCTCATCACCCCGAGAACACCATCCTAACGTCAAAGCATGGTGGTGGCAGCATCACGCTGTGTGGATGTTTTTCATCAGCAGGGACTGGGAAATGGGTCAGAATTGAAGGAATGATGGATGGCGCTAAATACAGGGACATTATTGAGGGAAACCTGTTTCAGTCTTCCAGAGATTTGAGACTGGGACGGAGGATCACCTTCCAGCAGGACAATGACCCTAACCATACTGCTAAAGCAACACTTGAGTGGTTTAAGGGGAAACATTTAAATATCTTGTAATAGCTTAGTCAAAGCCCAGACCACAATCCAATTGAGAATCTGTGGTATGTCTTAAAGATTGCTGTACACCAGCAGGAACTCATCCAACTTGAAGGAGCTGGAGCAGTTCTGCCTTGAAGAATGGGACAATTCCCAGTGGCTAGACATGCCAAGGTTATAGAGACATATCCCAAGAGACTTGCAGCTGTAATTGCTGCAAAAGGTGGCTCTACAAAGTATTGACTTTTGGCGGGTGAATAGTAATGCACGCTCAAGTTTTCTGTTTTTTGTCTTATTTCTTGTTTGTGTCACAATAAAAAATATTTTGCATCTTCAAAATGGTATGCATGTTGTGTAAATCAAATGATACAAACCCCCCAAAAATCTATTTTAATTCCAGGTTTTAAGGCAACAAAATAGGAAAAATGCCAAGGGGGTGAATACTTTCGCAAGGCACTGTAGTTCAATAAAGGTTAAATAAAGTTGAAAAATTATCCCATTTCTAATAGATTTCCTCGGCCCCATTACTACGGTGAATGTTGTATGTAATGCTATTGACACTACTGCCACGTTATCTAAGAACATACACTACCGTTCAAAAGTTTGGGGTCACTTAGAAATGTGCTTGTTTTTGAAAGAAAAGCACATTTTTTGTCCATTAAAATAACATCAAATTGATCAGAAATGACTCATTCTAAAATCTTATATTCTTAATTTAAAAAGTCTGAATTAAGCTAAATGTAATAGTTTCAAAGATAAGTAATGGCATGTTTTCCATCTAAATTTTACATTGGCTTTACACTGTGATACCAGCAATGACCAGTCGACCACCTGTAGTTGTGTGGCTAATAATTGCACCTGGATTCCCCTCAGATTCCATTAGACGAACACAGCTGATATAAATAGACGTGTTAATTGTGTCTGTCGTGTTGAGACAGGTGCTGAGTATCAGCTCTAATGAACTGAGTGAAATGGAATCTAACAAGATACTGCAGCCCCTCAATCAGGCTACACCTTAATGAGCTGTAATGGGGTGGCTCCAGGCAGGTTGACTAGCAGTGAGGGGCACTTCACCCATTGTGGTAATCTATAGTTAAAGGGAATGTATATATTTTTTTCCTGATGTCCAAAGAAAATAGTATTTTGTTTGTTTGCACTGTACATCCAGGGAACGGATGGGTTGAATTCAGCGGAGGCTGCTGACGGGAGGATGGCTTATAATAACTGGCAGGAACGGAGTGAATATAATGGTATCAAACACATAGAAACCATGTTTGATGTTATTGATACATTTCCCCTTATTCCGCTCAATCCATTACCACATACCCATCCTCCCAAATGAAGGTGCCACCAACCTCCTGTGGTTGATTGTTATTATTTGTATAATTTTGGGGGGGTATTTTACCCCCTTTTTCATGATATCCAATTGCGATCTTGTCTCGTCGCTGCAACTCCCAAACAGGCTCGAGAGAAGGGAAGGTTGAGTCATGTGCCCTCTGTAACATGATCCACCAAACCACGCTTCTAAACACCTGCCTGGTTAGCAGAAAGCCAGCTGCACCAATATGTTAGAGGAAACACCGCTCATCTGATGACCGAAGTCAGCCTGCAGGCACCCAACCCGCTGCAAGGTGTCTCAAGAGCACAATGAGCCAATTAAAGCCTACCCTAACCTGGATGACGCTGTGCCAAATGTGCACTGCTCAATCACAGCCGGTTGTGACTCAGCCTGGGATTGAACCCAGGTCGGTAGTGATGCCTCTAGCATTGCGATGCAGTGCCTTAGACCGCTGCGCTACTCGGGAGGCCCCTTGTGTCATGACTTCCGCCAAAGTCGGTCCCTCTCCTTGTTCGGGCGACGTTCGGCGGTCGACGTCGCCGGTCTTCTAGCCATCGCCGATCCACTTTTCATTTTCCATTTGTTTTGTCTTTGTCTTACACACCTGGTTTCAATCCCCCAATTACTTGTTCATTTTTTACCCCTCTGTTTCCCCATGTTTGTTTGTGAGTAATTGTTTGTTGTATTGCGGTCCGTATTTGTGGCCATGTATTAATTTTGAGTAAAATTGCTTTCATTACTCATATCTGCTGTCCTGCGCCTGACTCATCTCATCAGCTACACACAGACGCATTACACCTTGGTTGATTATTTCTGAAGATAGCATCACAATTAACTGTCAGTTGTACTCTCTAGCAGCCCTTACCAGACACTTTTAAAGGGCCAATCAGCAGTTAGAATAATAACAAAGTGTGATCTGTAAACAGCTGAGCGATGGGGCTGGAGAAATGTAATCACTCTCATATTTATAAACAAATCTACGGACGCAAGGAGTGACCATCCATGATATAAAAATGCTAGTTTTAACCATGTTTTAAAAACCCATACAGTGTTTGTTTATAAACATTGCCATAAAACAGCTTATATTTGGGGTTCTGATGGGGTACGACAGTTAAACTAAGCTCATGAGGCATTTATAAATTATGTTCTTCAAGAATCAATTGGTACATACAGTACCATTCAGTTAAAAAATGGATGAAGCAACTGTCTCAGAATTATTTGATGCACTTTCCCCACAGCCAGTCAACATTGTGTACATATGATTACCTAAATCTCAAAAGCCTGCTGTTTCGTAAGAATATTTGTCACCCGCACCGCCACCCCCTTTCAGCTGTCTCATTACTTAGCCAGTCATTTTCTCTCCGATCACAATTAACACTCAGTGTTTTAGGGTGGCGGTGCGGGTGACATATCTTCTTACGAAACAGCAGGCTTTTGGGGTTGAGGTAATCATAAGAACACAATGTTTGCTGGCTGTGGGGAAAGAGCATCAAAGAATTCTGAGACACTCTCCCTTTTTCTAAGATTGTAGTTTGTTGGACATCTTAAAGGGGCAATCAGCAGTTGCTCCATTTTTGAACTTATAAATAAATGATACTGTATATACCCATTGATTCTTGAAGAATATAACTCATGAATTCCTCATGAGCTTAGTTCAACTGTCTTACTCCATCAGATCCCAAAATATAAGCCTGTTTAACAAAATAAATGTAAACAAACACTGCATAGCCTTAAAGAATGGTTAAAACTATCATTTTTATATCATGGACCGTCAGTCCTTACATTTCATTAGAGCTGATACTCCCAGCACCTGTTTCAACACGACAGACACAATTAACACGTCTATTTATATCAGCTGTGTTCAGCCAATGGGGTCTGAGGGGAATCAATGCAATTTATGCACGCTTCGACAATAACAACACCGCGCTGTGCGAGGGCCCCCACCGACCCAAAGGACTGGGTGATCTCGCTCTCCGAGGCCGATATGAGCAAGGTCTTGAATCAGGTCAACACTCACAAGGCCACGGGGTTGGACCATACTCCAGGGCTCGTCTCAGTGAATGCACAGAACAGCTGGCAGGCATATTCACAATTGTTTTCAACCTCTCCTTGTCTCAGTCTGTAATCCCCACATGTCTTAAGCGGACCACTATCCTTCCTGTTCCCAAGAACTCAAAGGCTTCATTCCACAATGACTATCACCCTGTAGCTCTCACATCTGTAATCATGAAGTGCTTTGAAAGGATGGTTATGGCACACATCTACTCCATCATCCCAGACACCCTAGATCCACTCCAACAGATCCATAGATGAAAGGAGTACCATATGATGGTGGATCTTTGATTTGAATTCAATGTTTCATGGATTTTTTCAGTACATCACAGTATAGAATTCACAGTATAGCATTGATATATATATGTAATTCAAAATATTATTCATGTATATGGTGTTATTCAAAGAATCAATCCCAAGTCATTGGTCAGGTTTTCCCCTATGTGAATACAGTGACCACCAGACAATCACAGCAGCTGACTTGGCCATGCGAAAATCCCTAGTGTGTTACTAAGACACAGTTCAGCTGTAAAGCTTACATGCAATTAATGTGCCTGCAATACTTGCGTACTAGCTAGTCTCTCACCAATTGCCATGAAATCCTCTTGCCCTTCACTTCATTAATGAAATCCTTTGAGAGACATTACACCGTAAAATATTATATAAATTATACAAATACATTAATTATTGTTTCACAAATTTCAATTAAAATGCTTCGTTATACTGTAGATCCACCACCCTTTCGTAACTGAACATATTAAAACCAGGGAACTGCAGAGCTGTGTTATTCCAGCTGTGAGGCAGATCCTCGTCTCTTCTATCAGTCTAGTACTGTCTGATCTGGATGGACTCAGTGGGGGAATAAGGATTCAAACGAAGAGCTTCTCTATCTCTCTCTCTGACTTTCTCTCTCCCTCTCTCTCCTCTCTTTCTCTCTCCATCTCTCTCCTTTCTTTCTCTCTCTCTCTCTCTGACTTTCTCTCTCCTCTCTTTCTATCTCCCTCTCTCTCCTCTCTATCTCCCTCTCTCTCTCTCTCTCTCTCCCTCTCTCAAATTCAAATTCAAGCTGCTTTATTGGCATGAAAAACATTGTGTCAATATTGCCAAAGCAACAATGTATACAATACACATTGTAATACAATTATTAACAATAACAAACAATAATATAAAATGGCAGTAAATAATAATACAACATTAAATATAAAAATAATAACAATACAATTGTCACGTCCTGACCAGTAAAGGGAGTTATTTGTTATTGTAGTTTGGTCAGGGCGTGGCAGGGGGTGTTTGTTTTGTGTGTTTCGGGGTTTTTGGTTTATGTTCTATATTAGTATATTTCTATGTTTATTCTAGTGTGTCTATTTCTATGTTTACTATTTCTATATTTCAGACTGTTTACGGTCGTTTTGTTGTTTTGTTGATTTTTGAGTTAAAAAAAAGTAATTATGAGCACGTCATACGCCGCGTCTTGGTCCCCATTAGACGACCCGCGTTACAAAAATAGTAGTAAAATAATAGTAAAATAGTAGAATGTAATAAATATAAAAATCTAAATATGGAAAATGAATCTAGAACTAACTTATAACTGAATAACGGTCATCTTCACCATTATATCAGTACTACAACTACTATCGTCATTACTACTTCTACTACCACCATCACTAAACTGCTATCATTACCATTACCACCCATACCACTACTATTTGGAATGATAAACAACAATAATAATAGTAATAACAATAATAGTAATAATAAGTAAGTTACTGCTTACTATGCAGATGTTATTATTCAGTGTCCCTCAGGCTATGGCAGGCAAATACATATTTGGCTGCAAGAGGAGCCATTGCTCCTTCGCCCATGAGTAATTTTAGTTTTTCTTCTGGGTTTAATAAGTTCAAATTTGGAATAAATGTAGTCATTTCTGTGAATAATGAATCTCTTTGTGAGGAATATTTATCACAGTAAAGGAGAAAGTGCATCTCTGTCTCTACCTCCCCTGTCGTGCAGTGACCACATACACGCTCCTCTTTGGGTAGCCATGTCTTTTTATGTCTGCCGGTTTCTATCGCCAATCGGTGGTCACTCAGCCTGTACTTGGTAAGGATCTGTCTCTGCTTCGTATCTCTGACAGAGTAGAGATAATCAGCCAATTCATATTCTCTCTTTAGGGTCAGATAGCAATTTAGTCGGCTTTGGGATTTTGTTTCGTTTTTCCAATGTTGTAAATATGAGTCCTTTGTTTGGTTCATTATTTTGTTTATTTGAATCCTTTCTTTTGAAGCAGTGCTGGTGTCAGCTTGGTTGGTGAGGTCCAACACCAGCTGACTGAGGGGGCTCGTCTCTCTCTCTCTCTCTCTCTCTCTCTCTCTCTCTCTCTCTCTCTCTCTCTCTCTCTCTCTCTCTCTCTCTCTTCCCCCCTGTTCCTCTCCCTGCTCTCTACTGATGCCTTCTCTACCTCCAGATCCAGCTCTCTTGCTCCATGTCTAATAAAGACTGCTAAACTAATCAGTTGGCATCCTAGACTGATTAAACTAATAACTCAGCTCATTTTGTGTGTGTGTGTGTAGAGCTTTTGAACTGAGTCGATGATAGCTATTAGCGCCTGCTAATACTCTCTCTTTTCCTTTGTTTTAAACAAGCTTGTCTCTAATGACACACCGGGCTCTGTGCCAGCCCACAGCAATTATCCAGTTAACCAATGACGCAATCAAAAGTCAGTAAATCAGAATAGAGGAATCCAGTGTAAATGTAATCTGACGCAAACTGTCCCAATTATCATTGATATCTCCATACTTGGTCAACATCACCAGCAGTTTGGGGTCACTACGTTGGTTCTACTCAAGTGTCATAGCCTGTGCATGAGATAAATGGATATAATAAGTGTTAAGACGGACGAGTTAACTTGATAGGTAGAAGAATGGAGAGTAAGTGCAAAATACAATTTCAAATTTCTATAATATGGCACCATTTATTTTTTATTGCAGCTAAAGTCTTGTATTGAGTCCTTCCATTCTTCCTGAGACTTTGTTAATGCGTTAATAGCCTGCAATATGAACATGGCATTTATATAGAGCAATTAGCAGTTTCATGACAAGCTTTAGGCCATTAAACACATGTAATAGCCTGGATGTTACAATGGTTATACTTTACTGTGAAACACCCCCCCACCCCCCATACTCAGTTTACAAGCTCTACGCACACGCACATACATATACACACGAACACACATGACTATAGATTGAATAAAAAGGTACAATCACCACACACTCTCAAAAACCACACCCATCATTATCATATTTCCCAGCATGCTCTATTTCAGCTTGATTTTTAGAATTACTTTCGGTATGAGTGTTATTACACGCACATTGATTGATTGATCTTATGCTACACAAAGATAAATAATGTACATTTTCTAAACTAATCCAATCGGTTAGTGGTATGATTTATTTAATCTGTTACTGATATGGTTGTTCCCGTTTAGATGGTTTGGGTAGTCTAAAATCATATTTTTCCCTATTTTGGAGGTTATTCTAAATGCAGGTGATAAAAATTGCAAGTTTTTGGATATCCTAAATAGGAATTACATATTTACATATCACTTTACAACAATCGTAATTTGACTTCACCAATTTGGCCTGCAAATCAAGCATTTCAGACCACTGTATTGAGGTAAAACTAGGCTGCAAGTTATGATATATATACCACTTTCCATCATTAACACTTTAAATACAATGATAAAATATTAGGTTAGTCACTCAGGGAAGTCTACAGAATTGTTTATAATTGAATGGAACAAATATATCTCTGCGACTAGCAAACACATCCATGGGTGGTACTGGAAATTCAAAAATTCACTTGAAAGGCACCCTGGGAAATATGCAAATATGTCTTTATACCGTAGACTACAGTGTTAAAACAAGAAACTAAAGGTACAAAGGACGTACCTCAACAGTGACGAGCGTTTGAACAAATCTTAACCTTTTTGTTTCTGAGCGAGCGTATAGATGTGAGACATCTACAAAATGCCAAACAACTATTTCACACCTTCCCCAAAAAGACGGTGTCCAGTTCATCTCAATCATCTTTAATAACTGGTAAAGCAGCATGGCAATAATCTTCAAACCTTGGACAGCTGAGACCAGCTGTGGTATATCAGACCGTATACCACAGGTATGTCAACATTACATTGGTAACCAGTTTATTAAAACAGTAAGGCACCTTGGGGGTTTGTGGTATATGGTCAATATACCACGGCTATGGGCTGTATCCAGGCGTTGTGCATAACAACAGCCTTTAGTCGTGGTATGTTGGCCATATACCACAACTCCTCAGGCCTTATTGCGTAATTATTGGTTCTTCATGAGGCAACAAGAATATACATTTTATCTGAATTTTTTTTTGCGTTTTTGTGTTCTTTAGCATAGGACTGTAGTCTGGACGGTCCACAAAGATCTTTAGGGATTGGTTGATGGTTGGGTGTTGGAGTCTTGGGAACAGGGGCTGAATATCAACATGATCCCTGGGTCGCTCGTCTTTTCAGTTCTCTGCAGCTAGCGACTGGAACGCACTGCAACATATACTCAAACTTGTCAGTTTTATCTCAATCTCTTAATTCAAAGACTCAATAAAGGACACTTACTGACAGTTGTGGCTGCTTTGTGTGATGTATTGTTGTCTCTACCTTCTTGACCTTTGTGCGGTTGTCTGTGCCCAATAATGTTTGTACCATGTTTTGTGCTGCTACCATGTGGTGTTGCTGCCGTGCTATGTTGTTGTCTTAGGTCTCTCTTTATGTAGTGTTGTGGTGTCTCTTGTTGTGATATGTGTTTTTTGTCCTATATTTTTATAGAATTGTTTTATTTTTAACCCCAGCCCCTGTCCCCGCAGGAGGCTGGTAAGCTGTTGTGGTAAATAAGAATTTGTTCTTAACTGACTTGCCTAGTTTAATAAAGGATAAATAAATAAAAAAATGTATTAAAAAATTATTCACTGTGTTTAGGAAGGTTAAAAAGTGGTGAGAAGTCTGGAGACTGGACAAAAATAAAATTAACTCAAGCTAAAGGTTAATACATGGCTTTTGATGAATTGTCATTCCTTGCTGCGTTTTCGTTAATTGTGGTATAACAGAATCTGTTTCTCTATGATGGAGACATCAGGCAGATCAGATCTCAAAACTCCTGCTGAGTGTCAACCCCAATATGGACAGGTTTCTCTGAACCCTTGTGGAGCTTAGAAGGCCTTGCACAGCCCTCACGCAACCCGCACACAACCCTCACACTAAACAAATAAGATCACCCACGCCCTGTCAAGCTGTTTGAGGGAAACAGCGCTATAACAAAACCAAAAAACGCCTGGCTGCTCAGATGCAGAGGCTCTCATGTCTCGGGGCTCTGATTATAGGCCTAACTAGCTACCTACATATTGTGTTAACAGGTTGTTGTGGCAGGGTCTGACATTAAGAAACACTACTGCTGCAGTATGTCTGTGCTGTCTGTGCTGTCTGTCTGTCGACGCAGGGATAAGAAGGGATGGGGCTGATAGAGGAGAGGAATGATACCAGACGTTGTCCTTGGAAAGTCTATGCATACTTACAAGACTGTGGACAATTCAATCTCTCTGGCATTGTGGACAAAAGACGAGACATATATAGAGATGGACAGACATGCTACAACCCAAAATCACACACACACACACACACACACACACACACACACACACACACACACACACACACACACACACACACACACACACACACACAGACACAGACAAACACACGTACACAAGAATCCATGTTGTTGCCCGTATTAATTAACACGTCTAAGAAAACTGCTGCCGTAGCAGATTGTAGTTGGATCTTCCTCTTGTTATGAATGTATAGGAGACCAGGTAGTACTCAGGGTGAGAGGTAACAAATCTAACCGCTGTAGCCTCTGTAGTAAGCTCTCTAACAGTGCTGACCAAACAGGTTACTATCGCAGTGTTCCAGAGAACGGCGAGAATCAGCACTGAATCTTCCATTAAAGTCTGGCTGTTAAATACATTTACGATTGGGTAATGTTCATAATTTATCACTGGCCAAAACTGTTTACTTCCTGCTAACTTCAGCAAAAGAGGGTGAACCATCGCTCAGAGCGACATGCGAGGTGTCTGCGATTGTGGAACAGTGACACATTTTATTTTACTTCCTCATCCTTTACACAGCTGATCCCATCAGGATTAAAAACATGTTTAATCTAGAGCTGCCTGCTGAAGCTTCATTTCTGTTGAGGGGCGACTGTTATAAAAAATGTTTTACACACGACTAAGCTAAATTACATTCAGATGTGAAAATGCATCCATAAAAATGATTCCATTAAAATGCATCGATAAGAGAAAGGTGTTGTGACATCACAGTGTTTTTTGAAAAAATAAATCAAGCAAGCTATATCGTCTGCTTGCAAGAGTAGGCATAAAAAATTACACCCAAACATGGATATTCATTAGGAAAATATACGGTCCAGGAAATAGCCCAGACTTTTCCCTCAGACAGAGTAATGGGATTTTCAACACATAGTACAGTTGATGAATGAAGACCTATAAGCGGATTGCACAAGCGTCATCCTCTGAGTTGAGAGCGGTCATGTCTACCTAAAGGATGGGCACTGTGTTTTTGGGAGGGAAATGCCTTGACAATACATTGTCCACCAACACCCACAATGTTTGTTCAACCACTTTGTGTTAACCCAGCAGGTAAAACTGGTTGGAATTACATAATAATGAATGCAAAGCTGTTTATAATGATGTAATTTCAACCAGTGTTGCCTGCTGGGAAGGAAGTTAAATTCTGTTAATTAAACACATTCATTCGCTTTGACACAGTCACAGTGCACACACAATAGAGAAATGCATGTTATAACCAACGTGTCTTCAACATACTTCACATATTTCCAAAATACATTATCAGGTTACCAGATCAGTGTTTCATATCTTATCTTATCTTGTTGATGAAACATATGTTCTGGCCTCACTAACATAATTTTTCGCATATGATTGACAAATGATTGCGCTGATCCAATGAGTTCACATATGATTGACAAATGATTGACGCTGATCCAATGAGTTCACATATGATTAACAAATGATTGACGCTGATCCAATGAGTTCACATATGATTAACAAATGATTGACGCTGATCCAATGAGTTCACTTATGATTGACAAATGATTGATGATCTCAGCAGTGATAAGTTGTCATGGCATGTGTGAGGAAAATATTTCAGTACTGAAAGTGTAATGCAAAAGTAATAATACACTTCTCCATATCCCCAAAGATATAATAAAGTAAACATCCCATTAATGCTTAGTGTAAATGCTTACTGTATCCAGTAATAACAGAGGGTCTATGTTCTCTCTGTTCTTCCTGTCTGCCTGGTGTTGTTTACACACGGCTTATAATGGAGCTTTCCTGGGCTCAGCCCCTATACAGTGGCTTGCGAAAGTATTCACCCCCCTTGGCATTGTTCCTATTTTGTTGCCTTACAACCTGGAATAATTATTTTTTTTTAAACTGAAAGCTTGAGCATGCATAACTATTCCCCCCCCCCCAAAGTCAATTCTTTGTAGAGACACCTTTTGCAGCAATTACAGCTGCAAGTCTCTTGGAGTATGGCTCTATACACTTGACACATCGAGCCACTGGGAATTTTGCCCATTCTTCAAGGCAAAACTGCTCCAGCTCCTTCAAGTTGGATGGGTTCCGCTGGTGTACAGCAATCTTTAAGTCATATCACAGATTCTCAATTGGATTGTAGTCTGGGCTTTGACTAGGCCATTCCAAGACATTTAAATGTTTCCCCTTAAACCACTTAAGTGTTGCTTTAGCAGTATGCTTAGGGACATTGTCCTGCTGGAAGGTGAACCTCCATCCCAGTCTCAAATCTCTGGAAGACTGAAACAGGTTTCCCTCAAGAATGTCCCTGTATTTAGCGCCATCCATCATTCCTTCAATTCTGACCCATTTCCCAGTCCCTGCTGATGAAAAACATCCACACAGCGTGATGCTGCCACCACCATGCTTTGATGTTAGGATGGTGTTCTCGGAGTGATGAGAGTTGTTGGGTTTGCGCCAGACATAGCGTTTTCCTTGATGGCCAAAAAGCTACATTGTTGTCCCATCTGACCAGAGTACCTTCTTCCATATGTTTGGGGAGTCTCCCACATGCCTTTTTCCTTTAAGCAATGGCTTTTTTTCTGGCCACTCTTCTGTAAAGCCCAGCTCTGTGGAGTGTACAGCTTAAAGTTGTCCTATGGACAGATACTCCAATCTCCGCTGTGGAGCTCTGCAGCTCCTTTAGGGTTATCTTTAGTCTCTTTGTTGCCTCTCTGATTAAATCAAATCAAAACAAATCAACATTTATTTGTCACGTGCACCGAATACAACAGGTGTAGAACTTACAGTGAAATGCTTACTTACAGGCTCTAACCAATAGTGCAAAAAAGGTATTAGGTGAACAATAGGTAGCTAAAGAAATAAAACAACATTAAAAAGACAGGCTATACACAGTAGCGAGGCTATAAAAATAGCGAGACACCGGTTAGTCAGGCTGATTGAGGTAGTATGCACATGTAGATATGATTAAAGTAACTATGTATATATGATAAACAGAGAGTAGCAGTAGCGTAAAAGAGGGGGTTGGCGGGTGGTGGGTGGGACACAATGCAGATAGCCCAGTTAGCCAATGTGCGGGAGCACTGGTTGGTCGGCCCAATTGAGGTAGTATGTACATGAATGTATAGTTAAAGTGACTATGCATATATGATAAACAGAGGGTAGCTGCAGCGTAAAAAGAGGGGTTGGGGGTACACAATGCAAATAGTCCGGGTAGCCATTTGATTACCTGTTCAGAAGTCTTATGGCTTGGGGGTAAAAACTGTTGAGAAGCCTTTTTGTCCTAGACTTGACAATCCGGTACCGCTTGCCATGTGGTAGTAGAGAGAATAGTCTATCACTGGGGTGGCTGGGGTCTTTGACAATTTTTAGGGATTTCCTCTGACACCGCCTAGTGTAGAGGTCCTGGATGTCAGGCAGCTTAGCCCCAGTGATGTACTGGGCCGTACGCACTACCCTCTGTAGTGCCTTGTAGTCAGAGGCTGAGCAATTGCCGTACCAGGCAGTGATGCAACCAGTCAGGATGCTCTCCATGTTGCAGCTGTAGAACCTTTTGAGGATCTCAGTACCCATGCCAAATCTTTTTAGTTTCCTGAGGGGGAATAGGCTTTGTCGTGCCCTCTTCATGACTGTCTTGGTGGGTTTGGACCATTCTAGTTTGTTGTTGATGTGGACACCAAGGAACTTGAAGCTCTCAACCTGCTCCACTACAGCCCCGTCGATGAGAATGGGGGCGTGCTCGGCCCTCCTTTTCCTGTAGTCCACAATCATCTCCTTAGTCTTGGTTACGTTGAGGAATAGGTTGTTATTCTGGCACCACCCGGCCAGGTCTCTAACCTCATCGCTATAGGCTGTCTCGTTGTTGTTGGTGATCAGGCCTACCACTGTTGTTTCATCTGCAAACGTAATGATGGTGTTAAAGCGTGATCACACAGTCGTCCGGATCAGCTGATGCTCCCATGCATGCTTCAGTGTTGCTTGCCTCAAAGTGAGCATAGTAGTGATTTAGCTCGTCTGGTAGGCTCGTGTCACTGGGCAGCTCGCGGCTGTGCTTCCCTTTGTTGTCTGTAATAGTTTGCAAGCCCTGCCACATAAGACAAGGGTCAGAGCCGATGTAGTATGATTCAATCTTAGCCCTGTATTGACGCTTTGCCTGTTTGATGGTTCGTCGCAGGGCATAGCAGGATTTCTTGTAAGCTTCCGGGTTAGAGTTCCCCACCTTGAAAGCGGCAGCTCTACCCTTTAGCTCAGTGCGAATGTTGCCTGTAATCCATGGCTTCTGGTTGGGGTATGTACGTACAGTCACTGTGGGGATGACGTGATCGATGCACTTATTGATAAAGCCAGCGACTGATGTGGTGTACTCCTCAATGCCATCGGAAGAATCCCGGAACATGTTCCAGTCTGTGATAGCAAAACAGTCCTGTAGTTTAGCATCTGCTGCATCTGACCACTTTTTTATAGACCGAGTCACTGGTGCTTCCTGCTTTAATTTTTGCTTGTAAGCAGGAATCAGGAGGATAGAGTTTTGGTCGGATTTACCAAATGGAGGGGGAGGGAGAGCTTTGTACGCATCTCTGTGTATGGAGTACAAGTGATCTAGAATTTTTTTCCCTCTAATGCCCGCCTTGTCTTGTCCGTGAGTTTTGGTGGGCGTTCCTCTCTTGGCAGGTTTGTTGTGGTGTCATATTCTTTCAATTTTTTAATAATGGATTTAATGGTGCTCCGTGGGATGTTCAAAGTTTCAGATATTTTTTATAACTCAACCCTGATCTGTACTTCTCCACAACTTTGTCCCTGACCTGTTTGGAGAGCTCCTTGGTCTTCATGGTGCCACTTGTTTGGTGGTGCCCCTTGCTTAATGGTGTTGCAGACTCTGGGGCCTTTCAGAACAGGTGTATATATACTGAGATCATGTGACACTTAAATGAAGTCCAACTGTGTGCAATCTAACTAATTATGTGACTTCTGAAGGTAATTGGTTGCACCAGATATTATTTAGGGGATTCATTGTAAATGGGATGAATACATATGCACTCACCACTTTTGAGTTATTTTTTTGTTGTTGAATTAAAAAAAAAAAAGGTTTTTTTAATTTCACTTCACCAATTTGGACTATTTTGTGTATGTTCGTTACATGAAATCCCCAAAAAATCTATTTAAATTACAGGTTGTAATGCAACAAAATATAAAAAACACCAAGGTGGTTGAATACTTTTGCAAGGCTCTGTATGCATCCTATAAGCTTATCTATACAGTGTGTGTGTGTGTGTGTGTGTGTGTGTGTGTGTGTGTGTGTGTGTGTGTGTGTGTGTGTGTGTGTGTGTGTGTGGTAGGGTCCGTGTAGCAGCGTAAGCCAGATCACCAACCCATATCTTCTCTAACCTCCGACCCTTATCACTGAGCTCAACAGCTATGGAGGGTTTGACACCTAAGCCTGGGATAAATATTACACACACACACACACACACACACACACACACACACACACACACACACACACACACACACACACACACACACACACAGAAAGACATTACTATTATGATACTGTATATTGCTAGCTATGTACAAGGCTGTTGTGTGCAGATCTTCTCCTCACTGTTTTCAACCACTCAGAGAGAGACCTATCTCATTAGTCTTCCTGGGAGCATTTCCAGCTCTCACCATCTCTCACTACGTTGCTGTGCTGTAAATAAACTAAATATACAAATACTTTGAATAACGACCACAGAGAAAATAAATAGAACACTCCGTTGGTTTCCTAGGAAACAACTACTATGACGACACTCGTAGTTAGGGACGAGCACGAAAAAGACTGCAGAAGAATTGACGGTTCATTACTGTTCAGAGTGACGATGAAATTAATCTTCCGTCAGACTTGTCTCTGCTGTTTTACAGTCATGAGATGTTCTCCTCATCTCAGCAAGTAAAGGAGTGATGTCGGCTCAAACATGGCGACCAGCAACATGTACAACACCTGTTATGTTTTACACTCTGTTGGAAAACAGGAAACAAATTCCTGTTCATTATATACAGTTTGGCTAGACAGCTATGTATATAACCAATCGATACTGTACATTGGTATTTGTATTTGTATTTATTAGGGATCCCATTAGTTCCTGCCAAGGCAACAGCTACTCTTCCTGGGATCCAAACACATTAAGGCACTTACATTAAACATAAAACAAAAAATAAAACAGTACATCATATAACATTATTACATTATTACTGCATATCGACAACAATAAATGTACAATACAAAATGCATACTACCACCATACAACAATATTACAATCTATGTGTATGCTGTACCTTTGTGTGTCTCTTCACAGTTCCTGCTGTTCCATAAGGTACATTTTTATCTGTTTTTTTAAAATCTGATTCTACTGCTTGCATCAATTACCTGATGTGGAATAGAGTTCCATGTAGTCATGGCTCTATGTAGTACTGTGTGCCTTCCACAGTCTGTTCTGGACTTGGGGACTGTGAGGAGACCTCTGGTGGCATGTCTTGTGGGGTATGCATGGGTTCGGTGCATTCAGCATGTCAATACCTCTCATAAATACAAGTAGTGATGAAGTCAGTCTCTCTTCCACTTTGAGCCATGAGAGATTGACATGCATATCATTAATGTTAGCTCTCTGCGTACTTTTAAGGGCCAGCCGTGCTGCCCTGTTAT
This sequence comes from Salmo trutta, assembly GCF_901001165.1. Taxonomy (NCBI): domain Eukaryota; kingdom Metazoa; phylum Chordata; class Actinopteri; order Salmoniformes; family Salmonidae; genus Salmo; species Salmo trutta. The sequence goes on from NC_042958.1 coordinate 50,558,549, forward strand.
ACACAATACCAATATTTCTGTTTTCTGTCCCATGTGTTCCATCTCCAACAAAATCCCACAAAGTTTATATTGCCAGTGTACTTGTCTCATATGCAGGGTATGCTGTTCTTTGCACTCTATAAATTGACCCCCCCACTTCACACTGATGACAGTAGATTGCATCGTACCTGCCTCTACACTTGACATGCCAGATCCCAGCTCATATATTCAATACAAAACCATGCCAAAACATGCAATATAGATGGCTTTTGGGATCACTCCATGCCACTCGGAGAATGGAGAGGACACCAAGAATAATGGAACCAAGAGATGCCTTTGTGTGTGTGTGTGTGTGTGTGTCCGTGTGTGCGTACGAGCGCAGGCATGTGCATATATTCTTTTAAGCTAAGCGTCTATTTGTATTTATGTGCATGTCTGTGTGTGTGTGTGTGTGTGTGTGTGTGTGTGTGTGTGTGTGTGTGTGTGTGTGTGTGTGTGTGTGTGTGTGTGTGTGTGTGTGTGTGTGTGTGTGTGTGTGTGTGTCTGTGTGTGTGGCAGTGAAAATGCATTTGAATTATTGAGACATAAATACTGTCTCTGTATTTCTCTCCATGCTGCAAGATGAGGTCTTTGGCAGCAGTAGCGACTTTACAAACGATAACCTCTGGATCAGAGCCTGACAACGAGTGGCCTTGTTCCCCACCAAACGCCTGCAGGAGTCATTCAAAAAAGTAGAAAGCCCTGTGATGATAACAGGGTTAGAGACAGATATACAGTGGAGTCTGTAAGTATTGGCAGCCTTGATAAAGATGAGCAAAAAAGTCTCTATAAAATAAATAATTAAAAGACTGAGCTAGATCGTATGTTCACATTATAAAAGTATAATATTTTATACTAATTGCTCAGAGAAATAGGTTTTGTTGAATAAGTAATCTGAATCTAAAAAAGACAGTGGTCACAATTTTCAGTATTTCAGCACCCTACCCTGGCGAGGATAGCGACAAAGAGGTTTTTCTAAAATGCTTTCAGAGATTGGAGAACACAGTGTGGGGGAGGGGGGGGGGGGGATCTTAGACTATTCCTCCATTCAATGGGGTTCATGTCCGGAGACTGAGATTGCCATTGCAAAATGTAGGTTTTGTGGTCGATTATCCATTTCTTTGTGGATTTTGAGGTGTGCTTGGGGTTATTGTCTTGCTGGAAGAGCCACTTGCGGCCAAGTGTCAGCATTCTTGCAGAGGTAACCAGCTTGGAGTAATAACATGTTCAACTACTTAAGACACTGGCTTCAATCTAGGTTGTGCCATTAGATTTCGAGAAACTTAACTGAGGAAGGATATTTCACCTCTCAAATCCCAAACCCCCGCCTGTTCTGCCTGGTCTGCTTCACAAGCATTCCCAGAAGCCTCAGAATGTTGCGTCTAGAAACTCTGTGGCAAAATTTGAAAACTGGCTAGTTTGGTCTCGTCTGGTCTCTCCTTATGTTGGCTGTTGTATCTGAACTGGGTTTAAGATTGTGTTGTGCGACGCACAGAGGAACCCTAGAGAACACATAAGACTGGTTGTCAATTATTTTCTGAATTGATCAGAGTTTAACATCCCTCCTCCTATAACAATCAAACTGTTATTTTTTTTAAACCAAACAAACAGTAGAAGTGAATGTTCCAGAATAGAATGCTCCTACATGAATCCTCAAATCACCTCAAATTAACTTTAACCTCTTAAATGTAAAGTCCCCATATTTGTGGACCCTATTTGATTTTTAAAATTCTATTCAGTCTGGTATGAGAACGGTAGCCCCTGTCTGCAAAATCAGGGTGTCTGAGGAAAGGTGAGTATCTTGGCTATTGATCTGTGCCTTAAAATCCTTGGTGTGACTTACTACTATATATGGGCATACGAATGTATAAGGGCATCCTCAAATCACCTCAAAGGGGCTTTAATTAAACCAAGTCATTCAGCTCCAATCCTAGTGTCTGTGGATATACGCAGGATACGAATTGGTAACATTCACAACACCCACGTGTCCCTATTTCTGTCTGAGGTTATCCCATCCTACAAAGACACCTATCCCTCCTCTTACTTTGATCCCTCATTGTCTCCACACGCTGACTCAAGATGCCATTGAATCTGGCAGCCGCAAATCAGCCACATCAAAGGGCCAGATAAATCCGACCCGATCACTATTAGCTCCTCAGCACGTTAAATATACACACCTCTTCCTGCTTCATTGTTGACATGCAGGGTTCTCAACAGAGGTGAATTAAGACGTTACGCATGTTCTGCAATGCAGGAGCGCCACAGAACGAATTTGCCCATGGCTTTATCTGTAAAGCTCCTATAGTGGAGATGTCTGTTTGAATCACAACGAGCAGACATCACAGAGAGGGGGATTGTAATACCACCCGGCGGTCGAAGAAAGACTCAAATAGATTAAAAGGTGATTTAAGACCCCTTAATCTCATAACACTGGAAAGGAGACACAAATTGGGATTGCGGTTGAGGAACCTAATGCTGGTGAATTCCCACACCATCACAGGAGCACCCCCAAGTTTCCAACCCACAGACATCCCTCTTTACACATTAAGCCGTTTTGGAATTCACAGTGGGACACTTGAACACCGACCGGCAGCTTCACAGACACACAGGAGATATGAAGGTGGAAGAGAACACATGGGGAGAGGACGGGTTCCATTTTCCAGGAGGAGAGCCAAAGAAAAGAGATGGAAATGAAAGAGATAAAGATGAGGAGAGTGGGAGAAGAGGAGGTGAGGACACAAGAGGAAAATCCTTCCAGGAGTGAAGAAACAGAGGAGAGGTGGAAGTGGAAAGGAGGACAAAAGGAAAAGAGGAGGAGACAGACAGCAGGAATTTGGTGGATGAGATATCCTATGGAAGGGAGGATAAGAGGAGAGAGAGGAGAGAGAATAGGAGAGGAGGGGACGAGAGAGAGAAGAAGAAGACATGGAGAGAAAGAATTATGGAGTGTGTCTAAATAGAGTCCTCTTTGCTTAAAACTGCAATATGTACATTTTTGGGCGACCCGACAAAATTCACATAGGTCTGTATGTTATAGATCTGTCAAGAATGACTCCAGTAACATTATAAAACCTGCCAACAAAGGAGGTGCCATAGTGATACTAAATGCAGTAGACTATGAAAAGGTAATTCTGAGACAACTTAGTCATGATGACTTTTACAAAAGACTCCCAAAGGACCCTACTAATCAATTCAAGTCTCTGATCAAAGATAGAATATGAGTTTGTGAAAGTTGAATGCCCAACAACACCTGTCAAATATGCTCTACCCAAAATTCACAAGAGCATGACGCCACCTATACCAGGCAGGCCCCCTGCCTGGTATTAAGGACAAAACCTCCCTGGCTACAGATCTCTATAGGAAACCTACGGACAGGAATACCCTCCTTAGAGGTGACAGCTTTCATCCACGTCCACTTATTAAAAGTCTCCCTATAAGTCAATTCAGTCACATAAGAAGAATATGCAGCTCTGATGCCTCTTATCAGAGACAGAACACGGACCTCAACACAAAGGTTTAAGGAAAGGGGGTACAAAGACAATTGGGTAAACATGCCAATGATCGTTTTGAAGGACTAACAGTTGGAAAGCCTTCAACCAAAAGTCAAAGAAAAAGCAGGACATGTCCCATCATGCATTACCCAAAACTCACCATTATCATTATCAGGAAGCACTGGTACATTATTGATACTGACTAACAATTGAAACCCATTTTTAAATATCCCCAACGTATGGTTTAAAAAAAAATAGAACATGAGAGATATTGTGGTTAAATCTGATTACCCAACAGAGAAAAGGTAAACTTTTTGGGACAAGGTTCCGGAGGGTAATTACAAATGTGGCCAATGTGCTCAATGCACCTTTATGTACCAATGTAACTAATTTACCCACCCCCACACAGGACAAAGATTTAAGATCAAGGGCCTGATTACCTGCATGTCCACCAATCTTATTTACATGTTGAAATGTCCTTGTGGTCTGTCTTACATAAGGAAAACCAGTAGAAGCCTTAAGACAAGGATCAGTGAGCACCACAGCAATATACGTACAGGTGAGACAAACAATGTGGTTGCTGCTCATTTTCTACAAGCTGGACATCCTATTAGTTCTCTGAGATACATTGGAATAGAAATGGTCAAGATGTCACACAGGGGAGGAGACAATTGATAGCTACTTTATTGATGAAAAATGTACTTACCATGACTGTGATACAGTATGTGGTTGTCACACCATGAGTGTGCAAACTGCACGTTGCTCTGTAAGTCTGCTAAATGACAAAAATTTACAAATGTAAATGTAAGAAGTGGTAGATCTGTTCTATGTTCTCTCAGTTTTGTACACCAGCTTCATATTTTTGGTGATGGCAAATCTTTTTCACAGCTGTTTAGACGCTACAATGAATCTCTACACTATACTTGCTTATTTTGTAACATAAACTGAAATTAGGCAAACGATTAACATTTTAGCAACCAGGAAATGGCAGAGCGATTTCGGCATAGTGCACCTTTAATAGGGCACATCAGAATATCTTATCCGTGTAAACCGGAGAATAATTACAATTCTGGTCAGGCGCAGAGAGACAGAGACCATATGCTACTGTTTGATTATCCCCCTTATCCCCATTCATGTTTCTCCCTCAGTCTCAAAGACATGAAGAACACAAAGTTTTACATTGCAATGCATTAGCGCCCAACAGCAGGCAAGCCACAATCCCACCTCCTACCTTCATCCTGCCTTTCTCTCATTATGGTACTGTAGTCTGTATAATTATTAGTCAGAAGGATTGGTGGAAAGTGATCTCAACAGTTTCCTGACTAGAATGAGATATAAATAGGACCTAGCCATGTAGTGTGAAAAAATTCATATCGACCCTATATGGGGGAATGAAAATACTGCAAATGCAACCAACTCCCCCGACTCCATTATCCACATTATCCTTTCCCCTCACTCGTATTAATGGGATTAATGATGCGTAATTCCAAGTACAGTACTTGCTGTATAGGTGAGTCTGTGAAGATTACTTTCAGTGCATTCCCAAAAATGGTTAGGGGGTGTAATTGTACTGAATCTTACCAAGAAGGGAATTCCCCCAGGGTCGTCTTGTCACTGGAGACTGGGTTATTTCTCCTTGGAGACCATGGGTTGGTTTGAGTTTCTAAAGTTTAAAGTCTAAGTTTCCTTAACACAACAAAACACATCCTCGCCCCCAGCCTAACCAGCTCCAACAACAATAACAACAACAACATGTGTCTCTCTGCCACTGGAGCTGTCTGCAGGGATTCTTTGGGGTCCCATAGCTGCACTAGTCAGTTAATTGGCTACTGAAAGACCACTAAATGGCTTCAGATCAGGTTTAAAATGCTCCCCCAATTAACTGACAGAAGAACACTGCTTATCTGAGCACTCAGTACTAATGTGGAGCATGTTGAATATGGTTGAAACGGTCATCTAGAGAGGGAGGGAGAGGAATATGTTGGTAGTGTGTGACTCATAGAGAGTAACGCCACTGGGGAATATGTTCACAGAAAATGTGTTTTTCCATAAAACGAGGCGACAATCTCTACCCAGTAAATGTCAACGAGACATTTGTCTTTTCTTTATGAAGCTATCTGGATTGAAAGACAAATAACAGCACCATACCACAACACTAACAATGCCTTATTTTTGCATTGACACCCAGTGTGCCAATGAACTTTGAACTTCCTCACATAACCGTGCTGATAAATGGCACCCAATTACCCATTGCTCTCTCTTCTCTCTGCCGATTGTTGCAATGCATTGTTAGGACCCTAATTAGAGAGATTTACTACCAAATGTTATGTAAAACAGGAAGATTAGGCTACATGGTGTTGAACCTGGTGGCTAACATGGAATCCTCTACTGTAGTTATGTTAATATAACAGTGGAATGGTTTCTCCTTAATTATGTGATGATCTATTCATGCACCTGTTTAAAGTGCACATTGGTATGGTTTCTCCTTAATTATGTGACGATTTATTCATGCACCTGTTTAAAGTGCACAATGGTATGGTTTCTTTTTAATTGTTTGATCTGTTAACGCACCCATTTAAAGTGCACAATGGTATGGTTTCTTTTTAATTTTGTGATCTATTGATGCGCCGTTTATAGTGCACATTGGTATGGCTCCTCCTTCTCACATAGGTACGTGGTTGCAAAGGGCATCAGTGTCTTAACAGCGCGATTTGCCAAGGCAAGAAACTCTGAGCGCAGCCCTATCCAGAAATCTGGCAGTGGCTTCTGATTAAATTCAATTTTCACAGATCCACTTGTTGCAATTTCAATGATGCTCTCTTGTTCTGATATCAGTAAGTGGACTGGAGGCAGGGCATGAAAGGCATAACGAATCCAGTTGTTTGTGTCGTCCGTTTCGAGAAAGTACATGTGTAATTGCACACCCAGCTCACTCAGGTGCTTCGCTATATCACATTTGAAATGATCCGTAAGCTTGAGTTCATTTGCACACATAAAAATCATACAATGATGGAAAGACCTGTGTATTTTCGTTGTTAATGCAGACAGAAAAGAGCTCTAACTTCTTAATCATAGCCTCAATTTTGTCCCGCACATTGAATATAGTCCCTGTAATCCTAGATTCAGATCATTCAGGTGAGAAAAAACATCACCCAGATAGGCCAGTCATGTGAGAAACTCGTCATCATGCAAGCGGTCAGACAAGTGAAAATTATGGTCAGTAAAGAAAACTTTAAGCTTGTCTCTCAATTTAAAAAAAAACGTGTCAATACTTTGCCCCTTGAGAACCAGTGTACTTCTGTATGTTGTAAAAGCATTACACAGTCGCTGCCCATATCATAGCATAATGAAGAAAATACACGAGAGTTCAGGGGCCTTGCTTTAAACTTCTTAAGGCTAGGGGGCAGTATTCGGAAGTTCGGATGACTGATGTGCCCAAAGTAAACTGCCTGTTACTAAGGACTAGAAGCTAGGATATGCATGTAATTGATAGCATCTAATATAAAACACTCTGCAGTTTCTAAAACTGTTAAAATAATGTCTGTGAGTATAATAGAACTGATATGGCAGGTGAAAACCCGAGGAGAATCCATCAAAGACGGTTTTTTTCACAGTCCATTCAAATGCTTGTCTATGGGATATTCAAAGGAATTCCTCTCAGATTGCAGTTCCTATGGCTTCCACTAGATGTCAACAGTCTTTAGAAAGGGTTTCAGGCTTGTTTTTTGAAAAATTAGTTAGTAGTTGTAGTTTTTCAAGGTGGCTCTCATTTGGACTGTAATCATGTGGCGCACGTGGATGAAGGCGCGCACTTTGTTATTTATCTTATATTATTGAACATACTACATTCTGTCTTAAAATTGATCATTTATTTACATATTAGGGTACCCGAGGATTGATTAGAAACGTTGTTTGACTTGTTTGAGGGAGTTTATTGGTAACTTTTGGGATTCCTTTGTCTGCATGTTGAACAAGTGGAAGGGGTTGATTACTGAATCAAGCACGCCATCTAAACTTACTATTTTAGGATATAAAGAAGGACTTTATCGAACAAAACAACAATTTGTTGTATAGCTGGGACCCTTGGGATTGCAAACAGAGGACGATCTTCAAAGGTAAGTGATTTATTATATCGCTATTTCTGATTTTTGTGACGCATCTTCTGGTTTGGAAAATGTTTTTAATGCTGGTGTATGCGGGGCACTGTCCTCAGATAATCGCATGGTATGCTTTCGCGGTAAAGCCTTTTTGAAATCTGACAAAGAGTTTGGATTAACAAGAAGTTAAGCTTTTAAATGATGCAAGACACTTGTATTTTCATGAATGTTTAATATTACGATTTTTGTATTTTGAATTTCGTGCTCTGCAATTTCCCCCGGATGTTGGCGAGGTGGGGCGCTAGCGGCACGTCTAGCCCAAAGAGGTTTTAACAAAGTTAACCATTTTCACTGTAATGTCCAAAACATCTTTCAAGCTGTCAGGCATTACCTTGGCAGCAAGAACCTCTCAGTGGATGCTGCAGTGTACCCAAGTGATGTCGGGAGCAACTGCTTGCACAAACGTTACCACTCCACTGTGTCTCCCTGTCATGGCTTTTGTGCCGTTCTGTACAGATACCAACACATCTTGCCCACCAAAGTCCATTTGATGTCACAAAGCTGTCCAGTACTTTAAAAATATCCTCTCATGTTGTCCTGGTTTCCAGTGGTTTGCAGAAGAGGATGTCTTCCTCAATTGACCCCCCATAAACATAACGAACATATACCAGGAGCTGTGCCAGGCCCGCCATGTCTGTTGACTCATCCAGCTGTAAAGTGTATAAATCAGTGGCTTGTATGCAACGCAGTCATTGTTTCAAAACATCTCCTGCCATGTCACTGATGCGTCGTTAAACAGTGTTATTTGATGTAGGCATTGTCTATATAGTTTTTTTGGCCTTTTCCCCCAGCATCGCCCCAGCCATAAGTCCTCCACAATAGTATGGGGCTTGCCTGTCCTAGCTCACCATATAAAACGCCTCTATACCCTTTTTATTAATAGTATCTGTTGTTTTTATACGTCTTACTACTCAAAAGTCGTCTTTATTCTCGCTTAAAAAACTCACGTGGCTTATTTTTCAAATTGTCATGTTTCGTTTAAAAATGTCTGCGCAAGAGGGAAGGTTTCCCACGAGAGATTAACGGTTAATATGATTGGATGTTAATTATTTTACTAGGCTACCTGTATTTGACATTTTGTTGTTATTTCGCTGAACACTAAAATGTTTATTTTATTTTTGGCAGTGAAATGAGGCTACTATGGCGAGAAAAATAACTGACCCAAATGTATAGCCCCGTTGGAAAATATAAATGAACAGTTTGAAAATGTGAAGAATTGTATTTATTTTTATTATTATTATTATTTAAAAAAATGCATGTGAATCACATTTTTATTTGGCGTACCCCCGATGGCATTGCGCATACCCCAGTTTGAGGATACCTGCACAAGAACACTGGAACACTGAAACACTGAAACACTGGAACACTGGAACACTGGAACACTTGAACACTGGGTGCTGATTGCTTTTAGGAAATTAAGGAGAGAGTGCTCTGTCAGAAAGAGAGAGAGAACGATGGTGAGAGATATAGAGACAGAGAACAAGGGCGAGAGCATGTCAGACCAAATATAACCCTGACTATAATAAAAAATAAGCATTATGTTTGTGGTTTTATCACTTTGATGTCTTCAGTGGTGCAATTTCCCATAACGCAAATTGTCTGGGTAAAAACACAGACAGCCAAGCAATTTCCCTTGGCTTTAAACCACTCACATTGTTTATCTTGGCTTTGTCAACATATTGAAGCGATGGCTGATTTCCTTTTTCAATTCCTCCTAAATGCACATGATCGCATAGTTGACTGGCAAAACGTAGGTCTTTAACACTTCAAATGAGACTCAGCGATAAAAGAAATGCAAAACAGCTCTCAAGTTCCACTGGTTCCATATGTCTTAGAATCTCTCTACGCCAGGTTGTATCTCAAGTTTAATCTCAAGCATACAGTCAAGCTAACATATGGAATTGTTTTAAAATGGTCATACCAATTGGTGTATGCTGTAAAGTTAACATCTGGAGTTAACCTCTAAATCAGGGGATCTCAAACTTTTTGCACTGCATGGCTGGAAGGGACTTTTTATCGCACTCAAGCTGTGTTCTGATTATGAGTGGGTCCCTGATGAATTTTCTATGACAAAAGGGGTCCCCACCCCAAAAAGTGGAATTTTTATCGCAAGTGTCGGTCCCGGGAAAGAACATGGAAAGAACATTTAAAAGGCCTGCCTCTTGTCATCGGAAAGACATTTTGCCGGTTTATATCACATACATAATGCATGATCTAATGTGTATGTTTGCACGACACGCAGGGCTAATACTCTCGACCACTGCTACTCTAACTTCCACGATAAATACAAACCCTCCCCCGCCCTCCCTTCGGCAAATCCAACCACGACGCCATCTTGTCACGATTGTTGTAGTGATGAGACCAAAACGCAGCAGGGAAATGTATACTCATCTTCTTTATTATATGGAAAGAAGGCAAACCCAAAATAAACATGTATACAAAAAGAAACACACCGACAATAAACAGTCCTGTAAGGGTTGACGCTATACACGGAACAATCTCCCACAAATGACAAACACAAACACACCCTAATATATGGGACTCTCAATCAAAGGCAAATAGACAACACCTGCATTCAACTGAGAGTCCCAACCCCAATTAACCAAACATAGAAACAGACACACTAGACTAAACATAGAATACATGAAAATCAACCAGTGCCCAAAAACCCCGAAATACTTAAATCAAATGCCCTTCTAGAAAAAACACCACCCTGAACCACATAAAACAAATACCCTCTGCCACGTCCTGACCAAACTACAATAACAATTAACCCTTATACTGGCCAGGACGTGACACATCTTGCTCATTCCATCTTATAGGCAGAAAATCAAACAATATGTACCAGTGATGAGAACCATTCAACGCTTGTCTGACCAATCAGAAGCCACTCTTCAAGATTGTTTTGATCACCCATACCGGAATATGTTCCAGTCAGACTCAGAGAACAACATTGACTTATACACTGACTTGGTGAGTGTGTTTATAAATAAGTGCATTGGAGATGTTGTGCCCACTGTGACTATTAAACCCTACCCTAACCAGAAACCGTGGATGGATGGCGGCATTCGCGTAATACTGAAAGCACGATCCACCGCATTTAACCATGGAAAGAGGTCTGGAAATATAGATTAATATAAACAGTGTAGTTATTCCCTCCGCAAGGCAATCAAACAAGCAAAATGCCGGTACAGGGACAAGGTGGAGTCACAATTCAACGGCTCAGACATGAGACGTTTGTTGCAGGGTCTACAGGAAGTCACGGACCACAAAAACCAACAGCCACGTCATGGACACCGACGTCACTCTTCCAGGCAAACTAAACACCTTCTTTGCACGCTTTGAGGATAATACAGTGCCACCGTTGCGGCTCGCTATCAAAGACTACCCCCCGTCCTTCTGTGTGGCTGACGTTTATAAAACATTTAAACATGTTATAAACCTCGGAAGGCTGTTGGCCCAGACAGCATCCCTAGCTGTGTCCTCAGAGCATGCGCAGACCAGCTGGCTCGTGTGTTTACGGACATATTCAATTGCTCTTTATCTCAGTCTGTTGTCCCCACATGCTTCAAGATGGCTACCATTGTTCCTGTTCCCAAGAAGATAAAGATAACTGAACTAAATGACTACCGCCCCGTAGCACTTACTTCTGTCATCATGAAGTGCTTTGAGTGGCTAGTCAAGCATCATATCACCGCCACCTCACCGGCCACCCAATATCCACTTCAGTTTGCATACCACCCGAACAGGTCCACAGATGACGCAATCCCCATCACACTCCATACTGCCCTATCCCATCTGGACAAAACTAATAATACTAAGAATGCTGTTCATTGACTACAGCTCAGCATTTATCACCATAGTACCCTCCAAGCTCATAATCAAGCTGGAGGCCCTGGGTCTCAACCCCGTCCTGTGCAACTGGGCCCTGGACTTTCTGATGGGCCGTCCCCACGTGGTGAAAGTAGGAAACAATATCACCACTTCACTGACCATCAACACAGGGGCCCGACAAGGGTCTGTGCTCAGCCACAAGGGTGTGTGCTCCTATACTCCCTGTTCACCCACTACTGCATGGCCATGCACGCCTCCATCTCAATCATCACGTTTGCAGACGACACAACAGTAGAGGGCTTGATCAACAACAACGACGAGATATTCTACAGGGAGGAAATGAGGGCACTCGGAGTGTGGTGTCAGGAAAACAACCTCTGACTCAATGTCAACAAAACAAAGGAGATGAACATGGACTTCAGGAAACAACAGAGGGAGCACCCCTCTATCCACATCGAAGGGAGTGGAGAAGGTGGAAAGTTTCAAGTGCCTGGGCGTACACATCACAGACAAACTGAAATGGTTTGAAATTTGAAATTTGGCTTGTCACCTAAAACCCTGACAAACTTTTACATATGCACAATCGAGAGCATTCTGTCGGGCTGTATCACAGCCTGGTACGGCAACTGCACCGCCCTCAACCGCAAGGCTCTCCAGAGGGTGGTGCTGGCTGCACAACGCATCACCGGGGGCAAACTACCTGCCCTCCAGGACACCTACAGCAACCGATGTCACAGGAAGGCCAAAAAGATCATCAAGGACAACAACCACCCGAGCCACTGCCTGTTCACACTGCTATCATCCAGAAGGTGAGGTCAGTACAGGTGCATCAAAGCTGGGACCGAGAGATTGAAAAACAGCTTCTATCTCAAGGCCATCAGACTGCTAAACAGCAATCACTAACTCAGAGAGGCTGCTGCCTACATTGAGACCACTTTAATAAATGGATCACTGGTCACTTTAAATAATGCCACTTTAATTAATGCCACGTTAGTAATGTTTACATATCTTACATTACTCATATCAAATGTATATACTGTATTTTAACCATCTATTGCACCTTGCGTATGCCGCTCAACCATCCCTCATCCATACATATTTGTGTGTATTAGGTAGTTGTTGGGGAATTGTTAGATTACTTGTTAGATATTACTGCACTGTCGGAACTAGAAGCACAAGCATTTCGCTACACTCACATTAACATCTGCTAACCATGTGAATGAGACCAATAAAATTTGATTTGATTTTGATTTGATTTTGTATGTCAACTCCTTCATTCAAAAGAACATGTCAGTGACGTCAATAGATACCACACAATTAAGACTCATAATTTTCAACCAACTTGAATCATTACATTAGGTTCTATTCACTATAGTCATTAAGTCTCTGTACTAGACCTCAGAGGTTAAAATGAAAGTACATTTTTCTCCTCATTACGCAACCCATTAACAAAACACAACAGCAGCCCCACCTTCCCTATTAGTCCAGAACACAACTGCAGACCCATATTAGCCCTGAAACGCAGAGCAGGTTTTTTCTCTTTTTTAGGGCGGGCTCAAAACATAATTACATAACAGGGAGTACAGTGGCTGACTTTGTTAATGAATCCACATGGCTGCAGCAGCGGCCCTATTTTTAAGAGTGAGGAAAGGAGAGAGGGAGGTAGAGAAGGGGTAGGGGGGTAAGGGCTGGAGCAAATTAAAAGAACATCAATGTGCGTTGAGAGATTGATGCTCCTTAGGCCGTCGGAGATGTAAAGTCAATGGAGCGTCTGCGCTATCTGTTTTAAACAAGGAAGAGTTTGGATGGGCTAGCCAAACTGCACTGTGGAGACATACTGACTGGTTGTACGTTAGTTATTGCTCTTATTTCCCTAAAGTGGTATTATAGCTGTCTTATTGTGTATTTTGAATTGTTTAAAGGGGATTTTACCTTCGTTTGTATACTGTACTCCTCCTTGGGAATAACTAAAGGTGGTTATTATCACTTTGTATTGATTTGTTTGATTGGATTGTCACTACCAGGTATACAGCCAGGTAGAATACGATATGACTCTTACTCCTTTTAATGTCCGTGTCACGGTTGTCGTAGGAAGGAGCGGAACAAAGTGCAGCGTGTGTGTTGTTCCACATTTTATTTTCACTGTGAAACTATGCAATACATACACATTAAAGTAAATGAACAAATACAACAAACCGTGACGCAGAGTAGAAACATACACTAACGTAAAACCAATCTCCCACAAACCCAGGTGGGAAAAACACCTACTTAAGTATGGTCTCCAATTAGAGACAACGATGACCAGCTGCCTCTAATTGGAGATCATCCCAAACAAAACCCAACATAGAAATACAAAAACTAGAACATAACATAGAAAATCTAAACTATAAAAAAAACCCTGTCACTCACTGACCTACTCTACCATAGAAAATAACATCTTTCCATGGTCAGGACGTGACAGCCCCCCCCCCCCCCCCCCCCCAAATGTGCAGACTCCAAACGTACCTAAACAAAACCAACAACAACCCCCCCCCAAAAAGGGGAGGGTAGGGTGGGTGACGAATGTCTATGGCGGCTCTGGTGCAGTACGCATAACCTTCTCATCCCACGGATACTCCAGCAGAGGAGGCGGCTCCGGTTCAGGGCATAACCCCCACTCCGCCCGTTGATCCCTCTGCTTTTGTGTCACCTGACACTGGATCGTCGCCGGAGGTTCTGTACTGCGGGCCGTCGCTGGAGGCTCTGGGCTGCGGGCCGCCGCCGGAGGCTCCGGGCTGCGGGCCGACGCCGGAGGCTCCGGGCTGCGGGCCGCCGCCGGAGGTTCCGGACTGCGGGCCGTCTCAGGAGGTTCCGGGCTGCGGGCCGTCTCAGGAGGTTCCGGGCTGCGGGCCGTCTCAGGAGGTTCCGGGCTGCGGGCCGTCTCAGGAGGTTCCGGGCAACGGGCCTTCTCAGGATGTTCCGGGCTGCGAGCCGTCTCAGGAGGTTCCGGGCTGCGGGCCGTCTCAGGAGGTTCCGGGCTGTGGGCCGTCTCAGAAGGTTCCGGACTGTAAAACATCGCCGGAAACTCTGGACTGGGCACTGTCGCCGGAAGCTCTGGACTGGGAACTGTCGCCGGAAGCTCTGGACTGGGAACTGTCGCCGGAAGCTCTGGACTGGGAACTGTCGCCGGAAACTCTGGACTGGGAATGCACACTGGAGGCCTGATGCGTGGGGCTGGCACAGGTGGCGCCTGACTGGTAACACGCACCTCAGGGAGAGTGCCGGGAGCAGGAAAAGGACACCCCGGACTGGGCAGGCGTACTGGAGGCCTGATGCTTGGGGCTGGCACAGGTGGCTCCAGACTGGTGACACGCACCTCAGGGCAAGTGCGACGAGCAGGCACAGGGTGTACCAGGCTGGATAGCCTCACTGGAGGCCGGGTACGTGGGGCAGGCACAGGATATACTGGGCCGTGGAGGCGCACTGGAGGTCTCAAGTGTAGAGCTGGCACAACCCGTCCTGGCTGGGTGCTCAACCTAGCTCGACAAAAGCGGGACGCGGGCACAGAGCGCACCGGCCTGTGAATGCACACTGGCGACACTGTGCCCATCACCGCATAACATGGTGCTTGCTTTGTCACTCGCTCGCCACGGTAAGCACGAGGAGTTGGCTTAGGTCTCCAACCTGACTCTGCCAATCTCCCTGTGTGACCCCCCAAAATGTTTTGGGGGACTGCCTCTCGGGCTTCCTTCGTTGCCGTGCTAGTTCCTCATCTCGTTGCCGCTCTGCCTCCACCTGTTCCCATGGGAGGCGATGCCATCTAGCCTCGATTTCCTCCCACGTCCAGGATCCCTTGCCATCCAGAATGTCCTCCCAGGTCCATGTCTCCTGACCACGCTGCTTGGTCCTTTTGTGGTGGGAGATTCTGTCACGGTTGTCATAGGAAGGAGCGGACCAAAGTGCAGCGTGTGTGTCATTCCACATTTTATTTTCACTGTGAAACTATGCAATACATACACAATAAACTTAACGAACAAATACAACAAACCGTGACGCAGAGTAGAAACATACACTAACTCAAAACTAATCTCCCACAAACCCAGGTGGGAAAAACACCTACTTAAGTATGATCTCCAATTAGAGACAACGATGACCAGCTGCCTCTAATTGGAGATCATCCCAAACCAAACCCAACATAGAAATACAAAAACTAGAACATAACATAGAAAATCTAAACTAGAAAAAAAAAACCTGTCACGCCCTGACCTTCTCTACCATAGAAAATAACCTCTTTCTATGGTCAGGACGTGACAGTCAGAGGAAAGGAGAAGAGACAGAGTGTCATTGCTGTCAAGTTACCGTTATAATAATGCATTGACTTGGCTGATTTGTACTGCTGAAAGCAGTATGCAGAGACCTTGACTTCTGCGGTGTTGGAGATTCTATTCAACAGCTAACCATAAAACTTGTTTTTCTTGGCAACCTATATTGAAAAGCCCTTTCCTGGGAAACATTACTTTTCACAACGGAACTGGAGGTTATGTGTGACTTGGAACCACAACCCTCTGTTCATACACTCTTAAAAAAAAGGTGTTATCGGGAACTTTAAAGGGTTCTTCGGCTGTCCTCATAGGAGAACGCTTTGAAGAACCCTTTTAGGTTACAGGTATAACCTTATCTACAGAGGGTTCTACATAGAACCCAAAAGGATTCTACCTGGAAACCAAAAAAAGGAACCCTTTTTGGAACCCTTTTTTCTAAGAGTGTACCTTCTCTATGTTCTCAGCTCATCTGTTATTTCCAACAGCTACAGGAGTACAAAGTGACAATGACTGCAAAGTGACAATGACAGTGGCATGACTAACCTCCATTCCCTCCTCATGTTTAAAGCTGTATAATTGTATGCAGTTGTATATATTTTATGATTGTACCGTATGAATGGTATTTTGTGCTCCATAGCGTTTGAATTAATGGCATTTTAGACTTCAATCATACATATTACATAAAGTATGATTCCTACTGTATGTAATACGTAATTAGTGTTTGTATTGTGGTCTCGTGTTCCCGATATTGCCATCTATATTGGCCTTGTGGTGATTCATAGAGGTGTATTATATTGTAGGTATATTGTTAATTTAGCAAGTAACCTGGAATTGTAGAAAAACTTTTCTGGTAATGATGTTGCTGTTTTGGCATTGACACTGATAAGGGACAAGTGGAGGGCAAAAGAAATCCAGATATCTTAGATCAAGTAACCAGCAGAGGAATCATTTTCCCTTTAAATCCACCACTGTCCCAAAGGCACATGCAAACTGTGCCTCAAATAACTGGTCGATAACCACCAGACTACTTAAAAATCCTTCTGGGGTATGTGTTATTATGAATCTAAAATAACAACTTGTGCAATCTGGGAAATCTATTTTCTGAAGGATACTTATTTCATATCTAATGTGGTATCTCGGGTCTGACTAAGTAGACATCAACTTTGCAATCAATAGATTAATTTAATTTGGAATATTTTATCGACACTGATATGAGTTATTTACAGGGTTGGGTAGGTTACTTTCTAAATGTAATCTGTTACAGTTACTAGTTACCTGTCCAAAATTGTAATCAGTAATGTAATTTTTGGATTACCCAAACTCAGTAACATTATCTGATTACATTCAGTTACTTTTAGATTACTTTCCCCTTAAGTGGCATTAGAAGAAGACATAGAATGTGTTACCAATTGTGTTACCAATTGAACAACATCTGTTGCAAGATAAATCAATGTTAAAGTTTACTCGCCTGGCAATATATCGACGTTACATTTAACTTTATGGGTTGGTTATGTAGGATTCTTCTAACCCATCGACTTCTACTTCATATAATAATACGATTAAATTATATCTTTACATTAAAATCCAAAGACTATCAGAATTCCAGTCATTCCAATAAATGTTATACCCCTTGATCTTCAAGAATAGGATTTGGAAATACAGAAGTATAGATTAGCCAAATTATTTTACCTGAGCATAACCCCAAAACTAAGGACTTATTAGCCAGCCCTACTCTGTTGTTTATGATTGTGTTGTCATGGAGTACTGATTGGGCTCATTGATTCGAGTTGAAAAATAAATGCTGCGCTCATGGAATGGCATGCTTTCAGCACTACTGAAAAGTGCTATTTACATGTGAAAAATGAATGCCATATGCTGCATTTGCTATAAGCCTATGCTACCCTCCAGTCCCTCGACTTCTTGGCGCTGACGGAAACATGGATTACCACAGAAAACATTGCTACTCCTACTGCTCTCTCCTCGTCTGACCTCGTGTTCTCGCATACCCCGAGAGCATCTGGTCAGCGGGGTGGTGGCACTGGAATCCTCATCTCTCCCAAGTGGACATTCTCTCTTTCTCCCCTGACCCATCTGTCTATCTCCTTTGAATTCCATGTTGTCACAGTCACTAGCCAACTCAAGCTTAACATCCTTATCATTTATCGCCCTCCAGGTTCCCTTGGAGAGTTCAACAATGAGCTTGACGCCTTGATAAGTTCCTTTCCTGAGGATGGCCCACCCCTCACAATTCTGGGTGACTTTAACGTCTACTCATTTCTCTCTGCCTCCTTTCCACTCCTCTCCTCTTTTGACCTCACCCTCTCACCGTCCCCCCCTACTCACAAGGCAGGCAATACGCTTGACATCATCTTTACTAGATGCTGTTCTTCTAATAATCTCACTGCAACTCCCCTCCAAGTCTCCGACCACTACCTTGTATCCTGTTCCCTCTCGCTCTCCTCCAACACTACTCACTCTGCCCCTACTCAGATGGTATTGTGCCGTTGCAACCTTCGCTCTCTCTCTCCTGCTATTCTCTCCTCTTCCATCCTATCATCTCTTCCCTCTGCTCAAACCTTCTCCAACCAATCTCCTGATTCTGCCTCCTCAACCCTCCTCTCCTCCCTTTCTGCATCCTTTGACTCTCTATGTCCCCTATCCTCCCGGCAGGCTCGGTCCTCCCCTCCTGCTCTGTGGCTTGACGACTCATTGCGAGCTCACAGAACAGGGCTCCGGGCAGCCGAGCGGAAATGGAGGAAAACTAGCCTCCTTGCGGACCTGGCATCTTTTCACTCCCTCCTCTCTACATTTTCTTCCTCTGTTTCTGCTGCTAAAGCCACTTTTACCACTCTAAATTCCAAGCATCTGCCTCTAACCCTAGGAAGCTCTTTGCCAACTTCTCCTCCCTCCTGAATCCTCCTCCCCCTCCCCCCCTCCTCCCTCTCTGCGGATGACGTCGTCAACCATTTTGAAAAGAAGATTGACGACATCCGATCCTCGTTTGTCAAGTCAAATGACACCGCTGGTCCTGCTCACATTGCCCTACCCTATGCTTTGACCTCTTTCTCCCCTCTCTCTCCAGATGAAATATTGCGACTTGTGACGGCCGGCCGCCCAACAACCTGCCCGCTTGACCCTATCCCCTCCTCTCTTCTCCAGACCATTTCCGGAGACCTTCTCCCTTACCTCACCTCGCTCATCAACTCATCCTTGACCGCTGGCTACGTCCCTTCCATCTTCAAGAGAGCAAGAGTTGCACCCCTTCTCAAAAAACCTACACTCGATCCCTCCGATGTCAACAACTACAGACCAGTATCCCTTCTTTCTTTTCTCTCCAAAAGTCTTGAGCGTGCCATCCTTGGCCAGCTCTCTTGCTATCTCTCTCAGAATGACCTTTATGATCCAAATCAGTCAGGTTCTCAAGACTGGTCATTCAACTGAGACTGCTCTTCTCTGTGTCACGGAGGCTCTCCGCACTGCTAAAGCTAACTCTCTCTCCTCTGCTCTCATCCTTCTAGACTTATCTGCTGCCTTTGATACTGTGAACCATCAGATCCTCCTCTCCACCCTCTCCGAGTTGGGCATCTCCGGCGCGGCTCACTCTTGGATTGCGTCCTACCTGACAGGTCGCTCCTACCAGGTGGCGTGGCAAGAATCTGTCTCCGCACCACGTGCTCTCACCACTGGTGTCCCCCAGGGCTCAGTTCTAGGCCCTGTCCTATTCTCGCTATACACCAAGTCTCTTGGCTCTGTCATATCCTCACATGGTCTCTCCTATCATTGCTACGCAGACGACACACAATTAATCTTCTCCTTTCCCCCTTCTGATAACCAGGTGGCGAATCGCATCTCTTCATGTCTGGCAGACATATCAGTGTGGATGACGGATCACCACCTCAAGCTGAACCTCGGCAAGACGGAGCTGCTCTTCCTCCCGGGGAAGGACTGCCCGTTCCATGATCTCGCCATCACGGTTGACAACTCCATTGTGTCCTCCTTGGCATGACCCTGGACAACACCCTGTCGTTCTCCGCTAACATCAAGGTGGTGAACTGATCCTGTAGGTTCATTCTCTACAACATTCGCAGAGTACGACCTTGCCTTACACAGGAAGCGGCGCAGGTCCTAATCCAGGCACTTGTCATCTCCTGTATGGATTACTGCAACTCGCTGTTGGCGGGGCTCCCTGCCTGTGCCAGTAAACCCCTACAACTCATCCAGAACGCCTCAGCCCGTCTGGTGTTCAACCTTCCCAAGTTCTCTCACGTCATCCCGCTCCTCCGCACACTCCACTGGCTTCCAGTTGAAGTTCGCATCTGCTACAAAACCATGGTGCTTGCCTACGGAGCTGTGAGGGGAACGGCACCTTCGTACCTTCAGGCTCTGATCAGTCCCTACACCCAAAGAAGGGCACTGCGTTCATCCACCTCTGGCCTGCTCGCCTCCCTACCTCTGCAGAAGCACAGTTCCCGCTCAGCCCAGTCAAAACTGTTCGCTGCTCTGGCACCCCAATGGTGGAACAAGCTCCCTCACGACGCCAGGACAGCGGAGTCAATCACCACCTTCCGGAGACACCTGAAACCCCACCTCTTTAAGGAATACCTGGGATAGGATAAAGTAATCCTTCTAACCCCCGCCCCCCACCCTTCCCCCAAAAAAATATATAGATGTACTATTGTAAAGTGGTTGTTCCACTGGATATCATAAGGTGAATGCACCAATTTCTACGTCGCTCTGGATAAGAGCGTCTGCTAAATTACGTAAATGTAAATGTTATTGTTTACCATTTTGTTGGTGACAATTTGATATCTTGATAATATGCAGCTGTTTAAAGGGCAAATCCACAGATGAAACAATAACAAAATTGTTGCCCCCCTATGTTTTGGTAAGAAGCTGAGGGTGGGCCTGGAGAAATGTAAGCACTCTCAGATTAATAGACAGAGCTATGGATGCAAGGGCTGACCATCCATGATATACACATGATAGTTTTAACCATGTTTTGAGGCTATACAGTGTTTGTTTACATTTACTTTGTTTACAAACATTAGAATAAAACAAGTTTATATTTAGGAAAAAAACACATTAGAATGAGTTTCTCAAATAGTAATTTAGCAGATGGTCTTATCCAGAGCATTAGGGTTAACATATTTGAACTAGTGGCTACCTGCCACCCAGATGTCTCTCCTAACCTGTTATATGAAAGTGTAGGTTTGGGAGCTGTATATAAAGGGGTGTTTGGTACAGCGTAGCACTCCTCTCACTCTTTATCATCATAGAATAGGAGCTATTCACTCCCATCTCAGGTCATTTCATTACTAAAGCGTAGCTCTCAATTCAGATTGCAGAATTCAGAGCTCGAGGTTGCATGATTAATCTTTGCTGGGTAATCCAATGGCTGCTAATACATTGTGTTATTCTGCAGAGACACAGTTGTGTTTATGAGTTTGAATACAGATGTAGGATCTTAATATGATCACTCTTTTATTGCTGACTTGTAGTGTATGTAAGGTTTAAAAATGTTTCTAAACTTTTTATTTTCCACTTTAACATGTCAGACTTGACCTAACGACAAAAGTATCAACAAAACATGTCTATTAATTCTAATCCACATAATTATGCACATGTCCTGTTGCTGCAGTATTATTTTCCTGCTGTGGCAAACTGGCTCAAATTATGATCCTACATCTGTACAAGCACAGTGTCATAACATCAGTATGGATATAAGGATGACTCACCTGTTAGCTACCTTAATCACTTTGCTCTGGGGTGTAGCAATAATAGCTTACCGCTAATATTCCAATTGGATCAACTTCCGGGAAGTAATTACAGTAATTACATCAATGGCAGCTATAAGATTGGTAATACAAGGTATTTGTTGTCAACAGACTAGCGGTTGACTCCTCTTGTTTCAGATCAGGCTTATTGTAATAGCTGGAATGGAATGATCTGACACCTCTGGTTTGTTCATAGGGTTTCCATTTACAGTCTCTTGCTATGTTGGAGGGGGATCACAGATATGAGGGTGAATTTGTCTGTGTGTGTGGGTGTGTTGTCTGTGTCTGTGTCTGTGTGTGTGTGCGTGTGCGTGTGTGTGTGTCTGTGTCTGTATGTGTGTGTGCTGTGTGTGTGTGTGCACGTGCGGCCCTCCACGTCCTCATTCCTCTCATTACAGATCGATGCGGCAATAATATGAGCTCCCTGATTGTAGCAGGCCAAATTAGAGGTTGTCAGACAGAGAGAATAGCTGCATTAGTCAGCTCCGGCTGATTGCTGAAAGCATTGGAACTATTTAACAACTCCAATCACAACACGGAACATTCAAACGGTCCAGGACCTTGTCTTTGTCTCTGATGGTTAATTGGTTAGGAAATACAACCCATTTGACTACTGCATAGGCCTGGCTGCTGAAGTACATTAGAATGGGAAGCATATATTTGACAGTTTTTGTCAGTCGCGTACAAGCAATTCTTGGATCTGTGTTGAAACATATCTATAGTGTTAATATATAGTGTTTATATACAGCGTTGATCTGTGTTGAAACTTATCTATAGTGTTGATATATAGTGTTTATATACAGCGTTGATCTGTGTTGAAACTTCTCTATAGTGTTGATATATAGTGTTTATATACAGCGTTGATCTGTGTTGAAACTTATCTATAGCAGAACAGCAATGATAAAATGCTCAAATATATTTATAGAACTTCTGTTTGTTTTCTTGCCTTAGTACCTGACTTGCATATCTTAGACCAGTTTCCCATCTCTGGTCTAACTAGTACCCCCAATAGAACATATTTTTGTTGTAGCCCAGAACAAACTCACCTTCAACTCATTGAGGGCTTGATGATTAGTTGACAAGTTGTGCTTGTCAACAAAAATGAGTAGTCAAGGACTGGAGTTGGGAAACACTGTCGCAAACCACCTCTCGTAACAAATTCTATACAAAAAATTATATTCTTTGACTGGGCTGACCAGGATGCTGATCACCTGTAGGGGTGGGAGGGCCAAGAGACCATACAGTTGAAGTCGGAAGTTTACATACTCCTTAGCCAAATACATTTAAACTCCGTTTTTCACAATTCCTGACATTTAATACTGGTAAAAATTCCTTGTCTTAGGTCAGTTAGGATCACCACTTTATTTTCAGAATGTGAAATGTCAGAATACTAGTAGAGAGAATGATTTATTTCAGCTTTAATTTCTTTCATCACATTCTCAGTGGGTCAGAAGTTTACATACACTCAATTAGTATTTGGTAGCATTGCCTTTAAATTGTTTAACTTGGGTCAAACGTTTCGGGTAGCCTTCCACAAGCCTCCCACAATAAGTTGGGTGAATTTTGGCCCATTCCTCCTGACAGAGCTGGTGTAACTTAGTCAGGTTTGTAGGCCTCCTTGCTCGCACAAGCTCTTTCAGTTCTGCCATTTTGCCACAACTTTGGAAGTATGCTTGGGGTCATTGTCCATTTGGAAGACCCATTTGTGACCAAGCTTTAACTTCCTGACTGATGTCTTGAGATGTTGCTTCAAGATATCCACATAATTTTCCTTCCTTGTTGTCACGTCCTGGCCAGTATAAGGTTAATTGTTTTTGTAGTTTGGTCAGGGCGTGGCAGAGGGTATTTGTTTTATATGGTTCAGGGTGGTGTGTTTTGTTAAAAGGGTGGTTGATTTAGTAATTCCGGGTTTTGGTTTATGTTTAAGTATTTCTATGTGGAGTCTAGTGAGTGTATGTCTATGTTAGGTTAATTGGGGTTGGGACTCTCAGTTGAAGGCAGGTGTTGTCTATCTGCCTTTGATTGAGAGTCCCATATAGTAGGGTGTGTTTGTGTTTGGATTTTGGTGGGTGATTGTTCTGTGTTGAGCTTTAGGCTTTGCCAGACTGTTTGTTGTTCGTTCGTTAGTTCTCGTGTTTTTGTTATTTTTGTATTCAATTTTTGAAAATAAATAATCATTTAAGATGAGCATACACATACCTGCTGCGTATTGGTCCTCCTTCACCGACGACAACCGTGACACTCGTGGTGCCATCTATTTTGTGAAGTGCACCAGTCCATGCTGCAGCAAAGCACCCCCACAACATGATGCTGCCAGCCCCGTGCTTCACGGTTGGGATGGTGTTCTTCGGCTTGCAAGCCTCCCCCTTTTTCCTCCAAACATAACAATGGTCATTATGGCCAAACTGTTCTATTTTTTATTTCATCAGACCAGAGAACATTTCTCCAAAAAGTACGATCTTTGTCCCCATGTGCAGTTGCAAACCATAGTCTGGCTTTTTTTGGTGGTTTTGGAGCAGTGGCTTCTTCCTTGCTGAGCGGCCTTTCAGGTTATGTCAATATAGGACTCGTTTTACTGTGGATATAGATACTTTTGTACCTGTTTCCCCCAGCATCGTCACAAGGTCCTTTGCTGTTGTTCTGGGATTGATTTGCACTTTTTGCACCAAAGTACGTTCATCTCTGGGAGACAGAACACGTCTCCTTCCTAAGCGGTATGACAGATGCGTGGTCCCATGGTGTTTATACTTGCGTACTATTGTTTGTACAGGTGAACGTGGTACCTCCCAGACTTGTGGAGGTCTACAATTTGTTTCTGAGGTCTTGGATGATGTTTTTATTTTTATGTCAAGCAAAGAGGCACTGAGTTTGAAGGTAGGCCTTGAAATACATCCACAGGTACACCTCCAATTGACTCAAATTATGTCAATTAGCCTATCAGATGCTTCTAAAGCCATGACCTCATTTTCTGGATTTTTCCAAGCTGTTTAAAGGCACAGTCAATTTAGTGTATGTAAACTTCTGACACACTGGAATTGTGATACAGTGAATTATAAGTGAAAATATCTGTCTGTAAACAATTGTTGGAAAAATTACTTGTGTCATGCACAAAGTAGATGTCCTAACCGACTTGCCAACACTATAGTTTCTTAACAAGAAAGTTGTGGAGTGGTTGAAAAACGAGTTTCAATGTCTCCAACCTAAGTGTATGTAAACTTCCGACTTCAACTGTAGATGCCAGAACAGAGTGCTCGGTTGGGGTGTAGGGTTTGACCATAGCCTGCCGCTCCGTAGGTAAGCACCAGGGTCTTGAAGATGATGTGAGCTTTGACTGGAAGCCAGTGGAGTGTGCGGAGGAGCAGGGTGACACTGGAGTACTTGGGAAGGTTGAACACCAGGCAGGCTGATTCAGACCTATGTATTCATATGAGTTGTGTTCATCTATTCACTGTCCTTATTTCTATTGTAGATTGTGTTTCTGTGTGCCAATGGAAAGTATACAAAACTATGAGCAAACCAGCCTTTGTATACAATACATGGAATTGGATTTCGATGTTACCGATGAATGAATATTGCACACAATGTGCTTTATTTTATTTATTTTATTTGATGTGTATGAAATGGATTGGTGAAATATACAAGCATAGAAGGAGAGTGATTACCCATAATGTTACACCTTTGGATAGTTGTACTTCCAATTTTGATCATCATGATTTGGTGACTACAAAGGAAAATGTTTTGATCTTCTGGGATTTAAAACACAGAATAACTTTATTTTTTATCTACTTGTTCTCAATAAATAAGTATGCTTGCATTAATCTTTTCGCAGGTGGTAGTGTTCTTTTGATGAATGTGTTTAAAATGTTTATGGTACAATATCATTTTGATGAATGCATTTATGTTTTGGAGAAGGCAACTACATTTTGGAAACACATTTACTGTTTTGCAAAAGGCCACAGAGTTCTTCGTCTTGTTCCAAATAATGCTTGTACGCGATTGATTTTTTATTTATTTATCCATTAATGATATATTTGATCCACTATAAAGTTATTTTAAATGTTATTCAAATGCTTAAACTTGCCAATGTCCCTAATGTTTGGATGAATACTTTACTGAGTAACTGGATAGTAGTGTGGAATGTATTTAAAATGCATTGCAGACATGTAAGTGTTCTAGCCAAGAGTGCCGGAAGTAGGTCCAAATCCCAAAGGAACCTAGAGAAAGAACCATCATATTTCAGTCATAGAGAGAGAGAGAGAGAGGAAAAAGATATGCCTGCCTGGCTGACATTTCATCATGTAGGAGAAAAGAACATAACACTTTGATAACAATCAACCTGTAGGTTTATTTCAGGTTGTGAAGAGAAGTTCACCTACCTATATTAGGTTAGAACAGTCATAAAAAAAGATTTCTCATTGTAGTTAGAACACATTTTCCAACAGGAAAATAATTGTATTTTATATCGTCCACTGACGCATTTGCACTCCCAATCAGTGGGGACAAGCATACCAGTGTGTTGGCCTTGAGATTCTAATTTGTGTCTTTGCATGGTTAGGCGTTAACAAGTATTACATACAGTTTTGGAACTGCATTTTTCATCTAAAGAAATATATTTTATAAACCCAAGCCATATGGCTGCACCTACTGTAATGGGTGTCGTAAGGATCAGATCAAAACGCAGCGGGAACGTGTATACTCATCTTCTTTTTAATGTGAAGAAGGAAAAACAAACAAATCACGTATACAAAACAAATGAACAACACTAACAGTCCTATCAGGTGTACAGACACAAAACAGGAGACAACTACCCACAAATACCATAGAAAAACCACCCCTCTTAAATAAGACCTTCAATTAGAGGCAATGAGGAGCAGCTGCTTCCAATTGAAGGTCAACCCCATTAACTAAACATAGACATAGAAAGACTAGAACTAACATAGAAATAAACTAACAAGAACATAGCCCAAAAACCCTGGAACACTCTAAACAAACGCCCCTCTTACATAATAACATAACCCAACAAACCCCAAACCACATAAAACAAAAACCCCCTGCCACATCCTAACCAACCTAGTAATAACAAATAACCCCTTTACTGGTCAGAACGTGACACCTACAATAGACCACAATAGACAATCAGACTCTTCAAACAGTTATTGTTTCATATGCATCGAGTTAATTGTGGACCTTTGATGAGACAATTGTGGGTCACTCACTGGTTCAAGACCCCCCCACACTATATTCTCCTTCAAAGCACATTTGTAGTCTCTGTGTTGATATGAAAGGCCTGCCTTCAGCTTGACCACCTATAGCCTAGTCAGCTCCTAGTAATCTCTCTGTCCTGATTGCTTCTCTCCTTCTCTGCCTTGTCAAAACAATTTGTCGGCCGTTCAGCCTGGAAAAGCTTTAACAAGAAGAAAACTAATTTCTATCCAGGATCAGTAATTATTTGCTGGGAGCTTTGTGAGAATTTATTGTTTTTCTTTCTAATTGTGTCATGATCAGTGAATTAGAATCCTCACTTGGTCACAGAGCGCTTTCACAACGGCCGCTAATTGCCACGATGATGCTCACTTGTGATATCTTGCTACGACTATTGAATTAACATGACTTGTCTTTGTTGTTATACTGGAGCTTCATAGACTTTTCTACAAGGAACTAACGTTTGTTATAACACAGTGTGTTGTTTTGCAAAGTCCATCAATTGAGTTTATCAAGAGCGTAATTATTTTATTGGCCTTTGATGGAAAAGGTTGTATAAGCATCATAAGCTTAGAAATTAATTATGTGGTTAAGGTTAGGTTTAAGGTTTGGTATAGGGTTGAAACAGAAAAATTTAAAATGACGAAACGAGTAGCATTGGGATTGAACGTTTGATGCTCGGAGCCATGGCTGGCAGTTTTAGCCAATCCGTACCCCCATCAGCCTATATTGGATGGTAACAGGCACTAGCATTGCCCCTAGTGGATGGTTGGAAATTAATTAAACCGCAAATCATCCCGTAACTGCACCATTTTGATTATAACTTGACAGCGAGTAATAGAGTTTGGCCTCTATATGAAATACACATTCTAACCACTACATGTCACGTGCTGAAGTGAAACAGTGTTTTTATGTCCCTTAACAACAGAGCAATGGCTATTGTAGGAGTATTTCCACTCCAACGCTCTCACAACCTGTTGTTGCTCAGTGCATCACCATCGCCTCTGAAGTGCACCACTTTCCTCACTCACTGTCAAATATGTATTCCTGCCTCTAACACATTCTGCTCTCGTGTGCATAATGTTAAACCAGTGTGCCTTCCGCTCCTCCTTCTAAGAAACACTTAAACTTCAGGCTCCCAGGGTACCTCTTACTCAGAAGGGGAAGCCGGAGAATTCAAAAATGTGTTTTCCTCTGTGTTAATGTTTTATCACCCGGGATTAACCTAATGGAGTCATGTTTGCGTAAATTAGTTCATGAAGACAAGGAAAACATATCAATGAATAAAGGGCTTGGATTTTAATCATGAAGAATAATAGTCTACATAATTCTTGGGAAGAAACATGGAAGTAACATATCAAATGTCTATGCACAATATTGTCCAGAATGATCCAGAGGATGAAAACACAAAGTGTTTTGGCCCTCCAGTACCAGAATTGAACAGCCCTGCTCTAAACCAATGGTTTGGCAGCACATCTAATGCTAACAACTAAAAAGTTAATAGGAAACTCATGAGTGATATGGATTTAACCATGTTATTAATAGGAGAGTGGCCCTGCCATTCAGTAGTCCATTAGTCCTGCCTTGTGGTGTTTGGGATGGGGACGTTCTATTCCTGTTCTATTTAAGTTAGCAATGTTTTTACATCATATGAACAATTGTTGTCATAGTTACAAAGAACACAACATGAGCATTAAGGCCTCCAGTAGCTTAGAGAAAATAAGGCATTGTAGAAAAGTCACAAAATAGCCTTCCTTACCTAAATCTCAAACCATATAATTGCCAGTCCTCACAGTTTCAGTTGGCAGGATTCTATTTCACACCTTTTGGAATGGTACATAGAGTGAACCCAGATAGTGTTGAAATATCAATCTAAAACTAAACTCTGAACACAATATCTACCTCTCTGATGTAATGGGTAGATGAAAGCTGACATTTGGGTATTTGCATCAATTGCGTTCAATTGGCTGAGTTTAGAAAATAACCAGAAAACTGGTTTAGTACCACTACAAAGTCACTTGAACTCAGATGTCCTTTCCATCGTACAGTGAGTGGTTGGAAACCACGGCATTCAATAATTCAAGCTAAACATCAGTCCCATCATTCATTATTATGGCAACATGAAAAGAACATGAGAGTGG
Organism: Salmo trutta; assembly: GCF_901001165.1. Taxonomy (NCBI): domain Eukaryota; kingdom Metazoa; phylum Chordata; class Actinopteri; order Salmoniformes; family Salmonidae; genus Salmo; species Salmo trutta. Next base: position 50,587,467 of record NC_042958.1, read on the forward strand.
AGAGTTAGTGTGACTGTGAAGTTATGGAAGACATCAGGCCCAGTCACGTGCTGAGAGTGAGTTTTTGAGAGATACTCTTTTGTAAATGGTGCTGAAATGACTGGGAGTGAATAGAGAACTGTCCAAGGCACTGAAATGGCTGGATGTGAATGGCAAGCTTCCAAAGCACTGAAATGTCCGGGAGATATCCAGGGCACTGCAACTACTTGGAGTGATTAGGGAGCTATCCAACGTACTGTGAAGATGCCACCAGAGGGGATGGCTGCCGTTTTATGGGCTCTTAACCAACCGTACATAATGTTGCTGCTACCATCTCTTATGACCATAAAGAGCTTCAGGACATCAGAACAGCGATTACTCACCTTGAACTGGACAAATTATTTTTCTTTAAAACCTGTTGAGGCCAGGGGGCAGGATCTTATCCCGGTATTGGGATTCATTGTCATGTGACCATGGCGGGGAATTCAAAACTGCAAGAGTAATCATTTCAAATTATTTTCCTCCATTTGAAAGATATATCTCCTAAATCTAACCACGCTGTCCGATTTTCAGAGGCTTTACGGAGAATGCATAAAGTTAGGTTATGTTAGGAGAGTACATTGACAATAGCTGCGTGTAATGTTTAGCCAATTCAAAGAAGGGCATCAACAGACAGAAAACTAGCTAGAATTATGCACTTACCTTTGACAATCTGCATCAGATGACACTCATAGGACATTATGTTATACAATACATGCATTTTTAGTTCCATCAAGTTCATATTTATATCCAAAAACAGCATTTACAGTCGCGGTGAAATTCAGAATTTTTTTCGGCTCGAATGCTCCCAGTGAATCCAGCATTACAAATCACGGAATTACTTTTTGAAAACATTGGTAAATTATAATATTGTCATTCAAAGAATAATATATTATCATCTCGTAATTGCTACCGAATGGCCAGATCTCAAAATAACTTTACTGGGAAATCACATTTTGCTATAAACTGGGTACTATGCTAATAACATAAGCTAAGCTATAAGCTATGCTAAGCTAAGCTAAGCTATACAGTTAGCATTAGCATCATCTAATATCGATAATAACATTCTAAATATCCCCTTACCTTTGATTATCTCCATCAGAAGGCGCTGCCAGCGATCCCAGGTCCAGAACAAATGTGGTTTCTTTTGACAAAGTTCATAATTTATGTCCAAATAGTTAGCGTTCAGTAGGCTCCCACAAAATGAGGTGGGCAGTGTAAAGTCACGCCGAAAAGCTAAAGAAAACCTAGTAAATAATCTATTTACATTTGTTTAAACATGTCAAACGTTGTTTAGCATTAATCTTTTGGTCCATTTTTAACGTGAAACATCAGTAAACATCAGTAATATTTTCACACAACCTATCAAGTGTCTAGAATAAACGATTATGACAAAGACACTCTTCTCAGATTTATGCGCAGGCGCAAAAAATGAAGTGATGACGTGTCAACTTGTAAGCATTCTAATTCGGTCTGTATTCATCACAGATGCGTCAAACAACTTTCTAAAGATCGTTGACATCTAGTGGAAGCAGTAGGAGTTGCGAACTGAATCCTTTCTCACTGTGGTATCTATAAAACAATGACACTAAATAGTACAGCCACAAAATTCTCATTTTTTTTAATCTATTTTTCTCAGGTTTCTGCCTGCAATATGAGTTTTGTTATACTTACAGACACCATTCAAACTGTTTTAGAAAATTCAGAGTGTTTTCTATCCGAATGTGTTAATAATATGCATATCCTAGCTTCTGAGCTGGTGTAGGAGGCAGTTAAAAATGGGCACATATTTTTTTCAAAATTCTCAATACTGCCCCCGTGGCCCGTAGAGGTTAATGAGTCGGACGAGAGGGATATACTCCAGACACCAGACAAGGCCCTCATCCCCGTCATTCGCAGGAGGAAGAGACGGAGATATCGCGGAAGGAGATCGGGGTGCCTTGTAAGGATTCGCTCGACGAGTGGCTAATCTGCCTTTGCCATCGGTAACAAAGTGAATTATTCTTCGGAGCTGTCTATTTACCACCAGAAACCGATGCTGGCACTAAGACCACAATCAATGGCCACAAGCAAAAAAGAAAACACTCATCCAGAGGTGACGCTCCAAGAGGCCAGGGACTTTAATACAGGGAAACTTACATCCGTTTTACCTAATTTCTACCAGCATATTAAATGTGCAACCAGAGGGAAAAAAACTCAAGACCACCTTTACTCCACACAGAGACGCATACAAAGCTCTCTTTCGCCCTCCATTTGGGAAATCTGACCATAATTCTATCCTCCTGATTCCTGATTACAAGCAAAAACTAAAGCAGGAAGCACCAGTGACTATGTCAATAAAAAAGTGGTCAGATGAGGCAGATGCTAAGATGCAGGACTGTTTTGCTAGCACAGATTAGAATACGTTCCGGGATTCTTCCGATGGCATTGAGGAGTACACCACATCAGTCACTGGCTTCATGAATAAGTATATATAGATATATATATATATATATATAACAAATCCCACTATGCGCTCCGACGAACCATCAAACAGGCAAAGCGTCAATACAGGACTAAGATCGAATTGTACTACACCGGCTCCAACACTCCTCGGATGTGGCAGGGCTTGCAAACTATTACAGACTACAAAGGGAAGCATAGCCGCGAGTTGCTCAGTGACACAAGCCTAACAGACAAGCCAAATTTCTTCCATGCTCGCATCGATGCAATTAACACTGAAACATTCGTGAGAGCATCAGCTGTTCCGTATGAATGTGTGATCACGCTCTCCGTAGCCGATGTGAGTAAGATCTTTAAACATGTCAACATTCACAAGGCCGCAGGGCCAGACGGATTACCAGGACATGTACTCCGGGCATGCGCTGACCAACTGGCAAGTATCTTCACTGAAATGTTCATTCTCTCCATGTCTGAGTCTGTAATACCAACATGTTTCAAGCAGACTACCATAGTCCCTGTGCCCAAGAACACGAAGGTAACCTGCCTAAATGACTACCAACCCGTAGCACTCATGTCTGTAGCCATGAAGTGCTTTGCAAGGCTGGTCATGGCTCACATCAACACCATTATCCCGGAAACCCTAGACCCACTCCAATTTGAATATCGCCCAAACAGATCCACAGATGATGCAATCTCTATTGCACTCCACACTACCCTCCACACCTGGACAAAAGGAACACTTATGTGAGAATTCTATTCATTGACTAGTTCAAAACCATAGTGCCCTCAAAACTCATCACTAAGCTAAGGACAATGGGACTAAACACATCCCTCTGCAACTGGATCCTGGACTTCCTGACGGGACGCCCCCAGGTGGTAAGGGTAGGTAACAACATATCCGCCATGCTGATCCTCAACACGGGGGCCCCTCAGTGGTGCGTGCTCAGCCACTCCTGTACTCCCTGTTCACTCATGACTGCATGGCCAGGAAGGACTCCAACACCATCATTAAGTTTCCAGAGGAAACAGTGGTAGGCCTGATCACCAACAACGATGAGACAGCCTATAGGAAGGAGGTTAGAGACCTGGCTGTGTGGTGCCAGTATAACAACCTCTCCCTCAATGTGATCAAGACAAAGGAGATGATTGTGGACTACAGGAAAAGGAGGACCGAGAACGCCCCCATTCTCATTGACGGGACTGTAGCGGAGCAGTATGAGAGCTTCAAGAACCTTGGTGCCTACATCACCAACAAACTAACCTGGTCCATGCACACCAAGACAGTCATGAAGAGGGCATGACAAAACCTATTCCCCCTCAAGAGACTGAAAAGATTTGGCATGGGTCCTCAGATCCTCAAAGGTCCTACAGCTGCACCATCGAGAGCATCCTGACTGCTTGCATCACTGCCTGGTATGGCAACTGCTCGGCTTACGACCGCAAGGCACTACAGAGGGTAGTGCGTATGGCCCAGTACATCACTGGGGCCAAGCTTCCTGCCATCCAGGAACTCTATTCCAGGTGGTGTCAAAGAAAACCCTAAAAACTGTCAAAGACTTCAGCCACCCTAGTCATAGACTGTCTTGTCTGCTACCGCATGGCAAGTGGTACCAGAGCGCCAAGTCTAGGTTTCTAAACATCTTCTACCCCAAAGCCATAAGACTCCTGAACGTCTAATCAAATGGCTACCCAGACTATTTGCATTGCTCCCCCACCCCCACCCTCTTTTTTGCTGCTGCCATTTTGTTTAGTATCTATGCATAGTCACTTTAAAAATTCTACTACATGTTTATATTACCTCAATTATCTCAACTAACCGGTGCCCCCACACATTGATTCTGTAATGGTACCCCCTGTATATAGCCTCGCTATTGTTATTTTACTGCTGCTCTTTAATTGTTTTGTTACTTTTATTTCTTATTTTTGTAGGTATTTTTCTTAAAACTGCATTGTTGATTAAGGGTTCATAAGTAAGCATTCCACTGTAAGGTCTACACCTGTTGTATTTGGTGCATGTGACAAAGAACATTTGATTAGGTTTGATTTGAGTACTGACACTACTTAGGGAGCTGTCCAGGGAAATGAAACTTCTTGGATCTATCCAGGGTAATGTCACTACTTGGAGCTATCCAGGGTAATGTCACTACTTGGAGCTATCCAGGGTAATGAAACTTAGTAGAGCTATATAAGGTAATGTCACTACTTGGAGCTGTCCAGGGTAATGCAAACTTATTGGAGCTATCCAGAGTAATGATAATACTTGGAGCTATCCAGGGTAATGACATTACTTGAAGCTATCCAGGGTAATGACACTACTTGGAGCTGTCTAGGGTAATGACTCTACTTGGAGCTATCCAGGGTAATGAAACGTATTGGAGCTATCCAGGGTACTGAAACGTATTGGAGCTATCCAGGGTAATGGCACTACTTGGAGCTATCCAGGGTAATGACATACAGGGTAATCAATTAATCAAATGTATTTATAAAGCCCTTCTTACATGAGCTGATGTCACAAAGTGCTGTACAGAAACCCAGCCTAAAACCCCAAACAGCAAGCAATGCAGATGTAGAAGCATGGTGGCTAGGAAAAACTCCCTAGAAAAGCCAGAACCTGGGAAGAAACCTAGAGAGGAAACAGGCTATGAGGGGTGGCCAGTCCTCTTCTGGCTGTGCCGTGGAGATTATAACAGAACATGGCCAAAATGTACAAATGTTCATAGATGACCAGCAGGGTCAAATAATAATAATCACATTGGTTGTCGAGGGTGCAACAGGTCAGCACCTAAGGAGTAAATGTCAGTTGGCTTTTCATAGCCGATCATTCAGAGTATCTCTACTGCTCCTGCTGTCTCTAGAGAGTTGAAAACAGCAGGTCTGGGACAGGTAGTACGTCGGTGAACAGGTCAGGGTTCCATAGCCACAGGCAGAACAGTTGAAACTGGAGCAGCAGCACGGCCAGGTGGACTGGGGACAGCAAGGAGTCATCAGGCCAGGTAGTCCTGAGGCATGGTCCTAGGGCTCAGGTCCTCTGAGAGAAGAAAGAAAGAAAGAAAGAAAGTAAGAAAGAAAGAAAAAGATAGAGGATTAGAGAGAGCATACTAAAATTCACACAGGACACCGGATAAGACAGGAGAAATACTCCACATATAACAGACTGACCCTAGCCGTCAGACACATAAACTACTGCAGCATAAATACTGGAGGCTGAGACAGGAGGGGTCGGGAGACACTGTGGCCCCACCCACTTTGCCAAAGCACAGCCCCCACACCACTAGAGGGGATATCTTCAAACACCAACTTACCATCCTGAGACAAGGCCGAGTACAGCCCACGAAGATCTTCGCCGCGGCACAACCCAAGGGGGGGGGGGGGCAACCCGGACAGGAAGATCACATCAGTGACTCAACCCACTCAAGTGACTCACCCCTCCTAGGGACGGCATGGAAGAGCACCAGTAAGCCAGTGATTCAGCCCCTGTAATAGGGTTAGAGGCAGAGAATCCCATTGGAGAGGGGGTAATGACACTCCTTGGAGCTGTCCAGGGTAATGACTCAACTTGGAGCTAGCCAGTGCACTCATCTGCTGACTGAGAAGGGCTGCTCTTCATGGTGCCATTTAGACAGGACTCTCTAGCTGCTAGCCTCGGTACTGGAGCCATCAGCACCCTGCATGATACCGGAGAAGGTTTAAACCAACTGCTGAAAATCTACTGGGTATTTTTGAAGTAGAGCATGTTTGGCATGTTTGCCTTTTCCTGTATGTACTATGTTGACAAAACTGTGGGAAAAAAACTGTTCCTCATGAGAGAAAATTAAATTAAATATGGATATGAATCAGAGTCAGCTAAACAGACTTAAAAAAAATAATAATAATAATGTTATTGGTCACATACACATATTTAGCCGATGTTATTGTGAGTGCAGTGAAATGCTTGTGTTCCTAGCTCCAACAGTGCAGTTGTATCAAACAGTTCACAACAATAAACCCAAATCTTAAAGTAATTAAGAAATATATAAATATTAGATTGAGCTATGTCGGAGTGGCATTGACTAAAATACAGTAGAATAGAATACAGTATATACATGAGATGAGTAAAGCAGTATGTGAACATTATCTAAACATTATTAAAGTGTCTAGTGTTCCATTTTTAAAGTGGCCAGTGATTCCAAGGCAGCAGCCTCTAAAGTGCAGGGTTACGTAGTGGAAGCTAGTGATGGCTATTTAATAGTCTGATGGCCTTGAGATAGAAGTTGTTTTTCAGTCTCACGGTCCCAGCTTTGATTCACCTTTTCTGACCTCGCCTTCTGGGTGGTAGGGGGGTGAACAGGCAGTGGCTCGGGTGGTTGATGTCCTTGATTAAGTTTTTGGCCTTCCTGTGACATCGGGTATTGTAGGTGTCCCGGAGGGCAGGTAGTTTGCTCCCGGTGATGCGTTGGGAAGACCGCACCACCCTCGGTAGAGCCCTGCAGTTGAGGGCGGTCCAGTTGCCGTACCAGGCGATGAAACAGCCTGACAGGATGCTCTCAATTGTGCATCTGTAAAAGTTTGTGAAGGTTTTAGGGGACAAGCCACATTTTTCAGCCTCTGAGGTTGAAGAGGCGCTGTTGCGCCTTCTTCACCACACTGTCTGTGTGGGTGGACCATTTCAGATCATCAGTGATGTGTACGCCAAGGAACTTGAAGCATTCCACCTTCTCCACAACGGTCCCATCGATGCGGATAGGGGCGTGCTCCCTCTGCTGTTCCCTGAAGTCCACGATCAACTCCTTCATTTTGTTGACATTGAGTGAGAGGTTATTTTCCTGGCACCACTCTCCCAGGGCCCTCACCTCCTCCCTATAGGCTGTCTCGTCATTTTTGGTAATCAGTCCTACTACTGTTGTGTCGTCTGCAAACTTGCTGATTGAGTTGGAGGCGTGCATTGCCATGCAGTCATGGGTAAACAGGCAGTACAGGAGGGGACTGATGTACGCACCCTTGTGGGACCCCTGTGTTGAGGATCAGCAAAGTGGAGGTGCTGTTTCCTACCTTCAACACCTGGGGGTGGCCCGTCAGGAAGTCCAGGACCCAGTTGCACAGGGCAGGGTTCAGACCCAGGGCCCCAAGCTTAATGATGAGCTTGGAGGGTACTATGGTGTTGAATGCTGACCTATAGTCAATGAACAGCATTCTTACATAGGTATTCCTCTTGTCCAGATGGGATAGGGCAGTGTGCAGTGCGATGGTGATTGCATCATCTGTGGATCTATTTGGGCGGTAAGCAAATTTAAGTGGGTCTAGGGTGACAAGTAAAGTAAAGGTGATATGATCCTTAACTTGCCTCTCAAAACTCTTCATGATGATAGAAGTGCGTGCTACGGGGTGATAGTAATTTAGTTCAGTTACCTTTGCTTTCTTTGGTACAGGAACAATGGTGGGCATCTGGTGGACAATGGTGGACAAAGCAAGTGGGGACAGCAGACTGGGATAGGGAGAGATTAAATATGTCTGTAAGCACTCCAGCCTGCTGGTCTGGGCATGCTCTGAGGACGCAGCTAGGGATCCCATCTGGGCCGGCAGCCTTGCGAGGGTTAACATGCTTAAATGTCTTACTCACGTTAGCCACGGAGGAGTGCTCACAGTCCTTGGTAGCGGGCCGAGTCGGTGGCACTGTGTTATCCTCATAGCGGGCGAAGAAGGTGTTTAGCTTGTCCGGAAGCAACATGTTTTCCCTTTGTAGTCTCTGATTGTCTGTAGACCCTGCCTCATACATCTCGTGTCTGAGCCGTTGAATTGCGACTCCACTTTGTCTCTGCACTGACATTTTGCTAGTTTGATTGCCTTACGGAGGGAATAACTACACTGTTTGTATTCTGCCATATTACCAGTCACCTTTCCATGGTTAAATGTGGTGGTTCGCGCTTTCAGTTTTGCGCGAATGCTGCCATCTATCCACGGTTTCTGATTTGGGTAGGTTTTAATAGTCAAAGTGGGTACAACATCTCCTCTACACTTCCTGATGAACTCAGTCACCGTATCCATATATTTATCAATGTTATTCTCAGAGGTTAACAATTTACTCAACCTCATGTGTAATTAGATTAGAACTGTTATTTGTTATATTTCTCTCTCTATTCGAAAACATGTATGTGCTGAATGTGTGACTGTGTACGTAACAATTGTATTATTCATGTAAGAAGAAAACCTACAAGCTTCAATAGTAATTGTTTTAGTATGATCTTACATCTACATCTAATTAAATGCTTCTTTGGAGGAACATTAATATGTTAATGAGTAGGAGTATCACATTACTGTTATTATAAAACTGTCATTAAAAATCTGTAATTTTATAAAAATGTATGGGTTATTTCAAAGTGTACATAATGTCCATTCTGACTTCACATAATAATCATCAAACCAATACCCTTTCAGAAAAAACACATAATTTCGTATATGGGAAATCACATGGATTCACATGTGACATTTCCACATGTTTTTCACATGTTTTTCAAAAGTTCTCATGATAAACAAACAGTGCTTATAACATGCTATGTTTTCAACTTACATACTTTGTGTATGTTTATTTACACAGCAATTATTATTCAACATGTCTTTACATGGGATTTGAACTCACAACCTCTTGGTTCATGGTATTCTGAGCTTCCTGCTACGCAAGTGTTTGACATGGGGGATGGGAATAGTAAGTTTATGATCAAACTTTATCAATGTAGAAGCAACAGATATTGTTCATACTTTCGTCTTCACACTTTGATCTGGTTTCCTTCAAATATCATCCAATTTCCTGAAAAACATGATTTTGACTGTTCATGACCTTTAATGACAGCTGGTTCACAAGAAGTGAATATTTAATTTTCAATAACTTACTGTCAACGTGTTACAAGTGAGTTATTGCAAAATTCGCAATAACTTACTGTAGCTAATCCATCACACTCACTGACCTCATGGTCTGGTAGGAAAGTGAGTATTGCAATTACATGGTCGCTAGCTATGAATTAAATTGTGTATGGTTCTTTGGTATCACTTTAACAAGGCTGTATAACAGAAAGTGTACAAGTTTAAAGGGATGCTTTGGGATTTTGGAAACGATCTACTTCCCTAGAGTCAGATTAACTCGTGGATACCATTTTTATGTCTCTATGTCCAGTATGAAGGAAGTTAAAGGTCGTTTCACGAGCCAATGCTAACTACTGTTAGCGCAATGACTGGAAGTCTATGGCATCTTAACTTAGCTGTAAAAATACAGTAACTAGCTATAGATTTACTGTATTTTTTCCGCAACTAGACAAAAACCTCCAGGCAACCATGATACAACGTCCTAAAAACATCCTTGGAACAAACCAGGAACTAGACAAAACGTGCAGGGGACCATGACTGTTTAAATTGAAATAATGCCAATTATGGCTTTCAAAGTGAACTAATTCTTAATTATATTTGACACCAGGGCTTTCACATGTCCTCCATTGTTGTCACGTGTTGTCACATCCTGACCCTTGTAAGAGGTCATTTTTCATAGTAGAGTGGTCAGGGCGTGACAGGTGGGTGTTTTGGGTGGTTTTGGGTTCTCTGTTTCTATGTGGGGTTTATGTAGATTTCTATTTCTATGTTTTTGTTTTCTATGTTTTGGCCAGGAATGGTTTCCAATCAGAGGCAGCTGTCTATCGTTGTCTCTGATTGGAAGCCATACTTAGGCAGCCTGTTTTTCATGTGTGGGTAGTTGTTTTCCGTTTTGTATGTGTTACCTGACGGAACTGTTCGTGGTCATTTTGTTGTTTTTGTTAAGTGTTTCATAATAAAGTAAATATGAGCACTCTACACGCTGTGCCTTGGTCCCCTTTAGACGACCCTCATTACACGTGTGGTGTCAAGGTATCACATGTTGACATTTTACATCCCCATGTTGTCACATTTCATTCAAATTAATTTCACATGAGATCATGTTGTCACGTGTAGTTGTATGTCATCATATATTGTATCATGTCTTGTCACATTAAGAACACATTAAATCACACGAGTTCACGTGTTCACATGTGAAATTCCTGTTTTATTTGTAAGCGTAGATAAGTCAAATATACTATTTTTGAAAAGTAACTTTAATAAAGATGCAGCTTTTTTAAACAAGTCATTATACTTCACATGTACTACAAATAGATAAATAATCTTGTTCTTTCTCTATTATATGCTCAGCAATACTTTCTAAAGTGTGATTTATAATGCATCTTGGTGTTTATGGTAAGCAGCCTGACAGCAGAATTTAGCAGAGAAACACCCTTAGGAGTTAGAGGCACTGATGAAGCTTCTTAGACATGTATGGTCAATTGTGGGGCGAGGTATTTAATTGTGTTTCTTTGAAAAAATAAAAGTACAACAAACTAATCGATATTCAATTAACGGAGACAGTGGAATTTGTGGATTCCAGAGAGAGAGAGAGAGAGAGAGAGAGAGCGAGAGAGAGAGAGAGGGAAGGAGAGAGAGAGAGAGAGCGAGTGAGGGAAGAGGGAAAAAGAGAGCGAAAGAGGGAGCGGAACTAAAGCGAAAGACGATCACAAGATTACACTTCTTTTGTGTTAAGAACGCCAAATCCCACAGAAAAGAAAATATCATATTTAAGAGTTAATTTCTTCGCTGTGGTTTGGTGCGACGCCATGCAATCACCTCATGACCATTAATTATACTTGTGCGTAATACTGTAGCTGGTTTTAAAAGACAACGTCCTACAACACAACAGTCGGATGTGTCACTCTGCTGCATGTAGGACTCTGGAGATCATAAGTGACGATAAGTTAGCTGCTGATGACCTATTCAGGCTGCTAGTTGAAATTAGATGGCTAATTGTCTCGTCCTTATTGCTGCTTTTAATGGCAGAATGCAGGCAGAGGGACCCTGGGGTAGGAAATAAAAGTTAATATAGAAAATAAAATCTCTACCAAGGACGAAGTGGGGAACGGTGTATTTCATTCCTGTTTGCCTCCAAACGGTCTGCTAACCATACAGTCTTCTAAGGAAACACGTCTCCTCACAGTCACTGTCCATTTCCTCTTCTGTCAGTGTCCATAGAACAAAGTAGCCAATGTCCTAGCAATGCCACCTGGTTATCCTGTCACCACAGGAGAAGGTTTACTTTTGTAATCTTGGTCAAGCTCAGACAACAGGCTCAGAATAGAACAGAAGGAGTCTGCTAGGGATACTTTGTATACAGTAGTAGTCAAACCTGCTGAAGACATCACTTTCTGTGATTCATTGTAAACACACACTCATGTGGCAGATGTTAGAAAGTAGTATTCTGGTGAAGTCCCTTAAGGTGTGTGTGTGTGAGTGGATGGTACCTTTACAGCAATCTTTCTGGAGGAGTATGTTTACTGTCAGTTTGAGAAACTTTGTAAAAAAAAAATGGTTGTTTGGGTGCACTCATAGAAAAGGTGCTATCTAGAACATAAAATGTTTCTTCAGTTGTCCCTATAGGAGAACCCTTTGAAGATCCCTTCTGGGTTCCAGGAAGAACCAAAAGAGTTCTAAATGAAACCAAAAGGGTTCTACCTGAAACCAGAAAGGGTTATCCTATAGGAACAGCCGAAGAACCCTTTTAGAACCTTTTTATCTAAGAGTATATTGTCCCCTCACAGACCAAACATTTCTGAGAATGTATAGTGGCCAGGGAAGAGGTAAAAGTGAGATGAGATTCCCTTCCGTGGGTGTGTATGTATGTATGTATGAATGTATGTATGAATGTATGTATGTATGTATGTATGTATGTATGTATGTATGTATGTATGTATGTATGTATGTATGTATGTATGTATGTATGTATGTATGTATGTATGTATGTATGTGTATGTGTATGTGTGTGTGTGTGTGTGTGTGTGTGTGTGTGTGTGTGTGTGTGTGTGTGTGCGTGCTGCGTGCGTGCGTGCGGAGCAGGTGCTCTATCGGGAACACAATTCAAACATGCAGGCCCCCCCTCTCTTCCCACATGTTCCCCTCTGTCGGTCCCCATCACTCAGCTATAATATTCATGAGCGGCCAAGGTGAGTGGATGCGTCCTGACAAGATAAAACAGTATTGTGCTGAAGAGTTAAAGCTGTTTAAAGTTCCTCCTGGCAAGCAGGACATTCCTCTATGTCCCCCCTCCCCAATGTCAGCTTACATCTGCATCACAACAGTATGCTTCACTTCACCTGGGGACCTGGTGACAGAATGCAACGGGCTCCTCCCTCTCTCTTTAGTTCTTTCTATGTGGCTCTTTCCCTGCTCTCTTCATGTGTTCCTTTCATTCTCTCTCTCGTTCTCTCTCTCGTTCTCTCATCTCTGTCTTGATCTCTCTCTCACACTTGTTCTCTCTCTCTCTCTCCTGTTCTCTCACTCTCTCGTTCTCTCTCTGTCTTGTTCTCTCTCTCTTGTTCTCTCTCTCGTGTTCTCTCCTGTTCTCTCTCTCTCTCTCTCTCGTTCTCTTGCTCTCTCTCTCTCTCTCTCTCATTCTCTCTCTCTCCTATTCTCTCACTCTCTCTCACTCTTCTCTCTCTCTCTTGTTCTCTCTCCCTCTCTCGTTCTCTTTCTCTCTCTCCTGTTCTCTCTCTCTCTCTCTCTCTCTCTCTCTCTCTCTCGTTCTCTCTCTCTCTCTTGTTCTCTCTTTCTGTTGTTCTCTCTCTTGTTTTCTAGCTCTATCTGTCTCTCTTGTTCTCAAATTCAAATTCAAGGTGCTTTATTGGCATGAAAAACACTGTGTTAATACTGCCAAAGCAACAATGTATACAATATACATTGTAATAAAATTATAAAGACCAAAGAATAATAATATAAAATGGTAGTAAATAATAATACAAACATTAAATACAAAAATTATAACAATGTAATAGTACCAGTCAATAGTAGAAATGTAATAAATATCAAAATCTAAGTATGGAAAATGAAACTATAACTAACTTACATCAGTACTACAACTACCATCACCATCATTAAACTGCTATCATTGCCATTACCACCCATACCACTACTATTTGGAATGATTAACAACAATAATAATAGTAATAACAATAATAGTAATAATAGTTTTTAGTTTTTCCTCTGGGTTTAATAAGTTAACATTTGGAATAAATGTAGTAATTTCTGTGAATAATGGATCTCTTTGTGAGGAATATTTATCACAGTAAAGGAGAAAGTGCATCTCTGTCTCTACCTCCCCTGTCGTGCAGTGACCACATACACGCTCCTCTTTGGGTAGCCATGTCTTTTTATGTCTGCCAGTTTCAATTGCCAATTGGTGGTCACTCAGCCTGTACTTGGTAAGGATCTGTCTCTGCTTCGTATCTCTGACAGAGTAGAGATAATCAGCCAATTCATATTCTCTGTTTAGGGTCAGATAGCAATTTAGTCGGCTTTGGGATTTTGTTTCGTTTTTCCAATGTTGTAAATATGAGTCCTTTGATTGGCTCATGATTTTGTTTATTGGAATTCTTCCTTTTGAAGCAGTGCTGGTGTCAGCTTGGTTGGTGAGGTCCAATACCAGCTGACTGAGAGGGCTCGTTTCTGGGCTCAGCTCTTGAGTTTGAAGTGCTTTAAATTGCAGACTCAGATTCTCTCTCTCTCTCTTGTTCTCTCTCCTGTTCTCTCTCTCTTGTTCTCTCTCCTGTTCTCTCTCTCTCTCTCTGTCTCTCTCTCTCTCTCTCTCGCTCTCTCTCTCTCTCGCTCTCTCTCTCTCTCTCTCTCTCTCATTATCTATGTTGTTCTATTCTATTAATACTACTCAGTCACTCAGTGCGCGTGTCAGTGTGTGAATGGCACATAAGGCCCCAATGAGTAGAGGAAGCCGTGTGTTCCCCCTGATAGCAGCAGACTCCATCTGAGCTGTTTTTAGGGAGGCAAGATGTGATGTATTGGACACGTCACTTTTACACACCTGAAATGCTGACGGGCTGCCCACACACACGTCACGCACCTACACTGCTCACACACACGCAGAGTGAGAGAGGTAGGCAGGCTTCCATACCGCTCTCGGCATATCCCGCTCCTCCTCCCCCTCCCAGGGTGTTTGCAGAGCTAAAACGTGTTGGATTTAAACTGCAGAGAGGTATTATTGGCTGCATTCCAAACACTTAAAAGAAACACCCTCTAGCCTCAGTCCCCAAATTAAGTGGACACTTCTGATGACGTATCATGATGTCTGACGAGTTGGCGAGGGAAGAATTCATGAATTTTAAATGGGCCGCTCTCGCATGGAAATGTGTCACTTGTTCGTCCCACGGTTGTGTTTCTAGTCATCGTGGAACCACAGGAAGCTGTTGTGTGTGGTTTATATGCACTACAGTCAATTAAGATTGTATTTCATACCTTGGCTAGAAGACAACACATCCACAGAGATTGAATGTTAGCCATATCAGGTAAATTGAAAATTACAACTTATAAGTGTGGTGTCTGGGAAAGTTGCATGCGCAAGCTAATGTTTCCAAAAGCTAACCAAACAAAATCATGACTTTTATGATACGTGTTTGACGTGTCATGTGCATTAGTAGCACAATTTAACTGATTGACATTTGTTTTTACTTACACTTGTATGTTGACTTCTCCATATTAACTTTGGTTTTAAGTTTTGGCTGACTTTTCTTAGCGGATGTACCATCATTGCAAATTGAATAATGGGGCGTTTCAGGCCCGGAGGGAACATAATTGTACACTCACAAACTCGATCAAAAACGAGGGCTTACGTTGACAACTTCCCTTGCTTGGCTAATCATTTGGACCGACAACAAAGATGGCAGTGGGGTTTCCCCCAAGGGCATAAGGCGAGGGTAAGTGTGTCTTTTATGTGTTTGAAACGCAGCCATTTAATACTGGCCTAAAAAGTCTGACATGGAGATGATGAATGTAGGGTTGTTATTGGCTGTTGAGGTGGAGAAAATAGGTTTTATTTAAGAAAGTAAAACATTTTTGCACATCATTTTCTATTAAGGTATCTTTACTTTTACTCAAGTATGACAATTGGGTATGTTTTCCACCACTGTTTTAAAGGTACTAGTCCTTGTTTTAGTTTTGTCAGTAGGATTGAAGAGGATGTTGTTCCCTAGCTGGGGGATCTATGTAGGTGGGGTAGTCCCCTCGGAGCATAGTGGGACTTGGGTGTTGCTTCTGCCAGATACTAATGTGATAAATACAGTTTGAAAATACATCCACACTGCAGGACCTTTCCTAAAAAAAGACACAGGGGAAAAAATCACACTTCACTGATTGGACAGGGATGGGAATTTCCTCAATGTTTACGAAAACTACAATGTATAGAGCTTAGTCTGTATTCTATTAGAAGTTCCAATACAGTGTTGTGTAACAGAAACGAAATAACAAAACAAATACCCTGGAAGCATATTTATATAAAAGCACATTTCACATTTCACATAAAACCTTGTAGTGTAATTTCCCTCGATGTCACAATTCAGAGGCATTTCACATTTCACATATAGTGGAATATAGCAGTGGTCTGTCAGATGACATAACCTGTCAGATAATAACATTTATTATCCTGCACTAGGATACCCTATAGAAAATCCCTGCTTATCATTGCTTTGCCTCTTTGGTGGAGATTGGTTAGGAAGTGCAGTGCTGTCTCCCGATCCCCCTTCACACATGAGGTTCTATAGCTGAGTACTCCAGCAGGTGGATATCTTAATGAGTTTTTCAAGTTTTTCACTACAACACATGGAACATTTGGTCTACAGGAGTGGTCCCTTACGGAAAACCCACATGAATTTCACATGTGATTTCGCAGAAAAATTAATCCATGCCTTTGTTACTTCTAGGTTGGACTACTGCAATGCTCTACTTTCCGGCTACCCGGATAAAGCACTAAATAAACTTCAGTTAGTGCTAAATACGGCTGCTAGAATCCTGACTAGAACCCAAAAATTTGATCATATTACTCCAGTGCTAGCCTCCCTACACTGGCTCCCTGTTAAGGCAAGTGCTGATTTCAAGGTTTTACTGCTAACCTACAAAGCATTACATGGGCTTGCTCCTACCTATCTTTCCGATTTGGTCCTGCCGTACATACCTACACGTACGCTACGGTCACAAGACGCGGGCCTCCTAATTGTTCCTAGAATTTATAAGCAAACAGCTGGAGGCAGGGCTTTCTCCTATAGAGCTCCATTTTTATGGAATAGTCTGCCTACCCATGTGAGAAACGCAGACTCAGTCTCAAACTTTAAGTCTATACTGAAGACACATCTCTTCAGTAGGTCCTATGATTAAGTGTAGTCTGGCCCAGGGGTGTGAAGGTGAACGGAAAGGCTGGAGCAACGAACCGCCCTTGCTGTCTCTGCCTGGCCGGTTTCCCCTCTTTCCACTGGGATTCTCTGCCTCTACCCCTATTACGGGGGCTGAGTCACTGGCTTACTGGTGTTCTTCCATGCCGTCCCTGGGAGGGGTGCGTCACTTGAGTGGGTTGAGTCACTGACGTGGTCTTCCTGTCTGGGTTGGTGCCCCCCCCTTGGGCTGTGCCGTGGTGGAGATCTTTGTGGGCTATACTCGGCCTTGTCCCGGGATGGTATGTTGGTGGTTGGAGATATCCCTCCAGTGGTGTGGAGGCTGTGCTTTGGCAAAGTGGGTGGGGTTATATCCTACCTGTTTGGCCCTGTCCGGGGGTTTCATCGGATGGGGCCACAGTGTCTCCTGACCCCTCCTGTCTCAGCCTCCAGTATTTATGCTGCAGTAGTTTATGTGTCGGGGGGCTAGGGTCAGTCTGTCACATCTGGAATATTTCTCTTGTCTTTTCCGGTGTCATGTGTGAATTTAAATATGCTCTCTCTAATTCTCTCTTTCTCTTTCTTTCTTTCTCTCTCTTGGAGGACCTGAGCCCTAGGACCATGCCTCAGGACTACCTGGCTTGATGACTCCTTGCTGTCCCCAGTTCACCTGGCCGTGCTGCTGCTCCAGTTCCAACTGTTCTGCCTGCAGCTATGGAACCCTGACCTGTTGTCCGGACATGCTACCTGTCCCAGACCTGCTGGAACCCTGACCTATTCACCGGACATGCTACCTGTCCCAGACCTGCTGGAACCCTGACCTATTCACCGGACGTGCTACCTGTCCCAGACCTGCTGTTTTCAACTGTCTAGAGACAGCAGGAGCGGTAGAGATACTCTCAAAGATCGGCTATGAAAAAGCCAACTGACACTTACTCTTGTGTTACTGACTTGTTGCACCCTCGACAACTACTATGATTATAATTATTTGACAATGCTGGTCATTTATGAACATTTGAACATCTAGGCCATGTGCTGTTATAATCTCCACCCAGCACAGCCAGAAGAGGACTGGCCACCCCTCATAGCCTGGTTCCTCTCTAGGTTTCTTCCTAGGTTTTGGCCTTTCTAGGGAGTTTTTCCTAGCCACCGTGCTTCTACACCTGCATTTCTTGCTGTTTGGGGTTTTAGGCTGGGTTTCTGTACAGCACTTTGAGATATCAGCTGATGTAAGAAGAGCTATATAAATACATTTGATTTGATTTGATCACTTGATTTAATGTGAAGTTAATGTGATAACGTGATAACATGTGAAGCAACGTGTGATAACATAGAACTACATGACACAACATGTGAAATTTATGTGAAATTAATGGACAACATAGATACAGCATTTCAACATGTTATACCATGAGATTACATGGCAACATTTGAACATGTGAAAGCTGAGATGTCAAATGTCATTTAGAAAACTTCTTTGAAAGGCACAATTTACATTAATTCAATTTGAACAGTCATGGTCACCTGCAGGTTTTGTATAGTTCCCGGTTTGTTCCATGGATGTCCCAAGGACGTTTTTAGAACATTATTGTATTTTTACAACTAAATGAAAGTGTTATTGTTAAAGATGCAGTATGCAGAAACCGCTCCGCCATTTCCTGGTTTGAAAAATTCTAATATTTGCCCAATTTCAGTTTATGTGACAAAACAAGTACACTGAAGAGAATACTTGTACAAACCGCTGTGAAATATCTTTTCAATAACCCTCAAATGTAGTATTTTCAGCGTTTTGTAGCTGGTGTACAAAACCAAAAATAAGACTCAAAAACTAAACTGAAGAATGGGAAGCATAGAAATAGTGCACATAGAACAGATCTACCACTTCTTTGACTTGCTTTCAATGAAAATGACTGGTCTATCATTCACAATTCTATGTAAATTAGGTCAGGCCGCCAAAAAGCTAAGTATTACAGTTTTAATAAATCCCCGGTGTGTCAATCTACATAACAATAAAAAAAATTCCCATCAAAATCTGTCAGTTTAAGTATTGGATGCATCTCAATCAACCGCATTAGCCTATGTCGCACTTCTGCATCTGCGGTGAAATGTGGGAGAGCTAGAGGTTTGTCAGACCATGCGACATACCGACAATCAGTCTGTAGTGTCCGAACGGTTTGACCTACAAACTATGACCAATCTATGGAAAGGGGAGACTCTGACGAACACGATGGAAGTCTCCGTTTTGCTCTACGCCCCCCACAAGTGTCCGGGGACTCGTCTGAAGTCAGCACCATTGATGTGCCAAATTCTGTTCATAGCGTCCGAAATGTTTGGGCTGCAAACTATGAACACCGTATGGAAAGGGGGGCCTCTCACAAACATGATGATGCTCTCCGTTTTGATCTACAACCCCCACAAGTGTCAGGGAACTTGTCTGAAGGTAACCGGTACTGGTCAAAAAAATAAATAAATTAAAGTACGGAGGTAGTTTTGTGCCTATCCCAAATAATATACGGTGAGGGAAAACAGTATTTCATCCCCTGCTGATTTTGTACGTTTGCCCACTGACAAAAAAATGATCAGTCTATAATTTTAATGGTAGGTTTATTTGAACAAGAGACAGAAGAACAACAAAAAATTCCCCAAAAATGCATGTCAAAAATGTTATAAAATGATTTGCATTTTATTGAGGGAAATAAGTATTTGACCCCTCTGCAAAACATGAATTAGTACTTGGTGGCAAAACCCTTGTTGGCAATCACAGAGGACAGACATTTCTTGTAGTTGGCCACCAGGTTTGCACACATGTCAGGAGGGATTTTGTCCCACTCCTCTTTGCAGATATTCTCCAAGTCATTAAGGTTTCGAGGCTGACATTTGGCAACTCGAACCTTTAGCTCCCTCCACAGATTTTCTATGGGATTAAGGTCTGGAGACTGGCTAGGCCACTCCAGGACCTTAATGTGCTTCTTCTTGAGCCACTCCTTTGCTGCCTTGTCCGTGTGTTTTGGGTCATTGTCATGCTGGAAAACCCATCCACGACCCATTTTCAATGCCCTGGTTGAGGGAAAGAGGTTCTCACCCAAGATTTGACGGAACATGGCCCCGTCCATCGTCCCTTTGATGCGGTGTAGTTGTCCTGTCCCCTTTGAAAAACACCCCCAAAGCATAATGTTTCCACCTCCATGTTTGACGGTGGGGATGGTGTTCTTGGGGTCATAGGCAGCATTCCTCCTCCTCCAAACACAGATAGTTGAGTTGATGCCAAAGAGCTCCATTTTGGTCTCATTTGACCACAACACTTTCACCCAGTTGTCCTCTGAATCATTCAGATGTTCATTGGCAAACTTCAGACGGGCATGTATATGTGCTTTCTTGAGCAGGGGGACCTTGCGGGCGCTGCAGGATTTCAGTCCTTAACGGCGTAGTTTGTTACCAATTGCTTTCTTGGTGACTATGGTCCCAGCTGCCTTGAGATCATTGACAAGATCCTCCCGTGTAGTTCTGGGCTGATTCCTCACCGTTCTCATGATCATTGCAACTCCTTGAGGTGAGATCTTGCATGGAGCCCCAGGCCGAGGGAGATTGACAGTTCTTTTGTGTTTCTCAATTTGCGAATAATCGCATCAACTGTTGTCACCTTCTCACCAAGCTGCTTGGCGATGGTCTTGAAGCCCATTCCAGCCTTGTGTAGGTCTACAATCTTGTCCTTGACATCCTTGGAGAGCTCTTTGGTCTTGGCCATGGTGGAGAGTTTGGAATCTGATTGATTGATTGCTTCTGTGGACAGGTGTCTTTTATACAGGTAACAAACTGAGATTAGGAGTACTCCCTTTAAGAGTGTGCTCCTAATCTCAGCTCGTTACCTGTATAAAAGACACCTGGGAGCCTGAAATCTTTCTGATTGAGAGGGGGTCATGCATTTTTCTGGATTTTTTTGTTGTTATTCTGTCTCTCACTGTTCAAATAAACCTACCAAAAATATAGATTGATCATTTCTTTGTCAGTGGGCAAACGTACAAAATCAGCAGGGGATCAAATACTTTTTTCCCTCACTGGTATATTTCCTGAGCTTTCTTAAACAATGCATTTGGAAAGAATTCAGACCCATTGACTTTTTCCACATTTTGTTATGTTACAGCCTTATTCTAAAATTGATATATTTTTTGTTTTTTCTTCAACAATACCGCATAATGACAAAGCAAAATCAGGTATTTATAAATGTGTGCAAATGCATTAAAGGTTTAAAACTGAAATAACACGTATTCAGACACTTACTCAGTACTTTGTTGAAGCACCTTTGTCAGCGATTACAGCCTCAAGTCTTCTTGTGTATGATGCTACATGCTTGGCACATCTGTATTTGGGGAGTTTCTCCCTTTCTTCTCTGCAGATTCTCTCAAGCTCTGTCAAGTTGAATGGGGAGCGTTGCTGCATAGCTTTTTTCAGGTCTCTCCAGAGATGTTAGATCCGGGCTCTGGCTGGGCTACTCAAGGACATTCAGAGACTTGCTTTGAAGCCAATCCTGCGTTGTCTTGGCTGTGTGCTTAGTGTCATTGTCCTGTTGGAAGCTGAACCTTCACCCCAGTCTGAGATCCTGAGTGCTCTGGAGCATATTTTCATCAAGGATCTCTCTGTACTTGACTCCGTTCATCTTTTCCTTGATCCTGACTTGTCTCCCAGTCCCTACCGGTGAAAGACATTCCCATAGCATGATGCTGCCACCACCATGCTTCATCGTAGGGATGGTGTCAGGTTTTCTCCAGACGTGAAGCTTGGCATTCAGGCCAAAGAGTTCAATGTTTGTTTCATCAGACCAGATAATCTTGTTCCTCATGGTCTGAGAGTCCTTTAGGTGCCTTTTGGCAAACTCAAAGCGGGCTATCATGTGGCTTTTACTGAGGAGTGGCTTCCGTCTGGTCACTCTACCATAAAGGCCTGATCGGTGGGGTGCTGCAGAGATGGTTGTCCTTCTGGAATGTTCTCCCACCTCCACAGAGGAACTCTGGAGCTCTGTCACAGTGACCATTGGGTTCTTGGTCACCTCCCTGATCAAGGCCCTTCTCCCCCGATTGCTCCGTTTGACCGGGAAGCCAGCTCGGTGGTTCCATTTAAGAATGATGGAGGACCTTCAATAATGCAGAATTATTTTTGTACCATTCCCCAGATCTGTGCCTTGACACAATCCTGTCTCGGAGCTCTACAGACAATTCCTTTTACCTCATGGGTTGATTTCTGGTCTGACATGCACTGTCAATTGTGGGACCTTATATAGACAGGTGTGTGCCTTTCAAATCATGTCCAATTAATTGAATTTAATGATGATCATTGGAAACAGGATGCACCTGAGCTGAATTTCGGGTCTAGTAGCAAAGGGTCTTAGTACTTATGTAAATTAGGTATTTCAGTTTTTCTTTTTAATACCTTTGTCTAAACCTATTTTTGCTTTGCCGTTGTTGGGTATTGTGTGTAGATTGATGAGTGGAAAGTCAAAGTGTGTGAATACCTTTCAAATGCATTGTATCTTCTAGATATAGGACAGACACTTCAACACCTTTTGTCTTTTTTGCCATTCATGAATGTGTTATTCAATGTGTTTTCTCTCGGTTATAGTAGTAACGGTCAACTTTTATATTTTATCAAATAATGTTTTACTAGATTTTTTTATATCTAAAGGGGTCCTAAAATTCCAAATCAAATAGTTAAATGATCCATAGCATGACCGTCTTAAAACAACGTCAGCCCCAACGACTTAGACTTACTGTACAGGGGATAAAGGAAAGTATGCTGCTGTATGCTGATTACTTGGGACTCAACCTCACAACCTCTTGGTTGAAAGCTACCTGAAGTTCTTGCTGAGCCAACAGATCTATGAACATAATGGAGATTGCTATATATTTATTGCTGTCATAGACGTCGAAAGGGACAGACCAAGGCGCAGCGGGTATAGTGCTCATCTTCTGTCTTTATTTTGATTAAAGTGAACACTTAAACAAAAAATACTAACAAACGACAAAACAACAGTTCCGTAAGGCACAAGACTATAACGGAAAACAACCACCCACAAACCCAAAGGAAAAAACAGGCTGCCTAAGTATGGCTTCCAATCAGAGACAACGAGAAACACCTGCCTCTGATTGGAAACCATACTCAGCCAAATATGGAAAAAGAAACATAGAAATAGAAAACTAGAACTAAAATCCCCTAGAACCAAAAACCCCAAAACACACAAAACAAACACCCTCTGCCACGCCCTGACCATACTACAATTACAAATGACCCCTTTACTGGTCAGGACGTGACCATTGCCAATAATACATTTTTGGTCAAATGTAAGTAAAAGTATAAAACTTCAAAGGGGTAATATCTATAAAATGACAGTATGCTGCTTAATTCTGATTTCAGTTACTGTAAAATATTGTCTAATTTTGTTCTGTAAACTATATTGGGACTCAGCCTTAAATGGGACTTGAACAGTGGAGGTTCCTCAGAAGAGGAAGGGGAGGACCATCCTCAGTGAATTTCATAAAAGCATTTTTTTTTAAACATTAAAATAGTTATAATTTTTTGTTAAAACTATACTAAATATATTCACGTCACCAAATAATTGATAAAAACACACAGTTTTGCAATGAAGGTCTACAGTAGCTAGCTTCCATCCTCTGCTGGTGCATTGATTTCAACACAAAACCTAGGAGGCTCATGGCTCTCACCCCACTTCAATAGACTTACACAGTAAGAATGCAGGAATAGTCCTCCTCACTTATCTTAAACTACTCTGATCGCCACTGGATTTGAACTAATAACTAATAATCCACTACCAACCTGTAATGTCCTGCTACAGTGCAGCTACACAATCAGACCTATCAGCATATAATAGATACGCCCACAGACTTATTGTCATGAATGCATTTCTTCACTTTGCTAAAGGTTGCCCAGAATCAAGTAAGTTATTGTACAATTATCAGCATCAAAGTATCTAGCAATGCTCAAGGACACTTGACGTAGAGTACACAATCATTATTGGGGGATTTGAACTTGCAACCTCTTGGTTGGGTGTGAATCAATGTTTCTGCAGCGGTTCATACTTATTGCTTGGAACATTCACTCAGTAGCCAGTATTTCAGGTACACCACCATGTTAGCGAAAATGTGAGACACCTGGTCGTGGCTTGCTATATAAAGCAGGCAGACAGGTATCGAACATTCAGTTGCTATTCAATTGAACGTTAGTATCTGCAAAACTAGTGACCTAAGCGACTTTGAGGGTGCTACGCATTTGTCATTTCTTAACTGGAAACTACTTGTAAGCAAGTTATTGCAAAAGTCACAATAATTTATCGGCAAAAACTACAGGACACTTGCTACCCCTAGCAATCCTTGCCAGCACCCAAATGTGCACTCACTGATGTTTCAGTTTCACATGACAACATGCACATCACTGATTGGCAGCATACTGTAGCAGCAGCATATCAGAAGATTGCAGGAGAGCCTTATTTGAGGTTTGGCCTTCAGCTAGCTCTTTTTGGTCTCCCGTGAGTGGGAATGTCATCCCAGTTAATGTGCTCTCTTGTATTCTGTTAAAGAACATTATGCTTGTATACTGTCAGTTCTACAGCCTTGATATAAATGCATGTGATACAGTATAATTGTACTATATTTAATTCACCAGTCACCATGTTATTGTGGTACACTACATGACCACAAGTATGTGGACACCTGCTTGTCAAACATCTCATTCCAAAATCATGGGCATGTGATATTCCATAGTTAGTGAACATGTTACTGTAACAGTCACTAATCTACAAAACCATCAGGTCAGTAGGTCACAGATTAACTACAATAAGTTACTGTGAATTTTACAGCAACCCACTTGCAACTAACTAAAAGCAAGTTTATAAAAAATTAAACATTAACTTCCTGTGAACTAGCTGCCATTAAGCTTTTGGAAGAAGTACAGTACAGTATTTAACATGCATATCTTGACTGTCCCGAGTGCTTACAAATATTGCAGAACTACAAATGCCAAAACAAGGTGCTTGAAGATCCTCAACATAATAATAAAACCACTTAAACTGTTACAAAATTTCCACTGATGGTTGGCACAAATACAACATATTTTAGACCAAATATGCTAATGACCCTCCATCAGCACATTGCCCCACCTACATTTCAAAGTGCATTAATGATTGTGCTTAATCCTGCATTTGTAACCATGTGGGAAGTGGGAATTTAACACATACGATTAGGAAAAATACACTTGACCGGCCTTCCAATTGGTAATTACTAGTGGGAAATGTGTCTATCGTCCCTGAGCTCCGACTTCTCCCACATGCTGGCCTCTGACATCAACTACTAAGGAAAGGACCTTGATAACAGCATTTTCAGCAGTTAAATATAACATCAAAACATCATTTATAAAAAGCAATCCATTAATGTGGTTTTTGAACTCTAAAATGTTTTTACAAGCATGATACATACACTATTTTACACTATTTTCACCGCAACTCAGTATCCGGTAACTTACTATAAAATGACAGGATACATTTTTTTGTTATTGTCATAAGCACATCTAAACAAGTATCCTAGTTTAAATGAAATTGCAAGTGAGACGTGCCAAGTGAATTTGCAGGTTCGGCCAAAAAGTACTCAAGTGCATTGTGATTCACAGTAAATATATAGCAAAACACTATTACTGTAGTAATGTACTGTAAAATGACAAATTATATCAAAATTAAGAGCAATGGCTGACAGTGAAGTTTCCATTTATCACATGTTGAACCACATGATTTCACACCACTTGAAAACATGTTTTTGGAACACTACAAGCGACATTTAACGTGACATCATTTCACATATGAAAACGTGTTTTTGTAACACTTCACGAGTGACATTTCACATGTGAAAATATGTTTTTGGAACACTTCAAGTGACATTTCACATGTGATATCATGTGGAAATGTGGCTTTTTGGAACATTTCACATGTGAAAAGATGTGTTTCTGAAACTTCACATATGATCACATTTGCACAGGTTATCGCTATTTAGATAAAGTTTCAACCATCCTGGGATTTGAACTCACAACTTCTGGATTTGAAGTGCACTGACCTTTCTGCTGCACCACAAACTCTGAATCATTCCCATACACATTCATTACGTATACTTATTCTGCACTTAGCGAAAGCGCGCCATCTGCGCTGCTATTTTAGTTATCACTTGTTCTGACTATTCTCTCATCATTGATTTAATTTACATATTTCAGCAATGTGAGGGTTTTCTGTATAGTTGTCTAATGTTGGTGAGGTATATTATTCAGTTTTAATGTTACTCCTGAATTACTATGATAAATGTCATTTTTCTTGAGTGTATTTTTAACAAAGCTGAGATTTACTTTGCAGTCCAAAGTGTAGGAATACAGGTGAAGTCAGTTATTTACACAGACATGAATAATAATTACTGTATAAATAAACACACAATGTAGTCATGTATGTCAGTGTGTCAAATATGTACGTTGAAAACACTGTATGTTAAATGCACTGTTCGTGTCATGAAGACACATTTTTGTTTGCAGTGCATCAGCTGTGAAATCTCATGTGAAAATTTGAATCCACGTGTGAAAGGTTATGCCAATCACATGTGAAAATCTACATGTAAAACTTCATGTGAATATCATCACGTGAAGTGTTTTAAAAACACATGGTTTGACATGATTACGCATGTGAAATGTCATGTGTTACATGTCACATGTGAAGTGTTCCAAAAACACATGGTTTCACACAATTTCACATGTGCAAAACATGTTGAAATGTCACGTGACATTCCAGATGTGAAAATCAAGTGATTTTTCCATAAGGGGTTGACTGAAAGCCTGAAAGACCACAGTTTCGACAGGAAAAACTATTGTGCTAGATTCGTAATGTTTTCAGATTTTGGTTATTATGTTTGTCGGTGCTGCTGTTAAATGTAGAAGGATCACTTGGTCATAACCATAAATAAATTAGGTTCTGCTGTTGTGGCATTCACATGGAATTTATTGTGGGTTATAGAAATGTATGAAAATGTAAGATGTAATGGGCTCCCGAGTGGCACAGTGATCTAAGGCTCTGCATCTCAGTGCTATAGGCGTCACTACAGTCTCTGGTTTGATTCCAGGCTGTATCACAACTGGCTGTGATTGGGAGTCACATAGGGCGGTGCACAATTGGCCCAGTGTTGTTAGGGTTTGGCCGGGGTAGGCCGTCATTATAAATAAGAATGTGTTCTTAACTGACTTGTCTAGTTAAATGTAAAAAATCATGCTGTAACAAGTCAAAGCAGTCAGAATGCCAGGGATGGTGGTCAGAACTCTCTTCACATACTGAGATTGAACTCTTCTCCTTGCAACCATAAACAAAGTTGCCTTGAAAGAACACTTGTTCTCTTTTCCATACTAAATCCTATGGTCTGTAAAGTGTGTATAACAACCAATACACATGTTCTGCAAATTCAGACTCCCTGTGTATAAAGAAGGACATTTCCTTTATTTAGAGAATGGCACATAAAAAGTAATGGCTTGAGTGCCCTGTTGCAGTCATCAAGGGCTGTAGGGACTGCAGGACTGCTGGATTGTTCCGATGCCCTATGTTGATTATTTTGTAAAGGCCTTGGAGGCCGTTGAAGACAACTGCCAAAAGATTAACACTGACTAGTCAATGGACAGCGAAAGCTTGAAGAAAATCTGATAAATTAAATGAAAGTAAAATGTAAAATTACCTGGAACTTCATACAAAAAATCAACACATAACTGCATTTCTTAAGTATCATCCTAACAACCCAGCAGTTGTGTCATCCTAACAACCCAGCAGTTGTGTCATCCTGACAACCCAGCAGTTGGGTCATCCTAACAACCCAGCAGTTGTGTCATCCTAACAACCCAGCAGTTGGGTCATCCTAACAACCCAGCAGTTGTGTCATCCTAACAACCCAGCAGTTGTGTCATCCTAACAACCCAGCAGTTGGGTCATCCAATCAACCCAGCAGTTGTGTCATCCTAACAACCCAGCAGTTGGGTCATCCTAACAACCCAGCAGTTGGGTCATCCTAACAACCCAGCAGTTGGGTCATCCTAACAACCCAGCAGTTGGGTCATCCTAACAACCCAGCAGTTGGGTCATCCTAACAACCCAGCAGTTGTGTCATCCTAACAACCCAGCAGTTGGGTCATCCAATCAACCCAGCAGTTGGGTCATCCTAACAACCCAGCAGTTGGGTCATCCTAACAACCCAGCAGTTGGGTCATCCTAACAACCCAGCAGTTGGGTCATCCAAGCAACCCAGCAGTTGTGTCATCCTAACAACCCAGCAGTTGTGTCATCCTAACAACCCAGCAGTTGTGTCATCCTAACAACCCAGCAGTTGGGTCATCCTAGCAACCCAGCAGTTGGGTCATCCTAACAACCCAGCAGTTGCGTCATCCTAACAACCCAGCAGTTGGGTCATCCTAACAACCCAGCAGTTGGGTCATCCTAACAATCCAGCAGTTGTGTCATCCTAACAACCCAGCAGTTGGGTCATCCTAACAACCCAGCAGTTGTGTCATCCTAACAACCCAGCAGTTGGGTCATCCAAGCAACCCAGCAGTTGTGTCATCCTAACAACCCAGCAGTTGTGTCATCCTAACAACCCAGCAGTTGGGTCATCCTAACAACCCAGCAGTTGGGTCATCCTAGCAACCCAGCAGTTGGGTCATCCTAACAACCCAGCAGTTGGGTCATCCTAACAACCCAGTAGTTGAGTCATCCTAACAAATTATCCACTTTCAATTTCATCCAAAGTGTCTACAGATAGTGATAATATAAAGTGGAGACTTCATGGCCAGGTCTTTAGATTGGTTCAGGCCTTTAGATTGGCCAGGCCTTTAGAGTGTGTAGAAAGGCCAATGGAGTTGGTGGAATCGTCCTTTAATTTATGGCCACCTGCTCAGCTGGGCCAGGGGTGCTTTAATTAGGTCAGGTGGAAATGTCTGACAGATCTCAACTCATTAAAAGGAGGAAATCACCACCGCCCGACCTCGCTGCTTTCTTTTCCTCAACTCCGTCTAATCCGGACATTTTGTGCGTCCATGCATCAACGTAAGTCAACCAAATCTGGTACCTTTCAAAGGAACTATCTGTTGCAATCAGGAGAGCGGGCCATGAGTTATTGTTTATAGTTATTACCGCGGAGCTTGGCTTGGAGCGCACGCTTCAAACCTATATCATTATGTGAATGGACAATGATCACGGCCCTACAAATCATCACAGGCCAATTATGCCATTGATTAAGTTAATGAAATTACATGTACATATGAAGACTAACCTGGAAGGATGAAATATGAAAGGCACTGTCATGCTCTGATCTAGGAGAGCTGTGTTTTCTCTGTTTAGTTAGGTCAGGGTGTGATAGGTGGGCATTCTATGTTTTGTTTTCTATGTTTTGGCCGGGTATGGTTTCCAATCAGAGGCAGCTGTCTATCGTTGTCTCTGATTGGAAGCCATACTTAGGCAGCCTGTTTTTACCTGTGTTTTTGTGGGATCTTGTTTTTGTGCAGCTGTGTGTGAGCAGCCCCAGAACGTTACGTTTGTTTCAGTTTCACCTGTTTATTGTTTTGTTCGGGTTCTCTAAATAAATATGTGGAACTACCGGCACGCTGCGCCTTGGCTGATTTATGACAGGGAATTCGAAGATAACACTCGTGACAGAAGATCCCAACAAAAGAAAGCCAAGCAGCGTGCACTCATCAGGAAGACGAGCGGGACCAAGCAGTGTGGTTCAGAGGAATGGACCTGGGAAGAGATCCTGGATTGGGCAAGACCTTGGACAAGGCAGGGAGAGTATCGCCGCCCGCCGGATGAGATAGAGGCAGCGAAGGCGGAACGGCGATACTGGGAAGAACGGCTAAGAGAGCTACAGGAGCCCGAGAGGCAGCGGCAAAACATTTTTTTTGGGGGGCACACGGGTAGATTGGCTTAGACGGGTTTAAGACCTGAGCCAACTCCCCGTGCTTACCGTGGGGAGCGAGTGACTGTACAAGCACCGTGTTATGCGGTGGTTCGCACGGTGTCGCCCATGCGCACTCACAGCCCGGTGTGCTCGGTGCAAGCTCCTCACCGTTGTCGTGCTAAGGTGGCATTTCTGCCCTCCAGTGTGCCTCCAGAGCCCAGTACGTCCTGTGCCTGCTTCTCGCACTCTTCCTCCAGTGCGCCACCATAGCCCAGTACGTCCTGTGCCTGCTTCTCGCACTCTTCCTCCAGTACGCCTCCATAGCCCAGTACGGCCGGTGCCTGCTTTGAGCACTCAGTCCTCAGTGCGTCTCCCTAGTCCGGTGAGACCTGTTCCAGCTCCACGAATAAAGCCTCCAGTGATAATCTATGGTCCGAAGCCTGTAGAGATGATCCATGGCATGAGCCTCCAGTGATAATCCAGGGCACGAAACCTGTATTGATGATCCAAGGCATGGAGCCTGCAACAATGGCCCCTAGTCCGGAACCTACAACAACGCTCTCCAGTCCGGAACCTACAGCGACGCTCTCCAGTCCGGAGCCTCCAGCGACGCTCCTCAGCCCGGGGCCTCCAGCGACGCTCCCCAGCCCGGAGCCTCCAGCGACGCTCCCCAGCCCGGAGCCTCCAGCAATGCTCCGCAGCCCGGAGCCTCCAGCGACGGTCCGCAGCCCGGAGTCTTCAGTGGCGGCCTTCAGCCCGGAGTCTTCAGCGGCAGTTGGCATTCCAGAGCCTCCAGCGATGATCCACGGTCTGGTTCCTCCAGACACACAGAAGCGGGGGGATCAGTGGGTGGGGGGGTGCTACGCCAGTGAACCAGAGCCGCCGCCAATTATAGATGCCCACCCGGACCCTCCCCAATAGGTTCAGGTTTGCAGCCGGGAGTCCGCACCTTTGGGGGGGGTACTGTCACGCTCTGACCTAGGAGAGCTGTGTTTTCTCTGTTTAGTTAGGTCAGGGTATGATAGGTGGGTGGGCATTCTATGTTTTGTTTTCTATGTTTTGGCCGGGTATGGTTTCCAATCAGAGGTAGCTGTCTATCGTTGTCTCTGATTGGAAGCCATACTTAGGCAGCCTGTTTTTCCCTGTGTTTTTGTGGGATCTTGTTTTTGTGCAGCTGTGTGTGAGCAGCCCCAGAACGTCACATTTGTTTCAGTTTCACCTGTTTATTGTTTTGTTCAAGTTCACAAATAAAATATGTGGATCTACCGGCACGCTGCGCCTTGGCTGATTTATGACAGGGAATTTGAAGACAGCACTCGTGACAGGTAATTATTTGCTGAATTGATAAATTCTGATATCAAATTGATGGAGACTATAGATTGAATAACTGATAACTGATCGATTTTTATGTATTATCATTCTCATGATTATGATGAATGGTAATGATCCTAAATGAGTCAATTCTGCTTCGTATTGATTTGACTTTCTGATTTTAATTTGATTGGATACATCTTATTCTGTTTCCTTCGTTATGCAGCACAGACAAACTACCCAGTAAATATACCATTTTGTGGTTAAAGGAATTCATGCCTCAGTCTCATCCATTCCTCTGTCACCTGACCCGTAACCACTTGTTCACCTTCACTATTGTCAGTCATCCTACCTGTCCAGCTACCCACACAGATTCCAATAATCTTTCAGATGGGTCCAGGCCTTTAGATTGGCCAGGCCTTTTAGATGGGTTCAAGCCTTTAGATGGGTTCAAGCCTTTAGATGGGTTCAGGCCTTTTAGATGGGTTCAGGCCTCTAAATGGGTTCAGGCCTCTAAATGGGTTCAGGCCTCTAAATGGGTTCAGGCCTGTTGATAGGTTCAGGCCTTTAGATGGGTTCAGGCCTTTAGATGGGTTCAGGCCTCTAGATGGGCCTTTAGACTGGTTCAGGATTATTGCAAACTATCAAAGACTTCAGGCAAATGATTGCAAATAGCCATTCAACATTCATTACATGATCAAAAGTATGTGGACACCTGCTCGTCGAACATCTCATTCCAAAATCATGGGCATTAATATGAAGTTGGTCCCCAGGCGATTAGGCCTGGCTTGCAGTCAGCGTACCAATTCATCTCAAAGGTGTTCGATTCAACATAGCTTCTCCCGAGACAATGTAGGCTGAAAAGGTACATGTAATACTATAACTGCAATTGTATAGAGATCTAAATGTCAGACAGTATCTCCAGTAATACTGTTTACAGAATGAGAGGATAACCTCTGATGCTGTCTCTGGCATATTTCCTCTCACACCATTACACTGTAAAAACTATGTCAAAGG
The DNA here is from genome assembly GCF_901001165.1 of Salmo trutta. Lineage (NCBI taxonomy): Eukaryota > Metazoa > Chordata > Actinopteri > Salmoniformes > Salmonidae > Salmo > Salmo trutta. Next base: position 50,619,439 of record NC_042958.1, read on the forward strand.
CCTGACAGTCATCCAGCTGAAGAACCCTCCATCTCCGTCTCCATCTCTCCACTTACAATGGAGACGACGACGGACGGAGCATTTTCACCAATACTACAGCTTACAATGTGAGATCCCATCAGGCACAGTTAGGTCCTTTAACTCCACCTAAGAATGGATTTATTCATGACGGCCTCTTTTTGCAGGAGTGATTGAAGATGAGTCAGAGGGAAAAAAAGTGAGAGAGGAGTATTGCTGTGTTCAATGTGTAGCTCAGAAATGCATTGAGATGTACCTCGGGATGTACGCCATAAATTCCTGCTCTGTGCCGTGTCCAAAGCACGCCAAATGCAGGTAACAACCTCTGCTATCCCAATATAACTACAAATACGCAATTGCTATTTCTGTGGTTCTAAAAACATCCCCTGTACTGAGTGCTCTCTGGCCACGATAGGTTATTACACAACACATATGCTGCTGTATAGTGAGTGTCGGGTAGTAGAGGGGCTGAGTGTGTTTGTTAAAAAAAAGGCACAGTGAAATACAGCATGGGGAACGCAAGGGAGGCAGGCATTTGGTTTTGTTAATGGTTGGCCATTAAGCTAAATTAAAGTTGATGTGAAATTGATGAGTTTGTTTTGCGAGCTGGTTTGCATATGGAAAGGGAATTTATCAGAATCAAGATTACCTCTGCCTCCTGTGTGACTCTCAATCATATGAAATGAACCCATTTCCAACAGAATCTGTGTGTGTTGTTTTTCATCAGAGTAGATGAGATGTGAATCGCCTCACACACAGACAGCCTTCGTGGTGAACACCATCTTGGGATGGAAAGAAAGATCCTTTTCAGGTACTGAAACAAATCTTGACACGGTTTAGATGACCAGCTGCTGCTAATCACCACTTAAGGCAAGACAATAAAATCCAAAACCTGTTTTCATAGTGTCTGAATTGATCATATAAATATAGTACATCAGCAAACATTGTTGTCAAAATCAACTGACCGTTCAGTCATATATTCAGTACGGTGTTGCAGATACCCTGCTGAAAGCCCCCCCTATTCTCCTGCTGTTTAAAGTGCATGAAATGAGGCCCTGATATGATATCACAGTCCTCCACCGACATATTGATCCAGAGGCCTAATGGCCTGAGTTTGTTCCTGATGGTCTCCAGAGACCAGTGGAGAGGAGACATGTCTGATGCGTTGACCACTGTGTTCCAGATGAAAATAGATGGCGTTTGGGGTTTTGAGGAGAGGGAAATACTCAGCACATGTACCGTTGCATACTATTCATTTTTGTGTCTGTATTTGAATATTAAAGGTGAGGTAGGGTCTCATATAAAGCTATCTAGTGTGTAGAGGTTTAATAGGCAAACCCATGAAAACAAATTCACACCTTTTGTATCACAACACGTTATTACTCTATAAAGGGGTTAGAAGTACCAACAAGGTGGAAATGACTAGCTCCAGAGCGGGGCTGGGTGCTTGTTTATGACGGTAGACGGTAAGGAGAAGACCAAGGCTGTTATCAGTCATCTGGCTTTAATCACAGAGAGAGCTCTAACTAGGCAGTGTGTGTCAGTCAGCGTTTAAAGAGCTGTAGCATTGATTAGCTATTAGCCGCACTGATAGGCCCGTCAGATGGACTCAGGCGACATACGCGTGTCGCTAACCGCTCTGCGGTGCTTAAACCCCGAGGAGCTATCTAACCTGGACTGAAACTGACACTGCTGTCTCTGTCTTCATTACCTCTGATTCACTGGTGGACAGGCAACCTTATGAGTGGTGTATTGACCAGGGAACCTGATACTTGGATTGGTAGTATATTAAAACACCCAATGGCAGTATATTAAAACATTCAATGGCAGTATATTAAAACACTCAATGGCAGTGTATTAAAACACTCAATGGAAGTATATTAAAACACTCAATGACAGTATATTAAAACACTCAATGGCAGTATATTAAAACATTCAGTGGCAGTATATTAAAACACTCAATGGCAGTATATTAAAACACTCAATGATCAACTGAGATGAATACTACTGTATGTTGGCTACAATATATGACCTTTCTGTAATTTCAACAGTAAAACACTCTAGAATGCATAGTAAAACACTCTGGAATGTTTTACAGAATGTATTATTTGTTTAACAGGTCATACAGCAACTGTAAAGAATGCACTTATTTACAGTATACTGTATTTGCTGAATTGTTTTTCAATACAATTTAACAATTTATTTATTCACCTTTATTTAACCAGGTAGGCAAGTTCAGATTAAGTTCTCATTTACAATTGCAACCTGGCCAAGTTAAAGTAAGCAGTTTGACACATACAACAACACAGAGATACACATTGAGTAAAACAAACATACAGTCAATAATATAGTAGAAAAATAAGTCTATATACAAAGTGAGGTGAGATAAGGGAGGTAAAGGCAAAAAAGGTCATGGTGGAGAAGTAAAAACAATATAGCAAGTAAAACATTGGAATGGTAGATTTGCAGTGGAAGAAAGTGCAAAGTAGAAATAGAAATAATGGGGTGCAAAGGAGCAAAATAAAAAAAATAAAAAATACAGTAGGGGAAGAGGTAATTGTTTGGGCTAAATTACAGATGGGCTATGTACAGGTGCAGTAATCTGTGAGCTGCTCTGACAGCTGGTGCTTAAAGCTAGTGAGGGAGATAAGTATTACCAGTTTTAGAGATTTTTGTAGTTCGTTCCAGTCATTGGCAGCAGAGAACTGAAAGGAGAAGCGGCCGAAGGAGGAATTGGCTTTGGGGGTGACCAGAGAGATATACCTGCTGGAGCGCGTGCTACAGGTGGGTGCTGCTATGGTGACCAGCGAGCTGAGATAAGGGGGAACTTTACCTAGCAGGGTCTTGTAGATGACCTGGAGCCAGTGGGTGTGGCGAAGAGTTTAAAGCGAGGGCCAGCCAACAAGAGCGTACAGGTCGCAGTGGTGGGTAGTATATGGGGCTTTGGTGACAAAACGGATGGCACTGTGATAGACTGCATCCAATTTATTGAGTAGGGTATTGGAGGCTATTTTGTAAATGACATTGCCAAAGTCGAGGATCGGTAGGATGGTCAGTTTTACGAGGGTATGTTTGGCAGCATGAGTGAAAGATGCTTTGTTGCGAAATAGGAAGCCAATTCTAGATTTAACTTTGGATTGGAGATGTTTGATGTGAGTCTGGAAGGAAAGTTTACAGTCTAACCAGACACCTAGGTATTTGTACTTGTCCACATATTCTAAGTCAGAACCGTCCAGAGTAGTGATGCTGGATGGGCAGGCAGGTGCAGGCAGCTATCAGTTGAAGAGCATGCATTTAGTTTTACTTGTATTTAAGGGCAGTTGGAGGCCACGGAAAGAGAGTTGTATGGCATTGAAGCTCGTCTGGAGGTTAGTTACCACAGTGTCCAAAGAAGGGCCAGAAGTATACAGAATGGTGTCATCTGCATAAAGGTGGATCAGAGACTCACCAGCAGCAAGAGCGACATCATTGTTGTACACAGAGAAAAGAGTCGGCCCAAGAATTGAACCCTGTGGCAGCCCCATAGAGACTGCCAGAGGCCCATACAACAGGCCCTCCGATTTGACACACTGAACTCTATCAGAGAAGTAGTTGGTGAACCAGGCGAGGCAATCATTTGAGAAACCAAGGCTATTGAGTCTGCCGATGAGGATGTGGTGATTCACAGAGTTGAAAGTCTTGGCCAGGTCAATGAATACGGCTGTACAGTATTGTTTCTTATCGATGGTGGTTAAGATATCGTTTAGGATCTTGAGCATGGCTGAGGTGCACCCATGACCAGCTCTGAAACCAGATTGCATAGCGGAGAAGGTGCGGTGGGATTCGAAATGGTCGGTAATCTGTTTCTTGACTTGGCTTTCGAAGACTTTAGAAAGGCAGGGTAGGATAGATATAGGTCTGTAGCAGTTTGGGTCAAGAGTGTCCCCCCTTCGAAGAGGGGGATGACCGCAGCTGCTTTCCAATCTTTGGGAATCTCAGACGACATGAAAGAGAGGTTGAACAGGCTAGTAATAGGGGTTGCAACAATTTCGGCAGATAATTTTAGAAAGAAAGGGTCCAGATTGTCTAGCCCGGCAGATTTGTAGTGGTCCAGATTTTGCAGCTCTTTCAGAACATCAGCTGACTGGAATTGGGAGAAGGAGAAATGGGGAAGGCTTGGGCGAGTTGCTGTGGGGGGTGCAGTGCTATTGACCGGGGTAGGGGTAGCCAGGTGGAAAGCATGGCCAGCCGTAGAAAAATGCTAATTGAAATACTCAATTATAGTGGATTTATCGGTGGTGACAGAGTTTCCTATCCTCAGTGCAGTGGGCAGCTGGGAGGAGGTGCCCTTATTCTCCAAGGACTTTACAGTGTCCCAGAACTTTTTTGAGTTTGTGTTGCAGGAAGCAAATTTCTGCTTGAAAAAGCTAGCCTTGGCATTTCTAACTGCCTGAGTATATTGGTTTCTAACTTCACTGAAAAGTTGCATATCACGGGGGCTGTTCGATGCTAATGCAGAACGCCACAGGATGTTTTTGTGTTGGTTAAGGGCAGTCAGGTCTGGAGAGAACCAAGGGCTATATCTGTTCCTGGTTCTAAATTTCTTGAATGTGGCATGCTTATTTAAGATCGTGAGGAAGGCATTTAAAAAAAATAACCAGGCATCCTCTACTGAAGGGATGAGGTCAATATCCTTCCAGGATACCCGGGCTAGGTTGATTAGAAAGTCCTGCTCGCTGACGTGTTTCAGGGAGCGTTTGACAGTGATGAGTGGAGGTCGTTTGACCGCTGACCCATTATGGATGCAGGCAATGAGGCAGTATTCACTGAGATCTTGGTTGAAACAGCAGAGGTGTATTTAGAGGGCAAGTTGGTTAGGATGATATCTATGAGGGTGCCCGTGTTTACGGCTTTGGGGTGGTACCTGGTAGGTTCATTGATAATTTGTGTGAGATTGAGGGCATCACGCTTAGATTGTAGGATGGCTGGGGTGTTAAGCATGTCCCAGTTTAGGTCACCTAGCAGCGCAAGCTCTGAAGATAGATGGGGGCAATCAGTTCACATATGGTGTCCAGAGCACAGCTGGGGGCAGAGGGTGGTCTATAGCAGGTGGTAATGGTGAGACTTGTTTTTAGAGAGGTGGATTTTTAAAAGTAGAAGTTCAAATTGTTTGGGTACAGATTTGGATAGTAGGACAGAACTCTGCAGGCTATCTCTGCAGTAGATTGCAACATCGCCCCCTTTGGCCGTTCTATCTTGTCTGAAAATGTTGTAGTTAGGGATGGAGATTTCAGAGTTTTTGGGGGTCTTCCTAAGCCAGGATTCAGACACGGCTAGGACATCCGGGTTGGCGGTGTGTGCTAAAGCAGTGAATAAAACAAACTTAGGGAGGAGGCTTCTAATGTTAACATGCATGAAACCAAGGCTATTACGGTTACAGAAGTCATCAAAAGAGAGCGCCTGGGGAATAGGAGTAGAGCTAGGCACTGCAGGGCCTGGATTCACCTCTACATCACCAGAGGAACAGAGGAGGACTAGGATAAGGATACGGCTAAAAGCTATGAGAATTGGTCATCTAGGACGTCCGGAACAGAGAGTAAAAGGAGCAGGTTTCTAGGGGCGATAAAATAGCTTCAAGGTATAATGTACAGACAAAGGTATGGTAGTGTGTGAATACAGTGGAGGTAAACCTAGGCATTGAGTGATGATTAGAGAGATATTGTCTCTAGAAACATCATTGAAACCAGGTGATGTCATTGCATGTGTGGGTGGTGGAACTGAGAGGTTGGATAAAGTGTAATGAGCAGGGCTAGAGGCTCTACAGTGAAATAAGCCAATAAACACTAACCAGAACAGCAATGGACAAGGCATATTGACATTAAGGAGAGGCATGCTTAGCCAAGTGATCAAAAGGGTCCAGTGAGTAGTGAGGTCGGTTGCGGTCACGGCGATTTAGACAGCTAGCCGGGCCATGGGTAGCAAGTTGGCAGAAGATGGTCTGTTTTTAGCCACCTCGTGCCTTTCCGTCTGTAGATTAGTGGGGTTCCGTGTGGTAGAGGGGACCAATCTAATTGGCAAAATAGTTATAGTTATAGTAGCCCAAGACAATTGGCCGATAGACCTATTCAGATTGCAGCCGATAAGACAGCTAACGATTAGCTGGCCGCAGATGGGCGTTCAGGATACGTCGTGACGGAGGGGCCAGTTGGATAACTCCCTCGGGCAGATAACGTCGGTAGTCCAGTCGTGAAAGCCCGATGGGGCTCCGCATCGGCAGTAAAATGGGTCCGGATAGGTAATTGTAGCCCAGGAGTGGCTGATGGAACTCTTCAGCTGGCTAGCTCTGGAATAATTGATGTCAGCTCCGGGACCGACGTTAGCCAATAGTCACTCGGATAGCAGCTAGCTAGCTGCAAGATCCAGGTGTAAATGTCCAGAGCTTGCAGTAGAAATCCGGGGATATGGAGAGAAAATAGGTCCGGTATGCTCTGGTCTGAGTCGCGTTGTACAATACTGCCGATTAGCTTTTCAAGCTAAGGGATAGCTGATGACCGCCAACTGTGGTTAGCTGAATTCTAACGTAAGCTAGTGAACTGGCTAACTTCTGGCTATCTTCTGGCTAGCTTCTGTTTTGGATTTCAGATTTGAGGTATATAATACTTTTTTTTTAAATTGGTGAGGCAGGTTGCAGGAGAGTGTTTTGAAGTTGAGTTTTTAGAAAAAAATATATAAAAAGATATGCGAAGAAAATATGTAAATATATATATACACGGGACACGACAAGACGAGGACAAAGGACGTCTGACTGCTATGCCATCTTGGATTAGGAATATTGTTGAATATAAAGTACTGTATTGCTGTTTTGCTATATATTTACGGCAGCATACTGTAAATGTTGATGCATTGTGGAGAACTATTGTGTAAGGTGTGATTTTTTTTATCAACCTTTGTTGAATGCACTGACTGTACGGTGTTAAGTGCCCACAAAGAACACTGGGTAATATGTCACTGAGTAATTCAAGTAATATGCTGTAATTGTAATTGGTGGTGTAAATTAGATTACAATAACTAACTTGGTACTGTAAATTAGATGACAGTAACATTTTTGGATTACTGTAGTTGTACTGTAACATGAATTACTGCCAGCAAGTTACTGTACATTTTACAAAATATATATTTTTTACAGTGCAATGCTTTGGTGGATGGCAAAATCATTCAAACTGAAACCTGATAGCCCCAAATTAGATCTGTGAAGAGAGAAGAATGAAGGAATTTGTGACGAATTTTGGCATACAGTAGTTAACAAAAGATTGCATAGCAAACTGTTAAATTAATCAGCTACAGTATAGGGGCTATTGGGTAATCTACATATTATTCCTCCATTTTGGTATGCAGAGACAGTTTTCTCTCTCCTGCCTTTAGGTAATTTATTTCCTTTAAACACAGTTAGTGCATGCTAAATCCCTTCTGACCAAACCCTCAGGTCCTGCACAAACTGTCCCCGCAATCAGACACACATTAGCTGTATAGGAAGGTTCATCCCAACCAGATTAACAAGACTCCTTCTATTTAAGGGACATCCCTCAGCACAATGGTTGTGACCCAACGACTGCGTCTGTCTCTTACCATCAGTGAATCAGAGAAATAGATGTGAGATTACAAGGTTCCCTAACTAACATTTTCAAATTGTGTACATTTCCTTCCCCTGTAAATGTTTTCTATTCATTATTTCTAATGACTGCAGCCCGATGAATAAAGAAAGGTCAAAAGTTTTTTTTCCTGGTCAGACTAAATGATATGGGAATATTCAGGGTGGCTGTAATTATAGATACGGATTGATATTCAATGGTTCATTGGTGTCACGACTTCCGCCGAGGTCAGTCCCTCTCCTTGTTCGGGCGGCGTTCGGCGATCGACGTCGCCGGTCTTCTAGCCATCGCCGCTCCATCTTTTATTTTCCATTTGTTTTGTCTCGTTTTCCCACACACCTGGTTCCCATTCCCTCATCAGACTGAATGTATATTACCCTCTGTTCCCTCCATGTCTGTGTGTGGAATTGTTTGTTGTTACGTGTATGTGCACGTCAGACTGGTTTGCGCCGGGTTATGTCAACCCATATTTGTTTCGTTTTCTTAGTGCCGTGTGTTTGTTCACCGTAATAAAGGGCTCCGTTTGCTACCCAATTCTGCTCTCCTGCGCATGACTTCCCTGCAGCCAGTTACGCATTCGCTACAATTGCTTTGTCAAGTCTGGGTTTTCATCACCAGTTTGTATAGAGGAAGAAGTTCTTTGAACTTTAAAATCAATAGAGCTACCGGTATTTGAGATCAGCAATGCCACACTGTCTCATTGTCAGCCAAGGATGCTGTGGATATGACAGTAATCCCGTTAAAGAATCGAAGCAGTCGTTTAATAACTGAAACTGTCAGACGCGGTCTGAAACACTCCAGTAGTTACAGCTCTGTGTTGTTTCAGACCTGAACTGTAGAGCATTCAAAGGTATTTTCTCTAAACCAATCAGCATATCAAAGCACATCCAAAATAAACATATTGGAGATCATAAATCACGAGGGAAAACAAAGACCTTGTTTTCTTTATTCACAAATCAAACGCAGGCCTCACATGAGGAGATTTAACAGTCAGAGAAAACATCACAACACGGATCCAATTTATCGCTGCAGCATCACAGAAGTCACATGTTAACTAGCTGTTGGTCCCACAGGACCTGAACGTGCTCCAACACTTTCATTCTTTCTCTCATTTATCTTTCCATTTACTGTCAGATGAACTGCATTAGCAGGTGGTGACAAAAAGATGACAGAGGTAAATTGATAAGTCAATCAATGTTAATTGATGAGTAGATGAGTCGTTATTAACTGCAGAATACTCAGGGGTATTTCTATTAATCCTAGCAATAGGATACTGTACATTCGCTGCCCGAGGGGAAGCAGAGGAAAAGGGTATATTTCGAATGGATCTTTGCCATGTTGATTTGTACAGCCTTGCACTGGTGTCAAATGCCAAAACATTGTTGCTTTTCTATAGGTTTAGTGATATGACTGTTTTGTGGCATTTTGATGAGAAAGAACGTTTTCGGGTTGCCATAGTATTTTACAGCATATTCTAGAACTGCCTGAACACTCTACATCCCCTGCTGTTTCGTCTCTCTCCTTTGATTCTATCACCTTAAAAGATACCACCATCCTCTTCTAGAATGTCTTCACCCATCCCCCCAGAACCCTTCATCCTCCCTCAACCCACCCTCTACCTCTCAGAACCCTTCCACCCCTCTACCCCTCTGGAACACCTCCACCCCCTTTCACCCCCAAAACCTCCCTCTACCCTTTCTACCCCCTCTAACCCCTCAACCTCCCTCCATCTCCCCTCCATCCTACCTCTCCAACACCCTCCTCTCCTGTCCCTCTCGGTTCTGCTAGTGTGCAGGAGGAGCTTGTAAGTTGTTATTGATTTTGACCCTCAGTGCCCCGCTCATTCAGGCCCTCAGTCCCAGGCAACAAACTCTGTGCTTTGGAGTTCAGAAAGATTGCATTTTAGATAAAACACTGTCAGACCCTGTACTGAAGGTGCGAGGCTGATAAAAATACAGGTTTGAGCAAACACCTGGAGACACTGCCAATTGCTATCTTCACTGTGAATTACTGTGGAAATCGGGTGGTACAGAAAGGAAGTTCTGGGGGATGGTCAGGATGGTCAGGGGAGGATGGCCTCTCTAGCAGATAGGAGTGTTGGAGGGACTGGGGATAAAATGAAGAGATCTGCAGGTAATTTGCGCTTTCACCGAGGCTAGATTTAAAAAGAAGCAAGGCTAAATGTATCCTATAATTTGATACATCAGACAGGATGGAGCCGGAGGAGATGGATGCCATTTTACGGGCTCCTAACCAATTGTGATATTGTGTGTGTTTTCTTGCATTTATTTGTAACTGATTTTGTAGATATTGTTTCTGCCGAAAAGAGTTTCTGGAAATCAGGACAGCGATTACTCACCTCGTACTGGACGAAGAGTTTTTCTTTAATGAGTCGGACGCAAAGGATTTACTTCAGACACCCGACAAGGCCCAAATCTCCGTCATTCTCATGAAGAAGAGACGGAGATATCAGGGACGTAGGTCGGGGTGTCTTGCAAGGGTGTTTGGTCCATCAGCAAGATAGAACACCTGCCTCCGGTAAGACAAGGGGTGTCGGTTTGTGTCTTTTTTTAAATAACAGCTAGTGCACAAAATCTAATAGAGTATTTCATGATAAGCTGTAGACCACACCAAGAGTTTTCATCTATATTTTTCGTAGCTGTCCATTTACCACCACAAACCAATGCTAGCACTAAGACGGCACTCAACGAGCTGCATAAGGCTATAAGCAAACAAGAAGATGCTTATCCAGAGGTGGCGCTCCTAGTGGCCGGGGACTTTAATGCAGGGAAACTTAATTCCGTTTGACCTACTTTCTACCAGCATGTTACATGTGCAACCAGAGGGAAAAAAACAATCTAGACCACCTTTACTCCACACACAGAGATGCGTACAAAGCTCTCCCTCACCCTCCATTTGGCAAATCTGACCATAACGCTATCCTCCTGATTCCTGCTTACAAGCAAAAACTAAAGCAGGAAGTACTAGTGACTCGCTCAATAAGGACGTGGTCAGATGACGCAGATGCTAAGCTACAGGACTGTTTTGCTACCACAGACTGGAATATGTTCCGGGATTCTTCCGATGGCACTGAGGAGTACACCACATCAGTCACTAGCTTCCTCAATAAGTACATTGATGACGTCGTATAAACACTAGACCCACTCCAATGTGCATACCACCCCAACAGATCCACAGATGATGCAATCTCAATCACACTCCACACTAACCTTTCCTACCTGGACAAAAGGAACACATACATGAGAATGCTATTCAGTGACTACAGCTCAGCACTCAACACCAGTGTGCCCAGTACTAAACACCTCCCTCTGCAACTGGATCCTGGACTTCCTGAAGGGCCGCCCCCAGGTGGTAAGGGTAGGTAACAACACATCTGCCACGCTGATCCTCAACACGGGGGCCCTTCAGGGGTGCGTGCTCAGTCCCCTCCTGTACTCTCTGTTCACACATGACTGCATGGCCAAGCACGACTCCAACACCATCATTAAGTTTGCCGACGACACAACAGTGGCCTGATCACCAACAACGAGACAGCCTATAGGGAGGAGGTCAGAGACCTGGCAATGTGACAACCTATCCCTCAACGTGATCAAGACAAAGGAGATGATTGTGGACTCCAGCAAAAGGAGGACCGAGCAAGCCCCCATTCTCATCGACGAAGCTGTAGTGGAGCAAGTTGAGAGATTCAAGTTCCTTGGTGTCCATATCACCAACAAACTATCATGGTCCCAACACACCAAGACAGTCATGAAGAGTGCACGACAACATATATTCCACCTCAGGAGACTGAAAAGATTTGGCATGGGTCCTGAGATCTTCAAAAGGTTCTAGAGCTGCAGAATCGAGAACATCTTGACTGGTTGCATCACCGCCTAGCATGGCAACTGCTCGGCCTCTGACCGCAAGGCACTACAGAGGGCAGTGCGTATGGCCCAGTACATCATTGGGGCCAAGTCTAGGTCCAAAAGGCTTCTTAACAGCTTCTACCCCCAAAGCCTTAAGACTCCTGAACAGCTAATCAAATGGCTACCCGGACTATTCGGCTTGTAAGTAAGTATTTCACTGTAAAGTCTACACCTGTTGTATTCGACGCATGTGACAAATTCAATTTGACATCATATTTAGGTCATTTTACTTTTTTTTTAAGTTTGTGAATCTCCAATTGTCTTGTTTATGTGTGTAGTGGGACTTTAGGTCACGCTTCTAAATATAAATGAATCAATGACTAATTTAAGATTTATTTGTGGTTTCCTAACTAACTCTGATTAAAAAACTGTCACAAGACTCTACGAGCAGCGCTAATCTCTCCCCCTCTCCCTTTCTCCCTGTATCCCCCTCCCTCTCTCTCTCTTTCTCTCTCAATCTCTCTCTCTCTCTTTTGGCTCTCACTATCTCCTCTACTAAATATCACATCCCAGAATTCGCTGGGGTGATCTCTAGAGCAAGAAATGTCACTTGAGTTCTCCAATATCTCACTCCCATCCCATCCCACTCCTCCCTCCCATTCTTCTCTCGCTTTCTCTTACCGTCGCTCCATGACACTGCGGTGCCATGTCTTGCACCCAAGGCAGCCGCCGGTACAACCCTACTGAAACATAAGAGAAACCTTGTCTCTGCTTCTGCCAAAACTCCTCATGCTAATTTAGCCTCCGAGAGATTACAGCAGTGAGAGGAAGAGAGCAGGGGAGACTAGAGTTGCCTACTGTACCACCACCAAATGTCACATTTCTCTTCATATCTCCTTCATCTGTATTATACAGAGATCCTCATAGACTAACATATCTGAGTCTTTTTCATGTTTATGTGGGCGAATATGTAACTATACTGTTTAGGATTCCTCTCTGCTAGCTCTCTTGGCTGTCTGTAGTGTTTGTGTGTGAGACAGATGCAAGTTAAAATGAATTACGGAGAGGTCAGCCAAAGGTTTCCATATTCACCATCAGCATGCTGGGTTTCCTCCCTCTGTGTCTGGGATGGATGTTCCTAGATTAAGTTTGGGGAGAGGAGTGGGTTTAAGGGGCTAGTGGGGGGTAGAGGATAGGAGTAGTGATAGGGGAGAGAGGGAGGCTTTTAGAGTGGAGGGGTACACTGAGAAGAGAAATGTGTGAGAAAGAGCATTTAAGAGTCTTGAGAGGGGGTGGGAAGCGATGGATGAGTTGGATAGTTTTGGAGTTGAAAAGAGAGTTAAAGAATGATCGCAGAGGGGAGAGGATTAGTGGGTGGCCGCACTAATACAGGACAGAGGAGAGGATTAGTGGGGGGCTGCACTAATACAGGACAGAGGAAAGGATTGGTGGGGGCTGCACTAATACAGGACAGAGGGGAGGACTGGTGGAGGATGCAGTAAAACAGGACAGAGGATGGGATTGGTGGGGAATGCACTAAGACAGGACAAGGGAGAGGATTGGTGGAGGCTGCACTAAGACAGGACATGGGAGAGGATTGGTGGGGCTGCACTAAGACAGGACAGATGAGAGGACTGGTGGAGGCTGCACTAAGACACGACAGAGGAGAGTAATGGTGGAGGCTGCACTAAGACAGGACAGGGGAGAGGATTAGTGGGGGCTGCACTAAGACAGGACAGGGGAAGGGATTAGTGGGGGCTGCACTAAGATAGGACTTATGAGAACGGGGGTAATGGGGCTGCACTAAGACAGGACAGATGAGAACGGGGGTAATGGGGACTGCACTAAGACAGGACAGATGATAACGGGGTAATGGGGACTGCACTAAGACAGGACAGATGAGAACGGGGTAATGGGGACTGCACTAAGACAGGACAGATGAGAATGGGGTAATGGGGACTGCACTAAGACGGGACAGATGAGAACGGGGGTAATGGGGACTGCAATAAGACAGGACAGATGAGAACGGGGGTAGTGGGGACTGCACTAAGACAGGACAGATGAGAATGGGGTAATGGGGACTGTACTAAGACGGGACAGATGAGAACGGGGGTAATGGGGACTGCACTAAGACAGGACAGATGGGAATGGGGGTAGTGGGGGCTGCACTAAGACAGGACAGATGAGCACGGGGGTAGTGGGGGGCTGCACTAAGACGGGACAAATGAGAACGGGTTAATGGGGACTGCAATAAGACAGGACAGATCAGAACGGGGGTAATGGGGACTGCACTAAGACAGGACAGATGAGAACGGGGGTAGTGGGGGCTGCACTAAGACAGGACAGATGAGAACGGGGGTAATGGGGACTGCACTAAGACAGGACAGATGAGAACGGGGGTAGTGGGGGCTGCACTAAGACAGGACAGATGGGAACGGGGGTAGTAGGGGCTGCACTAAGACGGGACAGATAAGAACGGGTTAATGGGGACTGCAATAAGACAGGACATATGAGAACGGGGTAATGGGGACTGCACTAAGACAGGACAGATGAGAACGGGGGTAATGGGGACTGCACTAAGACAGGACAGATGAGAACGGGGGTATTGGGGACTGCACTAAGACAGGACAGATGAGAACGGGGGCAATGGGGACTGGATGAAAACTATAAAAAAGGAGCAGGAGCAACCAACAGGGTGGTGGGGCGTGGTCTGTCTCATTTCCCTGGTGACGGAGGGATGGTGGTCGAGATGGGAGAGCAGACAGGTGTGGAGATAATGCATGTTTCTTCCATTAATGTATGATTCATAGACAAGCAGCAGATGTGAATCAATGCATCAGCAGCCTTCACTAAATCAGTACAGGCGTGGAGTGTTATCTTTCTGCTGACAGACACTGGACCCCTGATACCCTGCGGGGAATCGCTGCGAATGTCAACGGGGACGCCACTAGTCTCATCTTCCTCTGTCTTATCTCGCCATCTCTCTCTCCATCGCTCTCTCTCTCTCTCTCTCTCTCTCTCTCTCTCTCTCTCTCTCTCTCTCTCTCTCTCTCTCTCTCTCTCTATCTTTCGTTCTCTCTCTCTATCTTTCGTTCTATCTTAGAAGAGCAAGTACCTAAAGGTCCAGTTACCTCTTATCAATCAATCATTTCGTTGTGTCCACTCTACACTCACCCATTACTAAGCAAATACCTACTTCGTCTATCCGGGGCGGCAGGTAGCCTAGTGGTTAGTGCGTTGGCACGGTAACTGAAAGGTTGTTGGATCAAATCCCTGAGTTGATATGGTAAAAATGCCCCTGAACAAGGCAGTTAACCCACTGTTCCCCGGTAGGCTGTCATTGTAAATAAGAATTTCTTCTTAACTGACTTGCCTAGTTAAATAAAGGTTAAACAAATAATATACATCCTGTCTGTCTCAGTGCAGCCCCCACCTGTCCATCTAATCTCTTGTCTCTGTCTGCAACCATCTGCCTCCCATCCTTCAGCTATTAAAAGGGTCTGTTGTCTTGGCCTTACTGACAGGTAACACCCACCACCCCTCATTCATCACTCAATAGCTAAGCTGTCTATACTGTACTCGCCACTCTCTGACACCCCCCTCTACCACGCACACACACACACAGCTATGTCTTACTATGCTTGTGAGAACTTTTTGGGGACCAACAATTTATTCCCATTCACAATCCTATTTCCCTAACCCCTAACCGCTAACCCTTACCCTAACCATAACCCCAACCCTAAACCTAACCCTAAATCCCAATCCTAAACGTAACCCATAACCTAAACCTAACTCTAACCCTAATCCTAAACCTAACCCCTAAGCCTAAAATAACCTTTTTACAAGTGAGGACCGTCAAAATGTCCTCACTCCTCAAAATCTTAGTTGATTTACTATTTTGTGAGGACTTCTGGTAAAACGTGCATACACAGACATCTTGTTTCTCTCTGTCTCATGGGGCGGAGTAGTGGGAGGGTGGTGTTGATTGTGGAGTGGTCAATCCGTACACCTCTTATACATAACTCTCTCTTTCTCTCTATTTCTCTCTCTCATTCTCAAACCCCCCACTCCTCTCTCCGGCCAGGCTGCGAGGTAGTGTGAGAGCCCCCCTGTGTGTTCTCTAAGAGCTGCCCATCCATCCGCCCTGTGACACCTGAGACATCCATTTAGAAGCAGGCACAGACAGACAGCAACACCTTTTACTGCGGTGAGTGTTTACAACACACCTAAACATCCTGCCTGGGTCAGAACTTTACAAAAACAGGCAAATGCCCTGGTTAAATGTTGTGTGTTGGTAGAAAGAGTGACTGTATGCCTGTACTGTACCCTGTGGCCTGTAGCATGTAGCCTGAGAAGTAGCCTGTAGCCTGTAGCCTGTAGCCTGTAGCCTGCAGCCTGTAACCTGTAGCCTGTAACCTGTAGCCTGTAGCATGTAGCATATACTCTACAAGTACACTACTGGTCAAAAGACTTACAACACCTACTCATTGAAGGGTTTTTCTTTATTTGTAATTTTTTCTATATTGTACAATAATAGTGAAGACCTCAAAACTATGAAATAACACATATGGAATCATGTAGTAACCAAAAAGTGTTAAACAAATCAAAATATATTTCATATGTGAGATTCTTCAAATAGCCACCCTTTGCCTTGATGACAGCTTTGCTGAGCACTTGTTGGCTGCTTTTCCTTCAATCTGAGGTCCGACTCATCCAAACCATCTCAATTTGGTTGAGGTCAGGGGATTGTGGAGGCTAGGTCCTCTGATGCAGCACTCCATCACTCTCCTGCTTGGTAAAATAGCCCTTACACAGCCTAGAGGTATGTTGGGTCAATGTCCTGCTGAAAAACAAATGATAGTCCCACCAAACCAGATGAGATGGCGTATCGCTGCAGAATGCTGTGGTAGCCATGCTGGTTAACACACCATAACACCTCCTCCTCCATGCTTTACGGTGGGAAATACACATGTGGAGACCATCCGTTCACCCACACCACATCACAAAGAGACGGCGGTTGGAATCAAAACTCTCCAATTTGGACTCCAGACCAAAGGACATATTTCCACCGGTCTAATGTCCATTGCTCGTGTTTCTTGGCCCAAGCAAGTCTCTTATTCTTATTAGTGTCCTTTAAAGAAAATAAAATTGTTTTTGTCACATGTGCCGAATACAACAGGTGTAGATCTTACAGTGAAATGGTTACTTATAACCAACAATGCAGATTTAAGAAAATACCCACCAAAAAAGTAAGAGTAAGAGTGGTTTCTTTGCAGCAATTTGACCATGAAGACCTGATTCACACAGTCTCCTCTGAACAGTTGATGTTAAGATGTGTCTGTTACTCAAACTCTGTCAAGCACTTATTTGGGCTGCAATTTCTGAGGCTGGTAACTGTAATGAAGTTATACTCTGCAGGTAACTCTGGGTCTTCCATATCTGTGGTGGTCCTCATGAGAGCCAGTTTCATCATAGGCATGATGGTTTTGCGACTGCACTTGGAGAAACTTTCAAAGTTCTTGAAATGTTCTATATTGACTGACCTTCATGCCTTAAAGTAATGATGGACTGTCATTTCTCTTTGTTTATTTGAGCTATTCTTGCCATAATATGGACTTGGTCTTTTACCAAATAGGGCTATCTTATGTATACACACACATCTTATCACAACAAAACTGTATACTTATGTATACACACACATCTTGTCACAACACAACTGATTGGCTCAAACGCATTAAGAAGTTCCACAAATTAACTTTTAACAAGGCACACCTGTTAATTGAAAAGCATTCCAGGTGACTACCTCATGAAGCTGGTTGAGAGAATGCCAAGATAAGGCAAAGGCAAAGGGTGGATATTTGAAGAATCTCAAATACCAAATATAGTTTGATTTGTTTAATACTTTTTTGGTTACTAAATGATTCCATATGTGTTATTTCATAGTTTTGAGAGAGAGAGAGAGAGAGAGATAGAATGTAAACACGTGAGCCCTAAAACAAGACTTGGCCCATTCTCCCATCTCTGTTCTATTCGTGAGGCTCACTGCTGCAACTGATTGTCTGTGACAGCCAGATAACCACGATTCCTTTGCAGGTGTTGTCTCTGTGTAGTCTTAGCTACAGCTAATGACAGTTTGGAATGACCTTTGTAGTAGCTACATTGTTAGAACTTCGGAGGTTGGGACTTCAGAGGTCATAGATTAAGAAATCTCCTTGCACCTGTCTTGTCCTATTCTCCATCAGCAACCATGTGGCCTAGATACTTCAATAATCTGTTTGAATGTTGAAATCCAAGTAATTGTGTTTACAGTAGGAAACCTGACATTCTCTGGTATGTATTGTTGATTCACTGGAACGAGCAGCAAGCCATGTTCTGTTTTTCTGTGGAAAATGGTGATTTGAATTGGTTCCAGAGGGCAGATGTTAGCAGAGAGGCTGGAGGAGATGCAAAGTGCTCAGAGATCATCAGCTGACAGAAAGTGTAGTGATGGAGAGAAAGAGAGAGAGAGAGAGAGAGAGAGAGAGAGAGAGAGAGAAAGAGAGAGAGAGATCATAATTTCTATTGATGGAAATTAAACAAATAATTCAGGAGAATGTTCAAAAACACATGCTC
This sequence comes from Salmo trutta, assembly GCF_901001165.1. NCBI lineage: Eukaryota > Metazoa > Chordata > Actinopteri > Salmoniformes > Salmonidae > Salmo > Salmo trutta. The sequence goes on from NC_042958.1 coordinate 50,637,563, forward strand.
ATGTGACTTGGCTGTGGAAGACTTTTGAAGGAGAAAGTTAAAGGAAAAGGCATCCAAGTTTAAAATCTACAGTTAAAAGACAGATCTCATATTAAAGGTGCACTATACAGAAATCACGCCGCCATTTCCTAGTTGCTAAAACTCAAAAAGTTCTCCTAATTTCAGTTCATATGACAAAATAAGATCGTATAGCGTAGAGAATCCGTGTTCCATCTAAACCGATGTGAAATATATTTTCCAAAACCCAAAAATATTGTTGTTTCAGCTGTTTGAAGCTGGTGTACAAAAACCGAAAGTAAAAGACGCAAAATCAAAACTTAAGAACAGGAAGCATAGAAATAGTGTCCATAAAACAGATCTACCACGTCTTAGACTTGCTTTCAAGTAGAATGATAGATGTACAATTTACATTCATGTGAATTTGGTTGGGTCACCCAAAAAGTTACATATTGCCACTTTAAAATGTCTTCATAATGTCCAGTCTGAGATTGAGACACACGTGCATCCCAAAAGCAACCATATTCTGAAGATCATTGTTGTGCCTACACAAAAAAATGATAGTTTTAAATAGTACCAGACAGGGGTTAGTTGGCTTGCAACCATAGCGGAACAATTGTTGATGCAATACAGAACCCTTTTTTGAAGGTTCTATAAAAAACCATGCTCTAAATGGAACCTGTATGTGATAAAGATCATTTTGGTTATAAAGTCAATCTCGTCCAAAAACAAGATTTGGAAGTGGGTGCGTCATGACGGGTATGGATGGGTGGGGTATGGATTACTTACACACCCACTTTTGCCAATGATGTCCAATTGACAAGAGACAACAAGGTGTGGTCCGCCCCCAGCTAACATGTGCTGTGGACATTGTCAAGTCTGCAACGCATGCACACTTGCTCAGCATAGGGGTGAAAATGGGCTTCCATAAAGTTGGCGCAAACTTCTAATGCTAGCTAGCCTGTTATGGCTAGGGGGCAGTATTTTCACGGCTGGATAAAAAACGTATCCGATTTAATCTGATTATTAGTCCTGCCCAGAAACTGGAATATGCATATAATTATTAGCTTTGGAGAGAAAACACTCCAAAGTTTCTGAAACTGTTTGAATGGTGTCTGTGAGTATAACAGAACTCCTATGGCAGGCAAAAACCTGAGATGCTTCTGTTCAGGAAGTACCCTGTCTGAACATTTCTTGCCCTTCTTTATTATCTCTATCGTTTACAAAGGATCTCTGCTCTTACGTGACAATTCACACGTCTCCAATGAGGTCTCATAGCCCGGGAAAAACAGGAATGACGTAATTCAAAGCCCTGGCTGAAGTACAGGAAGGCAAAAGCTAAGTGGTCACTCAATGGTCTAAGCCTTAGGCGCGTGACACGCCCCGCCCCCGGCTTTCGGTTTTTTCCTCAGTTTACAGACAGGCAGATTCCCGGTCGGAATATTATCGCTTCTCTACGAGATAAATTGCATAAATATTGGTTTTAAACAGCGGTTGACATGCTTCGAAGTACGGTAATGGAATATTTAGAAATTTTTTGTCATATTTTGCGTCATGCTCGTGGCCGAGATTTAGCGTTGGGATAGTGTCTAGAACGCACGAACAAAACGTCGCTGTTTGGATATAACGATGGATTATTTGGGACCAAACCTACATTTGTTATTGAAGTAGAAGTCCTGGCAGTGTATTCTGATGAAGAACAAGCAAGGTAAGAACATTTTTCTTATAGGAAATGTGATTTTGGTGAAGGCTAAACTTGCAGGGTGTCTAAATAGCTAGCCCTGTAACGCCGGGCTATGTACTTACATTATTGCAAAATGTGCTTCATCCGAAAAGCTATTTTAAAATCGGACATATCGAGTGCATAGAGGAGTTCTGTATCTATAATTCTTAAAATAATTGTTATGCTTTTTGTGAACGTTTATCGTGAGTAATTTAGTAAAATCACCGGAAGTGTTCGGTGGGAATGCTAGTTCTGAACGTCACATGCTAATGTAAAAAGCTGTTTTTTGATATAAATATGAACTTGATTGAACAGACATGCATGTATTGTATAACACAATGTCCTAGGTGTGTCATCTGATGAAGATCATCAAAGGTTAGTGCTGCATTTAGATATGGTTTGGGTTTATGTGACATGATATGCTAGCTTGAAAAATGGCTGTGTGATTATTTCTGGCTGGGTACTCTGCTGACATAATCTAATGTTTTGCTTTCGCTGTAAAGCCTTTTTGAAATCGGACAGTTTGGTTAGATAAAGGAGAGTCTTGTCTTTAAATAGCTGTAAAATAGTCATATGTTTGAAAAGTGTAAGTTTTCGGATTTAGAGGAGTTTGAATTTCGCGCCCCGCCCATCATTGGATATTGGAGCAATCGTTCCGCTAGCGGAACGTGTAGATGTAAGAGGCTAGCTATGACACGGTGATGTAACTAGCTAAATACATAGGCTCTCCCTAATGTGTAATGTGATGTCATAGAGAGGAAGATTTGCATAGCTAAAGTTGCACCTGACGATACATTTTGATCGGCTGTAACGTTAGCCATCTTGCTATCGATAATGTTTCAACTTGAACTGGGTAACTAAGAAGATCCCTACTAGCTAACGTTAGCTAGCTAGACAATTCACTTAAACTATGACTAAGACATTGATACAGTAACTAACCTGGATTTGCAAGTTAGGTAGCTAGCTAATTTTATGAAAACAGGCATGTTGTTTAGGTTACCACTTGCTCTCGAAAACTCAGGCCCTGGTGGCATTTACCTGTGTGAAGCTCGCAACACTAAGGATTGGCCACAATAGTGGAATTTGTGTTTCGCCTTTCAAAATAAAAGTCCCAAACTGAAAGTGATTCAAATGGATATAAATAGCGGAATCATGCCATATTTGGACTAGATCATGCTAAAACAAGGTTGGAATGTTATTATATAAATTCAACAAAAGACATTACATTTTTACATTTTAGTCATTTAGCAGATGCTCTTATCCAGAGCGACTTACACTAGTGAATGCATACATTTCATATATTTCATACATTTCTTTTTTTTCCCCGTACTGGTCCCCCGTGGGAATCAAACCCACAACTCTGGCGTTGCAAACACCATGCTCTACCAACTGAGCCTAACTTAAAAATTGCATTGTGGGCATACTTACAGTATATCTGACCTGTTTCAGGAAGCTAGGTGAATGTTGTATGTCACTACTTCACAGGAGAGGCATTTGAACATTTATATTATTTTTTTTAAACGTGAACATTTATGTGCCTTAACAATAAACTGGAATTGCATCTGTAAATACGAATACAAATACTAAATTACCAGCCTAGTTGGTTTAGCCATGGAAAAAGTCAGGAACCTTCCCGCAAGCCATGATTGGCTGAGATAATGGCTGGGCTGGACATGGCAGGAGATTAATTTAAATCGGTCTGCCGTGTCGCATGCTTCTGTCTATAACGTGAGCTTCTCAGTATGTGTTGATACTCCTTTCTACTGCAGATTTTTCAATAGATATATAAGTTTAGCCATCGAGAACTACAAAAGTGTTGATTCTTTTCTCAACAACATTGATTGAATTTAGCAGCCGCTATCGACAGATCAGTTGGATAAAGTTGTAATGGGCTACTTTCTGCACATGCCACTGTCAGTGTGAACCAAAGTGCCTTGACACAATGCTAGTGAGTCTGCAGTGAAGCATTTATCCATGCATGCGGGTTATATTCTGTTTTTGATATTGCTACTATGCAAGTAACCATTTCACTGTACCGTTTACACCTTCTGTATTCTGTGTATGTGACAAATAAACTAACATGTTATTTGATATAGTGTGTGTTTACCAGAGACGGTAATGTGAAGAACAAAATGACCTGCACCAAAGTCAGAATAGGATATAGGCCAAGGACTAGATACATTGTGTTTTTACCTGGAGTTTTTCTTATTGTAGGCTACTACTTTTATCCCTTTTAGTCTTGAAATCTTTGGTTGTTTACTACACTACTCACTCTGTTTAGCACATGACCTCACATGTGACTCCTTAAAGAGAAGGTGGGGCTAAGGTATAAGAGTGTGTGAACAATGGTGAATGGGTGCAGACAAAGAAGAACTCTTCAGTTAGTGTACCAAAACAATCAAGGGCCATTTTATCAAAAGTGGAGTTAATCAACTTTACTTTCCCACTGTCGCTCAACTGCAGTGTATGATTGTCTAGCTCTGAGTCTCCACTTTTATCCAATGTAAAAAACACTATTTCACATTTTGCAACATTAGACCCAATCCAGGTGGTGGGTCACATATGCATTATACAGCCTTACCTTTTGATCTTGGGTCCGTGCGTACTCAGTGAACTATGAAGGGTTTTCACAATACTATGAGCTTTCAAATCCTCTCATGATCGAAGCTGTCCATCAGAAAGACTTGATCTAGCTGATCTAACTGCTGTTGAAGCCTATATTTATTTAAAAGTGACTTGTTGTTTATCTTGCTTAGCACTTTGAGATTCTGTCTGTAATGAAAAGCACTATAAAAGTTTAAAAAAAAAAGATTATTATTACCCTGAGTACCAGTCTGTTTAGCTAACATGCTACAAATACGTTTTAGCAAGCACTTGGTAATGTAACGTTACCCAGCTGGTTGCATAGTAACGGTGTCAGCGTCACTGTGTAAGGTTCTGTATTTACTTTTTTAGTGAACCTTGTGTTCTGTTTCTTTGTGTTCTTGAACGTAGCCCTGTCTTTCCTTTTTGTTCATTGATTTCACCTGTTAGTTACTCACCTGGTCTCATCAGCTCCTTATTTAGTTCAGTTCATTCTGTTTGCGCCTTTGTGAGGTATTGTTCGTTTTGACTCTACTAAGCCTTATCCTAGCTCGTTTGTAAGTAGCAGTTATAGCCTTCAGTCTAGTTTTGATTCACCTGCCTGTTTGTCTACCTGTGTATGACCATTGCCTGCCTGTGACCACGATTCCTGCCTTCTGCGAAGGCGAAATTAACACCTACCGCGCTCTGCGAGTGAATCTACACCTTTTTCTCGCTGAGTATTCATTACACACTGGCCTGAATCTATCCTGTACTTAGTCACTCTAATACAATTACTTCCAAACTAGAGAAAGTTACTTTTCTCGTATGTGTTTATTGAGTGATGATATTTGATTTAATTCACAGGCTACTTCCAAAACTTGGTGGATTTGTTGTTCAGCAGTGTCGTAGGAACCCCACCACCATATCAGGAGCGGAAGGCAGAGGCAGTATGTGGCCAGGAACCAGTCCCACTTCAGGTTGGTCACATCTGATCTGGTCATTGGTCAAAATACTGTCACTTGTCTGTCCTGGAATTCACCTAACAGCCATTGATGATGTAATCAGTGCTGTGTGAATCAACTCTACCTTGTTTTTCTACAGATGGAGTCCCCTGATTAACAAACAGGTTGATACAGATGGACAGGAGATATGGTTTATCATGGAGTCCCCTGATTAACAGACAGGTTGATACAGATGGACAGGAGAGATGGTTTATCATGGAGTCCCCTGATTAACAAACAGGTTGATACAGATGGACAGGAGAGATGGTTTATCATGGAGTCCCCTGACTAACAGACAGGTTGATACAGATGGACAGGAGAGATGGTTTATCATGGAGCCCCCTGACTAACAGACAGGTTGATACAGATGGACAGGAGAGATGGTTTCTCATGGAGTCCCCTAACTAACAGACAGGTTGATACAGATGTCTGAACTGGGTGAGACCTTTCACTTAGCATTACAATTATATAAGACACACTATTACTTTTAATCGTCTTCATATTTAATTGAATGGTGTGGAACGACGAATGCGACCCTGTATATTTTTCAAACACCATACAAAGGGATGACGACTAACATGCACCACCAGACAAAATGCTGGTAGGTACAGTATCTGTGTCGGCTATGAATGACAAGATGAAAGACGTGTAATATTTGCACATTGTTATTATATTTGCAGAACACTGCTTCTACTGTATGTGAAGGATGGTCTATTCTACATGGAACTGTTACACGTTAAAGTTATCTTTAGAATATCTACATAAGTTCAGCAATTGCATTCTTCTCATATTACTCTGTGGGCTACTGACCAATTAAAGCTTCTTCCTGGAAGAAGCTTGGCCAGTACGTATGAGAAGAGTGCCATGTTCCTGCATCTAACATCTGCCTGTAGTTATTGAAACTCTGTCATATCCAGGATGGAGTGTGATGCACTCCACCCCTCCTGCCACCTGACTGCACCTGTCCATAACCTGTAATACATTACATAGGTGGAAGGAACTTCATCACCCACTAGAGACTGGAAGACAGAACCTCACCCAGAGAGCTGTGCATGTCAGTGTGTTAGACAGACAGAACCTGACCCAGAGAGCTGTGCATGTCAGTGTGTTAGACAGCCAGAACCTCACCCAGAGAGCTGTGCATGTCAGTGTGTTAGACAGCCAGAACCTCACCCAGAGAGCTGTGCATGTCAGTGTGTTAGACAGACAGAACCTGACCCAGAGAGCTGTGCATGTCAGTGTGTTAGACAGCCAGAACCTGACCCAGAGAGCTGTGCATGTCAGTGTGGTTAGACAGCCAGAACCTCACCCAGAGAGTTGTGCATGTCAGTGTGTTAGACAGCCAGAACCTGACCCAGAGAGCTGTGCATGTCAGTGTGTTAGACAGACAGAACCTGACCCAGAGAGCTGTGCATGTCAGTGTGTTAGACAGACAGAACCTCACCCAGAGAGCTGTGCATGTCAGTGTGTTAGACAGACAGAACCTGACCCAGAGAGCTGTGCATGTCAGTGTGTTAGACAGCCAGAACCTGACCCAGAGAGCTGTGCATGTCAGTGTGTTAGACAGACAGAACCTCACCCAGAGAGCTGTGCATGTCAGTGTGTTAGACAGCCAGAACCTCACCCAGAGAGCTGTGCATGTCAGTGTGGTTAGACAGACAGACAGAACCTCACCCAGAGAGCTGTGCATGTCAGTGTGGTTAGACAGACAGAACCTGACCCAGAGAGCTGTGCATGTCAGTGTGGTTAGACAGACAGACAGAACCTCACCCAGAGAGCTGTGCATGTCAGTGTGGTTAGACAGCCAAATCCTTAGAAATAGAACAGAATGCCATACGGGTTCTGGGACAATTGAAGTTGTACCAAATATGTTTATGCTCCATGTTCTATCTATGGTTGTACTCTACACACATTTTATATTAATGTACTAGTTAAAGTGTAGGCATACTGATTTATAAACAACTCAATATTACAGCCTATTTATGACAGAACATGTCTACGCTCAAGCTAGGCATGCCTGTGTAATGTCCACATGTAGGCTACACCTGTAGGGATACTAGTTTTGGGATGTGTCCCCCGTGAAAGATCTAACAAGGAGAGATGAGACGAGACAAAACTAGCCAGTTATAAAAATATTGTGTTGACAGCTGAGCTAACTGAAGACCCGGTATTCAACTTGCAGTTGTTGATATTGTTTCCACGATAACATTTTAAATGACGTGATGCAATTTTGGAACTAAGTTACAAGCTACTTTCATAGCAAGTTGTTGTAGAACGAGTGTCTCATGAAACACATTCCAGACACTGGTACTTCATGGTATCTTGGCTTAAATGTGATTTGACAGAGAAATATCATCTAGCTACATAGGCTAGCCAGCTGTAGCTATCCTCAAGCTATGCTAGCAAGCTGCTGTCAGCTTCAGTAATGGCCACTGCTTTCTTAATGAGCACTGGAAGAAACACATACAGAATAGGTGATTGCAGTTCACCTTCAAACAAGTTGTCCGCTATAGTTACAACCCTTTTTGGGGATACATAGAACCCTTTTTTTTGTGGTTCTTTATAGAACATTTATGGAGTATGATTTTATAAAGAACCTTTCTCAATCTGAAAGGTTTATTGTAGGTCCTTTTCAAGAACCATTCCAGGTTTTTAATTCTGGTCAGCCATATTATATTGTTATAATTCCATAGGAATTATTACTGTTTTAACTGACAAGTTGAATCTAGTGAACTACCTCTGGAACAGCTAGGGGTGCCTGAGGAGAGAGTTGAGAACAACTGACTGATCGAATCAACCGTTCTCAAATGACACAAGGCCATATGTGAGTCTTTTACAAGACACTGTCACTGGACCTAACCATCAATAATATGAAATGGCATAACACAAGACATTAGATAAACTAGAATGACTCTCACTCACAGTTGCACAAAAAGATCTGTGAGGCAACCCCGCCCCAAAATATTTGCATCCACTACATTTTAATGATCACATAAAAAAAGAGCAAATAACCCTTTTGTGAACTGTAAAGAACCATTGAAGAGCTCAGAGTCATTATGGTTCCATATAGAACCAACACCCCTCCTAAAGAACCCTTGAAGAAACTATTTTAATGGGGTGTATATCATATATAGGTCAGGGTTTAGCTCGGCAGGCTAACAGTCTTAGCACATCAACCTGGATTTGAACCAAGTCGGTCATGCAGAGATGCTCACTCACTCCATGGATGCAGGCGTGCGTCACCATTCCGTTGTTCCCTCCCCATTAGGTGACACCTTGGCAGAGGTTGTCATGTGCCAGGATGAAAATGTCCCCTGGAGGGAGGATGCTCTTTTCCACAACCCTTTAGATGTGAGCTGCATGCGGACAAGTGTTGAATCATAATGAAAGAGAGAGAGAGAGAGAGAATGTAACAATGGAAATACAGTTCGGAAAAACAGACCATATGTGGAGTAATTGACATTCGTTTGTTTACATTATCTAGTTAAATTGGAGGAAAAGACACAGTAATCAATCAATATGGAGCAAATTAAGAAATACATTACAAATTAAAGACAAACGCAACCACCGATCTATCTCCATGTAATGTTTGTGTAAAATATCATGCTCACACTATGTACTGTAGGCAAGAGAGCAGAGAGAACCACAGTGGCAGTGCCTTGACATTGTTCCAACTATACCATTCAAATAATGCTTTCAATCTGTCATTATGCATTTTCATTTCACACCGAAGATTGAGGATGCATGGGTGGGAGGATATTCAATTAATTTACACTCAATAACCTCCCAAAATTGTAATATTATTATTATTATTATTATTATTATGGTTTGATGCTCACCCATACATCATGTTTTACAAGGCGTATCCATCAAACTAATTCACATCCATCTTTTCTATTTTCCATCTTCTGTTGTTGTGGACTTAAATGTGCCCCATAGCCACATGGCTGCAGCTAATGACTCTGTTATCTTAGCATCATGTCTGTTCATTGATAAATATGTTATTACCTCCATGTTGACAATTGATTGGGTCTTGAGCGGGCAGCACTGAGATCACTAATGATCAAATGGCAAATATGATTGGTTCAGGGAAAGTGTACACCAATCAGAGGGAGAAAGAAAGGGCGAAGCAAGGAAGGTAGAGAGAGAGCACCCTAACAAAGCCCTTTGATTTTCTATGAATGTTACACAAATGTGTTCTTCTTTCAGGCCTATTTGTTTTTTAAAAACCGTTTCTCTCTGTATGGGAGAAATGATCCTGAAGTTTTGCTGGATTCCATGGTTTGACCTGTAACGACATTTCTCTACAGTGGTCAGTGCATTAGTGTTTTTACAACCAGTGCTGTCAGAATAAGTCAGTATGTGAGTATCTAGAATGACAAGCCCTTGTCTGGCTCTATAAAATATACTCTATGCTGTTTACAGTTGGTTTCTTTATACTGAACAATGAAAGTTTACAATCGTGTTATGTGCCTCAAGGAGCACATTTTGACAAAATATTTTTTTTAAACACTGTTTATGATTCCCATTCTGCTTTAGTTGCATTTATTTATAGAGCGTAACTATCTCCAATCTGTTGCTTAGAAATTGTTGTATTAACGTGTTTGCCAGTTGCTCATTCATTTGACTAAATGTTGGTTTATATTGAAGCAGTGTGTTGTGTGCATTGGGCTCTGCATACAGTCCTTAGAAGCTCTATGCATATGAATCAGTGCATCACAATAGCCTAATCAAACCACAATTGAATCCAGGACCTCTGTGTAACGCACCCACTACAGAAGACAGAGTTAACCTCCTGAGCTAAAGGCTAGCAGAAAACATCTGTCTGCAGGTGTAGGTAAGGCAATGTCCCTGCACCATCCAAAACTAACCCAATAGGGATCTCACTCCCCCCACCACCTACCGTTCTATCCTCTAGGCTACCTTCAACCATACATACAGTAACTCCCCTACAATGCCAACCTAGGCACGCCATCTAACATTAACACAACCACAGGGAGCCGTGGAACTAAAAACATGATCCCTTCGATGGTTTCTCCGAGAGAACGAAAATGAAATCTGGCAGGCGCACCCCCATCCTGTGAGATCATGTATGCCCTGGCAACTGGCATAGAGAGAGTACCATCCCACGGCACTAACATAACTCCATTACATTAGCCTGTCGTTTCCTATGCTTAACCTTGACATTTCCTCTCCTGGCACTACTTCCAAAGGCGGTGTGATGCTTTTTCTTCCTCTTCAGTTGGACGTTACTGCGCCTGTGGAGCTAGGATTATTACTATTATCTTGACAGAGGCACAGAGGGAGAGAGAGAGAGAAAGTGAAGGCTTGAGAGAGAAGGGGCTTGACTGGGAGGGAGGGAGAGAGAGACAGACAGACAGACAGAAAGAGAGTAAGAAAGGTGGAAATAGGGAAAGAAAAAAGGAGCAGAAAAGAGAGGAGAGAGAATGAAAGGAAGAGAGCTAATAAAAGAAAGAGAGAAATGAAAGCAAGCAGAGGAGATGTGGCGAGTGATAACAATTGTTGTATCTAACTCTCTGTGTTCACCCACCCAATTCCTTCTCTTTATATTTTATAGAATACACCGTCTTTTTAGACTTTTTGATCTCCATCTGAATACACTTGACCTAAACGTAACCCTCATTCAATATTTCCTTCCTTTAAGGGGGCATGTGTGGATAATCTAGTTTAATAATACATTTTTGTAACTAATATTTTACATAAAGGTACTGTACAATCATCACATACTCTTAATTTAAAAAAAAGCTGTACAGTGAAGGTACATTTCTTTTTACCAGGGTGGAGGCGTGGATTAGTTTGGGCGTGGCCAACTCGAGGTTTCGTTAAAAACATCCCCCCATCATAAACTGTACAAAGGAATAATGATTACCACTACAAATAATAACTGTAGCAACCCTGTGTTAATAAACGTGGATATCAAATTGACCACTTCAGCATGGTTTTGTGGCACAGTCGATGCCACGCAGGGCTACGGGCCAGAAAGTTGAGGGTTTGCCGACCACCACAGACGAGCTCACTGTCCCTGCCTGCCTCATGACACTGCACGCAAAGCCGGCTACAGACAATGATCAGCTAGGGGGGAATCAGATTGTCAAAAATGTTATGCTATATTTGTAATACAATAAAATCAAAGAGAGTATGTCAGTATTGACAAAGAGAAAATCCATCCCTCCCTCCTCAGTATCGAAAGCTTGGCTTGACAAGCTCTGAAAGTCATTCAACTTTTGGGTGTTTTGTAACAGATGACTCTTTCCATTTATCGAATGGCCGGTGCACATTTTGGATGCTGGAATTAAATTAGAGTGGATGAACATTGAACATGTGCAGGTAGCCTACATGAGACTTTTGAAGTAGTCTATTAGATTAAAACATTAAGGCTGGTTGTGTTTATGCCACACATAAAAGGTAATACATTTTAAAAGTTAAATGACATATACTTAGGCTATATTGAAGCTTTGGTTTGAGTTCAAGGAGTCAAAGAGGCAGAACGCGTGTTAAGCATTCCTGGATAACTGGGCCTGCTGGGAGCATAGGGCTGTGTGGCCATGCTATATAGGACGACTTGGTAGAATGATGATCGGCAACAGACAGCGCATCAGTATAACAACTAAAAAATACAGTTAGACTGTCCTGTACTGTGCCTTTCTAGACCTTATAATCTGTTGAGAGTAGACACACAACTGATCCAAATGGAATGAGAGGCGACTCCGGGATGTTGGCCTTCTAGGCAGAGTTTTTCTGTCCAGTGTCTGTGTTCTTTTGCCCATCTTAATTTTTTTGGGGACAGTCTGAGATATGTTTCTGCTGATGACATGACCGTGGTAGACCTGATCAGCGATAACGATGACACAGCCTGTAAGGAGGGGGTACGTGACGGACAACAACCTCAATGTCAGCAAGATCATGGACTATAGGAAACGGAGGGCTGAGCACCTCCCCCTTCAACATCGATGGGGTTATAGTGGAGCGGGTCGAGATCTTCAAGTTCCTTAGTGTCCACGTCACTAAGGACCTATCATGGTCCAAACACACCAAGACAGTCGTGAAGAAGGCATTATAATGCCTCTTCACCCCCAGGAAGCTGAAGAGATTGGGCATGGGCCTTCAGATCCTCAAAAAGTTACACAGCTGCACCATTAAGAGCATCTTGACTGGCTGCATTACTGCTTGGTATGGCAACTGCTTGACCTACAACCGCAAGGCGCTGCAGAGGGTGGTGCGGAAGGTCCCAATACATCGCCTGCAGTGCAGGACCTCTGTAACAGGTGGTGTCAGAGGAAGGCCCAGAGAATTGTCAAAAACTCCAGCCACCTAAGCCATTGACTGTTTACTCTGCTACTCCACGGCAAGCGGTACTGGAGCGCCAAGTCTGGGACCAAAATGCTCCTGAACAGCTTCTACCCCCAAGCCATTAGAGTGCTGAGCAGTTAATCAAATGGCTAAATGGCTGTATCACAACCGGCCATAATTGGGAGGCCCATAGGGCAGCGTACAATTGGCCCAGCGTCGTCTGGGTTTGGACGGGGTAGGCCGTCATTGTAAATAAGATTTTATTCTTAACTGGCTTGCCTAGTTAAATAAAGGTTACATTTTTTGCACTGACTGTATGCACACTCACATGTACTTACACTGACACTCCAACACACACAAACACAAACACACTCACATTGACACACACACACAACCTACCACAGCTCAGGTTAAGACCCAGATGCAGACACAGGAGGTGGACAGTACGAGTCTGAGTTTATTACAGTACAAGGGGCAGGCAAAAGGTAAGGCAAGACAGGCAAAGAGCCATAATCCAAATCAGAGTCAGGCAGGTACAGGACAGCAGGCAGGATCAGGAAAGGCAGAAAGTTCAGAACAGGGAAGACTAGGTAACACTAGATTACAGGGACCACGCTGGTAAGACCTGACAGGGCAAAACAAACGTAACAGACAAACAGAAAACATAGGTATAAATACACAGGGGATAATGGGGACAAATGAGAGACACCTGGTGGGGGGTGGAGACAACCACAAGACAGGGGAAACAGATCAGGACACACACACACACAAAGGTCACAAGGTACCATGAAGATCAATGTATCAAAATAAATTACAAAATGCTCATATGTTGTAATGAATTTATTAAAATACTCAGCATGCTATGCAATTGTTCGTTTTTACATTTACAGTTAAAGTCGGAAGTTTACATACACCTTAGCCAAATGCATTTAAACTTGATTTTTCACAATTTCTGACATTTAATCCTAGTAAAAGGTCAGTCAGGATCACTGTCTTAGGTCAGTCAGGATCACCACTTTATTTTAAGAATGTGAAATGTCAGAATAATAGTAGAGAGAATGATTTCTGGGGCGGCAGCGTAGCCTAGTGGTTAGAGCGTTGGACTTGTAACCGAAAGGTTGCAAGCTTGAATCCCTGAGCTGACAGGGTACAAATCTGTTGTTCTGCCCCTAACCAAGGCAGTTAACCTGCTGTCATTGAAAATAAGAATTTGTTCTTAACTGACTTGCGTAGTTAAATAATGGTAAAAATTATATATTTCAGCTTTTATTTCTTTAATCTAATTCCCAGTGGGTCAGAAGTTTACATACACTCAATTAGTATATGGTAGCATTGCCTTTAAATTGTTTAACTTGGGTAAAAAGTGTCGGGTAGCCTTCCACAAGCTTCCCACAATAAGTTGGGTGAATTTTGGCCCATTCCTCCTGACAGAGCTGGTGTAACTGAGTCAGGTTTGTAGGCCTCCTTGCTCGCACACACTTTTTCAGTTCTGCTCACACATTTTCTATAGGTTTGAGGTCAGGGCTTTGTGATGGCCCCTCCAATACCTAGACTTTGTTGTCCTTAAGCCATTTTGCCACAACTTTGAAAGTATGCTTGGGGTCATTGTCTATTTGGAAGACCCATTTGCGACCAAGCTTTAACCTGCTGACTGATGTCTTGAGATGTTGCTTCAATATATCCACATCATTTTCTTTCCTCATGATGCCATCTATTTTGTGAAGTGCACCAGTCCCTCCTGCAGCAAAGCACCCCCACAACATGACGCTGCCACCCCCGTGCTTCACGGTTGGGATGGTGTTCTTTGGCTTGCAAGCATCCCCCTTTTTCCTCCAAATATAACGATGGTCATTATGGCCAAACAGTTATATTTTTGTTTCATCAGATCAGAAGACATTTCTCCAAAAAGTTTGATCTTTGTCCCCATGTGCAGTTGCAAACCGTAGTCTGGCTTTTTTATGGTGGTTTTGGAGCAGTGGCTTCTTCCTTGCTGAGCGGCCTTTCAGGTTATGTTGATATAGGACTCATTTTACAGTAGATATAGATACTTTTGTACCCGTTTCCTCCAGCATCTTCACAAGGTCCTTTGCTGTTGTTCTGGGATTGATTTGCACTTTCGCACCAAAGTACGTTCATCTCTTTGAAACAGAACGCGTCTCCTTCCTGAGCGGTATGATGGCTGCGTGGTCCCATGGTGTTTATACTTGCGTATTATTGTTTGTACAGATGAATGTGGTACCTTCAGGCATTTGGAAGTTGCTCCCAAGGTTGAACCAGACTTGTGGAGGTCTACAATTTTATTCTGAGGTCTTGGCTGATTTCTTTTGATTTTTCCATGATGTCAAGCAAAGAGGCACTGGGTTTGAAGGTAGGCCTTGAAATACATCCACAGGTACACCTCTAATTGACTCAAATTATGTCAATTAGCCTATCAGAAGCTTCTAAAGCCATGACATAATTTTCTGGAATTTTCCAAGCTGTTTAAAGGCACTGCCAACTTATTGCATATAAACTTCTGATCCACTGGAATTCTAATACAGTGAATTTTAAGTGAAATAATCTGTCTGTAAACAATTGTTGGAAAAATTACGTGTCATGCACAAAGCAGATGTCCTAACCGATTTGCCAAAACTATAGTTTGTGAACAAGAAATTTGTGGAGTGGTTGAAAAACGAGTTTTAATGACTCCAACCTAAGTGTATGTAAACTTCTGACTTCAACTGTATATTTAGTTCATTTAGCAGCCTTTTTTATCACACCATATTGCCATCAGACTTCTGATACCAATGGAGGCTGAAACAGAGGCACAAAATGTTAACCGCTATTAAAATAATGGTATAGAAAAGTAATTTGTAGTATGAAAATACAAATGAAAGTATAAAAAAATAACAAATTCAAATTACAAAATATGTCCATAACAGAGCAGTACGTTTTAAGTGTCCACAAGTTTGCACCTATACTTGCAATAACTGGGGACATGGGCTGGGAACCGTGTGAGGTAAGATGGAAGGCATGTATGGTGAGACTTTGGAATAGACTGATGGATATGCCAACTGCCAGAATAGTCTCTGCGTATTGAAAACGGTAAGATCAGGGATGTTGCCTCTGTGTATTTAAACAGGTCAGATCAGGGATATTGCCTCTGCGTATTGAAACAGGTAAGATCAGGGATATTGTCTCTGCGTATTGAAACAGGTCGGTATTGTGGTGAAACAGAAAAGGAAAGACTATAACTATTGTGACCTCGAAGAAATAGAGAATGAAACTCATTTTATCTTATATTGCCCTTTCAACCACGATATACGCTTGCTCTTATTCCAGAAAGCACACCAGATATACCTTGGCAATATGTGGCTGAGTGATGAGGAGAAACTGAAATTGTTATTTGTCCATTGTGTATTTGGAATAAAATAAAAATTCAATTAGAAAAATATTTAGCTTCTATGTGGTAAATGGCAAGTGTGTATATATTGTGTATAGGCTTGTCTCACATATTCTTCTTCTCTTTGTGACAGACAGGGTTCAAATGCCTTCTGTTTCTTTTTTTCTGTATTTATTTACCTGTATATGTTATGTATGTATGTATGTATGTATGTATGTATGTATGTATGTATGTATGTATGTATGTATGTATGTATGTATGTATGTATGTATGTATGTATGTATGTATGTATGTATGTATGTACAGTACCAGACAAATATTTGGACACACCTAGTCATTCCAGGGTTTTTCTTTATTTTTACTATTTTCTACATTGTAGAATTCTAGTGAAGACATCAACACTATGAAATAACACATATGGAATCATGTCGTAACCAAAAAAGTGTTAAACAAATCAAAATATATTTTATGTTTGAGTTTCTTCAAAGTAGCCACCGTTTGCCTTGGCATTCTCTCAACCAGCTTCATGAGGTAGTCACCTGGAATGGATTTCAATTAACAGTTGTTCCTTGTTAAAAAGTTAATTTGTAGAATTTCTTTCCTTCTTAATGTGTTTGAGCCAAGCAGTTGTATTGTGACAAGGTAGACGATAGCAGAAGATAACCCTATTTGGTAAAAGACAAAGTCCATATTATGGCAAGAACAGCTCAAATAAGCAAAGAGAAATGACAGTCCATAGTTACTTTAATAAGACATGAAGGTCAGTCAATCCAGAAAAAGTCAAGAACTTTGAACGTTTCTTCAAGTGCAGTCGCAAAAACCATCAAACGCTATGAGGAAACCGGCTCTCATGAGGACCGCCACAAAAAGGAAGACCCAGAGTTACCTCTGCTTCAGAGGATAAGTTCATTAGAGTTAACTGCACCTCAGATTGCAGCCCAAATAAATGCTTCACAGAGTTCAAGTAACAGACACATCTCAACAACTGATCAGAGGAGACTGTGTGAATCAGGACACTACTAAAAGACATTAAGAAGAAGAAGAGACTTTCTTGGGCGAAGAAACACAAGCAATGGACATTAGACCGGTGGAAATCTGTCCTTTGGTCTGATGAGTACAAATGTGAGATTCTTGGTTCCAACTGCCGTGTCTTTGTGAGACGCAGAGTAGGTGAACGGATGATCTCTGCATGTCTGGTTCCCACCATGAAACATGGAGGAGGTGGCGTGAGGGTGCTTTGCTGGTGGCACTGTCGGTGATTTATTTAGAACTCAAGGCACACTTAACCAGCATGCCTACCACAGCATTCTGCAGCGAAACCCCAACCATCTGGTTTGCTCTTAGTGGGACTATCATTTGTTTTTCAAAAGGACAATGACCCAACACAGCTCCAGGCTGTGTATCAGATGAACTGGCCTCCACAATCACACAACCTCAACCCAATTGTGTTGGTTTGGGATGAGTTGGACTGCAGAGTGAAGGAAAAGCATCCAACAAGTGCTCAGCATACGTGGGAACTCCTTCAAGACTGTTGGAAAAGCAATCCAGGTGAAGCTGGTTGAGATATTGTTATTTATTGTCTTACTATTTTCTATTTTTATTTGCACATTTTCTTACTTTTTCATTCCGCAATGTTGGGAAAGGTCTCATAAGTAAGTGTTTTACCATAAAGTCCACACCTGTTGTATTCAGAGCATCTGACAAATACAATTTGATTTACCCTGATGTGGTTTCCCCCCATCAGGGACTGGTGGGGTGAATAGGTCAATCCCTCTCTCTGTCTCTTCTTTTTTCTCTCTCTGTCTCTTCTTATCTCTCTCTTCTTATCTCTCTCTCTGTCTCTTCCTCTCTCTCCCTTTTCCTCTCTCTCTTCTTATCTCGCTCTCTCTTCTTATCTTGCTCTCTCTTCTTATCTCGCTCTCTCTGTCTCTTATCTCTCTCTTCTTATCACTCTCTTCTTAACTTTCTCTCTCTCTCCTGGTATCTCTCTCTCTGTCTCTTCTTATCTCTGTCTTCTTATCCCTCTCTCTGTCTCTTCCTCTCTCTCTTATCTCTCCGTCACTCACTCACTTACTCACTCACTCACTCACTCACTCACTCACTCACTCACTCACTCACTCACTCACTCACTCACTCACTCACTCACTCACTCACTCACTGTCTCTCTCTCTCTCCCCCCACCTCTCTCTCTCTAACACACACCTCAGCGTATAAACCTCATACTAGAATGGAATGCTAGCACTTCGTGGTGATGGATCCTGTACGGTTAACTTGGCGAGCGGCTGAGTTAAACTATGACCCCATGTCAGCTCTCATCTCAAAAAGCTGCTGACAAATGTCTGCTGACATATGACACTAAAGATAGAAGACAATCGATGAGAAAAGAAAAGGGACTGGGTAGAAAACGTATTAGGACATGTCCAACCCTTTGCCCATTGATTTTGGTGTTTCTCTTCTCTCCATCCAAGCGTGTAACAACTTGTGGTGTTGTATTGACACACATGGTCCAAGTCAAGTGTCTATAAAAAATATTTTGAAACTGTTTTTTTTATGTATCCATTTATCTTTACATTGTAAAAGCCACAAACAAACTGGGAGTGAGAAAATTAAAGAAGAGAAGGAAGAGCATAACAAGGGAAGAAGAGGGGAGGATTAAGAAAGGAATAGACACTGTGGGAGGTGGGAGGTGTTTCTCTGCATTCTGCATTGGATCAGAGAGATGGTTCTGTGTTTGTAGTGGATTTAATTCCTCAACTAGATGAGTTTTTGAATGTAGTGTTTTGTAAACAGTCTGGTTGACCTTTTCATGCAAGTGATTTAGACGGTGTGTGTGCGTGTGTGTATGTATGTGTGCATACACGCTTGCGTGTGTACAGACATTGGATCTTAATTTGATCACTATTTTGTTGCTGGGAATTTTCATGCACATCTGGAAATGCAAACTTGTAGTGTATCAACAATGTATCAACCCCTGCAAAACATATCCATTAATTATAATCCACATAATAATTCACATTTCCTGTTGCTGTAGGATTATTTTCCTGCTGTAGCAAACTGGCTCAATTTAAGATCCTTCATGTGAATGTGTGCAGGCCTTGGTTTGTGTTGTGGTTGTATATCTCTAGTGCCCATTCTTGTCTAAGTTTCTCTCTCTCATCTGCATTTCTAGACACACATAACTTCACCACAGACCATGCCACTTTGCCACATCCCCACCCACAGTTTACACTAAAGGTTAATGAGCCATCCCATTTATCTACATCAGAAGGTTAGAGTGAAGCCCTTCCATAATGGAGACAGAACAGGGCTATAACCTTGGCAGCATGATGCATGTTCTCCTTGGATTTCCGAATTTCACAGTTCACGTTTCCTGCAGCAGCCCTAATGTACGAACCCTGTTTTCCCCGAGCAAGTATTCCATGCCGGAACATGTGTCGGCTGCCAAATGGACATGGGCCAGTAAATTAAACATGGATCCCATTTACCGCCCATTTACCGCACTCCATGGAATGGAGGTTGTTAGTTGTCTGGGGTTAGCTGACTGAACAGGCAGATATGGCCAAGTGTGAGATAATCCATATAATAAACTGGGTGGTTCGAGCCCTGAATGCTGATTAGCTGACAGCCGTGGTATATCAGACCATATACCATATACCACAGGTATGAACATTTATTTTTAATGCTGTAATTACGTTGGTATCCAGTTTATAATAGCAATAAGGCACCTCAGAGTTTGTGGTATTTTGCCAACATACCACGGCTAAGGACTGTATCCAGGCACTCTGCGTTGTGTCATGCTAAAGAACAGCCTTTAGCCGTGGTATATTGGCCATATACCACACCCACTCAGGCCTTATTGCTTAAATGAATGTGGAGCACACAATGCCGACTTCGAAGTATGTATGGAGAGTGTGAAATATGTTTAAGAACAGCTTGAGAGATGAAGGAGGAGAAAGGTGGGAAAACTACTGAAGGAATTAAAAGAAAACGTGTGTGTGTATATCGTGTTTGTCTTGGGTGTGTTTTTTGGTTTGGTTTGTTCAAAGTCGGAGGTTACCGTCTGTAGCAATACCTGGACTAGACAAGCCTTGCCGTTGTCAGTAATTACATGAAAAGAAACCAGCGTATCTATTAGACTCCTGGGACTCTATGTTGGGCTGGTGTTAAGCCAGCACAATTGTCAAATGCACGCTAATTGGCAATTTTGACTTGTTAAAGCAGGCACCGGCTATTTTCCAACCCTTGCGCCAGGATTGGTAATTTACCTGTCTTATATGAGCTTGCTTGTGCTCATGTGTCCTTAAAAACGTCTGCCAAAGTGACAATTTCAGGCAGCGCTGGTGGGGATTTTAAGATCAATAAAAAAAGTGGTCTAAGCGGTAAGGCAGTTGGTTATGGCATGGATTTTGCCAGTGGAGGCGCACAGTAGCCTAATTGATTAGCCTATCCCCAATGTTATATTACAATATAACTTTTAGGACCAGGAAAACAGTCAACACCCTTTCTCATTATATTGGATATTATTTATGTCCAGCTCCTGTTTGAAAAGCTATATTCAGCCTATTCAGGAAGCCTATTGGATGAAAGACGTCAGTAGCCTATTCAGGAAGCCTATTGGATGAAAGACGTCAGTAGCCTATTCAGGAAGCCTATTGGATGAAAGACGTCAGTAGCCTATTCAGGAAGCCTATTGGATGAAAGATGTCAGTAGCCTATTCAGGAAGCCTATTGGATAAAAGATGTCAGTAGCCTATTCAGGAAGCCGATTGGATGAAAGATGTCAGTAGCCTATTCAGGAAGCCTATTTAGAAACATTGCTGTTAAAAAGTCTGCATATTGTTTATCATTCTGTTAAAAAACTAAACAAAAAATTAAAAGCTTTGGAGCATGTTCTCATTGGCCAGTGAGGGGTCAAGCCCTCGTCACACCTACAACTTATTTATTCATAGATAACCTGCCTCTTTACGCTAACGCCAAGTGTTGCACCCATAATTCTCACTGTCAAAATAATATGTGGACACCTGCTCATCGAATATCTCATTCCAAATTCATGTGCATGAATGTGGAGTTGGTCCCCCTTTGCTGCTATAACAGCCTCTACTCTTCTGGGAAGGCTTTCCACTAGATGTTGGAACAATGCTGAGGGGACTTGCTTCCATTAGGTCACAAGAGAATCTGTGAGGTCGGGCCAGAATGTTGGGCGATTAGACCTGGCTCGCAGTCGTCGTTTCAATTCATCCCAAAGGTGTTCAATGGGGTTGAGGTCAGGGCTCTGTGCAGGCCAGTCAAGTTCTTCCACACCGATCTCAACAAACCATTTCTGTATATGCCTCGCACGGGGCCATTGATGGAGAACATGAAAGGTTCTTTGTTGATCCTTTTGAAGAACCATGCAGGGTTTATTAATATTGGCAGCCAAATTATATTGTTAAAATGTTTATTGTGTTAATTAACTAATTGAATGACATTAGCAACATCTGATGATGTTACGTTTGATACCAGAGCTCTGAGGCATGCATCGAAATTGCTAAGCTGTTTATTTTCGAAGCAGTGTGCCAATGCATGTATCACTTTATCAGAAGCATGTGATCAATGACACGCTACGGGGTATGGGACATCTATAATAATTTGGCTGCTTTAAATTATTTTGACCAGCAGGTTGCAATGTGTTGATCATATCCTTGAGTAATGAATCTACTGTATTTAATACATAATTTCCTGGAAAGCCTCAATGCTTCATGAAGCTTTGTTTCCCCATCACTAGCTACCTCTGAAACAGCTGGGGGTCCTTGGGGAGAGAATTCAGAACCACTTGACATAAGAACATCCATGAATCTTTCACATGACACTGTCACTGGCCAAAGTCTTACATAACATTTAATAGCATGACACAACACATTAGATAAACTGTAATTCCACTCTCATTCACGGGTGCACAAAAAGACCTGTGCGTAAATCAAGTCCCAAAATATTTGAATAAGCCGACAACCCTTAGTATCACTAAAATAAATAACCATTTTGTGAACTGTAAAGAACCATTGAAGAGCTCAAGGGGTTCTTTGAGTTATTATGGTTCCACATGTGTAGAACCTCAGATGACCATCCTACCTATGCTAGATGTAATTTATAGATCGGCAGATAAGGGTGCAGCCCTCATCCTCAACACACAACGCCCGTTCTGCCAGTCACATTCTGTTAAAGGTCCCCAAAGTACACACATCCCTGGGTCGCTCCTCTTTTCAGTTCGCTGCAGCTAGCGACTGGAATGAGCAGCAAAAAAAACTCAAATCTCTTCATTCAAAGACTTAATCATGGACACACTTACTGACAGTTGTGGCTGCATCGCGTAATGTACTGTTGTCTCTACCTTCTTGCCCTTTGTGCTGTTGTCTGTGCCCAATAATGTTTGTACCATGTTTTGTGCTGCTACCATGTTGTGTTGCTACCATGTTGTTGTTATGTTGTGTTGCTTCCATGCTGTGTTGTCATGTGTTGCTGCCTTGCTATGTTGTTGTCTCAGGTCTCTCTTTATGTAGTGTTGTGGTGTCTCTCTTGTCCTGATGTGTGTTTTGTACTATATTTTTATTAAATTTTTTTATCCTCCGTCCCCGCAGGAGGCCTTTTGCCTTCTGGTAGGCCGTCATTGTAACTAAGAATTTGTTCTTAACTGACTTGCCTAGTTAAATAAAGGTTAAATATTAATTTTTTTACATAGAACCATCACTCTTCCAAAAGAACCCTTGAGGACCCCTCATTATTTGGTGTGTAGCAGGAAGATGATGATGTTGTCAGTTTGATGAGGTTTGTCTGTGTGCAGCAGAATATAGGCCAGGAAACTCCAACTCTTTATTTTGTTTCTTTTTTATTTAACCTCTCCAACCCTGTTCCCAAAGAGCTACCATCCCGTAGGTTTTAGCTCCAAACCTAGTCTAGCACACCTGATTCGAATAATTAGCTGGTTGATAAGCTGAATCAGGTCAGATGAAACTGGGGTTGGAGAGAACCTACAGGAGGGTAGCTCTCCAGGAACGGGGCTAGAGAGCCCTGATCTAGCCCAACTGCTGATCGCCAGCCTCTCTCTCTCTCTCTCTCTTTCTCTCTCTCCAATTCAGAACAGCTTTATTGGCATGGTAAACACATTTTACATTGTCAAAGCAAGTGAAATAAACAATAAACAAAAGTAAGGAGAAACAAAAACACCATCAACAAAAACTATTAGTAAACATTGCACTCAAAGGTTTCAAAAGATAAATATATTTCAAGTGTTATATTATCAGCTATGTACTGTACTGTGTTTTTGCAATGTGCAAATAGTTGTAGTATGAATAGTAGGGGCAGATAAATATAGGTGGTATTTACAATGCTGTTTGCAATGGGCCACACATCTTGCTGCTGTGACTGCACATTGGGAGTTTATCAATATTTGATTTGTTTTCAAATTCTTTGTGGGTCTGTGTGATCTTGTCACATCCTGACCATAGAAAGCTTTTATTTTCTATGGTAGGTCAGGGCATGACTGGGGGGGGTTAGTCTAGTTTATTATTTCTATGTGGGGTTCTAGGTTTGTTTTTCTATGTTGGTGATTGTGTATGATTCCCAATTAGAGGCAGCTGGTAATCGTTGTCTCTAATTGGGGATCATACTTAAGAAGAATGTTTTCCACCTGTGGGTTTTGGGATATTGTGTTTATGTGTAGTTTCATTGTTCATCACGCTTCGTTTATTCTTTATTGTTTTTGTATGTTGCTTAGTTTCACTATATATTAAAGATGTGGAACGCTACTGACGCTGCGCCTTGGTCCGATTATTCCAACGAACGTGACCGAATATCCCATCAAACCAGGACCAAGCAGCGTGACCAGGAGGAGCAGGGATCCTGGGCACGGGAGAGAACGGAGTGGAGGACTTTCTGGACATGGGAGGAGATCATGGCAGGAGACAAGAGCCTGCCATGGAAGCAGGCGGAGGCAGCGAAGGAGGATCAGCGACGAATCCGGGGTTCGCAACCACGATGGAAGCCCGAGAGACAGTCCCAAAACGTTTTTTTTTGTGGGGGGCACATGGAGTGGTCGGCGAGGCCGAGGGGCGAGTCGGAGAGCGAAGAGGAATATTGGGAGAGACTGAGTGAGGAGTATTGTGAGATAGTTGAGGGGAGTGATGAGGTAGAGTGGATGGTTTGGTGTCTGGAGCAAGACAGTTGCCGTGAGGAGCGTGGGACCAGTCAGGCACCATGTTTTGCGGAGATACGCAATGTGTCTCCAGTGCGCATCCACAGCCCGGTGCGTTCTGTGCCAGCTCCTCGCACTTGCCGTGTGAAAGTGAGCATCCAGCCAGGACGGATTTTGATTTGATTTTATTTTATTTGGATCTCTTTTAGTCCCCATTTGGACTAATCTTCCAAGAGTCCTTAAATATTAAAATACAATTTATATACGAACACATTTTCACATATAACACACTATTACAAACATACATAATATACTAACGTAATAAACCAATAAATAATCAATCTAAAAAATATGAATTCTTCATCTACTGTAATCCCACAACATTTCTGTGTATTATATTTAAATTGTTTTAAAATAATGTTTAAATGTATATATTGAAAGGTTTCTGGTTTGCTCAGTTAATTTATTCCATTTCTTTATTGCTCTAAATCGAAATGTTCTTTTGCCTATTTCTCTTTTCTGTCTGGATAATGCATAGATGGTGGACAATCTATTCCTAGTATTTACGGAATGTCTGTCTCTTACCAACTGATTACCGTTGTGAATTGTACTTGGCCGTTTTAAATGATGTATATTATGAAATAAAACAAGCATGTTTTTTTCAATTATCTTGTCGATTGATGACCAACCAAGAACATTGCGTATGACTGCAACAGAAAAACCATATCTCCACCGTAAAACAATCCTTGCTGCTTTGTGGATTGTGCCGGCTCAGCGCTCCTGGTCCCCAGTACGTCTCCTCGGTCTAGGATATCCTACGCCAGCTCTACGCACTGTGTCGCCAGTGCGCCTTCACAGCCCAGTGTGTCCTGTGCCAGCTACCTGCACTTGCCGGGTTAAAGTAAGCATCCAGCCAGGACGGACATGCCAGCACTACGCTCCAGACCTCCAGTGCGCCTCCACGGTCCAGTATATCCTGCACCGGCTATACGCACCAGGTCTCCAGTATGTCTCCCAGCCCGGTAAGTCCTGTGCCTGCTCCTCGCACTCTCCCTCAGGTGCGCCTTCCCAGTCAGGTACATCCTGTGCCTGCTCCTCGCACTCTCTCTGAAGTGTGTGTCCCCAGTCAGGTATGTCCTGTGCCTGCTTCCCGCACTCGCCTTGAAGTGTGTGTCACCAGTCTGGTGCCACATGTGCCGGCTCCACGCACCAAGCCTCCAGTGCGCCTTCACAGTCCAGAGCTTCCTTGCGACAGTACCCAGTCCAGAGCTTCCTTGCGACAGTACCCAGTCCAGAGCTTCCTTGCGACAGTACCCAGTCCAGAGCTTCCTTGCGACAGTACCCAGTCCAGAGCTTCCTTGCGACAGTACCCAGTCCAGAGCTTCCTTGCGACAGTACCCAGTCCAGAGCTTCCTTGCGACAGTACCCAGTCCAGAGCTTCCTTGCGACAGTACCCAGTCCAGAGTTTCCTTGCGACAGTACCCAGTCCAGAGCTTCCTTGCGACAGTTCCCAGTCTGGAACCTCCAACGACGGTCTACTGTCCAGAACCTCCTGAGACTGCCCACGGTCCGGAACCTCCTGAGATTGCCCACGGTCCGGAACCTCCTGAGACTGCCCACGGTCCGGAACCTCCTGAGACTGCCCACGGTCCGGAACCTCCTGAGACTGCCCACGGTCTGGAACCTCCTGAGACTGCCCACGGTCCGGAACCTCCTGAGACTGCCCACGGTACGGAACCTCCTGAGACTGCCCACAGTCCGGAACCTCCTGAGATGGTGAATGGTTTGGGACCTCCAGCTTCAAGGCCAGAGTCTTCTTCTGCATTGGTGCCCAGTCCAGGCACAGCGTCCAGTCCCGCTCCATGGCCGGAGCCTTCCCCTGCACCGATGCTCAGTCTAAGCATGGCGTCCAGTTTAGCTCCAAGGCCAGAGTTGTCTTCTGCGTTGGTGTCCAGGCACAGTGTTCAGCCTGGGTTCATGGCTGGACCCGCAGGATGAGCGGGTTCTTCGGCCCGCACCAGAGCCGCCACCAAAGCTGGCGGATCCGCGGGATGAGCGGGTTCTTCGTCCCGCAACAGAGCCGCCTCCGATGCTGGCGGATCCGCAGGATGAGAGGGTTCTTCGTCCTGCACCAGCGCCGCCACTGATACTAGACACCCGCCTAACCCTCCCTTTCAGGTTTTGCGGTCAGAGTCCGCACCTTTGGGGGGGGGTACTGTCACATCCTGACCATAGAAAGCTTTTATTTTCTATGGTAGAGTAGGTCAGGGCGTGACTGGGGGGTTAGTCTAGTTTATTATTTCTATGTGGGGTTCTGGGTTTGTTTTTCTATGTTGGTGATTGTGTATGATTCCCAATTAGAGGCAGCTGGTAATCGTTGTCTCTAATTGGGGATCATACTTAAGTAGCATGTTTTCCACCTGTGGGTTAATGGATATTGTGTTTATGTGTAGTTTCATTGTTTGTCACGTTTCGTTTATTCTTTATTGTTTTTGTATGTTGCTTAGTTTCCCTATATATTAAAGATGTGGAACGCTACTGACGCTGCGCCATAGTCCAATTATTCCAACGAACGTGACAGATCTGTGGGAAACACATGTCTCTAATCTGGTCATACATTTGGCCAGAGGAAAGGAAGTGCAGTTCAATTTCCTCAGTGAGGAAGTGACTACATATCCTGTCTTCTCTCAAAAGCTACAGTAGGTCTCCCTATGGGGGCCTCTCAATAGCAAGGCTATGCTCACTGAGTCTGTAAATAGTCAAGAATTTTCTTAATTTTGGGTCTGTCACAGTGGTAAGGTGTTCGGCCACTTTGTTCTCTGTTTAGGGCCAGATAGTATTCCAATTTGATCATTTTGTTGGTTGACTCTTTCCATTGTGTCAAAAAGTTATATTTTTTTAGCGTTCTCATAATTCGGCTGGGTCTAATTGTGTTGCTGTTATCTCTCTCTCTCTCACTCTTTGCTGCTCTTGCTTTCTCACTCTCCATCCTCTCTCTTTCTGTTCTCTCTCCCTCCCCTTGTTCTCTCTCCCTCCCCTTGCTCTCTCTCCCTCCCCTTGCTCTCTCTCCCTCCCCTTGCTCTCTCTCCCTCCCCTTGCTCTCTCTCCCTCCCCTTGCTCTCTCTCCCTCACCTTGCTCTCTCTCCCTCACCTTGCTCTCTCTCCCTCACCTTGCTCTCTCTCCCTCACCTTGCTCTCTCTCCCTCCCCTTGCTCTCTCTCACATTCTCAATGTCCTTGCTCCCTTCATCCCTCTTCCTCTCCCTCTATCTCTGGGTCTCAGGATGATGTAGTCGCCTGCTGTACAGTTTGGTCTCCCCTTATCATAGTGACAGCCTGAACCGCCTGACAAGAGAACTAATTCCACGGCAGCAACCGGATATTAATGGAGTGGGCTTTTTGTTTTGGCCATCCACCTCCCACACACTCGCGAACACACACACACACACACACACACACACACTCGCAAACACACACACACACACACACACAGCGCTTTCAGACTGCCTCGTCTGCTGTCCGTCCTGAATTCATAAACATTGTGGTAGCAACAGCTCAGCTCCCTTCCCTGTGTTTTCATTGATGGAGCTGTGAACATAGCAATGGAATAGGGAGGAAATATTGCTGCTGTGCCTGGCATGTCCTGTACTGTAGCTGGGAGGTAATCACAGCCCTCATAGCGGTGCATATGAAAGGAACATATTGTTTATTAATGAGAGAGCAGCAGAGGACTGAAGAAGCCACTTCCAGACTACTGATGAAGCTTTAATCTACAGAACATAAGGATTGTGTATATACGTGTGTGTATCAACTGTGTATGTGTGTCAAATCAAAGTTTATTTGTCACGTGCGCCGAATAGATGTAGACCTTACAGTGAAATTCTTACTTACATGCTCTCTAACCAACAGTGCAAAAAAGGTATTATGTGAACAATAGGTAGGTAAAGAAATAAAACAGTAAAAAGACAGTGAAAAATTACAGTAGCGAGACTACATACAGACACCGGTTAATCAGGCTGATTGAGGTGAGGTAGTATGTACATGAATGTATAGTTAAAGTGACTAAGCATATATGATAAACAGAGTAGTAGCAGCGTAAAAGAGGGGGGGGGGCACACAATGCAAATAGTCAGGGTAGCCATTTGATTACCTGTTCAGGAGTCTTATGGTTTGGGGGTAAAAACTGTTGAGAAGCCTTTTTGTCCTAGACTTGGCACTCCGGTACCGCTTGCCATGCAGTAGTAGAGAGAACAGTCTATGACTGGGGTGGCTGGGGTCTTTGACAATTTTTAAGGCCTTCCTCTGACACCGCCTGGTGTAGAAGACCTGGATGGCAGGCAGCTTAGCCCCAGTGATGTACCAGTGATGTACTGGGCCGTACGCAGTACAGTAGTGCCTTGTGGTCAGAGGCCGAGCAATTGCCATACCAGACAGTGATGCAACCAGTCAGGATGCTCTCGATGTTGCAGCTGTAGAACCTTTTGAGGATCTGAGGACCCAAGCCAAATCTTTTCAGTCTCCTGAGGGGGAATAGGTTTTGTCATGCCCTCTTCACGACTGTCTTGGTGTGTTTGGACCATTCTAGTTTGTTGGTGATGTGAACACCAAGGAACTTGAAGCTTTCAACATGCTCCACTACAGCCGATGAGAATGGGGGCGTGCTCAGTCCTCCTTTTCCTGTAGTCCACAATCAGCTCCTTAGTCTTGGTTACGTTAAGGGATAGATTGTTATTCTGGCCCCACCCGGCCAGGTCTCTGACCTCCCTATAGGCTGTCTCGTCGTTGTCGGTGATCAGGCCTACCACTGTTGTGTCGTCTGCAAACTTAATGATGGTGTTGGAGTCATGCCTGTGTGTATGTGTGTGTGCGTGCCTGTGTGTGTATGTTTATATGTGTGTGTGTGTGCACGTGTGTATGTTTATATGTATGTGTGTGTGCACGTGTGTATGTTTATATATGTGTGTGTGTGTGTGTGTGTGTGTGTGTGTGTGTGTGTGTGTGTGTGTGTGTGTGTGTATCGACTGTCTGTCTCTGTCTCTGTCTGTCTCTCTGTGTCTCTGTGTGTTTGTCTCTGTGTCTGTCTCTGTCTGTCTGTGTCTGTCTGTCTGTGTCTGTCTCTGTCTGTCTGTGTGTGTGTCTGTTTGTGTGCCATGATCCCAATCAACACTCTGTTGATTCCCAATACGATTCCTCCTCTGTAGTCTCCAGAAGTACACTCTCTGAATGACTCTCAGAGGGGAAGGAAGAAGATAAGATTTTATTTTCAAAGAGAGGGAGGGAAAGAGGGAGAATGAGTTAGGGGGAGAGAGATTGCGTGCATAATTCTGCAAAAACATTCTCCATGCACAATGTAAAACACCAAATAATGCATGCCGAGATGAATTAGGATGATACCTGCTAAAATCCAGAAAATAGATAAATCCCACAACCACCTAAAATGAAGCGATTACAAAACCATCCATAACAAAGCCATCACCTACAGAGAGATGAACCTGGAGAAGAGTCCACTGAGCAAGCCGGTCCTGGGGCTCTGTTCACAAACACAAACAGACCCCACAGAGCCCTAGGACAGCAACACAATTAGACCCAACCAAATCATAAGATAAGAAAAAGATAATTACTTGACACATTGGAAAGAATTAACAAAAAAACTACAATAGAATTTGGCCCAAAGCAGAGAGCACACAGTGGCAGAATACCTGACCACTGTGACTGACCGAAACTTAAGGAAACTTTGACTATGTACAGACTCAGTGAGCATAGCCTTCCTATTGAGATTTGCACACTGCCCACAAATGAGGTGGAAACAGAGCTGCACTTCCTAACCTCCTGCCAAGTGTATGACCATATTAGAGACACATATTCCCTTAGATTACACAGACCCACAAATAATTAGAAAACAAATCACATTTTGATAAACTTCCACATTTAGTAGGTGAAACACAACAGTGTGCCATCACAGCAGCAAGATTTGTGACCTGTTGCCACAAGAAAAGGGCAACAGGTCATGTTTATTTATTAATATATTTATATTTATTTATTTTCCATTTTGTACTTTAACTATTTGCACATTGTTACAACACTGTGCATAGCCATAATATGACATTTGAAATGTCTCTATTCCTTTGAAATTTTTGTCAATGTAATGTTTACTGTTGATTTTGTTATTGTTTATTTCAGTTTTGTTTATCCATTTCACTTGCTTTGGCAATGTAAACATATGTTACCCATGCCAATAAAGCCCATTCAATTGAATTGACAGAGAGAGAGGGAGGGATGGAAGGAAAGGAGGGAGAGAGAATGAGGGATGGAAGTAGCGATGAAGAGAGATGAAGGGAAGGAGGGGTGGGGAAGAAGAGAAGGGGTGGGAAAAGTGAATAATATCTTAGTCCAGCTCATCAATATAGGCTATGCAATCCATTCTACCAAGTAGCTTCTCAAGGTTTACAGTATGTACACAGAGAGCCGCTATGAGTAAGGATGGGATCCATAGATGATGTAACCTAATTGAGAAGATGGAGCTAGCTTCACTAAAGTACCTCTCACACTTTAATTGGTCTAATTTGTTTATTCACAATATAATTCTACAAGCAAACAGCTCCAGAGGGGTGGAATAATGTATGTATGTAGAGTACAATGAAGAGATGGAATGGCTTGCTGTGCTGTATGATTAAAGGGGAATGGAAACACTAGGATGTAGAACGGCAGCTAAATGGAACTGTAAATCGCCATATTGGCATTGTTGCATCACTGGCATGAGAGAACAGTTTGGAACTCCCTAAAATGACTGAATTTACCAAGTAGCTCCGAGTAAGAGAATGAGTTTATAACAGAGAATGAAATAATGTTAGTTAGTGAGCCAATAAACCTACTGAATCTGTTCCTGTTTGAACCGATCGTTGCCC
Organism: Salmo trutta; assembly: GCF_901001165.1. NCBI lineage: Eukaryota > Metazoa > Chordata > Actinopteri > Salmoniformes > Salmonidae > Salmo > Salmo trutta. The sequence goes on from NC_042958.1 coordinate 50,668,613, forward strand.
CAGATCAAAGAGTTCCTTCTCGTAGCAGTAACACAGATTTGCCGCCTGAAACACCTCAGCTAGAGGGTCTGCGTAGCCGAACACAATATGGTGTGAGTGGGGATGCCGCCAGATAATGGCTAGAGTATGAGTGTGTTGTTGTAAAGATGGTTGCGATACAGCACAAATTCCCAGCGGATGGTGACTGTATTACATCCAGTCAGAGGTTCCTGTCAGTCTGTCTGGATGGTGATATATTACATCCAGTCAGGGGTTCCTGTCAGTCTGTCTGGATGGTGACTGTATTACATCCAGTCAGAGGTTCCTGTCAGTCTGTCTGGATGGTGATGTATTACATCCAGTCAGAGGTTCCTGTCAGTCTGTCTGGATGGTGACTGTATTACATCCAGTCAGAGGTTCCTGTCAGTCTGTCTGGATGGTGATGTATTACATCCAGGTCAGAGGTTCCTGTCAGTCTGTCTGGATGGTGACTGTATTACATCCAGTCAGAGGTTCCTGTCAGTCTGTCTGGATGGTGATGTATTACATCCAGTCAGGGGTTCCTGTCAGTCTGTCTGGATGGTGATGTATTACATCCAGTCAGGGGTTCCTGTCAGTCTGTCTGGATGGTGACTGTATTACATCCAGTCAGAGGTTCCTGTCAGTCTGTCTGGATGGTGATGTATTACATCCAGTCAGGGGTTCCTGTCAGTCTGTCTGGATAGTGATGTATTACATCCAGTCAGGGGTTCCTGTCAGTCTGTCTGGATGGTGATGTATTACATCCAGTCAGAGGTTCCTGTCAGTCTGTCTGAATGGTGACTGTATTACATCCAGTCAGAGGATCCTGTCAGTCTGTCTGGATGGTGATGTATTACATCCAGTCAGAGGTTCCTGTCAGTCTGTCTGGATGGTGACTGTATTACATCCAGTCAGAGGTTCCTGTCAGTCTGTCTGGATGGTGATGTATTACATCCAGTCAGAGGTTCCTGTCAGTCTGTCTGGATGGTGATGTATTACATCCAGTCAGAGGTTCCTGTCAGTCTGTCTGGATGGTGATGTATTACATCCAGTCAGGGGTTCCTGTCAGTCTGTCTGGATGGTGACTGTATTACATCCAGTCAGAGGTTCCTGTCAGTCTGTCTAGATGGTGATGTATTATATCCAGTCAGGGGTTCCTGTCAGTCTGTCTGGATGGTGATGTATTACATCCAGTCAGAGGATCCTGTCAGTCTGTCTGGATGGTGATGTATTACATCCAGTCAGAGGTTCCTGTCAGTCAGTCTGTCTGGTGGCTGTATTACATCCAGTCAGAGGTTCCTGTCAGTCTGTCTGGATGGTGATGTATTACATCCAGTCAGAGGTTCCTGTCAGTCTGTCTGGATGGTGATGTATTACATCCAGTCAGAGGTTCCTGTCAGTCTGTCTGGATGGTGATGTATTACATCCAGTCAGGGGTTCCTGTCAGTCTGTCTGGATGGTGACTGTATTACATCCAGTCAGAGGTTCCTGTCAGTCTGTCTGGATGGTGATGTATTACATCCAGTCAGAGGATCCTGTCAGTCTGTCTGGATGGTGATGTATTACATCCAGTCAGAGGTTCCTGTCAGTCTGTCTGGATGGTGATGTATTACATCCAGTCAGAGGTTCCTGTCAGTCTGTCTGGATGGTGATGTATTACATCCAGTCAGAGGTTCCTGTCAGTCTGTCTGGATGGTGATGTATTACATCCAGTCAGAGGTTCCTGTCAGTCTGTCTGGATGGTGACTGTATTACATCCAGTCAGAGGTTCCTGTCAGTCTGTCTGGATGGTGATGTATTACATCCAGTCAGAGGTTCCTGTCAGTCAGTCTGTCTGGTGGCTGTATTACATCCAGTCAGAGGTTCCTGTCAGTCTGTCTGGATGGTGATGTATTACATCCAGTCAGAGGTTCCTGTCAGTCTGTCTGGATGGTGATGTATTACATCCAGTCAGAGGTTCCTGTCAGTCTGTCTGGATGGTGATGTATTACATCCAGTCAGGGGTTCCTGTCAGTCTGTCTGGATGGTGACTGTATTACATCCAGTCAGAGGTTCCTGTCAGTCTGTCTGGATGGTGATGTATTACATCCAGTCAGAGGATCCTGTCAGTCTGTCTGGATGGTGATGTATTACATCCAGTCAGAGGTTCCTGTCAGTCTGTCTGGATGGTGATGTATTACATCCAGTCAGAGGTTCCTGTCAGTCTGTCTGGATGGTGATGTATTACATCCAGTCAGAGGTTCCTGTCAGTCTGTCTGGATGGTGATGTATTACATCCAGTCAGAGGTTCCTGTCAGTCTGTCTGGATGGTGACTGTATTACATCCAGTCAGAGGTTCCTGTCAGTCTGTCTGGATGGTGATGTATTACATCCAGTCAGAGGTTCCTGTCAGTCTGTCTGGATGGTTACTGTATTACATCCAGTCAGAGGTTCCTGTCAGTCTGTCTGGATGGTGATGTATTACATCCAGTCAGAGGTTCCTGTCGGTCTGTCTGGATGGTGATGTATTACATCCAGGCAGGGGTTCCTGTCAGTCTGTCTGGATGGTGATGTATTACATCCAGTCAGGGGTTCCTGTCAGTCTGTCTGGATGGTGACTGTATTACATCCAGTCAGAGGTTCCTGTCAGTCTGTCTAGATGGTGATGTATTATATCCAGTCAGGGGTTCCTGTCAGTCTGTCTGGATGGTGATGTATTACATCCAGTCAGAGGTTCCTGTCAGTCTGTCTGGATGGTGATGTATTACATCCAGTCAGAGGTTCCTGTCAGTCAGTCTGTCTGGTGGCTGTATTACATCCAGTCAGAGGTTCCTGTCAGTCTGTCTGGATGGTGATGTATTACATCCAGTCAGAGGTTCCTGTCAGTCTGTCTGGATGGTGATGTATTACATCCAGTCAGAGGTTCCTGTCAGTCTGTCTGGATGGTGATGTATTACATCCAGTCAGAGGTTCCTGTCAGTCTGTCTGGATGGTTACTGTATTACATCCAGTCAGGGGTTCCTGTCAGTCTGTCTGGATGGTGATGTATTACATCCAGTCAGAGGTTCCTGTCAGTCTGTCTGGATGGTGATGTATTACATCCAGTCAGAGGTTCCTGTCAGTCTGTCTGGATGGTGATGTATTACATCCAGTCAGAGGTTCCTGTCAGCTTGTCTGGATGGTGACTGTATTACATCCAGTCAGAGGTTCCTGTCAGTCTGTCTGGATGGTGATGTATTACATCCAGTCAGAGGTTCCTGTCAGCTTGTCTGGATGGTGACTGTATTACATCCAGTCAGCGGTTCCTGTCTGTCTGTCTGGATGGTGATGTATTACATCCAGTCAGGGGTTCCTGTCAGTCTGTCTGGATGATGACTGTATTACATCCAGTCAGAGGTTCCTGTCAGCTTGTCTGGATGGTGATGTATTACATCCAGTCAGAGGTTCCTGTCAGTCTGTCTGGATGGTGATGTATTACATCCAGTCAGAGGATCCTGTCAGTCTGTCTGGATGGTGATGTATTACATCCAGTCAGAGGTTCCTGTCAGCTTGTCTGGATGGTGACTGTATTACATCCAGTCAGAGGTTCCTGTCAGTCTGTCTGGATGGTGATGTATTACATCCAGTCAGAGGTTCCTGTCAGTCTGTCTGGATGGTGACTGTATTACATCCAGTCAGAGGTTCCTGTCAGTCTGTCTGGATGGTGATGTATTACATCCAGTCAGAGGTTCCTGTCAGTCTGTCTGGATGGTGATGTATTACATCCAGTCAGAGGTTCCTGTCAGTCTGTCTGGATGGTGATGTATTACATCCAGTCAGGGGTTCCTGTCAGTCTGTCTGGATGGTGACTGTATTACATCCAGTCAGAGGTTCCTGTCAGTCTGTCTGGATGGTTACTGTATTACATCCAGTCAGAGGTTCCTGTCAGTCTGTCTGGATGGTGATGTATAACATCCAGTCAGAGGTTCCTGTCAGTCTGTCTGGATGGTGATGTATTACATCCAGGCAGGGGTTCCTGTCAGTCTGTCTGGATGGTGATGTATTACATCCAGTCAGGGGTTCCTGTCAGTCTGTCTGGATGGTGATGTATTACATCCAGTCAGAGGTTCCTGTCAGTCTGTCTGGATGGTGACTGTATTACATCCAGTCAGAGGTTCCTGTCAGTCTGTCTGGATGGTGGTGTATTACATCCAGTCAGAGGTTCCTGTCAGTCTGTCTGGATGGTGATGTATTACATCCAGTCAGAGGTTCCTGTCAGTCTGTCTGGATGGTGATGTATTACATCCAGTCAGAGGTTCCTGTCAGTCTGTCTGGATGGTTACTGTATTACATCCAGTCAGAGGTTCCTGTCAGTCTGTCTGGATGGTGATGTATTACATCCAGGCAGGGGTTCCTGTCAGTCTGTCTGGATGGTGATGTATTACATCCAGTCAGGGGTTCCTGTCAGTCTGTCTGGATGGTGATGTATTACATCCAGTCAGAGGTTCCTGTCAGTCTGTCTGGATGGTGACTGTATTACATCCAGTCAGAGGTTCCTGTCAGCTTGTCTGGATGGTGATGTATTACATCCAGTCAGAGGTTCCTGTCAGTCTGTCTGGATGGTGATGTATTACATCCAGTCAGAGGTTCCTGTCAGCTTGTCTGGATGGTGATGTATTACATCCAGTCAGAGGTTCCTGTCAGTCTGTCTCGATGGTGACTGTATTACATCCAGTCAGAGGTTCCTGTCAGTCTGTCTGGATGGTGACTGTATTACATCCAGTCAGAGGTTCCTGTCAGTTTGTCTGGATGGTGACGTATTGGACATGTCTCTAATCCTAATGAATGACATCCTGGCCAGTCTGCAGCCTGTTTGCCAGTTAAATAATTGGTGAAATGTTGCTTGATTATAAATTGTTTAAAGCTAACATCAGAGGTGGGTAGGTGCTTAATATATTTAATAAGTCATATATAACAATGTTAATCACAAGCACTGTTTGGCGCGATGGTAACGCATTGACCTTAAGATAAAACATTTGGAGATCCAATCACAGACAGCATCGTGATTTATGAAATTTCATTCTAACCAATCATTTTTAAATGTTTAATTACATGTTTTAATTTAACCTTTATTTAATAGGCAAGTCAGTTAAGAACAAATTCTTATTTCCAATGACGGCCTACAATAATGGGGTGTGCTCATTATAAATACACTGTGTTTTAGTTTCGGTATCAGACACATTTTGTACGGCGTGTAATCCCTGCGTGTGTTGTCTCTTCCATAAAGCAGCATACCCAGAAGCAAACATAGGGTTTGAATAAAACCAGTTAATTTAGTAAATCTAGCCAGCTGTCATTTTTTTCAAGACATGGGCCTACTGATAACCAGGTGGCGAATCGCATCTCTGCATGTCTGGCAGACATATCAGTGTGGATGATGGATCACCACCTCAAGCTGAACCTCGGCAAGACGGAGCTGCTCTTCCTCCCGGGGAAGGACTGCCCGTTCCATGATCTCGCCATCACGGTTGACAACTCCATTGTGTCCTCCTCCCAGAGTGCTAAGAGCCTTGGCGTGACCCTGGACAACACCCTGTCGTTCTCCACTAACATCAAGGCGGTGACCCGATCCTGTAGGTTCATGCTCTACAACATTCGCAGAGTACGACCCTGCCTTACACAGGAAGCGGCGCAGGTCCTAATCCAGGCACTTGTCATCTCCCGTATGGATTACTGCAATTTGCTGTTGGCTGGGCTCCCTGCCTGTGCCATTAAACCCCTACAACTCATCCAGAACGCCGCAGCCCGTCTGGTGTTCAACCTTCCCAAGTTCTCTCACGTCACCCCGCTCCTCCGCACACTCCACTGGCTTCCAGTTGAAGCTCGCATCTGCTACAAGACCATGGTGCTTGCCTACAGAGCTGTGAGGGGAACGGCACCTCCGTACCTTCAGGCTCTGATCAGTCCCTACACCCAAACAAGGGCACTGCGTTCATCCACCTCTGGCCTGCTGGCCCCCCCTACCTCTGCGGAAGCACAGTTCCCACTTAGCCCAGTCAAAACTGTTCGCTGCTCTGGCACCCCAATGGTGGAACAGGCTCCCTCACGACGCCAGGACAGCGGAGTCAATCACCACCTTCCGGAGACACCTGAAACCCCACCTCTTTAAGGAATACCTGGGATAGGATAAAGTAATCCTTCTAAGTAATCAATTTTTACACTTATAAATTAATGATATGTAACCATTGATTCTTGAAGAATGTAACTTATAAATGCCTCATGAGTTTAGTTCAACTGTCGTACCCCATCAGAACCCCAAATATAAGCTTATTTTACTCCAACGTTTTTAAACAAAGAAAATATAAACAAACACAATACAGCCTATAAACATGGTTAAAACTGTCATTTTGATATCATGGATGGTCAGTCCTTGCCTCTATAGCTCTATGAATTTGAAAGTGGTTGCATTTCTCCAGCCCCATCCCTCAGCTTTTTACCGAAAGAGGAGCAGGGAGGACACTTTGTTATTTGTTAAATTGCAGATTAAATACACACCAAAATATGTAACAGATACTATAAAAATGTCAGATCACTCAGACAGTTAGTGAGTGCACAACATGCAGGAAACAGCAAGCAATCAATATAATCAGATGTATTTTACAAAGCTTTTTACATCAAAATAATAACCACAGCGATTATAAAGGGTGCAACAGTTCAACACCTCAGGAGAAAACTTCAGTTGGCTTTTCATACCTGAGCATTCATAGGTCGAGACAGCAGATCCCGGAGAGAGGGAGAGAGAGAGTCAAAACAGCAGGTCCGGGACAAGGTAGCACGTCCGTTGAAACGGGTAAAAATAAATCTGTGGAAAAACAGTTCCTCTCCGATTCCCTTTATGGTTGTGTGTATCTTTGAATTCAGTGCTGAATGGCCTGCTCCTTCTCCATTTACTACTCTCTCTCTTCGGGCACTCAGGAGAGTCCTGTGGGATGGTCCTAGACTCAAAAATAAGTTCCACAAATCATACTTTGGATTTTACTAAAAAATATATGACAGTACCTCTGGCTTCCCGATGGCCACCAGCTGTTTCCTCACACCTTTGGCAATGTGTCACAGGTCATACTCATGCCAGATATCAGCATGTGAGTCCCTCAAGTTCACCCTCACACTTGGATGCCTGTCAGTGGCCAAGGTTTCAATACTACATCCATGGGCCTGTTAGTAATAATGGCTTTATGATTATCCTAAAGGTACCTACGTCCTCTTCATTCATCCACCAAATACACACTTACAACCCTTAGGCTAGCTACAAAATATAGGTTAGGCTATAGCTTACCTCAATGTGTTACAGGCATCTCTCTAATCCCTCCCTCTCCAACCAATAGCTGTTCTTCACCTCGGTCACATGTCTCCTGGGCGAGGATCAGGTGGGAAGCAGAGTCCAGGATGGTGTAAGAGGCAAAGGAGGCACAATGGCCTGGCGAATCACACCGTGCGTCTCCACCAATTGTGGCCAGAATAGCCTCCGTGTGCTGGGTCCACATGTGGTTAACCTCTGGCACAATGTAGATGTGGTTTGAGAACTGCTGTTGGTTTGAGAACTGTCGCAGCGACATGGACACCAGGCTGAGGAGGTGACATATTTCCACAAATATGGAGTGGGCGCCGCCAGTAGGGAGGACCGCTGATGGCACCAACAGATTCCCTGCAAACAACTTTCCCACTCTGGTCGGGGACTCCCACTGCCTCCTGTGGCCCACAACACACTGTCTCCATGGTGATAGGAAAACCATTTATTTTCAGGGATGAACTGATGACACATGCTCGACATCCTGGCTCATGGCAGACATTTAACAACTCCTTCAGCTTGCTATCAATGACTATGTATTTGGGATCTTACACACACTCTTTGATACTATAGCTTCAATACTATATCTTCGATACTTTATCTTCGATACTATAGCTTCAATACTATAGCTTCGATATTGTAGTTTCGAAACTACGTCTTCGATACTATAGCTTCGATACTATATATTCGATACTATAGCTTCGATACTATATATTCGATATTATAGCTTCAGTACTATATATTCAATACTATAGCGTCAATACTATATATTCGATACTGTAGCTTCAATACTATATATTCGGTACTATAGCTTTAATACTATATATTCGATACTGTAGCTTCAATACTATATATTCGATACTATAGCTTCAATACTATATATTCGATACTATATCTTCGATACTATAGCTTCGATACTATATATTTGATTCTATAGCTTCGATACTATATATTCGATATTATAGCTTCGATACTATATATTCGATACTATAGCTTCAATACTATATATTCGATACTATAGCTTCAATACTATATATTCAATACTGTAGCTTCAATACTATATATTCAATACTGTAGCTTCAATACTATATATTCGATACTATAGCTTCAATACTATATATTCGATACTGTAGCTTCAATACTATATATTTGATACTATAGCTTCAATATTATATATTCGATACTATAGCTTCAGTACTATATCTTCGATACTATAGCTTCAATACTATATCTTCGATACTATAGCTTCAATACTATATCTTCGATACTATAGCTGGCACTGTGATGATTGTGTTTCTGAACTCTCAGGTTCATACAGTGAGTTCGGGTCTTCACTGATCTCACTCTCCGTCAGCTCCATCTGTGGCGTATAGGGGCAGGACTCGGTTGTATACTGATGGTTGTGAGCGCAATCTAGCTGGTCCTCGAGCTCTTTAGTGATGGTCCCTGTGGACCTCTTATCCACCGCAGCACAGGAACACTCTGGCACCCAGGGGTCAGTTTGGCATGCTGTACTAACCGTTCTTTCCTGTTGGTACAAAACAATTAAGGCATCTATTAGGCTATAGTTATATTCAAGAATCACTACATATACTGTATATTGTCCATTTTATATCCAAAGTTTGCTCAGGGATGACAGCTTGTGTCTTGAAATAAACAATAGCCTTAGAAATAACATGGATTTGCATGTACCTCCTCTGCCTCCTCCTGCACAGTCTCCTCCAGGATGAAAACCTTTTCAGGCATGAAGGTGTCATCCTGAAAACAAACAAACATTTTGTTAAGACAACTGAACCCAAATATATCAGTTGGCGATAACAAGCTACCTGTCTTTATGAAATGTCAACACACACACACACACACACACACACACACACACACACACACACACACACACACACACACACACACAAACACACAGCAAATAGAGGGACATTTATTTTTCAGCAAACATTAGCCATGTCAACTTCAGTCTAGCTAAATAAGGTAGAGCTAACAAAACATTCCAAAAACAAATATGTCAACAAAATGTATTACTGTACTATCTGAGGTGTAAGCTAGCTACAGCAACTACCTAATAACAGGGCAACACGGAGAAACTGGGTTGCAATTTTAGTTGCAGTTGAGTTTCTTGTTAATGGCAGTTGCTGGGGGGTGTTACACAAAACACTTCAGACGTAATTAGCTAGTTACCTTCATCTAGAGTTGCACCAAAGTTGTCCAGTGTCTACGCTAGCCTAGTCCAACAACAGTCATGATTCATGACTGGTTAACGTTTCCTCAGTTTCTCCATTGACTCGAGTCGCCTCCTCCGTTCAGTCCGGCTTTTGCTAGACACCGAAGTCAGCGATGTTGATGATGGTCGGTTGGTCGGTAACACCTACCCCATAACACTTGAAAATTGAGGGGTTAGCAGAGCGTTTCAACGTAGTCCTATGACTCCTTTCCATTTGGAAACTCCAAGTTGCTGCATCAAAAGTGCCCTTCATCTCGAAGTCTTCCTCCACGAAGTGCTGGCAGCAGATCCTGCTCGTTCGAGCTGGCGCGTCCTTCATCTTCAGGACATGGAGCCACTTCTTCAAAAGTTCTGGGTCCTTGGGCCGCCGATGGTAGCTTACTGAGGGATTTTTTTGGACACGATTCCTACAGGCTGGCGCTATACAGTTCATGTTTGAATTACTACTTGTTGTGGCCATCTTCGTTGTCCGTCCCTAACCTCCCTCTCTTCGATTCACTCTCCACACACAAACTCAATACCACAGACAGTTTGCTGATTACTGCCTGTAATGCACTGGCGTCAGCCGTTACTATGGCCATTTGAAATGGCACTGACCATAGCTAAAATAAACCTTGTCGACGATCAAAATACTAAATATTGAGATGTTTGTATGTTAAATACACATGTTTCAAATTATTGCCATGGTATAAAAGGGATAATCAACTCGGGGCTCTATGCGTTCTCTGGATAACAATACAACTCCGTAGAAGGTTACTTCCACATCGTACATAATCTTCCATAGGACGCATAGCCCGTCGTTGATTATCCATTATGAAACGACCATGTGTAACTACCTGATTGTGTTAAATTAGGATCTGAAACAGCGGACGTATGGAGGCTAACGATGCTATACTTTACATGCTATACCTTTGCCAACTGTAATGTTATTTTCTAGGAAATAGGGCAGGGAATACAGCTCTTTCTAGGAATTCCTCTGAAAGTACAGTATGTTGTTGGCATGTTGTATGATAAAAAAATAGAGAAGGCATCTCCAGTGTGGAATCTGTGCTCCCTATTAAGCAAAGAGAGACAGAAAGAGAGTGAGATTATTATATTTTCGGAACCTTTATTTTGACAGTGAAGACAAGAATCTCTTTTATTTTACCTTTATTTAACTAGGCAAGTCAGTTAAGAACAAATTCTTATTTTCAATGACAGCCTAGGAACACAGTGGGTTAACTGCCTTGTTCAGGGGCAGAATGAGTTTTAGCTTGTCAGCTCGGGGATTCAATCTTGCAACCTTTCGGTTACTAGTCCAACGCTCTAACCACTAGGGTACCTGCTGTCCCGTTGAGCCGTGCAGAAATACATCAAACACAAAATGACAAAACATGGAACAGTAGGTTCCTTACAGGAGCTAACAGAGCTATCAATGTACATTTAATTTAACAGGCACGGAATTACTATTTACAATATCCCTGTCAGCATGAGAAACTGTGGCGGAATGATATCGCTGCTATTTAATAGGAGTAAATACCATTCAGGAGCGTGATTTGATCAGTCATTGCCTCAGCGCTGCCTTGTAGTGTCTGTACAGGATCCAGGTACCCAAATTATTGGGGTGGATCCCATCCTCCTTATAGAGCATCATCTGCTTCCAAATGGTGTAAAAGTTGTCTACATAAATTACACCCAAGGATCTGCAGTAGTCACGCAGCCATTCGTGAAGTGTTAGTAGCCTGTTAACAATGTTCACTACCTCGACCCAGCGAGGGCACAGGGGCAGATATTATAGGACGTTTTTTGGTGTCCAGCAGAGACCCAATCAATTCTTCAAAATCCCATTTCAGCCGTTCTGAGCTACCATTCCTAATGCCATTAAATCCCACATGGACTACAACAGCATCGATCTCCGTGTGCTGACGTAGAACGCTGGGGGAGCAGCCTAGTAATATCCTGTACAGGGGTAGTACTGGATTTTTACTCTGGAAACCGAGACGTTTCTTACCATACAGCTGCCGAAGACAACCGCCGGCGAGATGGAAGAGGAAATTCGCCCACGAGCGTGTGGAGTGAGAGAGAGTGATGGGGAGAGAGTGAGAGAGAGAGAGATCCCACTGTCATAACACCAGGCCAGGCCACTGTCATAACATAAGGCCACTTTCATAACACCAGGCCAGGCCACTGTCATAACACAAGGCCACTTTCATAACACCAGGCCAGGACCTGTAATACCAAAACACATGGAGAAGAGTTCAGCAGTGCATCAGCCCATTTAGGTACGTGACAGCGTGGGGACCGATTTAATAGCACTCTACAGATGCACAAAAACAGATGCTATTAATGGCCTGAACACAGGAATCCTCTCCTCTAGCTGTGTGCAAGACTTGGTGGTGCCGAACCGTTCATTTAAGAAATGTTGTGTGCTTGTAGCGATACGGCGCGTGGTGTGGAGCCCGTATGGAGATGTCTCTAGCCTCCTAGCTCGCAACTTGGCTTGCTGTATGGGTAATATTCATTTTTGAGTGCTCATCTGAGTGCTCATCTGGCTAAACAATAGAAGCAGAGGAATACTCTCAGGGCCAGGTAGGAGAGGATGACTATAACATAACGCTGGTTTAATGTCCTACAGGTAGAGTTGCCTGTGGACTGTGTTGTTATTCAGGCTTTTCGCTCTGCTATGGCTCGAAGACAGCTTCTGCCCCCAAGTCATAAAACTGCTAAATAGCCATAAGATTGCTAAATAGTTAATTAATGGTTACTTGGACTATCTGATTTGACCCTATGCACTCTCACAAGATTATATATACAGTATACATTACATATACACTATACACACACTCACAAGATTATATATACAGTATACAGTACATACACACTACACACACACTCACACAAAACCCACACGCATCATATACACTACATACGCATACCAACACACACACACACACACACACACACACACACACACACACACACACACACACACACACACACACACACACACTTTTACACTCATCACATGCTGCTGCTATGCCGTTCTTTATTCTTACTCATATTATAATCTATTCTGATGCCTAGTCATTTTACCCAGACTTTATGTCCATTAGTGATCTGATACTGGTACTCCCTGTATATAACTCCACATTGATCTGGTACTGGTACTCCCTGTATAGAGCTTCACATTGATCTGGTACTGGTACTCCCTGTAGATAGCTCCACATTGATCTGGTACTGGTACTCCCTGTATATATCTCCACATTGATCTGGTACTGGTACTCCCTGTATATAACTCCACATTGATCTGGTAATCCCTGTATATAACTCCACATTGATCTGGTACTGGTACTCCCTGTATATAGCTCCACATTGATCTGGTACTGGTACTCCCTGTATATAGCTCCACATTGATCTGGTACTGGTACTCCCTGTATATAGCTCCACATTGATCTGGTACTGGTACTCCCTGTAAATAACTCCACATTGATCTGGTACTGGTACTCCCTGTATATAACTCCACATTGATCTGGTACTGGTACTCCCTGTATATAGCTCCACATTGATCTGGTACTGGTACTCCCTGTATATAGCTCCACATTGATCTGGTACTGGTACTCCCTGTATATAGCTCCACATTGATCTGGTACTGGTACTCCCTGTAGATAGCTTCATGATTGTGTATTTTATTCCTCTTGTGTTACTATTTTAAAGTCCATACCCATTGTATTCAGAGCATGTGACAAATACAATTTGATTTGATATGAAATGCTTAAAGCCTGTTAGCATGGAAACAATAAAGTAGCAACACATTAACTTTCCACACCAGTTTGTTATGGTGGGCTGTGGACTATGGTCTTAAGGCTGTGAAATGTCAAAGTCCCGGTTAGCCGCTTTGAACATAGAGCAACCTTTAAATCCTCCTCTTTTACGAGAGGGAGGCTGTGGAAGCTCTAACAAGCTGATTATGGGTGTCATTTGTAATTATGTCCCTGTCAACCCCCCCCCCCCTCCCCCTTTTATTATTATAATTGTATTTCGCTCCCTCCACGCGAGGCTGATATGGTCCTATAAAAGATTAAGGTGAAAATTATTCTCTGGTCTACTGACTGTGCAAATTGGTTGTGTCAGTTGTGTTTTGGGACTGCAGACTCAGTATGGAGAGAGAGAGGGGTTGTGGCATAGCAATCCAGCCAGGCCAATTATGAACTGATGTCGCCCTTTGCCTAGCCCCAAATCACACAAAAGGTTGTGATGGACTAATTTAAACACACCTTACATTGGCTCAGGTGAGATTAAAGGCCCAGTGGAGTCAAAATTCAATTTTACCTGTGTTTTGTATCAAATTGTACAACAGAAGATGAAACTAACACTGTAAAAGTTTGAATAAATGTGATTTCCTGATATTTGCTGGTTGAAAATACAACCCAAACAGGATCTTCTAATCGGCAGGCTTGCATACGTGGGAGTTTTGGGTTTCCATGGTGTCATATTCGTGTATGTAGGGGGCAGGGAAGTCAGGCGCAGGAGAAACCAAATTGGTTAATCTGGAGTATTTAATGAAAAAACAAACTCCAAAACCAAAGTACAAAATAACATGGGTAAAATATACCCGTCGCACACCGATACACAAACCCACGTAACATAACTTCACAAACAATCACCGACAAGAACATGAGGAGAAACAGAGGTTTAAATACACAACAGGATTAATGGGATTGGAAACAGGTGTGTAGGAAGACAAGACAAAACCAATGGAAAATGAAAAACTGATCAATGATGGCTAGAAGACCGGTGACGTCGACCGCCGAGCACCACCCGAGCAAGGAGGGGCATCGACTTCGGCAGAAGTCGTGACACATGGTGACATCACCATACAGTAAATTGGTTAATAGACCAATAACAAAGAAAGTTCCAAACCTCTCTGCCAATAAGAGCTAGTTTTCTGTTTTTCCCTTCCCAGTCAGACCATTTTCAGATAGTTCTAGAAAAATGATTGCTTGATACATTTTTTGCCGATTTTAATGGTAATCTATTACAGTAGCTAGGTTTCCATCCAATCAGTGACATATTTCCATATGAATATTCTAGAATCCCCATAAAGAAAATATGTAAATTTTCCTAATATTGATGTGTTTCCACCAAACGGACTTGTTGCGGATAAAAAGAGGTAGTGCACACTAAATATACTTTTTCGCTTAAGTTTTCACGTACCGAATAAAAATCTAAAATTAAATGTGTTTCTATCGCGTTTTAATCTCTACCGATAGTTTTGTCACAACTGTTGTGTTAAATAGCAATTGTGCCTACTCTGGTTTTGGCACCTGCACTCTAGCAGCTCACAGATATAGTTTGGGTCGGCTAGTGTACATGGGATTATTATGGATAAGAGGGAGAATATTTAGATGCGGTGTGGCCTGACTTATTATCCAGCTGTTGTGATTTATCATCCAGCTGTCGTGATTTATTATCCAGCTGTCGTGATGTACCATCCATCTGTCGTTATTTATTATCCAGCTGTCCTGATTTATTATCCAGCTGTCCTGATTTATCATCCAGCTGTCCTGATTTATTATCTAGCTGTCGGGATTTATCATCCAGCTGTCCTGATTTATTATCTAGCTGTCGGGATTTATCATCCAGCTGTCGAGATTTATCATCCAGCTGTCGGGATTTATCATCCAGCTGTCGGGATTTATCATCCAGCTGTCCTGATTTATCATCCAGCTGTCGGGATTTATCATCCAGCTGTCGGGATTTATCATCCAGCTGTCCTGATTTATCATCCAGCTGTCCTGATTTATTATCCAGCTGTCCTGATTTATTATGTTTATTATATGACTTTACTGTGGATGGAAAAGTGTTAATACGGATAAGAATAAGAGATAGAAGTAACAAGTAATTAAAGAGCACCAGTAAAAAATAGCAATGTCTACAGGTGGGTGCAGGTACAGGGTTAATGTGCGGGGGCACTGCTTAGTTGAGGTAGTATGTACATGTACGTAGAGTTAATTAAAGTGACTATGCATAGATGACAACAGAGAGTGGCAGTGGTGTGGGGGAGGGGGGGGCAATGCAAATAGTCTGGGTAGCCATTTGACGACATGTTCAGGAGTCTTATGGCTTGGAGACAGAAGCCACAAGTGATGTACTTCATTGTTACTCAGAAATGATTTGATAATGAGATAAGAACGGCTGCATTGGGCCTTTATTAAGTAAAAAGTACGACTCATGAAGAAAACAGTTTTTCCCTGAGCTTTTATTGTATAAAGGTCTGTATTTATATTTTACAGTGTTTAATACAGTGTTGTCAGGTTTTGTGAGGGAGTAGGGAAATGATGGTAGAGGAAGACCGTGAGCGGCTGGCTCAGTGGCATATTTGGCTGTCAGCTATCAAAAAAGCTCACAGGAAGTACTTTGAAATCCCCTGGCATCTGCACTGTCGACATCTGCACTGTAGTTATATCCAATGGAATGTTACAGTGCCTTCAGAAAGTATTCACACCCCTTTATATATTCCACATTTTGTTGTATTCCAGCCTTAAATTAAAATGGATTCAATTGAGATTTTGTGTCACTGGCCTACACACAATGCGCCGTAATGTCAAAGTGGAATTATGTTTTTAGACTTTTTTACAAATTAATTACAAAATAAAAACTTAAATCTCTTGAGTAAATAAGTATTCAACCCCTTTGTTATGGCCAAGTAAAACATTTTCTTAACAGTGTTTAACATTATTGTTTTTATGACTATCTCATCTCTGTACCCCACACAAACCCCAACAGTATGCGGACAACTGCTCGTCGAACATCTCATTACAAAGGCATGCGAATTAATAAGGAGCTGGTTCCCCCTTTGCCGCTATAACAGCCTCCACTCTTCTGGGAAGGCTTTCCACTATATGTTGGAACATTGCTGCAGGGAATTGCTTCCATTCAGCCACAAGAGCATTAGTGAGGTCGGGCACTGATGTTGGGCGATTAGGCCTGGCTCGCAGTAGGTGTTCCAATTCATCCCAAAAGTGTTCGATGGGGTTGAGGTCAGGGCTCTGTGCAGGCCAGTCAAGTTCTTCCCACCGATCTCGACAAACCATTTCTGTATGGACCTCTATGCACGGGGGCATTGTCATGCAGAAACAGGAAAGGGCCTTCCCCAAACTGATGCCATAATGTTGGAAGTGTGAGGACAGACACTGGGAGACAAGAAGCAAATACAAGGAGTGAACATTTAATATATAACCAGCATGAAAAAGGACAGCGTAGAAGGACAGCGTGGAAGGACAGCGTAGAAGGACTGTGTGGAATGACAGTGTGGAAGGACAGCGTGGAAGCCCACGAGCCGGCTGAGGCATGGGAGCCCGACGAACCTGCTGAGACAAGGAAACCTCTCGAGCCAGCTAAGGCTTGGAAGCCTGACGAGCCAGCTGAGGCACCCGCGGTTGCAGCGGAACACGGATCAGACGTCACCAACCAAAAAAAAAAAAAAAACTCCCTGATGCTTCTAATATTGGTGTCAGCATTCTGTGAGGACAGACGCTGGAACACGAGAAGCAAGTACAGAGAGTGAACATTTAATAAATAACCGCCCTCGAGTGCCAGAGATGGTGAGCAGGAGCAGGCGTGACAGGAAGCACAAAATTGTCTAGAATGTAGTTGCATGCTGTACTGTTAAGATATCCCTAAATTGGAACTAAGGGGCCTAGCCCAAACCATGAAAAACAGCCCCAGACCATTATTCCTCCTCCACCAAACTTAACAGTTGGCACTATGCATTGGGGCAGGTAGCATTCTCCTGGCATCCGTCGAACCCAGATTCGTCTGTCGGACTGCCAGATGGTGACGAGTGATTCATCACTCCAGAAAATGCGTTTCCACTGCTCCAGAGTCCAATGGCTGCGAGCTTTACACCACTCCAGCCGATGCATGGCTGCTCTGCCATGGAAACATTTACATTTACATATACGTCATTTAGCAGACGCTCTTATCCAGAGCGACTTACAAATTGGTGCATTCACCTTATCATATCCAGTGGAACAACCACTTTACAATAGTACATCTATATCTTTTTTTGGGGGGGGTTAGAAGGATTACTTAATCCTATCCCAGGTATTCCTTAAAGAGGTGGGGTTTCAGGTGTCTTCGGAAGATGGTGATTGACTCCGTTGTCCTGGCGTCGTGAGGGAGCTTGTTACACCATTGGGGTGCCAGAGCAGCGAACAGTTTTGACTTGGCTGAGCGGGAACTATGCTTCCGCAGAGGTAGGGAGGTGAGCAGGCCAGAGGTGGATGAACGCAGGGCTCTTCTTTGGGTGTAGGGACTGATCAGAGCCTGGAGGTACGGAGCTGCCGTTCCCCTCACAGCTCTGTAGGCAAGCACCGTGGTCTTGTAGCAGATGCGAGCTTCAACTGGAAGCCAGTGGAGTGTACAGAGGAGCGGGGTGACGTGAGAGAACTTGGGAAGGTTGAACACCAGATGGGCTGCGGCGTTCTGGATGAGTTGTAGGGGTTTAATGGCACAGGCAGGGAGCCCCGCCAACAGCGAGTTGCAGTAATCCAGACGGGAGATAACAAGTGCCTGGATTAGGACCTGCGCCGCTTCCTGTGTGAGGCAGGGTCGTACTCTACGAATGTTGTAGAGCATGAACCTACAGGATCGGGTCACCGCCTTGATGTTAGCGGAGAACGGCAGGGTGTTGTCCAGGGTCACGCCAAGGCTCTTAGCACTCTGGGAGGAGGACACAATGGAGTTGTCAACCGTGATGGCGAGATCATAGAACGGGCAGTCCTTCCCCGGGAAGAAGAGCAGCTCCGTCTTGCCGAGGTTCAGCTTGAGGTGGTGATCCATCATCCACACTGATATGTCTGCCAGACATGCAGAGATGCAATTCGCCACCTGCCTATCAGAAGGGGGAAAGGAGAAGATTAATTGTGTGTCGTCTGCGTAGCAATGATAGGAGAGACCATGTGAGGATATGACAGAGCCAAGTGACTTGGTGTATAGCGAGAATAGGAGAGGGCCTAGAACTGAGCCCTGGGGGACACCAGTGGTGAGAGCACGTGGTGCGGAGACGGATTCTCGCCACGCCACCTGGTAGGAGCGACCTGTCAGGTAGGACGCAATCCAAGAGTGAGCCGTGCCGGAGATGCCCAACTCGGAGAGGGTGGAGAGGAGGATCTGATGGTTGACAGTATCAAAGGCAGCAGATAGGTCTAGAAGGATGAGAGCAGAGGAGAGAGAGTTAGCTTTAGCAGTGCGGAGAGCCTCCGTGACACAGAGAAGAGCAGTCTCAGTTGAATGACCAGTCTTGAAACCTGACTGATTTGGATCAAGAAGGTCATTCTGAGCGAGATAGCAAGAGAGCTGGCCAAGGTGGGCACGCTCAAGAGTTTTGGAGAGAAAAGAAAGAAGGAATACTGGTCTGTAATTGTTGACATCGGAGGGATCGAGTGTAGGTTTTTTGAGAAGGGGTGCAACTCTCGCTCTCTTGAAGACGGAAGGGACGTAGCCAGCGGTCAAGGATGAGTTGATGAGCGAGGTGAGGTAAGGGAGAAGGTCTCCGGAAATGGTCTGGAGAAGAGAGGAGGGGATAGGGTCAAGCGGGCAGGTTGTTGGGCGGCCGGCCGTCACCAGTCGCAAGATTTCATCTGGAGAGAGAGGGGAGAAAGAGGTCAAAGCATAGGGTAGGGCAATGTGAGCAGGACCAGCGGTGTCGTTTGACTTAACAAACGAGGATCGGATGTCGTCAACCTTCTTTTCAAAATTGTTGACAAAGTAATCCGCAGAGAGGGGGGAGGGGGGGAGGGGGAGGAGGATTCAGGAGGGAGGAGAAGGTGGCAAAGAGCTTCCTAGGGTTAGAGGCAGATGCTCGGAATTTAGAGTGGTAGAAAGTGGCTTTAGCAGCAGAAACAGAGGACGAAAATGTGGAGAGGAGGGAGTGAAAAGATGCCAGGTCCGCAGGGAGGCTAGTTTTCCTCCATTTCCGCTCGGCTGCCTGGAGTCCTGTTCTGTGAGCTCGCAATGAGTCGTCAAGCCACGGAGCAGGAGGGGAGCACCGAGCCGGCCGGGAGGATAGGGGACATAGAGAGTCAAAGGATGCAGAAAGGGAGAAGAGGAGGGTTGAGGAGGCAGAATCAGGAGATTGGTTGGAGAAGGATTGAGCAGAGGGAAGAGATGATAGGATGGAAGAAGAGAGAGTAGCAGGAGAAAGCGAGCGAAGGTTGTGACGGCTCAATACCATCTGAGTAGGGGCAGAGTGAGTAGTGTTGGAGGAGAGCTAGAGGGAAAAGGATACAAGGTAGTGGTCGGAGACTTGGAGGGGAGTTGCAGTGAGATTAGTAGAAGAAGAGCATCTAGTAAAGATGAGGTCAAACGTATTGCCTGCCTTGTGAGTAGGAGGGACGGTGAGAGGGTGAGGTCAAAAGAGGAGAGGAGTGGAAAGAAGGAGGCAGAGAGAAATGAGTCAAAGGTAGACGTAGGGAGGTTAAAGTCACCCAGAATTGTGAGGGGTGAGCCATCCTCAGGAAAGGAACTTATCAAGGCGTCAAGCTCATTGATGAACTCTCCAAGGGAACCTGGAGGGCGATAAATGGTACGGATGTTAAGCTTGAATGGGCTAGTGACTGTGACAGCATGGAATTCAAAGGAGGAGATAGACAGATGGGTCAGGGGAGGAAGAGAGAATGTCCACTTGGGAGAGATGAGGATTCCAGTGCCACCACCCCGCTGACCAGATGCTCTCGGGGTATGCGAGAACACGTGTTCAGACGAGGAGAGAGCAGTAGGAGTAGCAGTGTTTTCTGTGGTAATCCATGTTTCCGTCAGCGCCAAGAAGTCGAGGGACTGGTGGGTAGCATAGGCTGAGATTAACTCTGCCTTGTTGGCCGCAGACCGGCAGTTCCAGAGGCTGCCGGAGACCTGGAACTCCACGTGGGCCGTTCACTGGGACCACCAGGTTAGAGTGGCAGCGGCCATGCGGTGTGAAGCGTTTGTGTGGCCTGTGCAGAGAGGAGAGAACAGGGATAGACAGACACATAGTTGACAGGCTACAGAAGAGGCTACGCTAATGCAAAGGAGATTGGAATGAAAATTAACTAAACAACTGGGGAAGCGAGAGAGCAGGGCCTCCCTCACTAACCATTCACTGAAACACTCAAATATAACTTTTCCAACTTCCACTTTAGAAATTATAATTGATGTAAACTACAGTGGTTCAATGTTTCCAGGAATAGGCTCAAACTTAGTTTATTCAGCTAGATAACTTGGTACAGTATTCTTCCGTGAAACCCACCCAGTGCACCGTGTCCTATGACGCCGTAGCTAACTAGCATGCTAGCATCCAATAACACACGGTTAGCACCAATACTTGGTTACAACAAACTACCAATGGATCATTCGTGTCCGTGTCTAGTTCCTTTCATAACGCAGAAGTAATTAAACGTTGGCCAGCTAACACAAAGTCAGTCCTACTAGCTACACAAGTGGACTACACAACTCGAAAGTTCAGAAAGTTAAGCTTACATTGCAAAAATCTTATTGACTTAACATGATACAGTACTGCTAGCTGGTAGAGTTGGCTAGCTAGCAGTGGCTGCGTTTACCTTTATCTTTTATCTTTGATATATAGACAACTATGTAGCTAGCTAACATTACACTAATCAAATCGTTCTGTTGTAATGTATTTAGTTTCTACAGTACTGCTAGTTGGTAAAGTTGCCTAGCTAGCAGTGGCTGTGGTGTTGACGCCGTTTGGAAAACGGCGTCAAAACGGCGCAAACTAACGAATACAGCTGGCTAGCTAACCTTGTTAGTTTCTCAAAGCTACACCTACACCTTTAGCTACACCTTTATCCTTGATGCAAAGACAACTGTCATTACACTAATCAAATCGTTCCGTTGTAATGTAATGAAATGTAATATTACCCGCGGAGCGAAGTACAGCACGACTACTCACTCCAGCATCCGGTCCAGGACCTTGTGAGAAGAAAATATCCAAGACAGCCCAGTACATTCCGAGTCGGCCTTTGTTTGATTCAGGCACTTCTGTTCTGTCCTAAACTGTCCTAAACTTCATTAGTTTACCTTTCCTTCTCTCTCTCCTTCCCTCTCTGATGCTCCCACTTTCATGACGCTCCCGATGAACAGTTCTTGTGCAACATTGCTTGCAGAGGAAGTTTGGAACCTGGTAGTGAGTGTTGCAACTGAGGACAGACAATGTTAACGCGCTTCAGCTCTTGGCGGTCCCATTCTGTGAGCTTGTGTGGCCTACTACTTCACGGCTGAGCTATTGTTGCTCCTAGACGTTTCCACTTCACAATAACAGCACTTACAGTTGACCGGGGAAGCTCTAGCAGGGCAGAAATTTGATGAACTGACATGTTGGAAAGGTGGCATCCTATGACGGCGCCACATTGAAAGTCACTGAGCTCTTCTGCAAGGCCCTTCTAATGCCAATGTTTGTTTATGGAGATTGCAAGTCTGTGTGCTTGATTTTATACACCTGTCAGCAACGGGTGTGGCTGAAATAGCCGAATTCACTAATTTGAAGGGGTATCCACATACTTTCGAATATAAATTGTTTACAATTATCTGTAAGGTCCCTTATTCGAGAAGTGCATTTCAAACACTGATTTACCCACAAAGACCAGGGAGATTTTACAATGCCTCGCAAAGAAGGGCTCATATTGGGAGATGGGTGAAAAGCAGACAGTGAATATCCCTTTGAGCATGGTGAGGTTATTATTTACACTTTGGATGGTGTATTAGTGCACCCAGTCACTACAAAGATACAGTGAGGGAAAAAAGTATTTGATCCCCTGCTGATTTTGTACATTTTCCCACTAACAAAGAAATGATCAGTCGATAATTTTAATGGTAGGTTTATTTGAAAAGTGAGAGACAGAATAACAACAAAAAAATCCAGAAAAACGCATGTCAAAAATGTTATAAATTGATTTGCATTTTAATGAGGGAAATAAGTATTTGACCCCTCTGCAAAACATGACTTAGTGCTTGGTGGCAAAGCCCTTGTTGGCAATCATAGAGGTCAGACGTTTCTTGTAGTTGGCCACCAGGTTTGCACACATCTCAGGAGGGATTTTGTCCCACTCCTCTTTGCAGATCTTCTCCAAGTCATTAAGGTTTCGAGGCTGATGTTTGGCAACTCGAACCTTCAGCTCCCTCCACAGATTTTCTATGGGATTAAGGTCTGGAGACTGGCTAGGCCACTCCAGGACCTTAAAACCTGTTAGGGACAGACGTTCCGCTAGCCTCACCAATATCCAATGGTAGAGCGTGGCGCAAAAAACAAATACCTCAAAAATGCTATAACTTCAATTTCTCAAACATATGAGTATTTTACACCATTTTAATGACAAGACTCTCGTATCCAAATCTACTAATTATATGCATATTCTAGTTTCTGGGCAGGAGTAGTAACCGGATTAAATCGGGTATGTTTTTTATCCAGCCGTGAAAATACTACCCCCTATCCCAAACAGGTTAATGTGCTTCTTCTTGAGCCACTCCTTTGTTGCCTTGGCCGTGTGTTTTGGGTCATTGTCATGCTGGAATACCCACCCATGACCCATTTTCAATGCCCTGGCTGAGGGAAGGAGGTTCTCACCCAAGATTTGACGGTACATGGCCCCGTCCATCGTCCCTTTGATGCGGTGAAGTTGTCCTGTCCCCTTAGCAGAAAAACACCCCCAAAACATAATGTTTCCACCTCCATGTTTGACGGTGGGGATGGTGTTCTTGGGGTCACAGGCAGCATTCCTCCAAACACGGCGAGTTGAGTTGATGCCAAAGTGCTGCATTTTGGTCTCATCTGACCACAACACTTTCACCCAGTTGTCCTCTGAATCATTCAGATGTTCATTGGCAAACTTCAGACGGGCATGTATATGTGCTTTCTTGAGCAGGGGGACCTTGCGGGCGCTGCAGGATTTCAGCGTAGTGTGTTACCAATTGTTGTCTTGGTGACTATGGTCCCAGCTGCCTTGAGATCATTGACAAGATGCTCCCGTGTAGTTCTGGGCTGATTCCTCACCGTTCTCATAATCATTGCAACTCCATGAGGTGAGATCTTGCATGGAACCCCAGGCCGAGGGAGATTGACAGTTCTTTTGTGTTTCGTCCATTTGTGAATAATGACACCAACTGTTGTCACCTTCTCACCAAGCTGCTTGGCGATGGTCTTGTAGCCCTTTCCAGCCTTGTGTAGGTCTACGATCTTGTCCCTGACATCCTTGGTGAGCTCTTTGGTCTTTGCTCTTTGGAGAGTTTGGAATCTGATTGATTGATTGCTTCTGTGGACAGGTGTCTTTTACACAGGTAACAAACTGAGATTGGGAGGACTCCCTTTTACCTCTCTAGGGAAGGTCGTCCCACCCTATTCAACAGCCAGTGAAAAATCAGAGAGCCAGATTTAAAACCACAAAATGTCATAATTCAAAGTTCTCATACATAGGACTATTTTACACAATTTTGTAGATACACTTCTCCTGAATCGAACCACGGTGTCCGATTTCCAAAAGGCTTTACAGCGAAAGCAAAACATTAGATTGTGTTAGGAGAGTATATCGACACAATAACCACAGCCATTTTCTAAGCAACTAGCATGCATCACAAATACACAAAACACAGCTAAATGAAGCACTGACCTTTGACGACCTTCATCAGATGACACTCCTAGGACATTATGTTATACAATACATGCATCTTTTTGTTCGATAAAGTTAATATTTATATACTGCTCAAAAAAATATTGGGAACACTTAAACAACACAATGTAACTCCAAGTCAATCACACTTCTGTGAAATCAAACTGTCCACTTAGGAAGCAACACTGATTGACAATAAATTTCACATGCTGTTGTGCAAATGGAATAGACAACAGGTGGAAATTATAGGCAATTAGCAAGACAATAAAGGAGTGGTTCTGCAGGTGGTGACCACACGCCACTTCTCAGTTCCTATGCTTCCTGGCTGATGTTTTGGTCACTTTTGAATGCTGGCTGTGCTTTCACTCTAGTGGTAGCATGAGACGGAGTCTACAACCCACACAAGTGGCTCAGGTAGTGCAGCTCATCCAGGATGGCACATCAATGCGAGCTGTGGCAAGAAGGTTTGCTGTGTCTGTCAGCGTAGTGTCCAGAGCATGGAGGCGCTACCAGGAGACAGGCCAGTACATCAGGAGATGTGGAGGAGGCCGTAGGAGGGCAACAACCCAGCAGCAGGACCGCTACCCCCGCCTTTGTGCAAGGAGGAGCAGGAGGAGCACTGCCAGAGCCCTGCAAAATGACCTCCAACAGGCCACAAATGTGCATGTATCTGCTCAAATGGTCAGAAACAGACTCCATGAGGGTGGTATGAGGGCCCGACGTCCACAGGTGGGGGTTGTGCTTACAGCCCAACACCGTGCAGGATGTTTGGCATTTGCCAGAGAACACCAAGATTGGCAAATTCGCCACTGGCGCCCTGTGCTCTTCACAGATGAAAGCAGGTTCACACTGAGCACATGTGACAGACGTGACAGAGTCTGGAGACGCCGTGGAGAACGTTCTGCTGCCTGCAACATCCTCCAGCATGACCGGTTTGGCGATGGGTCAGTCATGGTGTGGGGTGGCATTTCTTTGGGGGGCCGCACAGCCCTCCATGTGCTCGCCAGAGGTAGCCTGACTGCCATTAGGTAACGAGATGAGATCCTCAGACCCCTTGTGAGACCATATGCTGGTGCGGTTGGCCCTGGGTTCCTCTTAATGCAAGACAGTGCTAGACCTCATGTGGCTGGAGTGTGTCAGCAGTTCCTGCAAGAGGAAGGCATTGATGCTATGGACTGGCCCGCCCGTTCCCCAGACCTGAATCCAATTGAGCACATCTGGGACATCATGTCTCGCTCCATCCACCAACGCCACGTTGCACCACAGACTGTCCAGGACTTGGCGGATGCTTTAGTCCAGGTCTGGGAGGAGATCCCTCAGGAGACCATCCCACTGACAAAGAAATGATCAGTCTATAATTTTAATGGTAGGTTTATTTGAACAGTGAGAGACAGAATAACAACAAAAAAATCCAGAAAAACGCATGTCAAAAATGTTATAAATTGATTTGCATATTAATGAGGGAAATAAGTATTTGACCCCCTCTCAATCAGAAAGATTTCTGGCTCCCAGGTGTCTTTTATACAGGTAATGAGCTGAGATTAGGAGCACACTATTAACTTCACTAGGGTAGGGGGCAGTATTTTCACGGCCGGATGAAAAACGTACCCAAATTAAACGGCCTACTACTCGGGCCCATGCATATTATTTGTCGATTTGGATAGAAAACACTCTGAAGTTTCTAAAACTGTTTGAATGATGTCTGTAAGTATAACAGAACTCATATGGCAGGCAAAAACGGAGAAAAATCTAAGCAGGAAGTGAGAATTCTGGTGCTTGTAGTCCTTTCAAGTCTTGCCAATCGAACACACAGTGACTAAGGATTCATTTTGCACTTCCTAAGGCTTCCACTAGATGTCAACAGTCTTTAGAACCTTGTTTGAGGCGTCTACCATGAACAGAGACCCGACTGGAAGGCTGGGAAGTTGGTAACCCAAGGAATGACATCACTTCATTGGTGCGCGTTCATGAGAGTGTTAGCTCTGTTCCAAAACCTTTTTCAAGACACAGGAACCGTCCGGTTGAAATATTACTGAATCTTCACGTTCTATAGGCCCTAAAGATTGATGTTTTACAACGTTTGACATGTTTGAACGAACGTAAATAAAAAAAAATTTAACTTTTCGTCGTGACATTTCCCTCGCGCGCCCTACAATTGGAGTACCTTACTGAACGCGCAAACAACATGGAGTTATTTGGACATAAATTATGGATTTTATCGAACAAAACAACATTTGTTGAGTACCTGGGATGCCTGGAAGTGCCTTCTGATGGAGATCATCAAAGGTAAGTGAATATTTCTAATACGATTTATTAATTTAGATGACTCCAACATGGCGGCTATCTGTATCGCCTAGTGTTTTTTTCTGAGCTCAGTACTCAGATTATTGCAAAGTGTGATTTCCCAGTAAAGTCATTTTGAAATCTGGCAATGCGGTTGCATTCAGGAGATGTTAATCTATAATTCTTTGAATGACAGTTTAATATTTTATTTTATATTGTTTTCTTTACATAGTTGAATGTGCTGACAACAAAATCACACAAAAATAATCAAGGTGTAGATGGGTGAAAAAATGCATCCTATGGGCAAAATGCTATGCCACACTGCATTTCTATAGGGAAAGTAATTTGGATGGAGAGAATCAATAGATATTCAAAACCATGTACATGTATAGGGGAAATGTTATGTAGACATACATGTTACAAAATATTATATTTTGTGCAGTATTGCAGAGCCAGAAAATATGATTTCATCATATAGCTATCAAAGCAAAACAAAAGGAGCGCTGCCACTACGTTTCTTTCCAACCAAGGCCCCCCCAAAACACCAGAAGAACGCCCAAAGCCAAAATGTTTTTGTTCTACTGTTGGTTTTAGCATTTTTATTGATTTCCATACACCTCCCGGAGTTTCTGAATTTCCTCTCTACGTCATCTATAGTAGCTATCAAGACAGACAAAGTTTGGACCGTAGAGGTGTAGGCAGCATGCTGTGTGTGGGAGTCTTTCTGTTCATAACCCTTTCTTTCATTACTACACAGTAAATGGATAGAACACCATATTGCTTTCTCTGCTACCACCTGCAGTAGAAAGAATAATAAGAGAAGTGTATAAGTTACTGAAGTGTATTTGGTCAAACATTATTTTAGCCAGGCCTTTACCCCATCTTACAGAGGAGCTCTCTGGCTCCTCTCTCTCTTGTGAAACGACTGCTTAGGGCAGGCAATAGATTTGGGTATGACGCTTCTTCTTCAGATCAAAAGAGAAGCAAAACAACTTCTGAACAGTTTTGAGATGAAATAGAGAGAGAGAGAGAGAGAGAGAGAGAGAGAGAGAGAGAGAGAGAGAGAGAGAGAGAGAGAGAGAGAGAGAGAGAGAGAGAGAGAGAGAGAGAGAGAGAGAAAGATGATAAAAAATTGTCTGTGTGAGATCAAATGAAACCTAGAGGCTGTGGTAGTAAAACAGCCTTTGTGGATCTATCAACATGTATTTGTCTACATATTCATACAAAAAATGTCACCACAATCCTGATCAATAACATCGACCTCTACAGCCTCTTTCTCCCCTACTTAATCGCCTCCTCTCCCCCTCGTCTCCCCTTTGCGCCCCCTCCAGTAGTTGCAGATCCCCATATACAGATTTGACTGCATCCAAAGCCTTTTATACAATCCTCAATTTTCAGTTGATGTTACTACATGCTTCACACGCACTCCAGTGACAACAAAATTGGACCGTGAAGTGTAAAATGGCTTTAGGTACGAAGCAAAGAAGGGAGAAAATATTGAACAGTGTTTGTGTGTGGTCCAATATGTATTATTCCACCATGTGGCTGTGTGCGTGTTGTTTACAAGTCTTTGTCAATTTGTTCAACTTGATGGCAGCATGTTTTTTTGCCTTACTGGATGCACAATAATTTAGGGGCTGTGGTTTTGATGGGAATTTGAAGTGACTGATTTGTGAGAAAAAAATGCCACCCAGTAAAATTAGATGAATAAATCTTATATATATTTGGCAGGATTGAGATTTTCTATTTTGTTCTATTTAGTTTTATGTTCATTGTCGTTTGCTATAGTATAAGGTTTCATTTTCAGATAAGTTATGTCAGTACGGGGAAAACCAATGATTTAAGAACACATTTAGAAACGTGTTAAGTGATTGTCAAATGTTCCCTAAAGGAATAACACACTGTAAGACTTTTCTGTAGTTTCAACAGTAAACTACTGTAGAAGGCATCTGTTTTATAGCACTAGTGTTGGAGATTGCACTGCATTATGGATAATATTATGAAAAATACTGTTATTAACTGTAATTGGAAGCCTCCTGTAAAAATGACTAACATGCTGTATATCATTACAGTAATAGCTTATGCCTACTGTAGATTCAAATGATCTGTTTCAGACACAAACCTCATGCTGTTGGGTGAGACAGCCCAGACTATTTTAATAAATATCTTCTTGAAGGTGCTGTGAAGTGGAATAATACTTTCAGCAGCTGCTGGGTATATACCTTGACTTGTTTGTAAGTACCTTTATTGCTGGCCAACGATGAATTACTGCATGTTTGTTAGCTAACCTAGCTCGCTAGCTAGCTCACTGGCAAACTTTTGCCAGTGAGCTGTCTCAAGTTGACACAATACACGTTGGTTTGCTCTAAATTTACAGCAGGGATGCTACAGTATGTTTTACAGTAAGGAAAATAGTACTTTAAATTATATTACAGCATCTCTGCACAACGCATTCCAGGATGTATGCAATAGGCATGCCCCTTTTAAAAAATTCAGGATTAAGGGCAGAGAGAACCCTTGGTTTACTAAGGAACTTACAAAAATCATAAGGGAACGAAATGCTATGTGGGCTAAAGCAAGAGGGACTGGTTTGGCAGATGATTGGATGGCTTTTAAACGTCTTCGAAATATGTTTGTGACTATGATCTGTAAATTGAA
Organism: Salmo trutta; assembly: GCF_901001165.1. NCBI lineage: Eukaryota > Metazoa > Chordata > Actinopteri > Salmoniformes > Salmonidae > Salmo > Salmo trutta. Next base: position 50,697,735 of record NC_042958.1, read on the forward strand.
AGCAGACCACTACCTGAAATCTACTTCACAAAATGTAAATAATCCATCCAAATTTTGGCAAGTAGTGAAAGGTTTGGAGTGCAGAAAAGATACACAGCTTCCTAAACAATTGTTGGTCGACACACAGATTGTAACTGAGAGAACCTCCATTCTGAAAGCCTTGAACCAGCATTTTTTAGATGCAGGCAGGTTATTTGAAAAGGTCAAAGGTATAATTGAGCCCCCTATAAATGTACCTGACACCCCTGTGCACTCCTTCACCAGGTTTTCCTTTTCATCCTTCTGTTTCAAAAGTGTGTAAAGCCCTGAAAGAAATTGATTTAAAAAATCCCCTGGCCCTGATGAACTAGACCCCCGCCTCCTACACCTAGCCACTGACATCATTGCTCCCCCTTAACATGTATTTTTAACCTTACGCTTGATGTTAAGGAAATCCCCAAGTTATGGAAATCTGCTTTTGTACTGCCTCTCCTGAAAGGTGGAGATCCCTCGCTACTTGAAAACTATCGACCCATTTCAAAATTGTCTGTACTATCAAAGGTACTGGAGTCCTTAGTTAGTAGGCAGTTAAAGACCTACTTCCAAGAAAACAACATCTTAAATGGAATGCAATCAGGTTTTAGGTCTGGCCACAGCACTGTTTCAGCAACATTGAAGGTTTTAAATGACATCCACTGTGCTCTTAATAAGAAGTTACATTGTGTGTCTGTTTTTATTGATTTGTCGAAGGCTTTTGACACTGTGGACCATGCTGTGTTAATGCAAAGGTTAAAATGTTGTGGAATTACTGGTCATGCTCTAGATTGCTTTATAAATTACCTATCAAATCGTACACAATGTGTAATGGTGGATGGTTGTAAATCTGAGTCCATAGAGGTGTGCTCAGGTGTTCCGCAAGGATCTATTTTGGGCCCACTGTTGTTCATTTTGTATATCAACAACATTGGGGATCTTATTGAAACAGCGGATGTTCATTTTTACGCAGATGATACTGTTCTTTATTCAAGTGGTACTAGTTTATCTTTAGCTTTTGAAAATGCCCAAGAGCATTTAACATCATACAACAGAATCTGTATGATTTAAAGCTGATTCTAAATTCGGGTAAAACAAAATGCATGGTATTTTCAAATGCCAGGCATGTTACAAATCATGTCATTGCTACATTGGCTGGACATACTATAGAGCAAGTTAAAGTGTATAACTATTTGGGTGTGTGGGTTGATGATGATAAGCTGAGCTTCACTGTGCATGTAGGGAACTTGATAAGGAAGCTCAAGCTGAAAATAGGATTGTATTACTGGCATAAGGCTTGTTTTTCTTTTGAGGCCAGGAAGGAGCTGGTACGATGTACATTACTGTCGGTTTTAGATTTTAGTGATGTTATATATATACAGGCCTCAACCACTACCCTGAGAGCACTTGATTCAGTGTATCATGCAGCCCTCAGGTTCATTACAAATCAGAAACGTCTAACACATCATTGTGATCTCTACAGCGCTGTTGGCTGGTCGTCATTGACCTTGCGTAGGCTTAAACACTGGTATACACTGATTTATAAGGCCATATTGGGTAAAATGCCATTTTATCTCTGTTCTTTTTTTAGTCAGGTCAATAAATAAGTATCAATTACGGTCCCATTCTGATTTGCTTCTAACAGTACCAAAAATTAGAACAGGTCATGGTAGAAATAGTTTTAGTTACTTATCACCGTGGTCCTGGAATTCTCTCTTGAACATTTTAAAATGTGATGATCTAGTTTTGTTGGTGGAGTTTAAACACTTGATCGATGTATATATTATAGAAGAGTGTAATTGTTTTTAGGCCAGATGTTTTTAGTCAAGATGTTTGTGTTTTTAAATGTAATATGTTTTTGTTGTACTGTATGTGTGTTTATAGTTTTGTTTAATGTTGTGTGAGTGTATGTAATTTGGTTTGTTTTAAACGTTGTTCCCTTTGCTGCTATTGGACCAGGTCTCTCTTGGAAAAGAGATATTATCTCAATGAGAATAAACCTGTATAAATAAAGGTAAAATAAAAAATAAAAAAAGTATTAAGCTGGCAACTCTAGTGCCAGTATTATGCTGTAAATTACTGGGAAAGTTTCACAGTGTAGTTACTGTATATTGTATATTGGTCCTGGAGACAATGCGTCTGTTGTTGAAGATCACTTCAGTGACACAGTCTAGTATACAAGGAACATGTTTTAACATGGATATAGAAATATCACAGCTCGAAATACGAGCAATGATGCAGGTCTACTTAACAGTCAAGGCAACACAGCAAATTCTCCAGTGCAAAGATTTTGAGCGTTAAATCAACACTGAATATACACATGTAGGTATTGAAACAAACAATTCTAAAATTCTAACTGCAATAGAGTATGCTGGGAAATATGATAATTATAGGTGTGGTTTTGGTTCAAAGTGATGTGTATATGTTTCAGGCCCATGTATTAGGGTACAACTAGACCCTCAAAATAAGGCCTTATGAAGACATATGGTATTGTGTTAAATATATTTAATACAATTATGTTAACATATTTGGTTAGGCTCTCACTTGGTGAAAACCATAGGATCCATAATTGATGAATTAACGTCTCTGTCACTAATGTCACATCCTGACCAGTAAAGGGGTCATTTTGTTATTGTAGTTGGTCAGGACGTAGCAGGGGTGTGTATGTTTTGTGTTGTTGGGTTTTTTGGGTACTGTTCTATGTCATGTATTTCTATGTTTGTATTTCTAGATAGTCTATTTCTATGTTCAGGGTTTTGGTTTGGCCTTCAATTAGAGGCAGCTCGTTGTTGTTGCTTCTAATTGGATGCCATATTTAAGTGGGTTTATTTTCTCTTGTGTTTGTGGGTGGTTGTCTCCGTGTATAGTTAGTGTACCTTACAGGACTGTCATTTGTTTTCTTGTTTTGTTTCAGTGTTCACTAGTAAATAAAAGTGTAAGTATGGACACTTACCACGCTGCGTATTGGTCCGATGATTTCTCCTCTTCAGATGACGAACTTTATGACAACTAAATACAGTAACGGGTGGTAAATCTACAATTTACTCAGTCAAGGCACTCTGGGAAATATTTGAATAAGGCTTTACACTAAGCTGTGTGTTATTAATTTAACACTGTTCTGTTGTCTATAAGGGTCCATAGACTTAACACTCTCAGTGTTAATTTCTCTTGGATCATTTGCTGTCATTGCTGTGTACATACGTATTATACCTGCAAGAGGAATAATATGAATGCCTTCTATCCACCACTGGATAGAAGGCAGTGTCTTTACGCACTACCTTAGAACAGTAACTAAGTATCAAGGAAGTTATGCACCAGACCTGAGGATATATTACTGTAATAGTAGGACCCTGCATGGTTTTGATTTAAAAACAAAATTATGCTTTCTGCATTCTTACCACAAATAGGAATAAATCAGGATGAGGTGGGGGAAATGGATTGAGCTTTACAACTCTTTATTTATTTACTTATTAATGGAATTTAAAATGAGGCAGTAACAAAAAAATGTGATTAATCACACTAATGAGATTGTTGAATCCTGTTTAGTAATCAATAGCACATATTTCTGGCAGGGAAGGACTGTAGGGACCAAATAGCTCTCTAGACACCTCTCTCATTCACCCTCTCTCTAGCCCAGTGTTTATAACTCCAGTCCTCTAGTACCCCCAACAGTACACATTTGTATTGTAGCCCTGGACAAACACACAGCTGATTCAACTCATTGAGGGCTTGATGATTAGCTGACAGGTTGAATCAGGTGCACTTGATTTTCGGGGTACTCGAGGACTGGAGTTGGGAAACACTGCTCTAGTGTATAGCAGGGTTTCTCAAACTCGGTCCTGGGCCACCCATACACCCCCCCACACACGTTTTGTTTGTTTTTTGCCCTAGCACTACACAGCAGATCCATATAAAATGAAAGCTTGATGATGATTTGGTTATTTGAATCAGGGGTGTAGTGCTAGGGAAAAAAAAAAACGTGCACCAGGGGAAATCCCTGGCCTATAGGACTGCCATCAGACAGAGGAAATAGAGAGAGGGAGGAAAGAGAGAGAGGGTCTCCAATGGTTACAACCTATCCAATGGTTACGGCCTATCCAATGGTTACAGTTTCTCCAATGGTTACAGCTTCTCCAATGGTTACAGCCTCTCCAATGGTTACAGCCTCTCCAATGGTTACAGTTTCTTCAATGGTTACAGCCTCTCCAATGGTTACAGTTTCTCCAATGGTTTCAGCCTCTCCAATGGTTACAGTTTCTCCAAGGTTACAGTTTATCCCTGGTTACAGCTTCTCCAATGGTTACAGTTTATCCAATGGTTACAGCCTCTCCAATGGTTACAGTTTCTCCAATGGTTACAGCCTCTCCAATGGTTACAGTTTCTCCAATGGTTACAGTTTCTTCAAGGTTACAGTTTATCCATGGTTACAGTTTCTCCAATGGTTACTGCATCTCCAATGGTTACAGTTTCTCCAATGGTTACCGCCTCTCCAGTGGTTACAGTTTCTCCATTGGTGTGTGTGTGCGTGCATGTGTGTGTGTGCATGTCGTATGGTTGAACGCAGAATTTTTCCTCAATATTCTCTGTCTCCATGGCACCCAGCAACTTCATGCGGTACGTGGTGTGAGCTATCGAAATGTGCTTTTAATTTAATCTGGGCATTATTGAATTACCAAGTGCATGAATATTCTGTTATGGACACCTGTTGTGTCCCTTGGCCAAGATAAAATATCCTCTGTATATTGAGATCCCTGAGAATGTACTGTTGCTACTGTTGATGGAAAATCAAGATAGAACGCCCTTTGGCAGAGAGAGGCTGATGAAGACATCAAATGGAGAATAGAGATATGGAGTGCCTGTCCACTGGACACAGAGGTCACCATGTTATTGAATTTAGGTTAAAAAAAAAGATGAAATTCCCTTAAGTTGCTGACCTTTTGCAAATCCAATCAGTTTTCCACATTGATTGAACATCGTCATATTGAATTTCTTTGTTGAAATGATGTGGAAACAACATTGATTCAACCAGCTTTCTGTTCAGTGGGTCCAGTGGGTTTTTGTCCTTTTTGGCTAATGCAGAGGTACCAGGAAACCTGCGGGGACCAACTATTACTGTTATGCTCTACACTGTTCCATAATTTGAAGGGCCCTCCTGTAGTTTCTTTCAGAAAATCACTAAAGAAATTCATTCAAATCAATCCAAATGCTGCTGAGAAGCACGTGCAACCACAGTCTTAACCACTTAAAATAGTAGGCATCACATAGGAATTTGAAGGTCAAAAACCAGTCCAACATCAAACCAGAAGTGAGAAAAGGAACAAGTGATGTTTTTGTTGAGTTGATTTCACACTTGGCAACAGAGAGAGCTGAACCAGGTGTGACACAGTGGGTGTCCATCCATCCCTCCAGACTAAAGGACTAGAACAGGACTGTAAGGATCGACATTGGTAGAGGCGAGAAGCAGGTACAGGGAGTGAACATTTAATTATCAACGGACATGGAACGGAACAGGACAGCGTCTGGACATAAACACATAACAACAGTAAATGCAGACACAGGGAACAAATGGGGGAGCAGACAGTTATAGATGGGGCAAGGAGTCCAGGTGAGTCCAACAAGCGTTGCTGTGCGTAATGATGGTGACAGGTGTGCGTAATGAAGGGCAGCCTGGAGCGCTAGAGAGGGAGAGCGGGAGCAGGCGTGACAAGGACAGAGCCAATGGGTTACACTTACACATGTCTCTGTTTCTGGCTCCTCCCCTAAGCTAAGCCACTGCTTTAAACCAGAAGAGATCAGGCAGTTTACATTTTCCTCTGGCAGCACCGTGAGATGTCTCACTAACTGGGCCACTTTGTTTCTTTGTCCACTGCAGGTTTACAGGATAAATTGAGGTGTTAGGTCTACAGTAGTGCACTGAATGGTGTATTTTGAGAGTCAGCGTGTACTGTTTGGGAAGTTAACAGGACTCTAGTACCCTCTATTCTTTATTCAATAGAAACCTTGTCAACATTCAAAAGGGGCTTTGCTGATGAATACTTTGCCTTCTTTCACTATACAAACTCGCTACAAAGGTGCTTGTCAGTTGTTGGAACACCACAAGCTTGTCCAACAGAAGTCTAATCAACATCACCTACCTGGTGGTCCATGCCCTGTTCTGTAAGGCAAATATCTTATCCTTCACCTTCTTAACTCCATGTTCACACACACAAATAGCGGGTGCTTATATTTGTACAGTTTCACTGCATGTACAAGTGGGTGTGAGGTGGAAATGTATTTTTTGCATATCCCAACGCCCCCTGAAACATCCTCAGAGAGTGGGTACATCACCAGGGATCAGCCATTTATGACAGTGACCATGACGCGTTTAGTGTTAAGTGCCTTGTTCAAGGGCAGAATCACAGATTTTTTACCTTGACGGCTCGTGGATTCAAACTAGCAACCTTTCAGTTACTGGCCCAACTCTGTAGTCGCTAGGCTACCTGCCACCCACATACACTCACACTGCGCACTTACACCCCCCCCCCCCCCCCCACACACACACACACACACACACACAGGCTTTTTCATTAGTTCAAGAGACGGGAGACCTGTCTGAGAACATAACAGTCGAGCGTTGATTTGCCATCCCGTCTCAATGTGTATTGATCGGAAGTGAGGGTGGTTCTACACCATACAAATAGAAAGGTAGATATCGATTTTGTTCCTTGGGACTGACAGAGCTGCTTTACATTATAGACAGTAGAGAAGAGGAGAGGAGATGAGGGGAGGAGAGAGAAGAGAAGAGGATAGGAGGAGAGAGGGGTGGAAAGGGAAGGAAAGGAGGGAAGTGAAGAGAGGAGAGGAGAGAAGGAGAGAAAAGGAGAGGAAAGGAAAGGAGGGGAGAGGAGAGAAAAAGAGAGGAGAAGAGAGGAAAGGAAAGCAGAGGAGGAGAGAAAAGGAAAGGAGACGAGAGGAGAGGAGAGAAGAAGAGAGGAGAGGAGAAGAGGAGGAAAGAGGAGGAGAAGAGGAGAGAGGTGAGAAAGAGAAAAGAGATGAGAAGAGAGGAGGAGAGAGGAAGAGGAGAAGAGGAGGAGAATAGGGGAGGAGGAGAGGAGAACAGGAGAGGAGAGGAGTAGAGGAGGGGAGAATGGTTGACTGGAAACCTAATAGGAAGAAGGAGATGACATCTGAAATATTCAATATGAAAATAAAGAGGATTCAGATAAAGATAAATACCAGTGTAGAGTTTAACCTTGGCATTCCGCTCATTAAAAAGTTGTGGCTCTTCTTGGCTTCTGGTACCAGATAGATTGTACATCATCTCAGATGTTTCCTTATATGGAAGATGATTTGGACTTGTGGTTTTACTTAATTCTCTGGCCAATGACTACAACGGTGATTCTGATCCAACCATTAATTCATACATTGTGGCCCTGGCCTAAGAGGATGGAAGTTCAACATGTAGATGTTGTAGGCTAATGTTAACAGGCTGGATTGGCGTATCGTTGCCCATGAAAGGGAGTTAGGCTAGCAAGCAATTATTTTCACCAGGTAGCCTAGGACAACAAAAACTAAAAGCAGTCATAGACCGTTTAGGCAATATGAAAGAGGAGGATGGCATTGACGTTACTCTACAAGTAGGGTGGGTCAAAATGTTTTTTCTACTTAAACGCACCACACACACACACACACACACACACACACACACACACACACACACACACACACACACACACACACACACACACACACACACACACACACACACACACACACACACACACACAGAAAGAGAGAAATCAGTACCATGGACAGCCACATCATATTTAGCTTATGTTGACTGAACTAAATTGTTTTGGGAATCGTTTAGTTGTCACTGTATTAGACAAAGCATAGGTGATTAGATGATGTTGAAATGGTGCTGGATTAGTGGAGGCAGCTCCAGTTTTCTTTATGACTTGCAGTAACTCTCCGTGGTTTTAAACCAATAGTTATTTAGAAGTCAGACATTTTTTGGAAACATTGCATTGCTTGACCATTCTGTAGGTCATGTAACTGTTTGATACATAAAATATGTTTTGTCGACCTCACCGGACAGATTTTGCTCTCCGGTTTTGTAATGAAACAAATGTGTGGTGGAATGTATTCTTCTTATTGTCTTGGCCTTAGGCCTATATATCCCTGTGTCAAGGCATACAGTGCATTCGGAAAGTATTCAGACCATCAGCCTTATTCTAAAATGGATTATGTCATTTTTTCCCCTCCTCAATCTACACACAATAACTCATGATGAAAAAGAAAAAACAGGGGCCTCCCGAGTGGCGCAGTGGTCTAAGGCACAGCATTGCAGTGCTAGCTGTGCCACTAGAGATTCTGGGTTCGAGTCCAGGCTCTGTCGCAGCCGGCTGTGACCGGGAGACCCAAACCCTCCCCAGCGTCGTCCGGCTTAGGGGAGGGTTTGGCTGGCAGGGATATACTTGTCTCATCGAGCACTTGTGACTCCTGTAGCGGGCCGGGCACAATGCACGCTGACACGGTTGCCAGGTGTATGGTGTTTCCTCCGACACATTGGTGTGGCTGGCTTCTGGGTTGGATGGGCATTGTGTCAAGAAGCAGTGTGGCTTGGTTGGGTTGTGTTTCGGAGGATGCATGGCTCTCGACCTTTGCCTCTCCCGAGTCTGTACGGGAGTTGCAGCAATGAGACAAGACTGTAACTACTACCAATTGGGGAGAAAAAAAGGGGTGAAAATACAAAAAAAGAAAGAAAGAAATGGTTATTAGAAATGTTTGCAAATGTATAAAATGGAAATAATTTATTTACATAAATATTCAGACCCTTTACTCAGTACTTGTTGAAGCACCTTTGGCAGCCTCGAGCCTTCTTTGGAATAAGCTTGGCACACCTGTATTTGGGGAGTTTCTCCAATTCTTCTCTGCAGATCCTCTCAAGTTCTGTCAGGTTGGATGGGGAGCTTTGCTGCACAGCTATTTTCAGGTCTCTCAAGAGATGTTCAATCGGGTTCAAGTCCAGGCTCTGGCTGGGCCACTCAAGGACATATAGAGACTTGTCCCGTAACCACTCCTTCGTTGTCTTAACTGTGTGCTTAGGGTCGTTGTCCTGTTGGAAAGTAAACCTTCGCACCAGTCTGAGGTCCTGAGCACTCTGGAGCAGGTTTTCATAAAGGATCTCGCTGTACTTTGCTCCGTTCATCTTTCCCTCAATCCTGACTAGTCTCCCAGTCCAAGCTTGGCATTCAGGTCAAAGTGTTCAATCTTGGTTTCATCAGACAAGATAATCTTGTTTCTCATGGTCTGCAAGTCTTTAGGTGCCTAATGGCAAACTCCAAGTGGGCTATCATGTGGCTGTTACTGAGGAGTGGCTTCTGTCTGGCCATTCTACCATAAAGGCCTGATTGGTGGAGTGCTGCAGAGATGGTTTTCCTTCTGGAAGTTTCCCCTATCTCCACAGAGGAACTTTAGAGCTCTGTCAGAGTGACCATCGGGTTCTTTGTTACCTCCCTGACCAAGGCCCTTCCCCCCGATTGCTCAGTTTGGCCTGTGGCCAGCTTTAGGAAGAGTGTTGGTGGTTTTAAACTTCTTCCTTTGAAGAATGATGGAGGCCGATGTGTTCTTGGGGACATTCAATGGTGCAGACATTTTTTGGTACCCTTCCCCAGATCTGTGCCTCGACACAATCCTGTCTCGGAGCTCCACAAACAATTCCTTCAACTTCATGGCTTGGGGTTTGCTCTGACATGCACTGTCAACTGGGGAACCTTTTATAGGCAGGTGTGTGCCTTTCCAAATCATGTCCAATTAATTTAATTTACCACAGGTAGACTCTAATCAAGTTGTAGAAACGTCTCAAGGATGATCAATGGAAACAGGATGCACCTGAGCTCAATTTTGCGTCTTATAGCAAAGGGTCTGAATACTTATGTAAATAAGGTATTTTTGTTTTTAATTTATAATTTTGTTAAAACCTGTTTTCGCTTTGTCTTTATGGGGTATTGTGTGTAGAATGATGAAGATTATTCCTTTTTTTATCCATTTTAGAATAAGGTTGTAACTAACAAAATGTGGAAAAAGTCAAGGCGTCAGAATACTTTCCGAAGGCATTGTATAAACTAATTATAGAGAAAACTATGCAATTATTACAACACATAGGTTGTAATATGACATTTTTGTCTGGATTGGCTTCCCCGGTGATTTTACTCACACATGGCTACTGGTCAGCCTCTGACAGTACTTATCCGGGAATCGCATCATTAGTCATTGAATCAACAGGGTTTGATTAGACAATCATTAGTTATTGATTAAGTTTGGTGTCTGATTCAACCCTCCCGGCACCACAATGAGTGTGGAAGGAGGCAATTGTATTCTTCATTGATTTAAAACCGTAAATAACTGTCTAAGATAGAGTCTGCTGAGAGTTCAATTGTTTTGTGCTTCCTGATGTGTTGTGCAATCTATATGTCAATATATATTCTTATGTCATTTCCCTTCCCTATTCACTACAGAATGAAAGATTCTGATCAATCCTCTGAAATCTTCTCTGTATCTCTCTTTCCAGACAGTCTTAGAGACAAAAGATTGGGCCATGGTCGTGTCGTTGAAAAGAGACGACCATTGACTACTTTCAGAGATGCATACTATTACATAATCATAACCTGAAATAGTTTCTTACTTTATTGTAATGATGAAATCTCTGTCTCTTTGTTTCCCTCTCCCCTCCCCCCTCCATCTCTCTCTCTCTCTCTCTCTCTCTCTCTCTCTCTCTCTCTCTCTCTCTCTCTCTCGTGCTCTACTTGATTGAAAAAAAACACGAAAGAATAATCTTGACAGCAGTCAAACTGCATATAGAGTTGTCCCTCATGGGAGAACACAAATGTTTTTGACATTTTGTCAGCTGGAGATTGCAGAAGCTAAATGGGCAGGAGGGAGAGAGGTGAGAGGTCCATGGTGGTACTATGTGGGAGTGGAAGGTGAGAGCCTCCTCCACTAAGGAGACAGAAGGCATGCCACCACAGAATTGAATGTTTTTACAACTAGAGTGTCACAGAGAGGTGGGGAAAGAGATGGAACCCAGCAAGGGAGTTGGTGAAATAGAGGAAAATGGAGGAAGGATCTCTGCTTTCCTGTGCAGGTGTCATCCGGTATGCACCAATCAATATACACCTAGGAGAGGAGAGGGCTCTCAACCTGCTGCCAGATTCTGATACATTCACAGCTGCTATCACACAGTCAGGGAACCTGACCAAGAACACAGACGCAAATTGTCACTAACTTTATGAATATTTCATGGAGAAAAGTTATCAGTGTTTTTGCTTGAGGGGAAAGAGAAAAAACGTTTTTCGAGACAATTGAAGCTCAGTTTGGGTTCAAACAATTACTCCATTGTGGCGGTTCTGAAGCCCTTTAAGCCAGATGCACCCTGACTTGCTCAGTCTTATCGGCGAGAGCAGTTGCCAGTTTCCCCCCCCCCCATTGTATCTGAGCCGCTATTTGTTTTTCTTATCTTGGCTCCATTTGTAGGGCCATTTTTCTCGGGGTGGTTACCAGACTAATTGAGTCATGGAGAGGTATTTATAGTCGTTATCTGCTCTGCTTGACAACCGATGCAGAAGCTGCCCCACTGTTTCTTGTATTATACTCCATCCTATTCGCCTTTTCTTCTTTTTATATCCCTCCATCTTACCGACTGTAATAGGGAATTGTATTTCAGACGATGTACCGTAGGGATAATGTTTGGAATGCACAGTACTTCATCAGCTTTCCCAAATATTTTCCCAATAAACAAATAACAATTATAAAATAATTAACTTTTCGTCTCTCTCTCTGTTTTCAGAATTTTCTGTCACTTCGCAAGTGGCTGAGTCTTACCCGGGAAATCATCAGAGCGTGGTAAACAGCGTCACTGTGTAGCCCATGTATCTGATGCTGTCTGGACCAAAAGGGTATAACATGCTGCCACCATAGCATTTGTTTGATTGATGCAAGCAATGGCCTTCCTTGATAAAAAATTATAGTATAATTAGCCAATCAGCGTTGAGCTAAGCTCAACTGTGGGTTGTCCCGGTGCAGCAAAATACCCACCAAAGGAGGCCAGTTTTTATTTGACTTCAGAACAATCAAATCACATCCTTTGCAAAATGTAATTTTCAGAAAAACGTGTCTGTTTCTGGTCTGCTTGTGTTGATGTCCTGCAATATTACTTGTTAGACATTACTGCACGGTCGGAACTAGAAGCACAAACATTTCGGTACACTCGCATTAACATCTGCTAACCATGTGTATGCGACCAATAAAATGTTATTTGATTTTAGCTAGTTTGCTAAATCGTCCCTTTCCTAAGCCCTGGATGGAGATGGGGATTTGGACTTGTGGTTTTGACTTAATTCTCTGTACAGGCCAATGATTATGATGGTGATTCTGATCTAACCATAAATCAATATGTTGTGCCACTGGCCTGAGACGATTGAAGTTCAATATGTAGCCTAGATGTAGCCTAGCAGCCTCACATTAGCTAGCTAGCTAACTTAGCTGGTTCATTGTTGCCCATGCGAGGAAGTCAGGATAGCAAGCATTTTAGCTATGACAACAAAAACTAAAAGCATACTGTATGACAAAGCCATAGACCATTTTGCCAACATGAAAGAGAGGAGGATGGCATTGGCATTCAACTAGTCTACAAATATGGTGAGAAAAAAAAAATATGTTTTGCGCACGTATGTACACACCCACACACACACAGAAATCCGTACCATAGACAAGAGGTGTGGATTCAAGTCACATGACTTGGACTCGAGTCAGACTCGAGTCACAAATATGATGACTTGCAACTCGACTTTGACTTTAGCACCAATGACGCATGACTTGACTTGATACCCACCCCAAGCCCAAATATGAAAAATGATGCTATTAAAAAAAGTGTGCAGCGCATCAACTCTTCATTTAACGGATTACAGTTTGAATCGGACAGCAGCAATCAAATTGTGCCAGCTGAGAAAAAGTTGTGCGTGGCAGTGCAGCGGAACGCCGGCGGGTGAATTCAGATGGAGCCCATGGAAAGATGATACCCCAAATCATTATTTTCAGATATAAAGACAATGCTGTATCAACAAATAACGGATTACAACCTGCAAAACATGCTGGAAGAAAATTACACACGGAGGCGCAACAATTTCCAATTTTGTTCGACATTTGAAGCTGCAAAAAAACGGTAAGTCGTGGTTAATATAGCTGACAGCTATATAATTTATAACTTTACTAGTGTAACTTAGCATGTAGGCTAACGTAACGTTAAATTAATGAGCCTCCACACAGTTAGTCAGTGCGGGAACGTGATCATTGCACCCAAGATTGAGCTTCAACTGGCTAGGCAGTTGGTAGCCTAAATCCTGCCTGATGTTACTGCTGTTCCTAAAACCATTGACATACGTTAGCCTACTGTAACCACAGAAAGAGAGAGAGAGTGTGTGTGTGTGTGTGTGCACGTTAAGGTTGGGCGATTGTGTAGAAGCCTACATCACCCGATTGCACCCCATACCGACCCTCGATAGTCGACCACTATTGGGGGGGGTCTATCCCATGGCTACCCATGCATTTCCATGGAAATATAACTATATATGAGTAATATATAAGTAATAAATATATAGATATTTTTAAAAGCATTCACGATTTGCGTAAATGTAATATACAATTACTCTTGTTAAAAGTATGAAATTGTATTATATTTTGTGAAGAGCACATTATGACTTGTTTAGGACTCAAAACTCAAAGTTTAGGACTTGAGACTTGACTTGATACTTCACAGTCTTGACTTGAGACTTGACTCGGACTTGTCTGTCTTGACTTGTTACTAGAGTGCTAAGACTTGAGACTTGATTGGAAAAAATTGTTTTTGGTATCTGTAAGTTTGTTTTCAGTGTACTAAACTAAGTATATATAGGTTTGTTGACTTGATGTTTAAATGTTTAAGTTGAAATGGAGCTTGAATAGTGTAGGCAGTGCTCCTGTTGTCTTTGTGCTGACTTACGGTACCTCCGTGGTTCTAAATCAGTAGTTGTTTAGTAAACTGTCGAAAACATTCAAAGGCTTGACCATGCTGCAGGTGGTATAACTGTTTGTATGCAATATTTGCTTTGTGGATATACCTGGATAGATGTAGCTCTCTTGTTTTGTGATTGAATTTATTCCGCCACTGTGACTGTTGTCTTTTTGTTGTCCTGGCCTAATTGTATACCATGGTGCCGTATGAAGAAATGGGTTATAGAGCAAACAACACAATTATCACAACATATATTATAATATGGCTTTTTTTACTGGCTTGGCTTGGCTTCCTCAGTGATTTTAACCACACACTGCTACTGCTTATAGGCAAAGCTTTATGGCAGTTTATATATTACGCAAGGAGGATGTTGACGCCAAAGGTGCATCATTTGAAGTTAAGTGGCACAGTATTATATTGTTACAGTATGCACATCACTTGCTAACAGCCATTGTGTATGCAGTAATGTTCACTTACAGTTGAAGTCGGATGTTTACATACACTTAGGTTGGAGTCATTAAAACACGTTTATCACCAATCCACAAATTTCTTGTTAAACAAACTATAGTTTTGGCAAGTCGGTTTGGGCATCTACTATGTGCATGACGCAAGTAATTTTTCAAACAATTGCTTACAGACAGATTATTTCACTTATAATTTACTGTATCACAATTCCAGTGGGTCAGAAGTTTACATACAGTAAGTTGACTGTGCCTATAAACAGCTTCGAAAATTCCAGAAAATGATGTCATGGCTTTAGAAGCGTCTGATAGGCTAATTTACATAATTTGAGTCGATTGGAGGTGTACCTGTGGATGTATTTCAAGGCCTACCTTCAAACTCAGTGAATCTTTGCTTGACATCATGGGAAAATCAAAAGAAATCAGCCAAGACCTCAGAAAAAAAATTGTAGACCTCCACAGGTCTGGTTCATCCTTGGGAGAAATTTCCAAACGCCTAAAGGTACCACGTTCATCTGTACAAACAATAGAACGCAAGTATAAACACCATGGGACCATGCAGCCGTCATACCACTCAGGAAGGAGACACGTTCTGTCTCCTAGAGATGAACGTACTTTGGTGTGAAAAGTGCAAATCAATCCCAGAACAACAGCAAAGGACCTTGTGAAGATGCTGGAGGAAACAGGTACAAAAGTATCTAAATCCACAGTAAAACGAGTCCTATGTCGACATAACCTGAACGGCCGCTCAGCAAGGAAGAAGCCACTGCACAAAAACCACCATAAAAAATCCAGACTACGGTTTGCAACTACATTTTACATTTACATTTTAGTCATTTAGCAGACACTCTTATCCAGAGTGACTTACAGTAGTGAATGCATACATTTCATACAATTTCATAAAAAAATTTTTTTTTTCTGTGCTGGCCCCCCGTGGGAATCGAACCCACAACCCTGGTGTTGCAAACACCATGCTCTACCAACTGAGCTACAGGGAAGGCAACTACACATGGGGACAAAGATCATACTTTTTGGAGAAATGTCCTCTGGTCTGATGAAGCAAAAATATAACTGTTTGGCCATAATGACCATCGTTATGTTTGGAGGAAAAAGGGGAGGCTTGCAAGCCGAAGAACATCATCATTGTTCTCTCTACTATTATTCTGACATTTCACATTCTTAAAATAAAGTGGCGATCCTAACTGACCTAAGACAGGGAATTTTTACTAGGATTAAATGTCAGGAATTGTGAAAAACTGAGTTTAAATGTATTTGGCTAAGGTGTATGTAAACTTCCGACTTCAACTGTACATAAAAACACTTGTTGGAAAAATAGGAAAAGACCGGAACAGCTATTGTCAAAAACCTATGAGTGTTTGTTTGGCTCTTTTTCCCCTCAAAGACGTCACCTCCACCCTCCCACCCTACTGTCATCCCACATAGAAAAAGGGAACTACCACAGTGAGATAGTAAAGGACTGTCTCCTAACACAGCCTCGTATTGATACCACATGTTCATGTATAATTAAAACTAGCCACCCAGTGATGCAGAAAGTCCATTTGTTTTATCACAATGGTATCATGAATTAAAGAGGCATACATAGTGAACACACTGTACAGGCCCAGTGCAGAGACACTAATGCCAACGTAGGTAATTTATTCATTAAAGGGGGGCTGAACTTCCTGATTTAGACTCTGTTTCAATTCTCCTCATTAGGAACGACATTTGGGTATTGGAGGCCTGCTTTGATGCGGTTGTCACTTGTGTGTGTGTTCGAACGTGGGAAGAGTTTGTACATTCACTCTGTCAAAACAGTACAGAGTTACGGTCACTCAACCTTCTTGATAACTGTCAGTGTTTCCTTGTGCTGAGCGATCAGGGATTTTTGAGGACAGTTCAGTTTTGGTTCGATTATTAAAGATAATTGTAGTTTTCAATTTTGATTTCTTGTTTTTTGTTTTTGGTACATTAAATCAAATCAAATTGTATTTGTCACATGCGCCGAATACAACAGGTAGACCTTACAGTGAAATGCCTCCCTACAAGCCCTTAACCAACAATGCTGTTTTAAGAAAATACCTAAAAAAATAAGAAATAAAAGTAACAAATAATTAAACAGCTGTTGTAAAATAACAATAGCGAGGCTATATACAGGGGGTACCAGGATAGAGTCAATGTGCGGGGGCACCGGTTAGTCCAGGTAATTGAGGAAATATGTACATGTAGGTAGAGTTATTGAAGTGACTATGCACAGATAATAACACAGAGTAGCAGTAGCGTAAAGGAAGGGGGTGGCGTGCAAATAGTCTGGGTAGCCATTTGATTAGATGTTCATGAGTCTCATGGCTTAGGGGTAGAAGCTGTTTATAAATGTCTTGGACCTAGACTTGGCGCTCCGGTACCGCTTGCCGTGTGGTAGCAGAGAGAAGAGTCTATGACTAGGGTGGCTGGAGTCTTTGACAATCTTTAGGGCCTTCCTCTGACACCGCCTGGTATAGAGGTCCTGGATGGCAGGAAGCTTAGCCCCAGTGGTGTACTGGGCCATATGCACTACCCTTTGTAGTGCCTTGCAGCCGGAGCCCGAGCAGTTGCCATAACAGGCAGTGGTGCAACCCATCAGGATGCACTCGATGGTACAGCTGTAGAACCTTTTGGGGATCTGAGGACCCATGCCAAATCTTTTTAGTCTCCTGAGGGGGAATAGGTTTTGTTGTGCCCTCTTCACGACTCTCTTGGTGTGCTTGGACCATGTTAGTTTGTTGGTTATGTGAACGCCTAGGACACTCTCAACCTGTTCCACTACAGACCTGTCGATGAGAATGGGGCCGTGCTTGGTCCACCTTTTCCTGTAATCCGCAATCATCTCCTTTGTCTTGATCACATTGAGGGAGAGGTTGTTGTCCTTGCACCACATGGTCAGGTCTCTTACCTCCTCCCTATAGGCTGTCTTGTCGTTGTCGATGATCAAGCCTACCACTGTTGTCATCAGCAAACTTAATGATGGTGTTGGAGTCGTGCCTGGCCGTGCAGTCATGAGTGAACAGGGAGTACAGGAGTGGACTGAGCATGCACTCCTGAGGGGCCCCCATGTTGAGGATCAGTGTGGCGGATGTGTTGTTACCTACCCTTACCACCTGGGGGCGGCCCGTCAGGAAGTCAAGGATCCAGTTGTAGGAGGTGTTTAGTCGCAGGGTCCTTAGCTTAGTGATGAGCTTAGTGATGAGCACTATGCATTATGTGGTTTTAATGCTGTAACAACATAGAATAAAACAATTAATAAAAGTCCCATGATGGTAGTGACTGCCCATTACTGCTTATCACTTATTAACCGTAATTTATTCACATTACTTAACTTTAATAAAATACTTCAGTTTTTACATTTGTTTATTTGATTACTTTCTTTATTTTTCAATCCAAGACATCATCTCATCTCTATAGAGCTGCTGCCTATACTTTCTGGCCAAAATCCCTATTTTAGTAGTTCTTCCAATTATATAAGGCATACTTTTATGATTGCTGAATACCAACTATCAATCAATTAGATTATGTATTTTCTGGTAGAAATACCTCGCGAAGCAACTGCTCTCTATCACTCTCAATCACACATTCTTCCATCTCTTCTCTCTAGCTGGTACAAAAGAAACACACAGATCGGACAAGTAGGCTCACAATGGATTATGGTCATTGTGGTTAATTACCATATTTTCTGCGCTAAACTATGTAGAATATTGGCCTATTGGAAACTACAACATCACACAGTTTGGGCTTGATCTGATTTATTTCTAGAGAAACTGTGCAAGGTGTGCATTGAGCTCACACAAAAAAAGCAAAAAAAATGTCATGGAATTAAAATAATTATTTGTCCATTAATTGTTCAAAAAATGATTTTGTTTAATTGCTCAGCACTAGTGTTTCCCATATATCTATCTCTGGGGCTAGTTAGAGACCATTAATATAGTACACTATGTCAATGGGATAATATCTTCATGTTGCACATCTCCTGGTTGTCTCATTAATGCTTTCAATATTTGTATATGAATTTGTACAGTTTATAGTTGGTTAGTTAACCAACCTCCCTGAGCATGTACAGAGTGACAACAAGAAAGTAATGTGTATGCAGAGATAGGATCCCAAACTCTAGGCTAGTACTAGTTACCATCAAGTAGGCTCGCGACTAGTATCCTCTATTCTTTACACTATGGACGTTGGGGATAGGAGCAGATGGATGAACTTGATTATCCTCAATAGGACAATTGAGGATGGAGTTGAGGATGGGTTAAAACCACTAGCTACTGTACTGCTCCTAGCATCACAAGTTCAACACCTTTGTTAGGCACTCGATTTGTCATTTTTGTTTTTTAACCCTAACCTTAATTAATCACTCAGAATGAATGCCTAAACTTAAGTTTAGCCCTATCCCAAACCTTAACCCTTACTCTAATAACTCATAGTTAATTCCTAAGCTTGCCTTTCAATTTCACTTTTGCGCAGTTTGACTGACAGCTAACATATGGTACCACACGCCATAATCTACAGATGGTACCACACTCCATAATCTACAGATGGCAACACACTCCATAATCTACATATAATACCACACGCCATAATCTACATATGGCAACACACTCCATAATCTACATATGACAACACACTCCATAATCTACCTATGGTACCACACTCCATAATCTACAGATGGCAACACACTCCATAATCTACATATAATACCACACTCCATAATCTACATATGGCAACACACGCCATAATCTACATATGGCAACACACGCCATAATCTACATATAGCAACACACTCCATAATCTACAGATGGCAACACACTCCATAATCTACAGATGCTACCACACTCCATAATCTAAAGATGGTACCACACTCCATAATCTACAGATGGTACCACACTCCACAATCTAAAAATGGTACCACACTCCATAATCTACAGATGGTACCACACTCCATAATCTACAGATGGTACCACACTTCATAATCTACAGATGGTACCACACTTCATAATCTACAGATGGTACCACACTCCATAATCTACAGATGGTACCACACTCCATAATCTACAGATGGTACCACATTTCATAATCTACAGACGGTACCACACTCCATAATCTACAGATGGTACCACACTCCATAATCTACAGATGGTACCACACTCCATAATCTACAGATGGTACCACACTCCATAATCTACAGATGGTACCACACTTCATAATCTACAGATGGTACCACACTTCATAATCTACATATGGTACCACACTCCATATGGCAACTGTCACGTCCTGACCAGCAGAGGGTGTAGTTGGGTAGTATTTTGGTCAGGACGTGGCAGAAGATGTCTGTGTATGTTTGTTCTGGGTGTTGTGTTTCTATGTTGGTCTGTGTGGCTCCCGATCATGGACAGCTGGTTATCGTTGTTCCTGATTGGGAGTCATATATTTAGGAGTATGTTTGTCACTTGGGTTTGTGGGTGGTTGTGTTAACACTGCTATGATTTTGTAAGTAGCCTGTTAGCCTGTCTGGAGTCGTTCGTGTTTAATGTTTTGGTGTTCACAGTTTAATAAATATCATGATGAGCACGCAACCCGCTGCGTATTGGTCAACTTTCTCAGACGATGATTTCCCTGTTTCGTCTGACGACGACAGCCGTTACAGCAACACACGCCATAATCTACATATAGCAACACACTCCATAATCTACAGATGGCAACACACTCCATAATCTACAGATGGTACCACACTCCATAATCTACAGATGGCAACACACTCCATAATCTACAGATGGCAACACACTCCATAATCTACAGATGGTACCAAACTCCATAATCTACAGATGGTACCACACTCCATAATTTAAAGGGCAACACACTGTAATCTCTGTTGCCTGCAGTCATGGTAAATGTCTCCATCTGCCTGGAGGTTGTGCTTGAGCATAGTTCTAACAGGGTTGCATAATTATTATAAAAATGAAAAAGACAAACGTTGAAGTAGGAAGTAGAAATCTTACAAACACTAAACATCACCAGAGAATGTATGAATCATCTCTGATAGACTACATGTTGCTCTATTCAAGGCACAGGATTTGTGTGTTTTAAATTAATTAACCCTGTCTGTGTGCACATACACAGATTCCCCAACAGCGTCTGAGATCTTGTCCCACGAGACCAGAGTAAAAAAAGAAACTCTGCTCTTCAGGACTGCCTGGTTGAAAACTCATGAACTACGACTTCCCACACTGTAAGAAAAATTACTTTAATTTCTCTCTCGGAGAGATAACTGAGGAAATACTGGTATCATTTCACCTGGAATTCTCCTCCGTCCATCCTTGAGTGGATTGGGTCTGGAAATGAGGAAGAAGCCTTCCATCAGCACACACTGTTGTTATTTTTCTATTTTTCTTCCTTTGGTTTCTATCATTTCCTAGTATTGCTGTCGTTTGTTTATATACGTAAGCTGTGGACCCCTGGCTGGGCTGGATGTGATATTTCAGAAAATGCTCCTTGCTGACAACATGATGGCGGTATTGATCACAGTTAGCGGGCTGTAACATGCAAAGGCAATTACAGAGTCAAACAATTTAATTTGAAAAAGAAAATGTCAACCTGATAACTGGGGTGCTTTGTGGATTTGCTGACCATGCAAAGCGTTGGCTTGCAGTATGAAGACAATCTAAGTGGTTTCTATTTTGAAAGAGCATTTCCTCAATGTAATTTAAAGGTAGCTGTGAAAGGCTCCACAGGGAACTATGAATGCATCAAACATATAGCAAGGTAATGGAGAAATAAAAGTGTCATTTCCGATTAGTTTCACTTCTGATTTCATAAAGGAATACAGGCCCGCTTTCACAGTATTGGTGGCCTCAAATATCACCGGTAAACTCATTTCATTTCTTTCAATCACATTTGATTACAATTGTTGCTTTTGTTTGCAGCGTTTCTTGTCAGATCTATTACTGTAACGAATTAAGAAATCTAAATGAACTTGGTTGTTCAGTGTGTGGTTGCAGACTTGCATAAACTACACAAGTGAGACCTGTTAAGGGGTGTTACCTTGAGCCTACTGGGTCCTGTAGGGCTCAGAAAGCCAGTTGTGTAATAAGAGAATGCGGAGGGCTCAGACTTTGCCTGGGGATCGGCTTGACAAATATCACACCTTAGTGTCGTGTTTAATCTGAGATTTACCTCTGATTAAACCCCATAAACCCCAAATGCCTTTCTGGTCTCTCCTTAATATAAAAGACGATCAATAATGTCTGAGCTGTTGCCAAAGAAAAGCACTGGCACAGTCAGTACAGTACCAAGCAAATGGATGAAACGACTGTGGAAGACATATGCAAGACGTATCAGAAGTTCTGTAAAAGCCTAGAACCTGTTTTTAAATCTCCTCTGACAAGGAAGAAGGCCATGCAGGCGAAACCCGTCAGAGTTTTGAAATCTTTGTTCCATTGAACATGTCACACAAATAAAAGATGACCAATTTACCCCTTTTACCAAAGAGCACCTATCTACAAAGACTTACTAATGAACCCAGCAGCGCTTCCCTTCCTCCTTTTTGTCCACCCCTCTGACAATCGACAGATACAAGTATAGTGTATGCACAAGACAGGCAATTGCAAGTGTCGAGGAGACCAGAGTTGATTTATAGCAGCATTACCGCTGTGGGAGTGAGAGTAATCCTGCAGATGCTGTCGGAGATGTTTACCTGTTTTGGAGAAGAGAAAACAGCGGCTGGTGAGAGAGAACACAGCTCCTATGTTCTTCCCTAAAGAGAGCTTGGAGAAGTGCCGGGTAATAGTTTATTTGTGTCATCTAGTGTCACACAAGCAACAATTTAGTTCCTTTTGTGGCCTTGGACAATGTCGGGAAGCTCTGTAATGTTTTGAAACACGTTGGTGTAGCTTGTTTTTCAAAGTGTCTCCCTGTTAGATCTGATTTTGTGTTCCAGCTTTCACAGTACTACTCCATGGATCTCCTGCTGAGCGGCATGAACAAACGCAGGTGGCATGTAATTGGACATCTCTGCGTCCCAAATTTGAACCATCTTCCCAGATAATAAAGGATGTATTTGTACCTCTGTACTTTCCCTTGCCATTCCAAATGAAGGTTCTTAGAAAATAAGTGTAGACGAGGCATGCCTTGGGTTAAACATGACTGTTCCGTAAGTGCCACGTATCCTGCAGTCTTTTAATAAAACTGCGAACATCCCTGTATTATTTGAGACCAGGTAGGTTTAATCCACTTTACAGTGAGTATAGAAGAGATATCTCTCCATTGAAACTCCAAGGCCTATCCTTATTCCCCACTGTCCCTGATACTGTACCTAGGAAGGGGGCCTGTTATAATGCCTTTATGCGTCAGTCTGCTACACAGCAGCCAACCCTCAGAGGGTGAGGTCAGTGGAAGTCACCTCCCCATATACCTCCTGGTGATGCTGGATCAGTCAGAGAGTTCAGAGGTCAGACACCAGTGGAGAGGCTTCCTGTGTGCAGACGGGACCGGGGTTACCATGGAAACAGCTTTAAGAAGCAGGTCTACTATTGATGAGACTGAGAAGCAGGAGAGGTCAGGGTGTTGTTATGGAATGGGATGGTATAGCAGTGTTATTCAATGGGAGTAGTTATTTAAAAACAATCATTGAGAGATTCTTTGTACATTTTCTACGTATTTTCTACATTTGAAGAGAGCACCAGCTGTTCCGGGTGTCTGATCACGCTCTCCGTAGCCGATCTGAGTAAGTTCTTGAAACAGGTTAACATTCAGGGCCAGACGGATTACCAGGACATGTACACAGAGCATGCGCTGACCAGCTAGCAAATGTCTTCCGTGACATTTTCAACCTCTCCCTGACCCAGTCTGTAATACCTACATGTTTCAACCAGACCACCATAGTCCCTGTGCCCAAGAGTGACAAGATAACCTGCCTAAATGACTATTGCCCTGTAGCACTCACATCTGTAGCCATGAAAGACTGGTCATGGCTAACATCAACACCATCATCCCAGACACCCTGGACCCACTCCAAGTCACATACCGCCCCAACAGATCTGCAGATGACTCAAGCTCTATTGCACGCCACACTGCCCTTTCCCACCTGGACAAAAGGAACACATACGTGAGAATGCTATTCATTGACTACAGCTCAGCATTCTACACCATAGTGCCCTCCAAGCTCATCACTAAGCCAAGGACCCTGGGATAAAACACCTCTATATGCAATTGGATACTGGACTTTCTGATGGGCCGCCCCCAGGTGGTTAGGGTGGGCAAAAACACATCTGCCACGCTGACCCTCAACACTGGGGGTGTGCTTAGCCCAATTAAATTTGCTGACGACAGGATGGTGGTCGACCTGTTCATCATGACAATGAGACAGCCTACAGGGAGGAGGTCAGGGAACTGGCAGTGTGGTACCAGGACAACAACCTCTCCCTCAACATCAGCAAGACAAAGGAGCTGATCGTGGACTACAGATAACGGAGGGCCGAGCACGCCCCCATGCACATCGACAGGGCTGTAGTGGAAATGGTTGAGAGCTTCAAGTTCCTCTGTGTCCACATCACTAATGACCTATCATGGTTCAAACACACCAACACAGTTGTGAACAGGGCACGACAACGCCTCTTCCCCCTCAGGAGGCTTAAAAGATTTGGCATGGACCCTGAGATGCTCAAAAAGCTCTACAGCTGCACCATTGAGAGCATCTTGACTGGCTGCATCAGAGCTTGGTAATACAACTGCTCAGCATCCGACTGCAATGTGCTACAGATGGTAATGCATACAGCCCAGTACATCACTGGGCCCGAGCTCCCTGCCATCCAGGACCTCTATATCAAGTGGTGTGAGTGGAAGGCCTTAAAATTGTCAAAGACTCCAGCCACCCAAGTCAGAGTCTGTTCTCTCTGCTACCTCACTGCAAGCGGTAACGGAGCACCAAGTCTGGGACCAAAAGGCTCCTGAAAAGCTTCTACGGCTAAGCCGTAAGACTGCTGAACAGTTATTTATACGGCTACCCGGACGTTCTACTTTTCACCCTCTACCTACATGTACATATTACCTCAATCAATCACCTAACCAAACATACATGTACATATTACCTCAATCACCTAACCACACCTACATGTACATATTACCTCAATCAATCACCTAAGCAAACCTACATGTACATATTACCTCAATCAATCGCCGCAACTACCTGGTACTCCAGTACAACGTAGCCTGTATATAGCCTTGTTGTTGTTACTTAATTGTGTTATTTTACTGTGTTACTATTTTATTTTCTTAGTTTTTAACTGCTTTGTTGGGAAAGGGCGTTTCATGGTCAAGTCAACACTTGTTGTGTTCGGCACATGTGAATAACAACATTTGATTTGATTTGAATAAAGTTTGATTTGAAGATATAAAGAGATATAGGAAAGGGTATGTTTAATGATAAGGGACATCATTATTGTGATTTAACAACTCGTGGAGCAAGGTAACCTTTCGTCCACGTTGTTTTATCTGCAGTATGCCACCTTGAACCATGAAGGGGAATCTCTATAGGCAGTGAACTGGAGGGATTGTCGTAGGGAAGAAGGGGGGGGGGATTAAGGGGGAGGGATGGAGGGAGGGATGGAAAGGAGGGGGTGGAGGTGGGGAGGGAAAACGTAGTGAATTAAACAGGAGGTCTCTCCAGGGAGAAACACTCACTGCAACAGTGCCAAAATCCTATATAGACGTACACACACATACACTTGCACCAGCTGACAGCTGAAACAAACCATAATTGGCCATTTCAAAAATACATATTAAACATAGTTTCCACCCCAAAAGAAGAAATAATATGAAGCAGATCTTTTAAAAACAGAAGTGAAAACCAATTTTCTTGTTTGTCTATAGGGAGCAGAGAGGAGTGGATAAGGGAAAGTCTCCGTCATCGTTGTTATTCAGACTAGGCTGAACCGTTGGACGAGAGGGAGAGCGACGATTATGGGTTGTTGCCATACATCACAGCCCTATGCATCTCTGGGTGGAAATTAGGGTGAGGAGGTCTATGCTACACTGTCATAACAACATCTATGTAAGCATTGCTAGGGGAGTTGTTGATGTCGTTGTGACATTTCTGCGTCTCTGCATTGATATGGAATTTCCTTATCACTTGGACTACACCAATGACCACTCCTATTGAAAACTATGTTGCTTGTTTTGATGCAGGGACTTTACATAGTAAAAAAAAAGCATTTAAAAAAATTCTTAAAATGACCAAACAGATTAGTCGCATTAGGCCAAAAATGACACCTCATCTATAGTTCCTACTAACTGTTGATGACAGTTGACAGCATAGCTAGTTGTTAGTACATAAAAAACGAACATATCCCTTGGTTGTTTGGCTCAGAGATGATGAGAGGGTAGCTACAAAGGCTGGCTAACTCACTGACCGATGCCAAACCAAATTCACAACTTCGAGGCGAGGTCATTGATCCTTGTCCATTGAATTATTGAATAAACATGATGAGGAAAGAACTGCAGCGCTGTCGGTTGCCATAGTAACTGGCTAAATGTGCATTTGACTGAGGTCTTTTGGGTATGAACTCTCCCGGATCCCAACCAAGTCAAAGCAGCATACTGTATGGTAAAACACTACATTTCAAACGATGTCATGGTTCATGTTTGATTAATTCATCAATGTGTCAGTCAGTCACGATTCTCTGCCTTGCAATCAGATTATTATTATTTTTTTTCTATTGAATTTGTGCTTCAGTACCAGTATTGCAAAAGCATCTATACATGTGATGTATCGAGCCATATGATGCCTGTTTGACTTTACTATATAACTCTTAGATACAGAGAAAATTTGACTCAACTGGTAACAACCTGGTGCCAAACGCCAGTGCAGTGCTAAGCAGCGTACACAGTGATTTCTCAATTCATCCAGGCCAGTCAGTCAAGGTTTAAAGGGAATGGAGGATCACCCCCAGCAGGCCTGGATAATCACCCCCAGCAGGAATGGATGTTCACCCCCAGCAGGCCTGGATGATCACACCCAGCAGGAATGGATGTTCACCCCCAGCAGGAATGGATGTTCACACCCAGCAGGCCTGGATGATCACCCCCAGCAGGAATGGATGTTCACACCCAGCAGGAATGGATGTTCACACCCAGCAGGCCTGGATGATCACCCCCAGCAGGAATGGATGTTCACCACAAGCAGGCCTGGATGATCACCCCCAGCAGGAATGGATGATCACCCCCAGTAGGCCTGGATGTTCACCCCCAGCAGGCCTGGATGTTCACCCCCAGCAGGCCTGGATGATCACACCCAGCAGGAATGGATGTTCACACCCAGCAGGCCTGGATGATCACACCCAGCAGGAATGGATGTTCACACCCAGCAGGAATTGATGTTCACACCCAGCAGGCCTGGATGTTCACCCCCAGCAGGAATGGATGTTCACACCCAGCAGGAATTGATGTTCACCCCCAGTAGGCCTGGATGTTCACCCCCAGCAGGCCTGGATGATCATCCCCAACAGGCCTGGATGATCACACCCAGCAGGAATGGATGTTCACACCCAGCAGGCCTGGATGATCACACCCAGCAGGAATGGATGTTCACACCCAGCAGGCCTGGATGATCACACCCAGCAGGAATGGATGTTCACCCCCAGCAGGCCTGGATGATCACACCCAGCAGGCCTGGATGATCACACCCAGCAAGAATGGATGTTCACACCCAGCAAGAATGGATGTTCACACCCAGCAGGAATGGATGTTCACCCCCAGCAGGCCTGGATGATCACCTCCAGCAAGAATGGATGATCACCCCCAGTAGGCCTGGATGTTCACCCCCAGCAGGCCTGGATGTTCACCCCCAGCAGGCCTGGATGATCACACCCAGCAGGAATGGATGTTCACACCCAGCAGGCCTGGATGATCACACCCAGCAGGAATGGATGTTCACACCCAGCAGGAATTGATGTTCACACCCCGCAGGCCTGGATGTTCACCCCCAGCAGGAATGGATGTTCACACCCAGCAGGAATTGATGTTCACCCCCAGTAGGCCTGGATGATCATCCCCAGCAGGCCTGGATGATCACACCCAGCAGGAATGGATGTTCACACCCAGCAGGCCTGGATGATCACACCCAGCAGGAATGGATGTTCACACCCAGCAGGCCTGGATGATCACACCCAGCAGGAATGGATGTTCACACCCAGCAGGAATTGATGTTCACCCCCAGCAGGCCTGGATGATCACACCCAGCAGGCCTGGATGATCACACCCAGCAAGAATGGATGTTCACACCCAGCAAGAATGGATGTTCACACCCAGCAGGCCTGGATGATCACACCCAGCAGGAATGGATGTTCACACCCAGCAGGAATGGATGTTCACACCCAGCAGGCCTGGATGATCATCCCCAGCAGGCCTGGATGATCACACCCAGCAGGAATGGATGTTCACACCCAGCAGGAATGGATGTTCACACCCAGCAGGAATGGATGTTCACACCCAGCAGGCCTGGATAATCACACCCAGCAGGAATTGATGTTCACACCCAGCAGGAATTGATGTTCACACCCAGCAGGGCTGGATATTCACACCCAGCAGGCCTGGATGTTCACACCCAGCAGGAATGGATGTTCACACCCAGCAGACCTGGATTTTCACACCCAGCAGGCCTGGATGTTCACACCCAGCAGGTCTGGATGTTCACACACAGCAGGAATGGATGTTCACCCCCAGCAGGCCTGGATGTTCACACCCAGCAGGAATGGATGTTCACACCCAGCAGGAATGGATGATCAACCCCAGCAGGAATTGATTATCAGAATGGATGATTACACCCAGCAGGAATGGATGATCACACCCAGCAGGAAGCAGGAAGGAAGCAGGAAGGTGATGAGAAGCACATTGACAAACATCTTGAGGACACAATGAGCAGCACGTTGATGGACATCTTGAGGATGTAATGAGCAGCATGTTGATGGACATCTTGAGGACGTGATGAGCAGCACATTGATGGACATCTTGAGGACGTGATGAGCAGCACGTTGATGGACATCTTGAGGACGTGTGATGAGCAGCACGTTGACGAACATCTTGAGGACGTGATGAGCAGCACGTTGATGGACGTCTTGAGGACGTGTGATGAGCAGCACGTTGATGGACGTCTTGAGGACGTGATGAGCAGCACATTGATGGACATCTTGAGGACGTGATGAGCAGCACATTGGCGGACTTCTTAAGGACGTGATGAGCAGCACGCTGATAGACGTCTTGAGGACATGTGATGAGCAGCACGTTGGCGGACATCTTGAGGACACAATGAGCAGCACGTTGATGGACATCTTGAGGACGTAATGAGCAGCACGTTGATGGAAATCTTGAGGACGTAAAGAATAGCACATTGATGGACGTCTTGAGGACGTGATGAGCAGCACATTGATGGACATCTTGAGGACGTGATGAGCAGCACGTTGATGGACGTCTTGAGGACGTGTGATGAACAGCACGTTGACGGACATCTTGAGGACGTGATGAGCAGCACGTTGATGGACGTCTTGAGGACGTGTGATGAACAGCACGTTGACGGACATCTTGAGGACGTGATGAGCAGCACGTTGATCGACATCTTGAGGACGTGTGATGAACAGCATGTTGATAGATATCTTGAGGACGTGATGAGCAGCACGTTGATCGACGTCTTGAGAACGTGTGATGAGCAGCATGTTGATGGACATCTTGAGGACGTGTGATGAGCAGCATGTTGATAGACATCTTGAGAACGTGTGATGAGCAGCACGTTAATGGACGTCTTGAGGACGCGATGAGCAGCACGCTGATAGACGTCTTGAGGACATGTGATGAGCAGCACGTTGACGAACATCTTGAGGACGTGATGAGCAGCACGTTAATGGACGCCTTGAGGACATGTGATGGGCAGCTAGTTTATTTTCCTCAAGTTTTGATTTACAGAACGCTGACATCGATGAAGGTGTGTGTGTGTGTGTGTGTGTGTGTGTGTGTGTGTGTGTGTGTGTGTTTGTTTCTACAGTACTTTCCCTTCTTCTTTCCAAGGGAAGGGAGTGAATGAATTGTTCAGTTTTTTTGTGATATTTATCCATAGATTTCTTACGTAACACAGTATGCTTCCCCACCTCTGTTGACACGCCTCCCAACACCCAATGCACAGCTCTGCTTCATACTGTACAACAGCCAACCTGCAAGGAAGTAGGGAAACCGATTATTAACACTTCTCTATATAATACCTAAAGACTAGTGCAGCCTCAGTAAAGGTGTCAGTCATATACCCATCAACTTTTCAGAATGACAAGCATATGTCTAGTTGACGTGTAGTTGTCATACGTATGTGAGATCGCTTCACAACTGATGATGCAACTCCACTTCATGTGTAGGAGGTGTCAAACCTGTTGTTGGAGGCTGCATCTACTTCGGACAGGCATGTTGTTCTTAGTGGCAGCGTCACCCTCTTATCCATAACCAATCACTGTTGGACATGTATTAGTTGAGATGTATTTGCTTCCGGACAAGCTAAACACCTTTTTCGCCCGCTTTGAGGATAACACAGTGCCACCGACGCAGCCCGCTACCTAGGACCTAGGGCTCTCCTTCTCCGTGGCCGACGTGAGTAAGACATTTAAGCGTGTTAACCCTCGAATGGCTGCCGGCCCAGACGGCATCCTTAGCCGCGTCCTCAGAGCATACGCAGACCAGCTGGCCGGAGTGTTTACGGACATATTCAATCTCTCCCTATCCCAGTCTGCTGTCCCCACTTGCTTCAAGATGTCCACCATTGTTCCTGTACCCAAGAAAGCAAAGGTAACTGAACTAAAGAACTATCACCCCGTAGCACTCACTTCTGTCATCGCACTGCACACTGCCCTATACCATCTCGATAAGAAGAATACCTATGTAAAAATGCTGTTCATTGACTACAGCTCAGCATTCAACACCATAGTACCCTCCAAGCTCATCATTAACCTTGGGGCCCTGGGCCTGAACCCCGCCCTGTGCAACTGGGTTCTGGACTATCCGACAGGCCGCCCCCAGGTGGTGAAGGTAGGAAACAACACTTCCACTTCGATGATCCTCAACATAGGGGCCCCACAAGGGTGCGTGCTCAGCCCCATCCTGTACTGCCTGTTCACCCATGACTGCGTGGCAACGCACGCCTCAAACTCAATAATCAAGTTTGCAGACGACACAACAGTAGTAGACCTGATTACCAACAATGACAAGACAATATACAGAAAGGAGGTGAGGGCCCTGGGAGAGTGGTGCCAGGAAAATAACCTCTCACTCAAGATCAACAAAACAAAGGATCTGATCGTGGACTTCAGGAAAGAGCAGAGGGAGCACGCCCCTATCCACATCGACGGGATCGCAGTGGAGAAGGTGGAAAGGCCACCCGATGTCACAAGAAGGCCAAAAACTACATCAAGGACATGAACCACCAGAGCCATGGCCTGTTCACCCCGTTATCATCCAGAAGGCGTGGTCAGTACAGGTGCGTCAAAGCTGGGACCAAGAGACTGAAAAACAGCTTCTAACAGGCCATCAGACTGTTAAATATCTGGCTTCCACCTGGTTACGCAACCCTGCACCTTAGACGCTGCTGCCCTATATACGTAGACTTGGAATCACTGGCCACTTTAATCATGTTTAAATAATGTTTACATACTGGTTTACTCATCTCATATGTATATACAGTATTCTAATCTACTGTATTTTAGCCAATGCCACTCTGACATTGCTCAAACTAATATTTATATATTCCATTGTTTTACTTTAACATTTTTGTGTATTGTTGTGAATCGGAACTAGGAACACAAGCATTTCGCTACACCCTAAATAACATCTGCTAAATATGTTTATGTGACCAATAACGTCTGCTAAATATGTGTATGTGACCAATAACATCTGCTAAATATGTGTATGTGACCCATAACATCTGCTAAATATGTGTATGTGGCCAATAACATCTGCTAAATATGTGTATGTGGCCAATAACATCTGCTAAATATGTGTATGTGACCCATAACATCTGCTAAATATGTGTATGTGACCAATACAATTTGATTTGATAATGAAGTGTAGTAGTGACAGGAACTTTAGAGGAGAGCCAGTCAAACGACATTTGTTTTGAAGGCCCACTATTAATCTCTCTCTCTCTCTCTCTCTCTCTCTCTCTCTCTCTCTCTCTCTCTCTCTCTCTCTCTCTCATACCCTACCACTTTCCAACTTTCACTTTCACGAGCTCACTTGCTCCCTCCCTCTCCTCTCTCCTCGTCCCTCGTTCTTGTTTCTCATCCTTCTGCCATGAAGAGATTAATATCCAAGGCTGCAGTGTGCCCCAATTGGGAGATTATTATGCAAAACAATCTCTCTCAACTGCTGATCTGGCAGTTGGATGTGATTGGATATTCATGTATAAACATGGGCATATGCTTACCTTTATTGGCTTCACTTCTGCAATTACTCTTGTCCAATAGATTTTAATCTGCCTTAGAAAATGATATGGTAGTGCTTGTAACCTGAAGTATCACTAATGCTGAAGACCCTCAATGGGGATCTAGCTAATCAATATGACTAGGACAGTTTGATAGTTACATCTTGACTCACCGCTGGTACCTAAATCAACTCAAATGCACACACAAACACACACACACACACACACACACACACACACACACACACACACACACTGAATTGCCCGAAGTACTATACTGGTCTGCGGAAGACAATACTGAGGCTGCAGTTCGAGATCCTCAGGTAGAAAAACCTTACTTTAGCGTGTTGCCTGTCATTGCATCACTGTTGCTTTTCTGTGCCCAGTCTCATCACACTTTAATCCATAGATCAATAGGATCTGATGGGCCAGATAATTAGCTCAGTCAGACATTAGAACCAGAAGAAGCTAAAGATAACGCATTGGGAATATACAGGGCACGCATGTTGAAGTGAATTTCTGGAGCATTATACCACTGTGTTCATCGATATGGTGAATGCCATGTCGTTAGTTGTTAGTGCCCCGTTAGGTGAACATGCTATGACCGATGTTAAAATGACCTAGTGCACATGCCCAGTAACCATGATGTTGTTGACCCTGATATAAGCTTCTCCCCCTTTTCTCCTCCTCAAAATAAGTGTGCCAATGATTTGCATCTGCTGCAGCCCATCCATAACTGTCTCACAAGGACAAATAAAGTTGTATTTTATTCAGTATTCATGCAAAGTGTGTCGCTCGGTAGTGAAACACTCTGCATTCCACTCGTAGCCTGAATTACGTGTGTGCTGCGTAGTGCACCGAGCAGCCACACTCTATTGAGAAGATTGCTCATCATCTTTGGACGGCTTTTGTATTTGAAATGCCAGCGGTGATCCTGGTGTTGAGCAATGGTGACGATGCAGTAAGTCATAAACTTGAGAATCCTTAATCCTACCTGCCAGTTTATCTGAGAGAGAAGCCAGCAGCACCTAGGCTCTGGCAGATCAGGACACTTTCCATTTCGCTGCATAACTCCCTGTGATCCTCTTGTCCTCCTGCTCAATTGCCTTATTGGAAATTGTCCTCTGACATTGTTTTACATCAGAGGTGACAGTACTTTTACTGACATTAGCCCGTGTCTTTAAACATTGAAAAAAAAAGCAATACTTATGCAGGGACACATTAGTTTAATAACCTTTTACTGCAGTGGGTTAAATCAGGGCCACACAGAGTGATTATTGGTGGTCTTAAACAAATCTACTTTGAAACAAAAGTATACATCTCACACACACATGGTTATGGGCTTAAAGAAAGAAGACACCTGTTTAGAGTTTAAATGTATTACATTTTTAGTTTGCATCCCAATATTACACTTGATATACATCACAGAAGACTGAAATAGAACAATACTGTTTGACATAGAAACACCGGATTTTCTTCAGTAAAAAACCCCAACATCTTTATTAATGATTAAGTTTAGAAAACTATTAATAACATTCCACCCATGAGGCCAAAGAGGGCGCTTTTTGTCATTGACAGCAGGAAATGGCTACGCATTTACAGGAAACCCGCTTAGTTTAGATAATAGATACCAAATAATGAGGAATGTCTTGACTGGGGAGCTTCAGACGGACTGTTTCTATACTAGTGTGCTTTGGTATCATCGTACA
This sequence comes from Salmo trutta, assembly GCF_901001165.1. NCBI lineage: Eukaryota > Metazoa > Chordata > Actinopteri > Salmoniformes > Salmonidae > Salmo > Salmo trutta. The sequence continues at coordinate 50,731,413 of NC_042958.1, forward strand.
TTCAAATCAGTCACCATGTCTGAATCCCAAACAGATCTTTCACATCAGTCACCACGTCTGAATCACAACACAGATCATTCACATCAGTCATCATGTCCGAATCACAACACAGATCATTCACATCAGTCACCGTGTCTGAATCACAACACAGATCATTCACATCAGTCACCGTGTCTGAATCACAACACAGATCATTCACATCAGTCACCACGTCTGAATCACAACACAGATCAATTACATCAGTCACCATGTCTGAATCACAACACAGATCATTCACATCAGTCACCGTGTCTGAATCACAACACAGATCATTCACATTAGTCACCACGTCTGAATCACAACACAGATCATTCACATCAGTCACCATGTCTGAATCACAACACAGATCATTCACATCAGTCACCATGTCTGAATCACAACACAGATCGTCCTTTCACATTACAGGGAAACACTTAGAGGCACCACTATTATGTACTGGGGAATGAAGGATGGAAAGCTGTGCGTGTGCCTGTGTGTGTGTGCGTGTGCGTGTGTGTTGAACACTGCATCTGCTCTCTGCTAGTCTCTGGGTCTTCAGCTTCAAAAGGAGGAGAAGATTTTAAAAAAACTGAAAGATCAACATACACCCACATCATCCGTGAAGAGCACTTATCCTTCATTAGAATCAGAAACACAGCTGTCATCCAGACTGAGTCTAATCCGGCCAAAGAGCCAGCGAGGAGCCCACGGCAACAGCAGAATGCCTCGTCACCGTGGAAACCGATGCCAGATGTTCCAGGAGAGTTCCGAGGAGGGGAGCCATTTAACTGAGAGTCTTTGATGGTCTCTCCCATAGAATTAGGAATTAGAATACAGATTAAATTAATAAGAACTAATTAAATGTAATACTAAGTAATTTAATAGGATGTCTGTGTTCTCGTCCCTATTCTCTTCCTGTTTGGCAGACAGGAGGCCATCCTCTTCCTGATTGGATCGCCGGTGTCCTGCTAAGTAATTACCTCTCCAATCACAGCCGGAGATCAGACAGCCTGATAGAGTTTATAATCAGATCTTGTAGATTGTTGAAGTACTCAAGTCAAGGGCTCTCCAGGAACAGTCATTGAACTATTTTAGATTTTATAGGCAAACACACCCATCCTCTTGGTGCACTTGCACCTGTCAGAAGAAAGTTATTCAAAACACTTGTCACTTTCTGAAACAGCAAAAGTGCAGCAAGACTGGGACCTAGCTTATAGGTAGAGGTCGTACAACTGTTTTTGACCAATTATGATGTGTCATTGTTGACTCTATCACTAACTCTCAAGTCATTCCTCTGTATGTATTTAAAGAGGTCTGAATTCTCATTCTGGTCATCCACACAGCTTTCTTTTACAATTGTTGTCCCTGCTAATGGCTTTTTGACGGGTTTCCATGGGAATGGCCCTGATTGCATAATTCCTGATTAGCTCACGCTGTCGCCCTCTCCACTCCAACTAGTCCAGGTTGAAAATTACATGAAGAACAGCGTGTCACTGAGAGATCAAAACAACACCGACCTTCTGACAAAGTGACCCCGATGAGCCTCTGTGTGCATACATTAGATGGATAGAAATCTGTTTTATAGTGCTGCTAAAACTTTAGTGATACCATCTCTGTGTTCTGAGTTTTTCTATTTTCCCTGGGGGAAAAAAGTTTACTTTTCCTTAAAGGTAAACTAAAATTGCATTGATTATTGTCACCTGGAATAGCAGCAAGTTGAATGGTTGCGATCAGATAGGTCAGAAATGTTCCTTCCTGTCAATGAATTAGCTATCCTTTTACTTGTTGACAGAGTTGAAGCTACAGTTTACAGCATTTTGGGAAATAATTTATACCATGCCTGAATACCCAGAACAACAGGGTAGATGTTCTGCCAAGAAATAACTAGACACCTGTACAAAACCTGAAGATACCCAGTCAACAAGGTAAGTTTGGTGCCAACTGTCTGTTCCAAGTTTTATGTTGTGTCTACTCTCTGACTGGCCTAGTTGGCAAGACTTGTCTGACAGAAACAGAGTATTGGGAATTTACCTGGTACGCCTTCGTTCCCTAATTTCCCATTCTGAGAACTGTCTGGGATGTATTTCTCACACTTGTATCCATACAAATGGCTGTTTATTGGCTGTCCTCACCGCCTGGTGAGTTACAAACTGATAATGGAAAAGAAGGTATGTACGCTTTATTATGTCCTACTTTTCGACGTCATTCCAGTTGAGGAATGATTTCCATTTTCCATTTCGGTCAGTTAGCAGACGCTCTTATCCAGAATGACTTACAGTTAGTACGTTCATCTTATAGATAGCTAGGTGGGACAACCGACTTTTATTTTTTCGAGTGTCCTACAGTAGCTTTTCTTTGTCGTTTCAGTTCAGGAGTTTCAAGTTAATTTCCTGAAAACGTTCTGTACCATTGTCCCCGTCTTTAGATTGAAGAGAAACAAAAAGCTACTTTAATGGATCCCACCGTTGACGTCAAATGTAGCAATTCAACTGAGAAGATTATTTTAAAGTGTTTTCATTTTCCTTCCTGCTCTGTCCTGACATGGCGACTGACATTCTCTCTCTATTAAATATTTAGATATGCTGCACACCACGCTAAAAGGACTCATCAATAATTGAACAAAACGTGAGAAATCAATTGAAAATGTTGGCTTTAGAGAGCAAGATCCTTCAAGGTCAGCTAACATACAAAGAGATTTAACCCGTACCTAGACAGAGTTTGTCTCATTTTATTACAAGCTAAAAGTTAACTGAAAGACATTTTAACGGCATACCAAGAGAAATGTGTTTAATAATAATTTGTTCTTTTGAAGTATTTGATCTTTCCGCTTAAGATGGAATCTTCAAACACACACAGCATTCTAATGGGAGCGAAATCAGTATTTTATATAACACAGGTATGCATATACCACATTAATATAGTTCCTCTATCTTCGCTTATGACGTTCTGATGAGATGAATATCTCACAGCGACGCAAATTGCCTCGGGGACACAAAGTGTGGCACATAAATAATCATGCATAATCATATTTATTAAATCATATTATTCGACAGTTACGCTGGGAAATAAACTGCAGTCGAGCTCTGGTGAGAGTTAGCAAGGAGGTACAATTCATATTTCATATCTGTCTGAATAATAACTGTCTGGGTACATTTCTGGAGGCAGTGGATATAGCCCATCCTTTATTCATGTTGCGGTTCAGCCCAGGTCAAAGATGACTGTCGGGGTTTGCCACAGGGCTAGCCAAAGGTATAGTGTCCAAGTATCTGACTTTTGCTTTATTCTGTAATGAATGCAACTTTGACTTGTCACAGTACACCTGCTCATTGGTTGGAGTTAGTGGCATAGTCACAGTGTCATCTGCTAGCTACCTCTCCTGAGCCTCTGCATATCCACACAGAGACTCAGGTGGAAATGTGGAACTTCAAAAATAAAGGGTTCTTTGGGAAGGGTGGTGGTCCTCTGTGGAACAATACTGACCCAAAGAACCCCTTTGAACCCTTCAATGGTTTGTCGTTAAATAAAGGTTCTTTATTCTTTTAGTGATAAATAAAATGTAGGGGCAGTGGCTCATTAGCATATTTTGGGGCATGGTTTGCGAGCTGCTCTTTTTGTGTAACCGTGAGTGACAGTGTCATTCTAGTTTATTTAATTTGTTGTGTTATGGATTTAGATGTTATACTTGATTATCTGTTCCATATCAAGTAACTTATTCAAGCAGTAAAATCAGATTAAAAAACAGATCAACTACACCTGATAAAAGACAAACACATGCACACACACGCATGATTCAGTAATATAAAAAATAAACAGTGTCTTGTGAAAGTCTCACATATGGCCTTGTGTCAATTGAGAACTGTTGACCAAGTCAGTAGTTCTCAGTTCTCTTCTCAGGGACCCCCTGCCGTTCCAGTGCTAGCACACCTGATTCAACTTCTTAATAAACACAATAATAAAACCTATGGAATTTTAACAATATAATACTGTTAAACCAGAATAAATAAAAACCTGTATGGTTCCACAAAGAACCTTTGAGATCCAGAAAGGTTCTTTGTAGATCCATTCTCCAAAAATAGTCTATAAAATAGCCCCAGAAAGGGTTGTAACCATAGCAGGACTCTTTTCTGGTGCTACTGCATATATAACTGTTTATGTTTCTTTTCTTAGGAAAAGGTTCCATATAGCACCAAAAAGGGTTCCATATAGCACCAAAAAAAGCCAAAGAACCCTTATGTGGTACTATATAAACCATTTGTTTTTAGTGTGTACATCTCTCTCTCTCTCTCCCTCTTTCTTTCTCTCTCTATCTCCCTCTTTCTCTCCGTCAGTACATCTGGAGAAATTTGAATTTTATTTATGTGAGAAATTGCTCTGCCGAGGCCGTGTAAATGAAGACATTCTTAAGTCTCAGAGTGGTGGGGGTCACGGGCGGGGGTCGCACAATCTTTTGATATTTATCTTCCAGGAATAGGAAAAACACTTCAGGTGTGTCTAATGCAGTCACATGACGTCCCCAAAACATCTGGAAGAAGTCCAAATTCAGTATTAAAACTTTTCCTTTCTGTTCCCGTGTCTTGGGTCAAGTGAGGTGACTGTGGAATGGTGAGTGATGGGAACAGAGCAGGGATGAAGAGAATAAATGACTGTGACACCAACTTGCTAATGGTTGTGGTTTTATCAGAATGGGATGTGAAGAGGTCTGATGAGGTTAATGAGGTTTAGGCAGAGTAGACTCCCACAGCCTTGTCAGTCATTCACAGAGTGGTGTTCATAGGGAAGTAAGTAGGTAGGAGTGGCCCCTGAAAATAGCTTGGAGGTCACTTGAATGGCACAATCTCAGAGTAACCAGGGATTGTATTCCTTCCTCCTTGCTTAAAAACAGAACTAGATGACACAGCCTTGGTTGTGTTCAGATGTGGTATTTTATTAGGATCCCCATTAGCTGTTTCAAAAGCAGCAACTACTCTTCCTGGGGTCCAAAAGCTTGTGAGCGGCAGGGGTGGTGACTGATCAATTACTGTACAATGAGGCCATGCGTTGGTAACCATGCACACCAGGTAATTTACTTCCTGGTGTGATGAATCACCCTGCCCCCTGCCTCCTGACACCACCGCTCTGACGAGCCAATTAACCCACTAAACCCATTAGCCCAGGTTCTCTCCATCTTTAGCGCTCTCTCTCTCCCACTCTCTTTCTCAAGCTCTCTCTTTTTTTCTACATCTATCTCTGTTTCCACAACAATGACAGCATCTGACAGCATTGCTTCATCACAGGGCTGCAGGACTATTCCTCAACAAGCACTGGTTACACCAACCTGCCTTCCCATGTGAAAAAACAACATTTCTTTTTAAGTCATACTGTTCCAGCACAGCACAGTTTGTTCAAATTGCTGCATTTTATTTTATTTTGGGGCATTTAGCAGAAGGTCTTATCCAGAGCGGCTTGATCTTAATAACCTCTTATGGCTAGGGGGCAGTATTTTCACGGCTGGATAAAAAACGTACCCGATTTAATCTGATTATTAGTCCTGCCCAGAAACTAGAATATGCATATAATTATTAGCTTTGGAGAGAAAACACTCCAAAGTTTCTAAAACTGTTTGAATGGTGTCTGTGAGTATAACAGAACTCCTATGGCAGGCAAAAACCTGAGAAGGTTCTGTTCAGGAAGTACCCTGTCTGACCATTTATTTGCTTTCTTTGACATCTCTTCCAAAAACTAAGGATCTCTGCTGTTACGTGACAATACCCACGTCTCCAATGGGCTCTCAGAGCCCGGGAAAAACAGGAATGACGTAATTCAAAGCCCTGGCTGAAACAAAGGAGAGCAAAAGCTAAGTGGTCAATCAGTGGAGTAAGCCTTACGCTCGCGACCTGCCCCGCCCCCGGCTTTCGGTTTTTCCCTCAGTTTACAGACAGGCAGATTCCCGGTCGGAATATTATCGCTTTTCTACGAGATAAATTGCATAAAAATTGGTTTTAAACAGCGGTTGACATGCTTCGAAGTACGGTAATGGAATATTTAGAAATTTTTTGTCACTTTCTGCGCCATGCTCGTGACCGTGGATTTACCATTGGGATATTGTCTAGAACACACGAACAAAACGTCGTTGATGGAACATAACGATGGATTATTTGGGACCAAACCAACATTTGTTATTGAAGTAGAAGTCCTGGGAGTGCATTCTGACGAAGAACAGGAAAGGTAATAACATTTTTCTTATAGGAAATGTGATTTTGGTGAAGGCTAAACTGGTTGGGTGTCTAAATAGCTAGCCCTGTGATGCCGGGCTATGTACTTAGAACATTGCAAAATGTGCTTCATCCGAAAAGCTATTTTAAAATCGGACATATCGAGTGCATAGAGGAGTTCTCTATCTATAATTCTTAAAATAATTGTTATGCTTTTTGTGAACGTTTATCGTGAGTAATTTAGTAAATTCACCGGAAGTGTTCGGTGGGAATGCTAGTTCTGAACGTCACATGCTAATGTAAAAAGCTGGTTTTTGATATAAATATGAACTTGATTGAACTGACATGCATGTATTGTATAACATAATGTCCTAGGTGTGTCATCTGATGAAGATCATAAAAGGTTAGTGCTGCATTTAGCTGTGGTTTTTTTTTTGTGACATTATATGCTAGCTTGAAAAATGGGTGTCTGATTATTTCTGGCTGGGTACTCTGCTGACATAATCTAATGTTTTGCTTTCGCTGTAAAGCCTTTTTGAAATCGGACAGTGTGGTTAGATTAACGAGAGTCTTGTCTTTAAATAGCTGTAAAATAGTCATATGTTTGAAAAGTGGAAGTTTTCGGATTTTAGAGGAGTTTGTATTTCGCGTTAAGGTTAAGGGACAGACGTTCCGCTAGCGGAACGCCTCACCAGTATCCAATGGTATAGAGTGGCGCGAATTACAAATACCTCAAAAATGCAAAAACTTCAATTTTTCAAACATATGACTATTTTACACCATTTTAAAGACAAGACTCTCCTTTATCTAACCACATTGTCCGATTTCAAAAAGGCTTTACAACGAAAGAAAAACATTAGATTATGTCAGGAGAGTACCCAGGCAGAAATAATCACACACCCATTTTTCAAGCTAGCATATATGTCACAAAAAACAAAACCACATCTAAATGCAGCACTAACCTTTGATGATCTTCATCAGATGACACTCCTAGGACATTATGTTATACAATACATGCATGTTTTGTTCAATCAAGTTCATATTTATATCAAAAACCAGATTTTTACATTTGCATGTTTAGTTCAGACCTAGCATACCCACCGAAAACTTCCGGTGAATTTACTAAATTACTCACGATAAACGTTGACAAAAACATAACAATTATTTTAAGAATTATAGATACAGAACTTCTTTATGCAATTGCGGTGTCCGATTTTAAAAAAGTTTTTCGGTGAAAGCACATTTTGCAATATTCTGAGTAGATAGGACGGCCATCATGGCTAGCTATTTTGACACCCACCAAGTTTGGCACTCACCAAACTCAGATTTACTATAAGAAAAATTGGATTACCTTTGCTGTTCTTCGTCAGAATGCACTCCCAGGATTTATACTTCAACAACCAATGTTGTTTTGGTTCCAAATGATCCATAGTTATATCCAAATAGCTCAGTTTTGTTAGTGCGTTCACTATCCGAAGGGTGACGTGCCGGCGCGTTTCGTGACAAAAAATGCCAAAATATTCCATTACCGTACTTCGAAGCATATCAAACGCTGTTTAAAATCAATTTTTATGCAATTTTTCTCTTAAAATAGCGATAATATTCCAACCGGGAGACGTTGTATCCGTTCAAACACTGAAAGAAAAAAATTTTGTCGTCACATGCACGCGCGAGCCAGTGTTCTCAGAAGTACCACTCACCAAAACCCCTACTGTTTTTCGCCCAGAGACTACAGAGTTATCATTCCACGTTCTGGCGCCTTCTGAGAGCCAATGAAAGCCTTAGAAAATGTCACGTTACAGCAGAGATCCTGTATTTTTGATAAAGAGGCTACAGAAGGCCAAGAAATGGTCAGACAGGGCACTTCCCATATAGAATCTTCTCAGGTTTTGGCCATATGAGTTCTGTTATACTCGCAGACACCATTCAAACAGTTTTAGAAACTTCATGGTGTTTTCTATCCAAATCTACTAATAATATGCATATTCTAGTTTCTGGGCAGGAGTAATAACCAGATTAAATCGGGTATGTTTTTTATCCGGCCGTGAAAATACTGCCCCCTATCCCAAACAGGTTAAGATAGCTAGGTGGGACAACCATATAACAGTCATAATATAGCATGCGTTAACCAGATGACAAGTGTCTTCGCTGACATTTTCAACCTCTCCCTGACCCAGTATGTAATACCTACATGTTTCAAGCAGACCACCATAGTCCCTGTGCCCAAGAACACCAAGGTAACCTGTCTAAATGACTATCGCCCCATAGCACTCACATCTGTAGCACTCACATCTGTAGCACTCACATCTGTAGCACTCACATCTGTAGCCATCACATCTGTAGCCATGCTTTAAAAGGCTGGTATGACTCACATCAACACCATCATTGCGGACACATCATTGGACCCACTTCAATTCACATACCGCCCCAACAGATCCACAGATGATGAGATCTCTATTGCACTCCACACTGCCCTCTGTCACTTGGACAAGAAGAACACTTACGTGAGAATGCTGTTCATTGAGTATAACTCAGCGTTCAACACCATAGTGCCCTCCAAGCTCAACACTAAGATAAGGACCCTGGGACTGAACACCTCACTCTACAACTGGATACTGGACTTCCTGACAGGCCACCGCCAGGTGGTGAGTGTAGGAAACAACACATCCGCCACGCTGATCCACAACACGGTGGCCCCTCAGAGGTGTGTGATTAGTCCCATCCAACACCATGATTAAGTTTGCTGACGACACGACGGTGGTAGGCCTGATCACCGACGATGATGAGACAGCCTATAGGGAGGAGGTCAGAGACCTGGCTGTGTGTTGCCAGGACAACAACCTCTGCCTCAATGTTAGCAAAGCAAAGGAGCTGATGGTGGACTACAGGAAATGGAGGGCCAAGCATACGCCCTTTCACGTCGACGAGGCTGTAGTGGAGCTGGTCGAGAGCTTCAAATTCCTCAATATCCACATCACTAAGGATCATGGTCAACACACGCCAACACAGTCGTGATGAGGGCACGACAACGCCTCTTCCCCCTCAGGAGGCTGAAAAGATTCTCAGATCCACAAAAAGTTATACAGCTGCACCAATGAGATCATCTTGACTGGCTGCATCACTGCTAGGTATGGCAAATGCTTGACATCTGACCACAAGTCACTACAGAGGTTAGTGCATATATGGCCTAGTATATCATTGGGGCTGAGATCCCTGCCATGCAGTACCTATATACCAGGTGGTGTCAACGAAAGGCCCCTAAAAATTGTCAAAGACTCCAGTCACCCAAGTCATAGACCGTTCTCTCCGCTACCACACAGCAAGCGGTACCGCTGCACCAAGTCTGGAACCAATAGGACCCTGAACAGCTTCTACCCCTAAGCCATAAGACTGCTACATAGTTAACTTCATATGGGTACCTGGGACGGTAGCGTCCCACCTGGCCAACATCCAGTGAAATTGCAGAGTGTGAAATTCAAAAATACTCAATTCAAATATTTAACATTCTTGAAAATATATGTGTTATACATCAAAATAAAGCTTACCTTCTTGTTAATCCAGCCGCCGTGTCAGATTTCAAAAAGGCTTTACGGCGAAAGTAAACCATGCGATTATCTGAGGACAGCGCTCAACTCACAAAACATTACGTACAGTTACCAGCCAAGTAGATTAGTCACGAAAGTCAGAAATATCAATAAAATGAATCACTTACTTTTGATGATCTTCGTATGGTTGCACTCACAAGACTCCATGTTACACAATAAATGTTTGTTTTGTTCGATAAAGTCCCTCTTTATATCCAGAAACCTCAATTTTGTTGGTGCGTTTTGTTCAGTAATCCAAAGGCTCAAATGCGGTCACAAGAGGTAGACAAAAATTCCAAATAGTATCCGTACAGTTCATAGAAACATGTCAAACGATGTTTATAATCAATCCTCAGGTTGTTTTTAGCCCAAATAATCGATAATATTTCAACCTGACAAAAGCTTTGTCAAAATAAAAGGATAACAAGAAAGGCGTGCTCTCGGTCGCCCGCGGTAACCAGCTCTGAGGACATCCCAGGGTCCACTCACTCAATGTTGTCATTCTCCCTAATTTTTCAGAATAAAAGCCTGAAACAATGTCTAAAGACTGTTCACAACTAGTGGAAGCCATAGGGAACAGAATCTGGGTCCTATCCCTTTAAATGGTGGATAGGCTTTCATTGGAAAAACAGTAATGGCACTTCCTGGATGGATTTTCCTCAGGTTTTCGCCTGCCATTTCAGTTCTGTTATACTCACAGACATTATTTGAACAGTTTTAGAAACTTTTGAGTGTTTTCTATCCATATGCATATCGTAGCTTCTGGGCCTGAGTAGCAGGCAGTTTACTTTGGGCACGCTTTTCATCCGGAGGTGAAAATAGTGCCCCCTCCCCTAGTGAGGTTAAATAGTTAACCAAATAGCTACCCCAACTATCTGCATTGACCCTTTTGCACTAACTTTTTTTTACTCATCACATACACCACTGCTACTGTTAAGTATCTATCCTGTTGCCTAGTCACTTTAGTCCTAGTTAGACGTACATATCTACCTCAATTACCTCGTACCCCTGCACATCGTCTCGGTACTGGTACCCTGTGTATGAAGCCAAGTTATCATATCTCATTGTGTATTTACTATAACTTGTATTATTAGCTCTGCATTGTTGGGAAGGGCCAGTAAGCATTTCACTGTTAGTTATTTACAAAACATGTGACAAATAACATTTGATTTGATTTAGTAAGTAAATGTTTATTCAATAATGTAGCTATCAACAAAGTCAGTGATAGTAGGGGGGAGAAGTGAAGTGAAAGTGTTTTTTGTGTGTTTTTATTTTTTTATTAGGGGTAGATTAACTTTAATATTGTAGATAGATTGTTGCTCAATATAATTGTCTGCACCATTTCCAATACCCAATATATATTTGTTTGTAAATATACTATATATATATATATATATATATATATATATATATACATAGTATATACAGTACCAGTCAAAAGTTTAGACACATCGACTCATTCAAGTGCTTTTCTTAAATTTAGCTATTTTCTACATTGTAGAATAATAGTGAAACAATGAAATAGTACATATGGAATCATGTAGCAAACAAAAAAATCTTAAACAAACATTCTTCAAAGTAGCCACCCTTTGCCTTGATGACAGCTTTGCACACTCTTGCCATTCTCTCAACCAGCTTCACCTGGAATGCTTTTCCAACAGTCTTGAAGGAGTTACCACATCTGCTGAGCGCTAGTTGACTGCTTTTCCTTCACTCTGTGGTCCAATTCATCCCATACCATCTCAATTGGTTTGAGGTCGGGTGACTGTGGAGGCCAGGTCATCTGACGCAACACTCCAAAACCTTCTGTTTTGGTGAAATAGCCCTTACACAGGCTGGAGTTGTGTTGGGTCATTGTCCTGTTGAAAAACAAATGATTGTCCCACTAAGCGCAAACCAGATGGGATGGCGTATCGCTGCAGAATACTGTGGTAGCCATGCTGTTAAAATAAATCACAGACAGTGTCACTAGCAATGCACCCCCGCACCATCACACTTCCTCCTCCATGCTTCACTGTAGGAACCACAAATGGGGAGATCATTCGTTCACCTGCTCTGCGTCTCACAATGACACAGCAGTTGGAACCAACAATCTAAAATTTGGAAAGATTTCCACCGGTCTAATGTCCATTGCTCGTGTTTCTTGGCCCAAGCAAGTCTCTTCTTATTATTGGTGTCCTTTAGTAGTGGTTTCTTTGCAGCAATTTGACCATGAAGCCCTTATTCACACAGTCTCCTCTGAACAATTGATGTTGAGATGTGTCTGTTACTTGAACTCTGTGAAGCATTTATTTGGGCAGCAATTTATGTAACTCTAATGAACTTATCCTCTGCAGTAGAGGGTACTCTGGGTCTTCCTTTCTTGTGGCGGTCCTCATGAGAGCCAGTTTCATCATAGCGCTTGATAGTTTTTGCGAATGCACTAGAAGAAAAGTTCTTGAAATTTTCCGGATTGACTGACCTTCATGTCAAAGTAATGATGGACTGTCGTTTCTCTTTGCTTATTTCAGCTGTTCTTGCAATAATATGGACTTGGTCTTTTACCAAATAGGGCTATCTTCTGTATACCCCCTTCCTTGTCACAACACAACTTTTTGGCTCAAACGCATTAAGAAGGAAAGAAATTCACAAATGAACTTTTAACAAGGCACACCTGTTAATTGAAATGCATTCCAGGTGACTACCTTATGAAGCTGGTTGAGACAATGCCAAGAATGTGCAAAGCTGCAAAGGGTGGCTACTTTGAAGAATCTCAAATATAAAATATATTTTGATTTGTTTAATACTTGTTTGGTCACTAAATTATTCCATATGTGTTATTTCATATTTTTGAAGTCTTCACTATTATTATAAAATGTAGGAAATTGCACAAATAAAGAAAAAACCTTGAATGAGTAGGTGTGTCCCTTCAGAGCCTGGTTCCTCTGGTCTACCCAGTACAGTCAGTAGAGGACTGGTCACCCCTCAGAGCCTGGTTCCTCTCTCGGTTTATTCTTAGGTTCCTGCTTTTCTAGGGAGTGTTTCCTAGCCACTGTGTTTCTACATCTGCATTTCTTGCTGTTAATGGATTTGGGCTGGGTTTCTGTACAGCACTTTGTGACATTGGCTGATGTAAAAAGGGCTTTATAAATACATTTGATTGATTGATTGAGTGTGTCCAAACTTTTGACTGGTGCTGTATATATATAAACCCTAAACCTAATAGTCTTATACTTCCGGCCTATACATACAATATACATTTTACAGATAAAGCATATTTTACAATTGTTACCTTTTGTTTGTTTTTAGTCCCATCCTTCAGCTCTACTCAACCCCTCCATACTACCTGTGAACATCATCCAGTTTTGATTTCTATTTGCCATATATTTTTTCACCTATGCTGTGATGGTTCACAAAACTTTTGAAGCTTTCTATTCTCATAGTTTCTACAGATTGTAAATTAAAGATAACATTTTTTGCTAAGAGTATTATTGTATTATTGATCAAATAACTGGGACTTTTTAAATCACCCAGCAGTGCTACTTGCATAGTTAGCTCCAAGTAAATGTTACAATTCTTCAGCCATTCCTGAACCTGCGACCAAAAACAAGTTACCTAATCAAATTATCTAATAATTCTGTCTCGTCGCAGCAAAATATGCAGAGCTGGGATGGTTGTATCCCCCCCATACAGTGACAGAAAAAAGTATTTGATCCCCTGCTGATTTTGTACGTTTGCCCACTGACAAAGAAATGATCAGTCTATAATTTTAATGGTAGTGTCACGTCCTGACCAGTATAGAGTATATTTGGTTATTGTAGTTTGGTCAGGACGTGGCAGAGGGGAGTTGATGTATGTTTATGGGGTTTGTCACTGGTCTATGTCTGTGGTTCTATGTCTAGTTAATTGGGGTTGGACTCCCAATTGAAGACAGGTGTGTTGTTGCCTTTGATTGGGAGTCCTATATAGTGGGGTGTGTTGGTCCTTGTGTTTCGTGGGTAGTTGTTTTTTGCACTGCTAGGTATAGCCTGCGAAACTGTCTCCTGTCGTATTGTCTGCATTTCTTGTTTTTCCGTGGTCAACGTCCTTTAATAAATATGTTGTTGAACACGCAACCCGCTGCGTATTGGTCCACTTTCTCCGACGATGATTTCGCTATATCGTCTGACGACGAAGAAATCTATGACAGGTAGGTTTATTTGAACAGTGAGAGACAGAAGAACAACAAACAAATCCAGAAAAACACATGTCAAAAATGTTAAATTGATTTGCATTTTAATGAGGGAAATAAGTATTTGACCCCTCTGCAAAACATGACTTAGTAATTGGTGGCAAAACCCTTGTTGGCAATCACAGAGGTCAGACGTTTCTTGTAGTTGGCCACCAGGTTTGCACACATCTCAGGAGGGATTTTGTCCCACTCCTCTTTGCAGATCTTCTCCAAGTCATTAAGGTTTCGAGGCTGACGTTTGGCAACTCGAACCTTCAGCTCCCTCCACAGATTATCTATGGGATTAAGGTCTGGAGACTGGCTAGGCCACTCCAGGACCTTAATGTGCTTCTTCTTGAGCCACTCCATTGTTGCCTTGGCCGTGTGTTTTGGGTCATTGTTATGCTGGAATACCCATCCACGACCCATTTTCAATGCCCTGGCTGAGGGAAGGAGGTTCTCACCCAAGATTTGATGGTACATGGCCCCGTCCATCGTCCCTTTGATGCGGTGAAGTTGTCCTGTCCCCTTAGCAGAAAAACACCCCCAAAGCATAATGTTTCCACCTCCATGTTTGACGGTGGGGATGGTGTTCTTGGGGTCATAGGCAGCATTCTTCCTCCTCCAAACACGGCGAGTTGAGTTGATGCCAAAGAGCTCCATTTTGGTCTCATCTGATCACAACACTTTCCCCCAGTTGTCCTCTGAATCATTCAGATGTTCATTGGAAAACTTCAGACGGGCATGTATATGTGCTTTCTTGAGCAGGCGCTGCAGGATTTCAGTCCTTCACGGCGTAGTGTGTTACCAATTGTTTTCTTGGCTGCCTTGAGATCATTGACAAGATCCTCCCGTGTAGTTCTGGGCTGATTCCTCACAGTTCTCATGATCATTGCAACTCCACAAGGTGAGATCTTGCATGGAGCCCCAGGCCGAGGGAGATTGACAGTTCTTTTGTGTTCCTTCCCGCTGCGATTAATCGCACCAACTGTTGTTACCTTCTCACCAAGCTACTTGGTGATGGTCTTGTAGCCCATTCCAGCCTTGTGTAGGTCTACAATCTTGTCCCTGACATCCTTGGAGAGCTCTTTGGTCTTGGCCATGGTGGAGAGTTTGGAATCTGATTGATTGATTGCTTCTGTGGACAGGTGTCTTTTATACAGGTAACAAACTGAGATTAGGAGCACTACCTTTAAGAGTGTGCTCCTAATCTCAGCTCGTTACCTGTATAAAAGACACCTGGGAGCCAGAAATCTTTCTGATTGAGAGGGTGTCAAATACTTATTTCCCTCATTAAAATGCAAATTAATTTATAACATTTTTGACATGAGTTTTTCTGGATTTTTCTGTTGTTATTCTGTCTCTCACTGTTCAAATAATCCTACCATTAAATTTATAGACTGATCATTTCTTTGTCAGTGGGCAAAAGTACAAAATCAGCAGGGGATCAAATACTTTTTTCAATCACTGTACATATAACATTCTATTGTTTGCAAAAAATTTTCATAATCATTTAAACAGAAAAAGTTTTGCATTTAGCCCCATTTTGTGTATCAGTTCATAAAACATGTGCCATTGAAACGGTACATCAAAAATCTCTTTCAAACTAGTTTGCATTCTATATGGCATATCTGTCAATTTTTTTTTGGTCCTTAAATGAAACTGGTATACTTTTATATTTAGCACAATTTTCTTTAACCAATTTTGGTCTTTAATGCAGGGCCAAAAAACAAGTTCCTTACTTTCTCCCCGTTCCACTTGCCTCTTAATTTCTTTGCGGTAATGCTGCTATTAGCTGGTTGTAATTTTGAGAAGAGCACGCATTTCCATATATTTTTTGTTAGCTGCATGTGTGACATAACTCCATGAGTCCTATTTATGATATAATTTACAATGATTATACCATTTTCAAGTATAGTTGAGTTTAACCATAATATTTGTTTTGTCTTTCCTGGTGGATTAAACTGAAATCGCAATCAACTTTCTATGGCTTGTTTTAAAAATAGTGGCATTTTGGAGATTATTTCATTTTCAAATAACCGAAATGTGAGGTTGTAATCTGAATCACAGTGCTAGAGGTGTCACTACAGACCTGGGTTCGATCCCGGGCAGTTTCACAACGGGCCATGATGGGGGGTCTCATAGGGTGGCTCACAATTGACCCAGTGTTGTCCGTGTTAGGGGAGGGTTTGGCCGGGGGGGCTTTACTTGGCTCATCATGCTCTAGCAACTCCTTGTGTCAGTCCAGGTGCCTGCAGGCTGACCCTGGCCATCACCAGAATGGTGTTTCCTCCGACACATTGGTGAGGCTGGCTTATGGGTTACGCGACAGGTGTTAATAAAAAGTGTGGTTTGGTGAATCATGTTTCAGAGGATACATGACTCAACCTTTGCCTCCTGAGCCCGTGGGAGAGTTGCAGCGATGAGACAAGATCGAAAAAGGGGGTAAAAAGGACATTCTTGAACATGGGGTGAGACATTCTTAATAAGTTTGGATTTAAGATGAACTTTTGTACGACTGAAGCCATTAGTGAGAGGTCTAATGCTTTAATATTTAATCATTTCTGCCCTCCGAATTCATATTCATTCTATAAATAGGCTTGTTTAATTTTGTCTGGCTTACTGTTCCAAATAAAATTGAATATTTTTTGACCATATCATTAAAAAAACAAGTCACTAGGTGTAGGCAAGGCCATAAGCAAATAGGTAAACTGGGATATGACTAAAGAGTTAATCAAGGGATTTTTTCCACAAATAGACAGGTATTTTCCATTCCATGGTAGCAAGATCTCAAGTGCAAGTGTTAGTTCACGAATGGAATACTGTATTGTAATTGTATTTATTTTTAGTGTGGGGAGAGGGGTGAGGGTGCGGGGGGGATAATTTAAGATACTCTTTGAAGAGGTAGGGTCAATAGTTCAGAGGTGGCAGAACGGAGTACTCAGGTGTAGGGTTTGAGCATAGCCTGAAGGTAGGGAGTTCCTCTGGCTGCTCTGTAGTCAAGTAGATCTTGTAGTGTGTGTGAGCTTCGACTGGAAGCCAGTGGAATGTGCTGAGGAGCGGGGTGATATGGGAGAACTTGTGAAGATGTAACACAAGGCAGGCTGCAGCATTCTGTATAAGTTGCAGTAGTCCAGAAGGGAGATGACAAGTACATAAATTAGGACCTGCACCACTTCCTGTATGAGGTAGGGTCCTTCTCTACATATGTTGTAGAGCATGAACCTACAGGAGCGAGTCACTGCTTTGATGTTTGCAGAGAAGGGTGTTGTCCAGGGTCACGCCAAGGTTCTTTAACACTGGAAGGGGAACACTGTGGAGTTGTCAACCATGATGGAGAGGTCTTGTAGTGGGCAGGCCTTCCCCGGGAGGAAGAGCAGCTCCGTCTGGTCGAGGTTGAGCTTGAGGTGGTCGTCTGACTTCCAAGCTGAGATATCTGCCAGGCATGCAGAGATGTGTGTCGCCACCTGGGTGTCAGAAGGGGGAAGGAGAAAAGTAGTTGAGTGTCATCCGCATAGGAATGATAGGCGAGACCATGTGAGGATATGATGAAGCCAAGTGACTTGATGTATAGAGAGAAGAGGAGAGGCCCTAGAACAGTCGCATGACATCCCCAAAAAATCTGGGGGAGTATTTCTGGGTGTAATGAAGCCCTTTTGGTGGGAAAAACCCATTCTGATTGGCTGGGCCTGGCTCCCCGTGGGTGGGCCTGGCTCCGAAGTGGGTGGGTCTATGCCCTCCCAGGCACACCCATGGCTGTGTTCCTGCCCAGTCATGTGAAATCCATAGATTAGAGTCTAATGAATTGATATAAATTGACTGGTTTTTGTGTATGAACTGTAACTCTGTAAAAGTGTTGAAATTGTTTCATGTTTTGTTTACATTTTTGCTCAGTATAGTTGACACAGCCTTGATCATGTTCAGATGTGTTTCAAATTGTGCTATATCAATGACCTAAACTTTGTGAGCGGCAGTGGTGGTGACTGATCAATTACTGTACAACAAGGCCATGCGATGGTAACCATGCACACCAGGTGAGTAATTTACTTCCTGGTGTGATGAATCACCCTGCCCCCTGCCTCCTGACACCACTGCTCTGACGAGCCAATTAACCCACTAAACCAATTAGCCCAGTTTTGTTTGCTCGTTCTCTCTCTTTCTCGCTCTCACTATCTCTCTCTCGCTATCTCTCTCTCGCTCTCTCTCTCGCTCTCTCTCGCTCTCTCTCGCTCTCTCTCGCTCTCTCTCGCTCTCTCTCGCTCTCTCTCGCTCTCTACTGCTTTGATGGCACCTGACAGCATCGCTTTATCACAGGGCTGCAGGACTATTCCTCAACACCCAACACTGGTTCAACACCAATGTTCCTTTGCATGTGAAACATCCATGATTTATTCAGATGTCTTACTGTTGCAACACAGTAGTTTGTTCAAATCGCTGCATTGTATTGATTGACGGACAAGTTAATTGACTGTGGGGATAAAATTAAATTCTAGATTTGAATTTCATAAAAATAGTGAAACATAAAAAAGTGATCCTTTTTAAAATGCAGGTCTACAGTAGCTTCAACAGCACTCTGTAGGGTAGCACCATGGTGTAGCCGGAGGACAGCTAGCTTCCGTCCTCCTCTGGGTGCATTTACTTCAATACAAAACCTAGGAGGCTCATGGTTCTCACCCCCTTCCATAGACTTACACAAATTCCGGAGGATGTCCTCCAACCTATCAGAGCTCTTGCAGCATGAAATGACATGTTGTACACCCAATCAAAGGATCAGAGAATGCATCTAGTACTGAAAGCATAAGCTACAGGTAGCACTGCAGTGCATAAAATGTACTAGCTATATTTTGTTGTATTTTTCACTATCACTTACTTAGCTAGTGTCAAATGCAGCAAGCTAGTTTAGCCTACTCAAACACCAGGCTCAAACAGAGAGGGATGCTATGTTAGCTAGCTGGCTATGGCAATCCAACACTGGAACTCTTCCAAGTCAATATAAGCTTTTGGTTGTATTTATTTGTTGCCACCCGGGCCCGACGGTGTAAGTGCTAGCTAAACTGATTGCTTACTGTACACTCATTGTACCTGGTTTACCAACGTGTTAGTTCTGTTAGCTATGTTGACTATGACGTTAGCTCATATGGTGACAACGATGTAGGCTGTGTTTAGCGGTTATGATATGAAGGTTTGGCTTGGAAAGGTTTTCTCACCAGGTCACAGACAGCTGTTGTGCAATGAAGTCCACAAGCAAAGGGAAATGGTGAGAGGAGGAGAGCGCGTAGATGCGAGAATAACTTATCCAAGAGCAAAGTGATTATGCTGTTTGTATGTGGCTGCTATGAAAGTGAACTGTGTTTGCATGTGATCAGGTGTGTTTTCATTCTGCTGGTTCTCTTGAAAAACATTTCTTAAACAGAAGCAAATGGAATGAAGCGGAATAAACATTGGAATTTATCGGAATTTGTCCAATAGAAACGCTCGTTTGCAACTAATGATTACACCCTAGATCAGCTAGATGTAGGCAAGAGTGTACAAAGAGGTATTGAATGGGTCCATGTCTGTCACCTTGATTACTCACATTTTTCTCGCACCTACATCGTAAACATTCATTCATAGGCTAGGTTGTAGCAACCTTATGATGGGTACAGGGAAAGTTTGAGTATCATTTAGTAGCCTAAACCTATCAATGTTACATTGAGCTGGGCAAATTGAATATGAATGACAGTCAACCAATATTCTGTAATAAAAATGCTCATAAAAAAAGAATTTCCCTCATCTTAAATGGCACCGACCGCCACTGTTTCTAGAAAGCAGGTTAACGCTCAAGCTACCAACATATGGGGATACAGCTCTCTGTGCAGATACAGAGCATATCTGAATTCTGTATTGCATTATTTGGTAGACTTTGTTTACCATTGGAAGATTTTTATATGAACAAACATATGGTACATTTACTTTTGCACACAGTCATATGATAAAGTGCCTTTAGAAAGTATGCATACCCCTTGACTTATTCTACAATTTGCTGTGTTACAGTCTGAATTCAAAATGGATTACATAGATGTTTTACATCTTAGAATCACCTTTGGCTGCGATTAGAGCAGCGAGTCTTTCTGGTTCATTCTCTAAGAGCTTTGCAATCCTAGATTGTACAATATTTGCCCATTATTCCTTAAAATATTCAAGCTCTGTAAAGTGGGTTGTTAATCATTGCTAGACAGCCATTTTCTAGTCTTGCCATGGATTTTCAAGGGATTTAAATCAAAACTTATCTCCAGTATATATTTGGCCTTGTGTTTTATGGTATTGTCCTGCTGAAAGGTGAATTAATCTCCCAGTGTCTGTTGGAAAGCAGACTGAACCAAGTTTTGCTCTAGGATTTTGCCTGTGCTTAGCTTTATTCTGTTTATTTTTATCCTAAAAGAACTCCCTAGTCCTTGCTAAAGACAAACATGATGCAGCCACCACCATGCTTGAAAATATGAAGAGTGGTACTCAGTGATGTGTTGGATTTGCAACAAACATAATGCTTTGTGTAAATTTTTTGCAGTTTTACTTTAGTGGCTTATTTCAAATAGGATGCATTTGGAATAGTTTTATTCTGCACAGGCTTCCTTCTTTTCCCGCTGTGATTTTGGTTAGTATTGTTGATCAACTACAATGTAGGCCAGTGACACAAAATCTGAATTTATTAATTATAAATTCAGACTGTAAGACAACAAAATGTTGAAAAAGTCAAGGGGTGTGAATACTTTCTGAAGGCACTGTATATAAAAGTACAATCATAGGAGAGTACACGAGGAGTCTATCTGGTCAAAATCACTGATTAAAAAAAATCACACCACCCTCTGGCAGTATGGATAACTAATTATGTCTCCAGAGAAAGATTTAAATAAAGGTCCTACCTATCAAATTACTATAGGTGAAAGTAGGTGTTTTTGGCTGGGGTCAAAATGACCCCAAAGGACTTACATTTTTTTAAAGTCCATATTGATACAGAAACACAATGACTTAGATTTGTTAAGAGCAAGTTGATTGAAAAAGTCATGAACATTTTGCAGAATTTAGTAAACCACATTTGGGCTGTGATCAAAACTCTGCTTCTGGGTGTAGCTTGAGAGTTAAGTGCTCCATGGTGAGAGGGAAGTTGTCGCACACACACACACGCACACACACACATGCACGCACACACACACTCACACGCACACACACGCACAGGGGATGTTGATCAGAGGCTCTTGAAGAAAAGCCCTGAAACAGGATGGAGATATGGAGGTGAAGAGTGTAGAGATGCTTCATCAGGAAATAGGGCCTTTTGAAGACACTCTATTCAGATGAGAGATATGTGCGTCATTGGAACTGAAGTATTCATGCTGGAACTGAGAATTTTCTGGGCAGAAAAATAACATTGAATAGGGTCCAATCCTGTGCTGTACAGTAGCTATTGCAACCACCCTCTTGTCTATTACTGTTGCTCATCATACAGCTTATTAGATCAGACAGTATTCTCCTCAGCTCTCTCTCTCCCTCCCTATCTCTCTCTCTCCCTTCCTCCCTATCTCTCCCTCCTGCTTTCTCTCTCCCCCTCTCCCTCTCCCTCCCTATCTCTCCCTCCTTCTTTCTCTCCCTCCTTCTTTCTCTCTCCCTCCCTCCCTCTTTCCTTCCCTCCCTCCCTCCCTCCTTCTTTCTCTCTCCCCCTCTCCCTCTCTATCTCTCCCTCCTTCTTTCTCTCTCCCTCTCCCTCCCTATCTCTCTCTCCCTCCTTCTTTCTCTCTCCCTCCCTCCTTATATCTCCCTCCTTTCTCTCTCCCCATCTCCATCTCTCCCTCCTTCTTTCTCTCTCCCTCTCTCCCTTCCTCCCTATCTCTCCCTCCTTCTTTCTCTCTCCCTCTCCCTCCCTATCTCTCCCTCCTTCTTTCTCTCTCCCTCCCGCCTCACACACGTTGCCCATACATCTTACAGAATAATTAACCAAATTATAAATGGCCATGACAATTTAAGTCAAACACTCTGTCTGTGTTGATACATACTAATGATGATTGATGGCGCTAGGCCTTTAACGTATATGAAATGATATATCACAGCCTTAAAGCTTCACTAACTCCACCATTATTATTGTAATATTTTATAGCTGTAATTAGGGCACGACTAGTAGCAGGGCTGGGAATAAAGCATCTTCCTAGAGGGGCACGGGAAACTTTCTGTTTTCCTAAAGATATACTTTTTCTGAGAACCTCTGTCTTAAAGGGATAGTTCACCCAAACTACAACCAAAATTAATCTTGTGGGTGTGTTGAAGGTAGTGTGGGTATGAGGAGGGTTGGCAAAGCAGCAAAGGTTTGGAGTGCAGATCAGTGAATGGGGACGGTAGGAGCTGTAGGACCTTTCTTAGCATGTTTTTAACAGCACACATTAAACACATTTTATTAACAAGTTTTTGGAAATAGTAAGAATGTAAATAATCACATTGTTTGATGAATCCTTTTCAAAACCCTGCGGCTACGACCTGCCTTATTTAGCTAGCTGAATGTGAAATTCTGACGACAAAATATTTGTGCTTATTTACACTTGTCTTTCTTTTTCCTCTGTTTATTTCCCCATGCAGTTAACCTCCATAGTCAGACTTCTGAGGCATTAAAGCAGGAAGACATTATGAGGTTGATGTCTTTTATTCCCCCACTCCCTTCTTTCAAATCAAATCAAATTTGATTTGTCACATTTGTCTTATTATGACCTCATTACAAGTGTCCCGGGGGAGGACTCTCTGTGATGGCACATCAGCGAGAGGTAGGAGAAAAGAGAGAGAGGGATAGAGAGGGAGAGGGATAGAGCAATGGACACTCTGCCGAGACCAGCGAGACACCCTCCCAGACCTGTAAGACCCCCTCCTGAAGGACCTGCACCAAGAGAACCCACACCAAGAGGATCTACACCAAGACCGCAGCATCACCAGCCACACCCCAACCAGCCAAGACCACTCCAAGCAAACCCTGGCCACACTCTATATAGGCCCCTCCATATCAGACCTATGCCCCTTCTGCCCACCCCATGCCCCCCGCCCCTGCGGCAAGGACCTCAGATGATAGCAGGACATTTGCCCAGGCTGTGAGTAGAGCAACAAGCCCAACCACCACTATTACACCTGCCCAAGCCCCATCCTGCGACCTTAGAGATATGTATCAGATGCTCAACATGCTCTGCTCACACCTACTGTGGTGGTCCAGACCTAAACCACACAAAAACAACAGTAGACAATATGGAACACAAAGCTTTTACTATCTCATCCTGGAATATACAAGGTCTGAGGTCATCTGCCTTTGGCCTAAAGAGCAGGAACCCAGACTTCATCAAAGAAATTGGAAATACAGATATTGTCATCCTACAAGAAAATGGTATAAAGAAGATGGACCCACTGGTTGCCCTCTAGGCTACAGAGAGCTGGTAGTTCCATCCACTAAACTAGCAGGTGTGAAACAGGGAAGAAACTCAGGGGGTATGCTAATTTGGAATAGAGCAGGCCTAACCCACTCTATTAAATTAGTCTAAACAGGAACATTTTACATCTGGCTAGAAATTCAACAGAGAAAAATTTCCTCATGTGTGCTACCTTTATACCCCCAATAGAATCTCCATACTTTAACGATAACAGCTTCTCCATCTTAGAGGGGGAGATCAACAATTTCCAGGACCAGGGACATGTACTGGTGGTTAT
Source organism: Salmo trutta (assembly GCF_901001165.1). Classification (NCBI taxonomy): domain Eukaryota; kingdom Metazoa; phylum Chordata; class Actinopteri; order Salmoniformes; family Salmonidae; genus Salmo; species Salmo trutta. The sequence goes on from NC_042958.1 coordinate 50,755,103, forward strand.
AATGAACTAATAACGAAGAGTAAATTGTCAGTTGTTTTTAAGGAATAAGTTGCAACTAGTATTGTTTTTTGAAGTGGTAGCTCACATGCGCAGCTCCTAATACCTGTCCACAAGAAAACATTTTCAACAGTTTAATTTAACTTTGGAATGGAGACCTGAATGACACTTGGGACAGAATTGAAGATTCCACAAATTGATTAGTAATTTTGTGGCGACCTAAATGTTAGAACTGGACAAGAACCCGACACCCTCAGCAAACAGGGGGACCAACACCAACCTGGAGGGGATAGCATTCTCTCCCCCATATGCCCCCTTAGGCACAACTACGACAACATAACCAACAAAAATGGGTCACCACTCCTGCAGCTCTGTCGCACACTGGGTATGTACATAGTCAATGGTAGGCTTCAAGGCGACTCCGATGGTAGGTACACGTATAGCTCATCTCTTAGCAGTAGTACTATAGAATACTTTATCACTGACCTCAACCCAGAGTCTCTCAGAGCGTTCACAGTCAGTCCACTGACACCCAATCAGATAACCGCAAAATCACACTCTACTTGAACAGAGCTTTGCTCAATCATGAGGCATCAAAGCCAAAGGAGCTGAATAATATCAAGAAATGCTATAGATGGAAGGAGAGTAGTGTGGACATCTACCAAAAAACAATTTGGCAGCAACAAATTCAATCTCTTCTAGACAATTTCCTGGACAAAATGTTTCACTGTAACAATGAAGGTGTTAACCTGGCAGTAGAAAACCGGAACAGTATATTTGACCTCTCAGCTTCCCTATGAAATCAAAAAAATTCAATCAGAAAACCAAAGAAAATGAACAACAATGACAAATGGTTTGATGAAGAATGCAAAAACCTAAGAAAGAAATTGAGAAACCTGTCCAACTAAAAACATAGAGACCCAGAAAACCTGAGCCTACGCCTTCACTAATTATCAAAATCTGGATAAGAGCCGTTAAATTCCACAACCACCTAAAAGGAAGCGATTCCCAAACCTTCCTTAACAAAGCCATCACCTACAGAGAGATGAACCTGGAGAAGAGTCCCCTTAACAAGCTGGTCTTGGGGCTCTGTTCATAAACACAAACAAACCCCACAGAGCACCAGGACAGCAACACAATTAGACCCAACCAAATCATGAGAAAACAAAAAGTGGTTGAATTCCTAAGACTAGATAACCATATCACGTGGAGCATTAGCTACACGGCTGGAAATGGTTCAACTCTGAGACTATCAATCCCTACAGAACAAGAGCAAATCTTAGATATAATTACTAGACTGCAGCTAGAAATTATGTAAACCTAGGATGAGAATATCGCCAACCGCCAAAACATCTGTTCTAAGAACACTGGACGCCTGACATATTCATTACAACAGACACTGTCCTGAGACGCAGATAAAGCTACAACAATGAAAGACATTGTGACTTCTGGGGAAGTAACCAGAGACTCTGATGAACTGACAGCAGACGATCTGATGATTCCAACAGAGAAGACAACAACGACATACGGGCATAAATATATTTATGGCAATTATTCCCGAATGAGCGGCCGTTCATGTGCAACAGATTAGCATTTCACTGAATATAATTACCAACTGTATAGAGTGAATCTGTTTTGTCTTTCCCGCTCCTTTATCGGTCCACACCCCCTTTCCTTTGTCCACCAAGCCATCATATTGGCTTGGCCCACTAGGGAATATTCCTTATCATTGTTAGTAACCAATATCTACTGTTTGTTTGTTTATGCATTTCTGTGATTATTTAGCTAGTTAGTAAATAAATGATTGAGCCAATTGGTGTATGGATGATTCATGGTTTAGCCAGGGTTTGTGCAGATAACCAAAAATTCCACAATGTTTGAAATGAGACTGACATAAGGTTAAGAATAATTTATTAATAGATGACCAATTAAAATATCTGAAGAGTTGTATTTGTAAAATGTATAACTTTGTAATCTGAAGATTTTCCGTTGTGCCCCGACTTCCTAGTTAATTAAATTTACATGATTAGTTTAATCACATAATAATAATTAAAGAGAATTGATTTGATAAAATAAGTCTTCACATTTAATGATAGATAGAAACACGACAACACATTGGAAAGAATTAACAAAAAAACATAGAAAACTAGAACGCTATTTGGCCCTAAACAGAGAGTACACAGTGGCAGAATACCTGACCACTGTGACTGACCCAAACTTAAGGAAAGCTTTGACTATGTACAGACTCAGTGAGCATAGCCTTGCTATTGAGAAAGGCCGCCGTAGGCATACCTGGATCTCAAGAGAAGACAGGCTATGTGCACACCGCCCACAAACTGAGGTGGAAATGAGCTGCACTTCCTAACCTCCTGCAAAATATATGACCATATTAGAGACACATATTTCCCTCAGATTACACAGATACACAAAGAATTTGAAAACAAACCTGATTTTGATAAACTCCCATATCTACTGGGTGAAATACCACTGTGTGCCATCACAGCAGCAAGATTTGTGACCTGTTGCCACAAGAAAAGGGCAACCAGTGAAGAACAAACACCATTGTAAATACAACCCATATTTATGTTTATTTATTTTCCCTTTTGTACTTTAACCATTTGCACATCGTTACAACACTGTATATATACATAATATGACATTTGTAATGTCTTTATTCTTTTGTAACTTCTGTGAGTGTAATGTTTACTGTTCATTTTATTGTTTATTTCACTTTTGTATATTATCTACTTCACTTGCTTTGCTGATGTTTACAAATGTTTCCCATGCCAATAAAGCACCTTGAATTGAATTGATAAATATATATATATATATATATAGAGAGAGAGAGAGAGAGAGAGAGAGAGAGAGAGAGAGAATCCTACATTAGCAATGGTTATGTGCCGTCGACATGGCACTTTGTTAGTAATAGGGGTGAACATATCTTGCATGGTCCTTACCTTGTGAACTTTCCTTTTCAAGTGAACTTAACTGAACTTACCTTGCATGGTACTTACCTTGTGAACTTTCCTTTTCAGGTGACTTAACTGAACTAACCTTGTTGCTTTTTAGCTTTTTAAAAAATATTCCTGCATAGCCAGTAGCCCAGCCAGTAGCTAGAATATTTTCTAGAGACGGAGAGAGAGAGGGGGATAGAGAGAGACAGAGAGAGAGAGGGGGATAGAGAGAGAGACGGAGAGAGAGAGGGGGATAGAGAGAGAGAGAGAGAGAGAGAGAGAGAGAGAGAGAGAGAGAAAGTTAGGAAGAGGAATTGAAAAAAGTGTGAAAGTGATAGAGGAAAAAGACAGATAGGGGAGATGAGAGAGAAAGGGAGAGTGTCTGGGTTGATCTGCTCTTCCCTAAATGAAATGGGGAGGGGGGGTTGCAGAGGGTGGAGGGATGTGGACTGAGGATACCTCGCTTCGTCTTCACCCTGTCCCTCATAACTACTTTAGGTGGTGGAGTGGGTTGTTTTGTAGAGACTGACTATACCTTGCCTCATATTGGGTCCCATAATGACTTTAGGTAGAGGAGGGTGAATAATGGTTGTTTTAAAAGGGATAGGAGACAGAGGGATGTGGAGAAGAGCCTATTGTGGACTGAGTAAACTTTACCTCATGCTGTGTCTCAAAAGGAGAGAGGGTGGGATGGAGGGAGGGAGGGAGGGGCTCATCATGAAAGGTATGGTGTTGAGCTGGGATTGTGGTGTAGGAGGTGAAAGACAGATAGAAGGAGGGATGTGGACTGAGAAGACCTTGCTTCATCTCTCCTCATCCCATGTCTCACATGTGTTATATAAAGAATGGAGGGTTGATGGAGAGGAGGTGGGGGGTTGGTATACATGGGCAGGTGTTGAGCTGTTGTGGTGTGAAACGAGAGAGTTAAATATACTGCTCAAAAAAATAAAAGGAACACTTAAACAACATATCCTAGATCTGAATGAAAGAAATAATCTTATTAAATACTTTTTTCTTTACATAGTTGAATGTGCTGACAACAAAATCACACAAAAATAATCAATGGAAATCCAATTTACCAACCCATGGAGGTCTGGATTTGGAGTCACACTCAAAATGAAAGTGGAAAACCACACTACAGGCTGATCCAACTTTGATGTAATGTCCTTAAAACAAGTCAAAATGAGGCTCAGTAGTGTGTGTGGCCTCCACGTGACTGTATGACCTCCCTACAACGCCTGGGCATGCTCCTGATGAGGTGGCGGATGGTCTCCTGAGGGATCTCCTCCCAGACCTGGACTAAAGCATCCGCCAAGTCCTGGACAGTCTGTGGTGCAATGTGGCGTTGGTGGATGGAGCGAGACATGATGTCCCAGATGTGCTCAATTGGATTCAGGTCTGGGGAACGGGCGGGCCAGTCCATAGCATCAATGCCTTCCTCTTGCAGGAACTGCTGACACACTCCAGCCACATGAGGTCCAGCATTGTCTTGCATTAGGAGGAACCCAGGGCCAACCGCACCAGCATATTGTGTTAGGATCTCATCTCGGTACCTAATGGCAGTCAGGCTACCTCTGGCGAACACATGGAGGGCTGTGCGGCCCCCCAAAGAAATGCCACCCCACACCATGACTGACCCACCGCCAAACCGGTCATGCTGGAGGATGTTGCAGGCAGCAGAACGTTCTCCACGGCGTCTCCAGACTCTGTCACGTCTGTCACGTGCTCAGTGTGAACCTGCTTTCATCTGTGAAGAGCACAGGGCGCCAGTGGCGAATTTGCCAATCTTGGTGTTCTCTGGCAAATGCCAAACGTCCTGCACGGTGTTGGGCTGTAAGCACAACCCCCACCTGTGGACGTCGGGCCCTCATACCACCCTCATGGAGTCTGTTTCTGACCGTTTGAGCAGACACATGCACATTTCTGGCCTGCTGGAGGTCATTTTGCAGGGCTCTGGCAGTGCTTCTCCTGCTCCTCCTTGCACAAAGGCGGAGGTAGCGGTCCTGCTGCTGGGTTGTTGCCCTCCTACGGCCTCCTCCACGTCTCCTGATGTACTGGCCTGTCTCCTGGTAGCGCCTCCATGCTCTGGACACTACGCTGACAGACACAGCAAACCTTCTTGCCACAGCTCGCATTGATGTGCCATCCTGGATGAGCTGCACTACCTGAGCCACTTGTGTGGGTTGTAGACTCTGTCTCATGCTACCACTAGAGTGAAAGCACCGCCAGCATTCAAAAGTGACCAAAACATCAGCCAGGAAGCATAGGAACTGAGAAGTGGTCTGTGGTTACCACCTGCAGAACCACTCCTTTATTGGAGGTGTCTTGCTAATTGCCTATAATTTCCACCTTTTGTCTATTCCATTTGCACAACAGCATGTTAAATGTATTGTCAATCAGTGTTGCTTCCTAAATGGACAGTTTGACTTCACAGAAGTGTGATTGACTTGGAGTTACATTGTGTTGTTTAAGTGTTCCCTTTATTTTTTTGAGCAGTGTATATGGAGGGAGGAGAAAAGAGAGCAGGAGAGGGAAAGAGAGAGGGGGTGAGAGAGAGCAAGAGATGGATGTGGGATAATTGTCACTTAGGTTGACTGTGGGGTTTCGAGTCACATCCTGTTTTCACAAGGGCTTCCAGAAGAGGAGGGTAAGTTTAGAAGGAGTGGGGGTTCTTTTCAAATCAAATCAAATCAAATGTTATTGGTCACATACACATGGATAGCAGATGATAATGCGAGTGTAGCGAAATGCTTGTGCTTCTAGTTCCGACCATGCAGTAATATCTAACAAGTAATCTAAAATTTCACAACAACTACCTTATACACACAAGTGTAAAGGAATTAATAAGAATATGTACATATAAATATACGGATGAGCGATGGCCGAACGGCATAGGCAAGATGCAGTAGATGGTATAGAGTACAGTATATACATATGAGATGAGTAATGTAGGGTTTGTAAACATTATATAAAGTGGCATTATTTAAAGTGTCTAGTAATACATTTATTACATCAATTTTTTATTTTCATTATTAAAGTGGCTAGAGATGAGTCAGTATGTTGGCAGAAGCCACTCAATGTTAGTGATGGCTGTTTAACAGTCTGATGGCCTTGAGATAGAAGCTGTTTTTCAGTCTGTTGGTCCTAGCTTTGATGCACCTGTACTGACCTCGCCTTCTGGATGATAGCAGTGTGAACAGGCAGTGACTCGGGTGGTTGTTGTCCTTGATGATCTTTTTGGCCTTCCTGTGACATCGGGTGCTGTAGATGTCCTGGAGGGCAGGCAGTTTGCCCCCGGTGATGCGTTGTGCAGGCCTCACTACCCTCTGGAGAGCCTTGAGGTTGTGGGCGGAGCAGTTGCCGTACCAGGCGGTGATACAGCCCGACAGGATGCTCTCACGTCACCCGCTCCTCCGCTCTCTCCACTGGCTTCCAGTTGAAGCTCGCATCCGCTACAAGATCATGGTGCTTGCTTACGGAGCTGTGAGGGGAGAGGCACCTCCGTACCTTCAGGCTCTGATCAGGCCCTACACCCAAACAAGGGCTCTGCGTTCATCCACCTCTGGCCTGCTCGCCTCCCTACCTCTGAGGAAGCACAGTTCCCGCTAAGCCCAGTCAAAACTGTTCGCTGCTCTGGCACCCCAATGGTGGAACAAGCTCCCTCACGACGCCAGGACAGCGGAGTCAATCACCACCTTCCGGAGACACCTGAAACCCCGCCTCTTTAAGGAATACCTGGGATAGGATAAAGTAATCCTTCTAACCCCCCCCCCTTAAAAGATTTAGATGCACTATTGTAAAGTGGTTGTTCCACTGGATATCATAAGGTGAATGCACCAATTTGTAAGTCGCTCTGGATAAGAGTGTCTGCTAAATGACTTAAATGTAAATGTAAATGTAAATCTGTAAAAGTTTGTGAGTCTTTTTGGTGACAAGCCAAATTTCTTCAGCCTCCTGAGGTTGAATGATGCTGAGCGTTGGAGCGGATCACGTATGCTTACTGGTAGCTTGGGCATGTAAGCTTGGAGAGGGAAGGGAGGGGAAAGAGAGAGAATGAAAGGGAATACAGCACATGCCGCTCTTCCAGGCTCATGTCTTGGGAAAGCCAGTGGGGGAATTTGTGAACATGACAGCAGATTTTCTTTCCCTCTCAGTCTCATGTGGTTTCAGTGGTACATGGGAAAAAAGTTGTTTACAATCCTGTCTTTGAAGAAATAGCTGTCCTTCCTCCCCAAATGACCCCTTAGTAACGATCACTTAGTAACGACCCCTTAGTAATGACCCCTTAGTAACGACCCCTTAGTAACGATCCCTTAGTAACGACCCCTTAGTAACAATCCCTTAGTAACAATCCCTTAGTAACGACCTTAGTACATGTAGGCTCACTTCTTAACAGCAAACAGGGAGATGTCCTGTATACAACAGCTCCTATGGCGAGTTACAAAGGTCATGGTCATTAATCTATCTCAGTGTGTCTCCATTTATCTGACTGATTGAGGACAAAGGGTTTGTTTATGCTGACTTTGTGAAAGAGAGAGCGAGATAGAGTCATCTCTGCAGTCATTGGAGCTAACAACCGCATTCCCCCTGTTACATACAAACACACACACACACACACACACACACACACACACACACACACACACACACACGCGCACACACACACACACACACATAATGTCCTCTGAGATAGACAACAGGACCCCTATATGAAGGCAAACCAATTCTGACCATGTGATTGTATATGGAATGCCTATTTCCTGACTTGTCTTGGTTAGTCACATACCCCGTCTAATGGATAGATAGACAGATATGATAAAATGTCAGCAAATTCATTAGATTGTATCTAATGATTCATACAGCTGAGGGTAAGTGTCTTTGTAAGATTATAAGCATCGTAATGTGTCTATTACAAGGTTATATAGCTACTGTAGCCACTGTATTTTGATTTGAATACACCTGTCTATTTTTTTGTTGTGTCTACCCAATGAGGAGGACAACAGCGCATGGTCAGCTGGCGGTTAGTTAAGATCGGGTTGTCGTCATTATCCTGTGGAGTGGAGAGAGTCAGCGACTACGAAGAAGTCGCCATCAGACGGCAGGGACAGCAATCCACCAGTGAGACGCCTTCAGCGGAGACTGTAATGTGCTGCCTGCTTTCAGAGGACCTGCTCATCTCCCCCCGTTGACCACATCCTCTCTCTCCTCAAGCCGCGTGATTCCCCCTTGACTGTTGCTCCATCTGTTGGAGGCTTTTGGAACGGAAAACGTTAAACTCTGGCTGAAAATCGTAGTCCAGACCCACTGTATCATAGCTGTTTTATTTGATTCTTGTTTGTTTAGCTTTTTTAAGTACTTTGAGATTCTTTCTGTTAAGAAAAGCGCTTTTTGTGTGAAAACCTGTTCAGACAGTGACAAGACCAATTTTCAGGGATGTCTCCTGGTCTGACAGACACCGCTGTAGCGCTGTCACTTTCCACCGCAGATGCGGAAGGCTGACATCGGCGGATGCAGTGGATTGAGACCCAGCCCACACAGCAAATTCTCCATAGTTAAAAAACTAAACAAATGAACACTGACAGTGTTAGGATCTCACTTGGTGAGATAGGACCGTAGGACCATAGGACCGAAAATGGATGAAGGCAACAACCTGTCACTACCACAAACACAGTCATGGGTGGTAACTGTACAATTTACTCTGGGAAATATTTCTGAGAAGGTTTTTACACTGAGCAGTTTGTTAATATGAACACTGTTCCTGTTTATATATCGGTCCACAGACTCCATACTTTCAGTGTTGAGTTAACACTCTCAGTGTTAATTTAGTTGTTTGCGCTAACAACAGCAAGCTAATGGAACATAAAGGATGGACTTTTTTGAACCGAAAATACATTTGTCGTGGACCTGGGATCCCGGAAAGTGCTTTCTGATGAAGACAACTAAAGGTGAGGGATTATTGGCAATATTATACAAGATCAGATGTGATGTGCGATTTTTCAAAGATGGCGACGAGCTAGGCTTTCTAGCTCATTTTCTGGGTATCGCATCCCCTTTTATCTCAAAGTGTGATTACCCTGTAAAGTTAATTTAAAATCTGTTATGACGGGTGTTTTCAAGAGATATTCATCTATAAATCTTAGATTGACAATATAAAAAAAAAAATCGTTTTCGAATAGTAATTTATAAAATTGTAGCACTGTTTCCCGGGACGCATTTTATGGGAAAATAGTTAGTCAACGTCAGGTGCCGATGTAAAATGCTGTTTTTATATAGAAATATGACCTTTATTGAACAAAAGATTGCATGCTGTGTGTAACATGATGTCCTAGGTGTGTCATCTGATGAAGTTTGTAAAAGGTTAGTGCTGCATTTAGCTGTTTTTTGGTTATATGTGATGCGTGTGCTTGGTCGGAAAATTCATATGATGCTACTTTTACCATGTACTCCTCTAACATAATCTAATATTGTGCTTTTCCTGTAAAACCTTTTTGAAATCGGACAACGAGCGTCGATTCAAGAGAGGTGTATCTATAAAACGATATGAGACAGTCCTATATTTGAAAAAAAAAAATATTGAATTTCGTTATGCTAATGTCGCTAGGAGTTTTCGCTGGAAAATTATCCTACTAACGGGATGATATGCGCAAGAAGTTAACGCATCAGACAAGCTCAATGCATATAGTTGATTTTATTAAAAAAACACAGGGTGTGTCTATATATGGAAAAATATACTTTAACATTTTTCAACCAATCGATTGATGGAAAGGCCTACAAGACATATTCATATGCTCATATGGCCAGTGCCCTGTTCATGGCAAACAGCGATTTTTTTCACACAAACACACACACACACACACACACACACACACACACACACACACACACACACACACACACACACACACACACACACACACATGTACACACACACACACACACACACACACATGTACCACCACAGAGAAAATTGTGAGAAAGGTAATGTGAGGCTACTCTTTAGTACACAGAACATAGAACCTGTCCAGGTTGCCCTGGGGATGACCCTGGAGAACAGAACCTGTCCAGGTTGCCCTGGGGATGACCCTGGAGAACAAAACCTGTCCAGTTTGCTCTGGGGATGACCCTGGAGAACATAGAACCTGTCCAGGTTGCCCTGGGGATGACCCTGGAGAACAAAACCTGTCCAGTTTGCTCTGGCGATGACCTGGAGAACATATAACCTGTCCAGGTTGCCCTGGGGATGACCCTGGAGAACATAGAACCTGTCCAGGTTGCCCTGAGGATGACCCTGGAGAGCACAGACCATAGAAGCCGTCCTGATTATTGTGAGCTGGGTTAGCAAGGTCCTTCAAAGGCTCTGTGGATCATTGGCATGGAGCGGCTGCGTCTCCAGAGCCTAAGCGTTGCCCCTGGTGGTCTCTGGGAAACCACTGCTCTGGGAGTTAATCAATTCCACCACCATGGCCCCTTTCCTAATTACATTTAATTTGAACAATCATTCATTTTTTTAAATTTGTAATTCAGGTAAACTCCATTATCATGCGGATTATGACTGGTGAGCCCCGAGAGAAGGCTTGTCACATGTCTATCCTCCACCAGCACTAACAACCCAGGGAAAGAGAGAGAAAAAATGAATTGAAGCCTCAGTGATTACGTGTATGTATATTGGTAACAGCTTTTATGATGGAAATGTATATCCTTTCCTTCAGCCCAAGGGGTAAATCCACTGTTATCGTCTAGGGATGGGACCATCCCAAGTGGATTTAATTGTTACCATCCAGGGATGGGAACATGATAAATGAAGATCATTATAGAATGGAATTCGGAATGGGCAAATACTGTTAATTTAAATATTTTAATAATTCCGGGTACAGTTGGCGCACATTTGATGGTCCAAATGTCTATTTTACCTCCATTCCGCCCTATTAAAGTCACTCTCTGAAGTGTCCGTTTATTATGAATAGAGTGAAATCAGGAAATCAGGAAGTAGGCCTAGCAATCATCCAAGTAAAAACCCGCCGGCCAAACCCTCCCCTAACCCGGACGACGCTGGGCCAATTGTGCACAGTCCTATGGGACTCCAGGCCACGGCTGGTTGTGGCACAGCCCGGGTCTGTAGTAACGCCTCTAGTACTGCGATGAAGTATCTTAGACTGCTGGGCCACTTGGGAGGCCTGAGTGTTGATTCTCGTAGGTTAACACCAGTGTTCTATATGAGTGTTGATTCTAGTAGGGTTAACACCAGTGTTATATCTGAGTGGTGATTATAGTGGGGTTAACACCAGTGTTATATCTGAGTGTTGATTCTAGTGGGGTTAACACCAGTGTTATATCTGAGTGTTGATTCTATTAGGGTTAACACCAGTGGGATTAATATTGACACCACCTGTGGTGAATACATTAAGTGTTATTTGAATCACAGTGGAATCAACACTGTGTGGTGTTGTTACTCAACTGTGTTGCGTTCGTTTCCGTTAACTCTTTCAAAGTGAAAAATATATGTGGGAGGGTTCTCATAATAATATTTCCCAGCATGCTTTGTTACAGGTTGATTTTTAGAATAGTTTGTTTTAATATCTATGTTTCTGCATGAACATTGATTGATTGGTTAATTGATCTTATAATATACAAAGATAAATAACTTACCAATCTGTAAGAGGATGGACTTATTGCACCTGTTACTTAGATGCTTTAGGTAGTCTTATTTGATGAGCCCTTGATCTTAGAAATCATTCTAAATGCCAGTTGGATTTTGATGGGAATTACTAATCAGTTCACAAACCATTTGCAGGTCACATGTAGCCAACGAGCCAAGAGTTTCAGACCATATTGTTAAGTGTAATGGCTGTTGAATGGAGTAGACCAAGGCGCAGTGTGGTTAGTGCTCATCTTTGTAATGTAATAGAAAAATTGGACACTTTACAAAGAAACAAAAGACAACAGCCAAACAGTTCTGTCAGGTAAGATAACTAAACAGAAATAAACCACCCACAAAGCCCAAAGGAAAACAGGCTACCTAAGTATGGCTCCCAATCAGCGACAACGACGTACAGCTGTCACTGATTGAGAGCCATACCAGGCCAAAACAAAGAAATACAAAAACATAGAAAAAAGGACATACAGTGCCTTGCGAAAGTATTCGGCCCCCTTGAACCTTTCGACCTTTTGCCACATTTCAGGCTTCAAACATAAAGATATAAAACTGTATTTTTTTGTGAAGAATCAACAACAAGTGGGACACAATTATGAAGTGGAACGAAATTTATTGGATATTTCAAACTTTTTTAACAAATAAAAAACTGAAAAGTTGGCCGTGCAAAATTATTCAGCCCCTTTACTTTCAGTGCAGCAAACTCTCTCCAGAAGTTCAGTGAGGATCTCTGAATGATCCAATGTTGACCTAAATGACTAATGATGATAAATAGAATCCACCTGTGTGTAATCAAGTCTCCGTATAAATGCACCTGCTCTGTGATAGTCTCAGAGGTCCGTTTAAAGCGCAGAGAGCATCATGAAGAACAAGGAACACACCAGGCAGGTCCGAGATACTGTTGTGGAGAAGTTTAAAGCCGGATTTGGATACAAAAAGATTTCCCAAGCTTTAAACATCCCAAGGAGCACTGTGCAAGCGATAATATTGAAATGGAAGGAGTATCAGACCACTGCAAATCTACGAAGACCCGGCCGTCCCTCTAAACTTTCAGCTCATACAAGGAGAAGACTGATCAGAGATGCAGCCAAGAGGCCCATGATCACTCTGGATGAACTGCAGAGATCTACAGCTGAGGTGGGAGACTCTGTCCATAGGACAACAATCAGTCGTATACTGCACAAATCTGGCCTTTATGGAAGAGTGGCAAGAAGAAAGCCATTTCTTAAAGATATCCATAAAAAGTGTCGTTTAAAGTTTGCCACTAGCCACCTGGGAGACACACCAACATGTGGAAGAAGGTGCTCTGGTCAGATGAAACCAAAATCGAACTTTTTGGCAACAATGCAAAACGTTATGTTTGGCGTAAAAGCAACACAGCTCATCACCCTGAACACACTATCCCCACTGTCAAACATGGTGGTGGCAGCATCATGGTTTGGGCCTGCTTTTCTTCAGCAGGGGCAGGGAAGATGGTTAAAATTGATGGGAAGATGGATGGAGCCAAATACAGGACCATTCTGGAAGAAAACCTTATGGAGTCTGCAAAAGACCTGAGACTGGGACAGAGATTTGTCTTCCAACAAGACAATGATCCAAAACATAAAGCAAAATCTACAATGGAATGGTTCACAAATAAACATATCCAGGTGGTAGAATGGCCAAGTCAAAGTCCAGACCTGAATCCAATCGAGAATCTGTGGAAAGAACTGAAAACTGCTGTTCACAAACGCTCTCCATCCAACCTCACTGAGCTCGAGCTGTTTTGCAAGGAGGAATGGGCAAAAATTTCAGTCTCTCGATGTGCAAAACTGATAGAGACATACCCCAAGCGACTTACAGCTGTAATCGCAGCAAAAGGTGGCGCTACAAAGTATTAACCTACGGGCCACGGGGGCAGTATTGAGAATTTTGAAAAAAATATGTGCCCATTTTTAACTGCCTCCTACACCAACTCAGAAGCTAGGATATGCATATTATTAACACATTCGGATAGAAAACACTCTGAATTTTCTAAAACAGTTTGAATGGTGTCTGTAAGTATAACAAAACTCATATTGCAGGCAAAAACCTGTGAAAAATAGATTTTAAAAAAATGAGAATTTTGTGACTGTACTATTTAGTGTCATTGTTTTACAGATACCACAGTGAGAAAGGATTCAGTTCGCAACTCCTACTGCTTCCACTAGATGTCAACGATCTTTAGAAAGTTGTTGGAAGCATCTGTCATGAATACAGACCGAATTAGAAAGCTTACAAGTTGACACGTCATCACTTCATTTTTTGCGCCTGCGCATGAATCTGAGAAGAGTGTCTTTGTCATAATCGTTTATTCTAGACACTTGATAGGTTGTGTGAAAATATTACTGATGTTTACTGATGTTTCACGTTAAAAATGGACCAAAAGATTAATGCTAAACAACGTTTGACATGTTTGAACAAACATAAATAGATTATTTACTAGGTTTTTTTTAGCTTTTCGGCGTGACTTTACACTGCCCACCTCATTTTGTGGGAGCCTACTGAACGCTAACTATTTGGACATAAATTATGAACTTTGTCAAAAGAAACCACATTTGTTCTGGACCTGGGATCGCTGGCAGCGCCTTCTGATGGAGATAATCAAAGGTAAGGGGATATTTAGAATGTTATTATCGATATTAGATGATGCTAATGCTAACGGTTTAGCTTAGCTTAGCTTATAGCTTAGCTTATGTTGTTAGCATAGTACCCAGTTTATAGCAAAATGTGATTTCCCAGTAAAGTTATTTTGAGATCTGGCCATTCGGTAGCAATTACGAGATGATAATATATTATTCTTTGAATGACAATATTATAATTTACCAATGTTTTCGAATAGTAATTCCGTGATTTGTAATGCTGGATTCACTGGGAGCATTCGAGCCGAAAAAAAATCTGAATTTCACCGCGACTGTAAATGCTGTTTTTGGATATAAATATGAACTTGATGGAACTAAAAATGCATGTATTGTCTAACATAATGTCCTATGAGTGTCATCTGATGCAGATTGTCAAAGGTAAGTGCATAATTCTAGCTAGTTTTCTGTCTGTTGATGCCCTTCTTTGAATTGGCTAAACATTACACGCAGCTATTGTCAATGTACTCTCCTCACATAACCTAACTTTATGCATTCTCCGTAAAGCCTCTGAAAATCGGACAGCGTGGTTAGATTTAGGAGATATATCTTTCAAATGGAGGAAAATAGTTGATTATTTGATTATTTGAAATGATTACTCTTGCAGTTTTGAATTCCCTGCCATGGTCACATGACAATGAATCCCAATACCGGGATAAGATCCTGCCCCCTGGCCTCAACAGGTTTTAAGGGGGCTGAATAATTTTGCACGCCCAATTTTTCCGTTTTTTATTTGTTAAAAAAGTTTGAAATATCCAATAAATTTCATTCCACTTCATGATTGTGTCCCACTTGTTGTTGATTCTTCACAAAAAATTACAGTTTTATATCTTTATGTTTGAAGCCTGAAATGTGGCAAAAGGTCGAAAAGTTCAAGGGGGCCGAATACTTTCGCAAGGCACTGTAGAATTCCCACCCTAGTCACACACTGGCCTAACCAAAATAGAGAACAAAAACCTCTCTATGGCCAGGGCGTGACATTAAGATAACTAGGCCATAACTAAAGGCCTTATGAAACATATAATATATCAACATAAAGGGCGTACCCCCTCCCCCCCAAAATATATATATATATATATATATATATATATATATATATATATATATATATATATATATACTGTAACACTAAATGTGTTACTCCCTAACACTGAGAAAGTGTAGGAACATCAACTCTAATAAAGTGTTATTCAGGGAACCAATACTCTAGGGGTGTTAGTTTGTCAACACTTTAAAAAGTGCTAGTTTAACACTATTTCGGTGGGTCACATATCATTTCTAAGAAAGCGCTACATTTCGGTTTAAAATTCTGATCTCAAATGTGGTTGCTAGTTAGCTAAGATATTAATTTAGGGCTAGGCGTCCCGCTAGCGAGACAACTTCCAATGAAACTGGAGGGCGTGTAATTCAAATAAATAATCATACAAATATTAAACATTTAGGTACATATAAGTGTCTTATATCGGTTGAAAGCTTAAATTATTGTTAATCTAACTGCACTGTCCGCTTTACAGTAGCTATTACAGTGAAAACATGCCATGCGATTGTTTGAGGATGGCGCCCCTTATCTGTCACGACTTCCGCCGAAGTTGGTGCCTCTCCTTGTTCGGGCGGCGTTCGGCGGTCGACATCACTGGCTTTCTAGCCGCCACCGATCTACTTTTCGATGTCCATTTGTTTTGTCTTGATTGTACACACCTGGTTTCCATTACGTTATAATTTATTCCCTATTTAACCCTCTGGTTCCCACATGGTTTTGTGCGTGTTTGTTCTTTGTTAAGTGGTCGCTCTTTTGTGTCGAGCTGGATTGTTTTTCCTGTATAGAATTAGTTTGTGATTTATTCGAGTAAAGTACATTTTTACTCCGTTCTGTGTCCTGCGCCTGACTCCGTCCTACCCACTGCATACTGACACTTGACAATATCAACATATTTTTCCACCGACACAGGTTTCATAAATTCACAAATAGCGATTAAATATTCACTTACTTTTTGAAAATCTTCCTCTGATTTGTCATCCAAAGGGTTCCAGCTATAACATGTAGTATCATTTTGTTAGATAAAATCCTTCTTTATATCCCAAAAAGTCTGTTTAGTTAGCGCCATCGATTTGAGTAATCCACTCGTTCAACCTGCAGAGAAAGGAATCCGACAATCTACCCGGAAACTTTGTTTCAACAAGTCAAAATATGTTTCTATTTACTCCTCAGATACCCTAAAATGTAATCAAACTATACTATTTCTTACGGAAAGAAGTATGTTTAATAGGAAACCGATTTTAGCAGGTGCGTCCTGTCTTCATGGCGTGCACAAACACGAATTTCCAAGACAGTGTCCTTGCACTAAAACTGATATTTCTCATTCGTTTTTGAAGTTACAAGCCTGAAACCTTGAATATAGACTGCTGACACTCCGTGGAAGCCACAGGAATTGCATCCAGGGAGCTAATTTTCAGTATGACCTCATACTTGCCATTGTAAGAGGATGGTCTCTCTCCCCCAAAAAATTCTGGTTGGTTTTTCTTTGGATTTTCTCCTAAACTATCTATTGTGTTATAGTCTCCTACATTATTTTAACATTTCTACAAACTTCAAAGTATTTTCTTTTTAATGGTACCAATTATATGCATATCCAGGCTTCAGGGCTAGAGCATCATGCGGTTCACTTTGGGCACGTCATTCAGGCAGAAATTGAGAAAAAAGGGGCATAGCCACTAAAACAGGAATGCCTTATTTATATAAGTATTCAGGCAATTTGCTATGGGACTCTAAATTGAGCTCAGGTGCATCCTGTTTCCATTGATCATTCTTGAGCCATGTCTACAAATTGATTGTAGTCCACCTGTGGTAAATTCAATTGACTGGACATGATTTAGAAAGACAGCTCACCTGTCTGTATAAGGTCCCACAGTTGACAGTGTATGCCAGAGCCAAAACCAAGCCATGAGGTGTGATAGACAAATTACATATTTACCTTGTTTATTTGATATTAATGGTTGACAATTAATATTTTACTTATTATTATAATACATTTCTGTCCTGTTAGTGTCTGTGTTTTCATGGGCTCCACTTTAGTTCCCTGCAGCTAATCTGGGTGTATGGTCACTGGAGATGGCTTGAGCTGACAAATGGGTTAAAGACCACATTACAGAGAAAATATTGTGTTTTACTAGAGATAGCTTAGGAGTAGAACAATCCCTTATTGTCTCAAAATCATCCTTGCATCTGGGAAACTAAGCCAGATTGGTGTTAAACAACAACCCCTGTGCAAATAACGACAGGATGAACCCAGAGTGGCTTATGATGCTCCTTGGTCTGCATGAGGAGGGTTGAACCAACCATGACTGAGTATTGTTAGTGTCAGCTATATATAGTACTCTGCTTTTGTGTATAGGTTATGTTACTCAGTCCAACTCTCAAGAGTGGGGGTTGACCAGCCTCATTATTGCAATAATCAACCAATATTAAATAAAGATGATTGTTTGAAGAAATGACCAAATCTCTCTGAGTACTTAATTTCCATGACATTTTTGACGACGAGGAGCTGGTCTGCAACTTCACCTGTTGACCGCTCCTGAAGATCTGGGTAAACTGTGCACAGGGATTCAGATATTGGGATCTCAGGGTAAACCATGCTTATTATTGAGCAGCTGGACCCGCCTATGATCTGAGAGGTAGCGGGCACTGGAGGATACCAGATCTTGAATGTAGTACTGAGAGAGGTAGGCGTGGACAATCTATCAATAAGTGCTGAAATTATGAATAAAAAATAATGTAAAAACTAAAAGCACTCAGAGCAAGATCTTCCTTAAGAGGGCCACAGCTGAGGTAGCTAGCAGGACTGAGATGAGTTTATAACATTTTACATTTACGTCATTTAGCAGATGCTCTCATCCAGAGCGACTTACAAATTGGTGCATTCACCTTATGATATCCAGTGGAACAACCACTTTACAATAGTACATCTATATCTTTTTTTTGGGGGGGGGGGGGTTAGAAGGATTACTTATCCTATCCCAGGTATTCCTTAAAGAGGTGGGGTTTCAGGTGTATCCGGAAGGTGGTGATTGACTCCGCTGTCCTGGCGTCGTGAGGGAGCTTGTTCCACCATTGGGGTGCCAGAGCAGCGAACAGTTTTGACTGGGCTGAGCGGGAACTGTGCTTCCGCAGAGGTAGGGAGGCGAGCAGGCCAGAGGTGGATGAGCGCAGTGCCCTTCTTTGGGTGTAGGGACTGATCAGAGCCTGAAGGTACGGAGGTGCCGTTCCCCTCACAGCTCCGTAGGCAAGCAACATGGTCTTGTAGCAGATGCAAGCTTCAACTGGAAGCCAGTGGAGTGTGTGGAGGAGCAGGGTGATGTGAGAGAACTTGGGAAGGTTGAACACCAGACGGGCTGCGGCGTTCTGGATGAGTTGTAGGGGTTTAATAGGCAGGGAGCCCCGCCAGCAGCGAGTTGCAGTAATCCAGACAGGATATGACAAGTGCCTGGATTAGGACCTGTGCCGCTTCCTGTGTAAGGCAGGGTCGTACTCTGCGAATGTTGTAGAGCATGAACCTACAGGATCGGGTCAACCAATGGAGTTGTCAACCGTGATGGCGAGATCATGGAACGGGCAGTCCTTCCCCGGGAGGAAGAGCAGCTCCGTCTTGCCGAGATTCAGCTTGAGGTGGTGATCCGTCATCCACACTGATATGTCTGCAAGACATGCAAAGATGTGATTCACCACCTGCTTATCAGAAGGGGGGAATGATAAGATTAATTGTGTGTCGTCTGCGTAGCATTGATAGGAGAGACCATGTGAGGATATGACAGAGCCAAGTGACTTGGTGTATAGCGAGAATAGGAGAGGGCCTAGACCTGAGCCCTGGGGGACACCAGTGGTGAGAGCATATGGCGCGGAGACGGATTCTCGCCAAGCCACCTGGTAGGAGCGATCTGTCAGGTAGGACGCAATCCAAGAGTGAGCCGCGCTGGAGATGCCCAACTCGGAGAGGGTGGAGAGGAGGATCTGATGGTTCACAGTATCAAAGGCAGCAGATAGGTCTAGAAGGATGAGAGCAGAGGAGAGAGAGTTAGCTTTAGCAGTGCGGAGAGCCTCCATGACACAGAGAAGAGCAGTCTCAGTTGAATGACCAGTCTTGAAACCTGACTGATTTGGATCAAGAAGGTCATTCTGAGAGAGATAGCAAGAGAGCTGGCCAAGGATGGCAAGCTCAAGAGTTTTGGAGAAAAAAGAAAGAAGGGATACTGGTTTGTAGTTGTTGACATCAGAGGGATCGAGTGTAGGTTTTTTGAGAAGGGGTGCAACTCTCGCTCTCTTGAAGACGGAAGGGACGTAGCCTGCGGTCAAGGATGAGTTGATGAGCGAGGTGAGGTAGGGGAGAAGGTCTCCGGAAATGGTCTGGAGAAGAGAGGAGGGGATAGGGTCAAGCGGGCAGGTTGTTGGGCGGCCGGCCGTCACAAGTCGCAAGATTTCACCTGGAGAGAGAGGGGAGAAAGAGGTCAAAGCATAGGGTAGGGCAACGTGAGCAGGACCAGCGGTGTCGTTTGACTTAACAAACGAGAATCGAATGTCGTCAACCTTCTTTTCAAAATGGTTGACGAAGTCATCCGCAGAGAGGGAGGAGGGGGAGGAGGATTCAGGAGGGAGGAGAAGGTGGCAAAGAGCTTCCTAGGGTTAGAAGCAGATGCTTGGAATTTAGAGTTGTAGAAAGTGGCTTTAGCAGCAGAAACAGAGGAAGAAAATGTAGAGAGGAGGGAGTGAAAAGATGCCAGGTCCGCAAGGAGGCTAGTTTTCCTCCATTTCCGCTCGGCTGCCCGGAGTCCTGTTCTGTGAGCTCGCAATGAGTCGTCAAGCCACGGAGCAGGAGGGGAGGACCGAGCCGGCCGGGAGGATAGGGGACAAAGAGAGTCAAAGGATGCAGAAAGGGAGAAGAGGAGGGTTGAGGAGGCAGAATCAGGAGATTGGTTGGAGAAGGATTGAGCAGAGGGAAGAGATGATAGGATGGAAGAAGAGAGAGTAGCAGGAGAAAGAGAGCGAAGGTTGCGACGGCTCAATACCATCTGAGTAGGGGCAGAGTGAGTAGTGTTGGAGGAGAGCTAGAGGGAAAAGGATGCAAGGTAGTGGTCGGAGACTTGGAGGGGAGTTGCAGTGAGATTAGTAGAAGAACAGCATCTAGTAAAGATGAGGTCAAGCGTATTGCCTGCCTTGTGAGTAGGGGGGACGATGAGAGGGTGAGGTCAAAAGAGGAGAGGAGTGGAAAGAAGGAGGCAGAGAGAATTTAGTCAAAGGTAGACGTAGGGAGGTTAACCTCTCTGGGCTAGGTGGGACGCCCACCTACTCAACAGCCAGTTGAATCCCGTGGCGCGTTATTCAAATACCTTAGAAATGCTATTACTTTAATTTCTCAAACATATGACTATTTTACAGCATTTTAAAGACAAGACTCTCGTTAATCTAACCACACTGTCCGATTTCAAAAAGGCTTTACAACGAAAGCAAAACATTAGATTATGTCAGCAGAGTACCCAGCCAGAAATAATCAGACACCCATTTTTCAAGCTGGCACATAATGTCACATAAACCCAAACCACAGCTAAATGCAGCACTAACCTTTGATGATCTTCATCAGATGACAATCTTAGGACATTATGTTATACAATACATGCATGTCTGTTCAATCAAGTTCATATTAAATCAAAAACCAGCTTTTTACATTAGCAGGTGACTAGCATGTGACTAGCATTCCCACCGAACACTTCCGGTGAATTTACTAAATTACTCACGATAAACGTTCACAAAAAACATAATTATTTTAAGAATTATAGATACAGAACTCCTCTATGCACTCGATGTGTCCAATTTTAAAATAGCTTTTCGGTGAAAGCACATTTTGCAATATTCTAAGTAGATAGCCCGGCATCACAGGGCTAGCTATTTAGACACCCAGCAAGTTTAGCATTCACCAAAGTCAGATTTACTATAAGAAAAATGTTATTACGTTTGCTGTCTTCGTCAGAATGCACTCCCAGGACTTCTACTTCAATAACAAATGTTGGTTTGGTCCCAAATAATCCATTGTTATATCCAAATAGCGGCGTTTTGTTCGTGCGTTCAAGACACTATCCGAAAGGGTAAATGAGGGTTACGAGCACGGCGCATTTCGTGACAAAAAAATTAGAAATATTCCATTACCGTACTTCGAAGCATGTCAACTGCTGTTTAAAATCAATTTTTATGCCATTTTTCTCGTAAAAAAAGCGATAATATTCCGACCGGCAAAGCCTGTTTACATTCAACGAGAGAGAAAGTAAAAGCATGGGATCCCCTCGTGCACGAGCCTTAGTCTGATGGCCCTCTGATCGGCCACTATCCAAACGCGCTAATGTGTTTCAGCCTGGGGCTGCCTCGATATCATTCAGCTTTATCCCGGGTTCTGAGAGCCTATGGGAGCCGTAGGAAGTGTCACTTTACAGCAAAGATCCTCAGTCTTCAATAAACAGAGTCAAGAAGAACAAGAACTTGTCAGAGAGGGCACTTCCTGTAAGGAATCTTCTCAGGTTTTTGCCTGCCATATGAGTTCTGCTATACTCACAGACACCATTCAAACAGTTTTAGAAACTTTAGGGTGTTTTCTATCCAAAGCCAATAATTATATGCATATTCTAGTTACTGGGCAGGAGTAGTAACCAGATTAAATCGGGTACGTTTTTATCCGGCCGTGTAAATACTGCCCCCTAGCCCTAACAGGTTAAAGTCACCCAGAACTGTGAGGGGTGAGCCATCATTAGGAAATGATCTTATCAACGCTTCAAGCTCATTGATGAACTCTCCAAGGGAACCTGGAGGGCGATAAATGATAAGGATGTTAAGCTTGAATGGGCTAGTGACTGTGACAGCATGGAATTCAAAGGAGGAGATAGACAGATGGGTCAGGGGAGATAGAGAGAATGTCCACTTGGGAGAGATGAGGATTCCAGTGCCACCACCCCGCTGACCAGATGCTCTCTGGGTATGCGAGAACACGTGGTCAAATGAGGAGAGAGCAGTAGGAGTAGCAGTGTTTTCTGTGGTAATCCATGTTTCCGTCAGCGCCAAGAAGTCGAGGGACTGGAGGGTAGCATAGGCTGAGATGAAGTCTGCCTTGTTGGCCGCAGACCGGCAGTTCCAGAGGCTGCCGGAGACCTGGAACTCCACGTGGGTCATGCGCGCTGGGACCACCACGTTAGAGTGGCAGCGGCCACGCGGTGTGAGGCGTTTGTGTGGCCTGTGCAGAGAGGAGAGAACAGGGATAGACAGACACATAGTTGAGAGGCTACATGAGAGGCTACGCTAATGCAAAGGAGATTGGAATGAAAATTAACTAAACAACTGGGGAATCGAGAGCGCAGGGCCTCCCTCACTAACCATTCACTGAAACACTCATATAACTTTTCCAACTTCCACCTTAGAAATATAATTTATGTAAACTACAGTGGTTCAATGTTTCCAGGAATAGGCTCAAACTTAGTTTATTCAGCTAGATAACTTGGTACAGTATTCTTCCGTGAAACCCACCCAGTGCACCGTGTCCTATGACGCCGTAGCTAACTAGTATGCTAGCATCCAATAACACACGGTTAGCACCAATACACAATGTTAGCACCAATACTTGGTTACAACAAACTACCAATGGATCATACGTGTCCATGTCCGTGTTCTTAAGTGAGGTATCCTTGGGCATAATTGTTAATTAGCCAGTTGCGGGCAACCAAAAGTCTGATCCGTGGTATTGACAGTAGGGACTGGTGAGGTTAATGTCGAGTGAAGGACTAGAGCCCGGTAATCTGGCAAGAAAACTCGGCTCGGTGAAACTCGTTGAATGAGGGACTATAGGGCATCTGACTTGAAGTTCACATTTTAACATGTATGTAATTGATTAAATGTTTTGTTAAATTAGATAAACAGGTATGACCTGGGTTACTATTGTTAGGTGTTATTGTAAGTTTTGTTATTCCTGATACTTAGAAAATACGAGGTAAGGTTGTATTTCTTGGGACCGTGTTACGTAATTAGATAGGAGACATGGGTACTCTGTTGGTCGTTTTGACATTTGGATAGATGGAAGATAATCTATACCATAGTAATCGTAGTAGGCAATAATCCAGTGTGGATACAATACCGCGTTGCGGGACCACTAATTGGGCAATATTTTGAAAGTGGTATGGGTTTCCCTGATATAGACAGGGTTTTGAAATCTAAAAACAGCGCTAACCGGTTTTCCTTGTCTGTCTCATTCCCCTCTGTTTTCTGTTTGTGTTTTCTGTGAATGTGTGAATGAGAGTGTGAGGGCAGAAATAAGTGTTTATCTTACATTTGGATAAGATATGTAGCGTTACCTTGGGGTTCCTTGCAACACTGCCCATCATAGAATATCCCGGGGTGGTATTATTTAGTGCTATTTAGTTCTATAATATATGGAAGACTAGAGAACCATTGAGCATTATTCCCATAGGGCAGCGTCCGAGAAACTAAAGTTTTTGGGTTCCGCTGGGAGTGTGTGAAGAGTTGTTGGAAACGCACATGGAATGATTCATTCATGTGAGTACCTAAGATTTCCTACGTTGTCTATTGATTCTGTGAAGACATGGGAAAAAAAATGAATGAGAAATTGTATGTGTGTCTAGATTTGCATTCTCAACAGATTGGGTCTGCTAGATGATCGGGATAATTTCCAGATCCTGTGACTGTGCGATGAGGTTGACAGTGTGATAAGGGTTTAAGCTAATTTGAAACACTGTTTCAACAGAATGTGCTGATATACTATTTTACTTCTTTTTTTTGCATTAAGAATATTGGTATAAGTAATAATTTCAGGATTTCCTGGATCAGAAATGAACTGAACTGAATTGTTGTTCTGATTTGTCCTCTCCAAGGTTATGGTGGAGATGGTATCTAGATGCATTAAAGGGATAATTTGACCAAACAGGGTGTGGACCTCAAAACCCCCTTTAACCGGCTGAAGAAATGGCAATCACTACGGCCCTGTCCTGCACCACTTCTATCGAGAGACCTGAGTCTGAGCCAGCAACCGATGTATAGGATCCAGTTGAAGTTATCAAATGCTTTTCGCTCAGGAGTGCAACAGAAGTCCGCATGGAGTAAGTATTTTTTTACATTTTATAAATTTAACCTTTATTTAACTAAGCAAGTCAGCCGGACAACTTTCTCATGGCTTCTGGAGGGAAATGCTGTAGGAATGCTCAACCGGTGTCGCTCATTCAGCCGACAGAAACTTTCAACCGGTTCTCCCCATTAAGCAGCGAGTTGGAGTCAGAGGCCGAGCCTTCTCTGGTCTCTACTCCTCCCGTTACGGGGTCTGAGACGCCGAAGCTTCCCACCATTAGCTCTGACAAATTGAATATATTGTTAATATGGATGTACATTCTGCCAGTGTTGATGTATGTTAAATTGAGGTTTTTAATTTTGAGTGATTGCTCAAATCAAATCAAAGTTTATTTGTCACGTGCGCCGAATAAAACAGGTGTAGTCCTTACAGTGAAATGCTTACTTACAGGCTCTAACCAATAGTGCAAAAAAGGTATTAGGTGAACGATAGGTAGGTAAAGCAATAAAACAAGAGTAAAAAGACAGGCTATATACAGTAGCGAGGCTATAAAAGTAGCGAGGCTACATACAGACACCGGTTAGTCAGGCGATTGAGGTAGTATGTACATGTAGATATGGTTAAAGTGACTATGCATATAAATCATGAACAGAGAGTAGCAGTAGCGTAAAAGAGGGGGTTGATTCACATTGGTTCTATGTCATTCAAACTTTTGGTTGGATAATTAATTGGGTTTTGAATTATGATTTGGAAACTGAATGATTTTTAAAATTGACTGATTGATTTGAGTAAGTTTTAGTATGATTTGAGTAAGTTTTAGTATGTTAACTATATGAGTGGAGCAATTAATGCATTATGGATTGATTGTTTTGATTGTTGTTATGCTAATGATGACTTGGGTAAAGAAGTTCTGTACTATGTGAGACTATTCTCAGCATGCCTTGGTGAATGGAAGGGTGAACTCTGATCCTGAGAGTGAAACTTATCCTAAATCTATTTCATTTATATCCATTACCAAATTCAAATGTTTAATGATAATGCTCAGGAACTATAGCAGGTTTATGCTAATGGCACAGAGTCCATAGGTGACGCCTCATAGTGGGTTCATGATGCTTGTCCTGGGTCATGTTCATTAGGCACTAAACGGAAGAAATGTCTTTTTAAACCTTGTAATTTTACTTTTAAGTTGAGAGAATTCTCAAAAAGAGGCAACAAAGAGACCAAAGATAACCTTGAAGAAGCTGCAAAGCTCCACAGCGGAGATTGGAGTATCTGTCCATAGGACCACTTTAAGCCGTACACTCCACAGAGCTGAGCTTTATTGCAGAGTGGCCATAAAAAAGCCATTGCTTAAAGAAGAAAATATGCAAACACGTTTGGTGTTCGCCAAAAGGCATGTGGGAGACTCCCCAAACATATGGAAGAAGGTACTATGGTCAGATGAGACTAAAATTTAGCTTTTTGGCCATCAAGGAAAACGTTATGTCTGGCACAAACCCAAGACCTCACATCACCCCGAGAATACCATCATGCTTTGCTGTGGGGATGTTTTTCATCGGCGGTACTGGGAAACTGGTCAGAATTGAAGGAATGATGGATGGCGCTAAATACAGGGAAATTCCTGAGGGGAACCTGTTTCAGTCTTCCAGAGATTTGAGACTGGCACGGAGGTTCACCTTCCAGCAGGACAATGACCCTAAGAATACTGCTAAAGCAACACTCAAGTGGTTTAAGGGGAAACATTTAAATGTTTTGGAATGGCCTAGTCAAAGCCCAGACCTCAATCCAATTGAGAATCTGTGGTATGACAAAGATTGCTGTAAACCACCAGGAACCCATCCAACTTGAAGAAGCTGGAGCAGTTTTGCCTTGAAGAATGGACAAAAATCCCAGTGGCTAGATGTGCCAAGCTTATAGAGACATATCCTAAGAGACGTACAGCTGTAATTGCTGCAAAAGGTGGCTCTACAAAGTATTGACTTTGGGGGGTGAATAGTTAAGCACACTCAAGTTTTCTGTTGTTTTGTCTTATTTCCTGTTTGTTTCACAAGAAAAAATATTTTGTATCTTCAAAATGGTAGGCATGTTGTGTAAATCAAATGATACAAACCCCCAAAAATTGAGTCTTGTCGAATCCCTGAGCGTCATTTCCGGTCACAACTTGCAGACTTGTTTACGTGCTGTTGTGCGTTTTGCTGCCAACCTTACTTTGCTACCTGACAACTTTACGGTTTTTACTTTTTAATTACCGTTTATATTTTTAGTTTTTCCCTCACTCAACTTTTTTTCGTTCAACTATTTCACTCCGAACGTTCTATCTGGACATGGTTCGTCAGGACTTCCAACAGCCGAAGCTAAGTAGTAACATTAACATGACGCCTTCTAATTGCAGTCATTGTACTCATAATACAGCGAGGATAGCTGTGCTGCAAGCCCAGCTTCAGACGCAATCGTTAGGCAAGGGTAATTTCAGTGTAGGAAAGGATGAAACAGCGTCTGTGCCACCAGTAAGTACAGATAGTAACGTTAGTATAAATCCCCTCGCATGGTCCCCGAAGCCGGACAACTTTCTCATGGCTTCTGGAGGGAAATGCTGTAGGAATGCTCAACCGGTGTCGCTCATTCAGCCGACAGAAACTTTCAACCGGTTCTCCCCATTAAGCAGCGAGTTGGAGTCAGAGGCCGAGCCTTCTCTGGTCTCTACTCCTCCCGTTACGGGGTCTGAGACGCCGAAGCTTCCCACCATTAGCTCTGACAAATTGAAAACCCTAGTCATTGGCAACTCCATTACCCGCAGTATTAAACTTAAAATGAATCATCCATCGATTATACACTGTTTACCAGGGGCAGGGCTACCGAAGTTAAGGCTAATCTGAGGATGGTGCTGGCTAATATTGTTATCCACGTTGGCACCAACGTTGGCACCAACGATGTTAGGATGAAACAGTCAGAGGTCACCAAGAGCAACATAGCTTCAGCGTGTAAATCAACTGTGTCGGCATCGAGTAATTGTCTCTGGCCCCCTCCCAGTTAAGGGGAGTGATGAGCTCTACAGCAGAGTCTCACAACTCAGTCGCTGGTTGAAAACTGTTTTCTGCCCCTCCCAAAAGATAGAATTTGTAGACAATTGGCCCTCTTTCTGGGACTCACCCACAAACAGGACCAAGCCTGGCCTGTTGAGGAGTGATGGACTCCATCCTAGCTGGAGGGGTGATCTCATCTTATCTACGAACATAGACAGGGCTCTAACTCCCCTAGCTCCACAATGAAATAGGGTGCAGGCCAGGCAGCAGGCTGTTAGCCAGCCTGTCAGCTTAGTGGAGTCTGCCACTAGCACAGTCAGTGTAGTCAGCTCAGCTATCCCCATTGAGACCGTGTCTGTGCCTCGACCTAGGTTGGGCAAAACTAAACATGGCGGTGTTCGCCTTAGCAATCTCACTAGAGTAAAGACCTCCTCCATTCCTGCCATTATTGAAAGAGATTGTGATACCTCACATCTCAAAATAGGGCTACTTAATGTTTGATCCCTCACTTCAAAGGAAGTTATAGTCAATGAACTAATCACTGATCATAATCTTGATGTGATTAGCCTGACTGAAACATGGCTTAAGCCTGATGAATTTACTATGTTAAATGAGGCCTCACCTCCTGGTTACACTAGTGACCATATCCCCCGTGCATCCCGCTAAGGCGGAGGTGTTGCTAACATTTACAATAGCAAATTTCAATTTACAAAAAAACAAAAACTACGTTTTCGTCTTTTGAGCTTCTAGTCATGAAATCTATGCAGCCTAATCAATCACTTTTTATAGCTACTGTTTACAGGCCTCCTGGGCCATATACAGCGTTCCTCACTGAGTTCCCTGAATTCCTATCGGACATTGTAGTCATAGCAGATACTATTCAAATTTTTGGTGACTTTAATATTCACATGAAAAAGTCCACAGACCCACTCCAAAAGGCTTTCGGAGCCATCATCGACTCAGTGGGTTTTGTCCAACATGTCTCTGGACCTACTCACTGCCACAGTCATACTCTGGACCTAGTTTTGTCCCATGGAATAAATGTTGTGGATCTTAATGTTTTTCCTCATAATGGACTATCGGACCACCATTTTATTACGTTTGCAATCGCAACAAATAATCTGCTCAGACCCCAACCAAGGAGCATCAAAAGTCATGCTATAAATTCTCAGACAACCCAAAGATTCCTTGATGCTCTTCCAGACTCCCTCTGCCTACCTAAGGACGCCAGAGGACAAAAATCAGTTAACCACCTAACTGAGGAACTCAATTTAACCTTGCGCAATACCCTAGTGCAGTTGCACCCCTAAAAACTAAAAACATTTGTCATAAGAAACTAGCTCCCCTGCTATACAGAAAATACACGAGCTCTGAAGCAAGCTTCCAGAAAATTGGAACGTAAATGGCGCCACACCAAACTGGAAGTCTTCCGACTAGCTTGGAAAGACAGTACCGTGCAGTATCGAAGAGCCCTCACTGCTGCTCGATCATCCTATTTTCCAACTTAATTGAGGAAAATAAGAACAATCCGAAATTTCTGCATATTCCTCCAATGCTCCGTTGTCCTGAGTCTGCACAACTCTGCCAGGACCTAGGATCAAGGGAGACACTAAAGTGTTTTAGTACTATATCTCTCGACACAATGATGAAAATAATCATGGCCTCTAAACCTTCAAGCTGCATACTGGACCCTATTCCAACTAAACTACTGAAAGAGCTGCTTCCTGTGCTTGGCCCTCCTATGTTGAACATAATAAACGGCTCTCTATCCACCGGATGTGTACCAAACTCACTAAAAGTGGCAGTAATAAAGCCTCTCTTGAAAAAGCCAATCCTTGACCCAGAAAATATAACAAACTATCGGCCTATATCGAATCTTCCATTCCTCTCAAAAAGTTTTGAAAAAGCTGTTGCGCAGCAACTCACTGCCTTCCTGAAGACAAACAATGTATACAAAATGCTTCAGTCTGGTTTTAGACCCCATCATAGCACTGAGACTGTAGTTGTGAAGGTGGTAAAGGACCTTTTAATGGCATCAGACCGAGGCTCTGCAACTGTACTCGTGCTCCTACACCTTAGTGCTGCTTTAGATACCATCGATCACCACATTCTTTTGGAGAGATTGGAAACCCAAATTGGTCTACATGGACAAGTTCTGGCCTGGTTTAGATCTTATCTGTCAGAAAGATATCAGTTTGTCTCTGTGAATGGTTTGTCCTCTGACAAATCAACTGTAAATTCCGGTGTTCGTCAAGGTTCCGTTTTAGGACCACTATTGTTTTCACTATATATTTTACCTCTTGGGGATGTGATTCGAAAACGTAATGTTAAATTTCACTGCTATGCGGATGACACACAGCTGTACATTTCAATGAAACATGGTGAAGCCCCAAAATTGCCCTCGCTAGAAGCCTGTGTTTCAGACACAGGCTTCAGAAAGTGGATGGCTGCAAACTTTCTACTTTTAAACTCGGACAAAACAGAGATGCTTGTACTAGGTCCCAAGAAACAAAGAGATCTTCTGTTGAATCTGATAATTAATCTTTATGGTTGTACAGTCGTCTCAAATAAAACTGTGAAGGACCTCGGCGTTACTCTGGACCCTGATCTCTCTTTTGAAGAATATATCAAGACTCTTTCAAGGACAGCTTTTTTCCATCTACGTAACATTGCGAAAATCAGCAACTTTCTGTCCAAAAATGATGCAGAAAAATTAATCCATGCTTTTGTTACTTCTAGGTTGGACTACTGCAATGCTCTACTTTCCGGCTACCCGGATAAAGCACTAAATAAACTTCAGTTAGTGCTAAATACGGCTGCTAGAATCCTGACTAGAACCAACATATTTTATCATATTACTCCAGTGCTAGCCTCCCTACAATGGCTTCCTGTTAAGGCAAGGGCTGATTTCAAGGTTTTACTGCTAACCTACAAAGCATTACATGGGCTTGCTCCTACCTATCTTTCCGATTTGGTCCTGCCATACATACCTACATGTACACTACGGTTGCAAGACGCAGGCCTCCTAATTGTCCCTAGAATTTCTAAGCAAACAGCTGGAGGCAGGGCTTTCTCCTATAGAGCTCAATTTTTATGGAATGGTCTGCCTACTCATTCTCTGCCTCTAACCCTATTACAGGGGTTGAGTCACTGGCTTACTGATGCTCTTCCATGCTGTCGCTAGGAGGCATGCGTCACTTGAGTGGGTTGAGTCACTGACGTGGTCTTCCTGTCTGGGTTGGCGCCCCCCCTTGGGTTGTGCCATGGCGGAGATCTTTGTGGGCTATACTCGGCATTGTCTCAGGATGGTAAGTTGGTGGCTGAAAATATCCCTCTAGTGGTGTGGGGGCTGTGCTTTGGCAAAGTTGGTGGGGTTATATCCTCCCTGTTTGGCCCTGTCCGGAGGTATCATCGGATGGGGCCACAGTGTCTCCTGACCCCTCCTGTCTCAGCCTCCAGTATTTATGCTGCAGTAGTTTATGTGTCAGGGGGCTAGGCTTAGTCTGTTATATCTGGAGTATTTCTCCTCTTATCTGGTGTCCTGTGTGAATTTAAGTATGCTCTCTCTAATTCTCTCTTTCTCTCTTTTCTCGGAGGACCTGAACCCTAGGACCATGCCTCAGGACTACCTGGCATGATGACTCCTTGCTGTCCCCAGTCCACCTGGCCGTGCTGCTGCTCCAGTTTCAACTGTTCTGCCTGCTACTATGGAACCCTGACCTGTTCACCGGACGTGCTACCTGTCCCAGACCTGCTGTTTTCAACTCTCTACAGACAGCAGGAGCGGTAGAGATACTCTCAATGATCGGCTATGAAAAGCCAACTGACATTTACTCTTGAGGTGCTGACCTGTTTTACCCTCGACAACTACTGTGATTATTATTATTTGACCATGCTGGTCATTTATGAACATTTGAACATCTTGGCCATGTTCTGTTATAATCTCCACCCGGCACAGCCAGAAGAGGACTGGCCACCTCTCATAGCCTGGTTCCTCTCTAGGTTTCTTCCTAGGTTTTGGCCTTTCTAGGGAATTTTTCCTAGCCACCGTGCTTCTACACCTGCATTGCTTGCTGTTTGGGGTTTTAGGCTGGGTTTCTGTACAGCACTTTGAGATATCAGCTGATGTAAGAAGGGCTATATAAATACATTTGATTTGATATTTTAATTCCTAGTTTTAAGGCAACAAAATAGGAAAAATGCGAAGGGGGTGAATACATGTGCAAGCACTGTACAGTTACTCACACACTGTCACGTGTGCATCCATGTGTGCTTGCACATATGCGTGTGTGTGTGTGTGTGTGTGTGTGTGTGTGTGTCTGTCTGTGTGTGTGTGAGAGAGAGAGTATGTCTGTCTCCCTAACCTATTGTCATAGACTTTAAATAGGTCCTTTAGATAATTGATGGAGCTCATGGGGTGTGGATTCTTTTTTAATTACTTCGCCTCAATAAGCAATTTGCATTTGGTGAGGTGAGGTGGCTTACAAAGGCTCACCAATTAATTCACACAAATCCTTAATAATTAATATGAAGAAGAATTAAAGGCACTTGGAAGAAATTGATTTATAGACATATAAACACAGCAAGTGTTTAACCCCAAATGTCTAAGGTTGCTCAAGTTTGAATGCTTTGCATTCCATGTCTGCACAGTATCTACACTCTTAAAAAAATGGTGATACTGTACTGTACTGCTACTGTATGTGTATTGTGATATATCCTTGTATATAGGCTCGCTCCTTTTACTTTATTGTTATTTCTTAAATATTTGTTATTTTTATTTTATTTTATTTTCCTTAACACTGCATTGTTGATTAAGGACTTAAGTAAACATTTCACTGTATTCGGCGCATGTGACAAATACATTTGATGTGAATTGATATCCAGAACTGAAAAGGGTTATTTGGCTGTCCCCATAGGAGAGACCTTTGAAGAACCCTTTTTGGGTTCCATGTAGAACCCTTTCCACAGAGGGTTCTACATGGAACCCAAAAGAGTTCAACACACAAAAAATAATGGTCCTAAAAAGTACCAGATAGGGGTTATTTGGCTTGTAACCATAATGGAACCATTTTTACGTGCTATATAGAACCCTTTTTGAAGGTTCTATGAAGAACCATGATCAATTCTAAATGGAACCTGTATGGTGTTATAAAGAACCCTTTCATAAGGTTCTATAAAGAACCATTCAAAAAGGTTCTATATAGCAACAAAAAGGGGTTCTGCTATGGTTACAACCATTTTTGAGGCTATAAAGAAGACTTTTTATGGTTCTTTATTGAACCTTAATGAGAATGGATCTATAAAGAGCCTTTCTCAATCTGAAAGCCTCTTTGTAGATCCTTTTGAAGAGACATGCAGGTTTTTTTTCTGGTCAGCCATATTATATTGTTAATCCACAGGTGTTATTATTGTATTAATTGACAAGTTGAATCAAGTGAGCTCCCTCTGGAACTGCTGGGGGTCCTGAGGAGAGAATTGAGAACCACTAACTAGTGATGTTACGTTTTACATCAGAGCTCCGAGGCATTTGTTGAAATCGCCACGCAGCTAACTTTGAAGCAGTGTGCCGATACATGTATCACTTTATCAAACGTAAGTCATCAATGATGTCCTAAGCTTTGTTTGGTAACGTGTTTTTTCAAACCATGAGTTGCAAAAAGGTGAGAACCCACTGATTTTGCCGTGTTCTGGTGCATTCTTTGATTCCAAGCTGCTTTCAAACATCTAGATATACTGCATATAGTTAGCATTTTGTAAATATAGTTCCACCTGACTGTTTGCTCAGTAGGTGAGGTAGGGAACTATGGATCATTCAGGGATGTGAGGGTATGAGGTTGAATCCCGTTGAAGGCACAACGTTTGAAAATATATTTTATGTGAAACCACACTTTATGCACTGTTGTTCAAATAATTTGTTTTATTTAGTATAGTATAAGCTTCTGTCTTAAGCACCCTAAATAATGCCATAGGTTCTGTTTTTGAAAAATAGTCCATTTGAAGGCAAAAAAGAGAAGCATGATGTAAGATGAGAACCTGGTATTCCAACTGATTTTAGGTTACTAACGCCAACTACTTACCTCTGAGCCACAGAGTTTTTATGGAAACTCAGAAAAAAAAAGAAGTCTATCTCATAATCACATATTTATTGCTAACCAGCAGATGTTACTATTACACATTACGAACCGATAAAGAAGCTTTGAGTAATGAAAATATACTGCTCAAAAAAATAAAGGGAACACTTAAACAACACATCCTAGATCTGAATGAAATAAATAATCTTATTAAATACTTTTTTCTTTACATAGTTGAATGTGCTGACAACAAAATCACACATAAATAATCAATGGAAATCCAATTTATCAACCCATGGAGGTCTGGATTTGGAGTGACACTCAAAATTAAAGTGGAAAACCACACTACAGGCTGATCCAACTTTGATGTAATGTCCTTAATTAAAACAAGTCAAAATGAGGCTCAGTAGTGTGTGTGGCCTCCACGTGCCTGTATGACCTCCCTACAACGCCTGGGCATGCTCCTGAGGTGGTGGATGGTCTCCTGAGGGATCTCCTCCCAGACCTGGACTAAAACATCCGCCAACTCCTGGACAGTATGTGGTGCAACGTGGCGTTGGTGGATGGAGCGAGACATGATGTCCCAGATGTGCTCAATTGGATTCAGGTCTGGGGAACGGGTGGGCCAGTCCATAGCATCAATGCCTTCCTCTTGCAGGAACTGCTGACACACTCCAGCCACATGAGGTCTAGCATTGTCTTGCATTAGGAGGAACCCAGGGCCAACCGCACCAGCATATGGTGTTAGGATCTCATCTCGGTACCTAATGGCAGTCAGGCTACCTCTGGCGAACACATGGAGGGCTGTGCGGCCCCCCAAAGAAATGCCACCCCACACCATGACTGACCCACCGCCAAACCGGTCATGCTTGAGGATGTTGCAGGCAGCAGAACGTTCACCACGGCATCTCCAGACTCTGTCACGTCTGTCACGTGCTCAATGTGAACCTGCTTTCATCTGTGAAGAGCACAGGGCGCCAGTGGCAAATTTGCCAATCTTGGTGTTCTCTGGCAAATGCCAAACGTCCTGCACGGTGTTGGGCTGTAAGCACAACCCCCACCTGTGGACATCGGGCCTTCATACCACCCTCATGGAGTCTGTTTCTGACCGTTTGAGCAGACACATGCACATTTGTGGCCTGCTGGAGGTCATTTTGCAGGGCTCTGGCAGTGCTTCTCCTGCTCCTCCTTGCACAAAGGCGGAGGTAGCGGTCCTCCAAGTCAATCACAGAAGTGTGATTGACTTGGAGTTACATTGTGTTGTTTAAGTGTTCCCTTTATTTTTTTGAGCAGTGTATATCAGCATAATTTGGTGAAAATTCAGAAGCCTTCAGAAAGCCTCAGTTTCCATTTACTACCACTAATTTAGTCAATTGTTCTCAATTAACGCAAGGCCATATGTAAATCTCTCACAAGACGCCGTCACTGGCCATAATTACATATAATTATAGAACAGAACACATTAGATAAACTGGAATTAGACTCTCACTCACAGTTGCACAAAAAGAGCAGTGAACAAACCACACCCCAAAATATTGTAATGAGCCGCCTCCCCTACATTTTAATTATCACTAAAAGAGCATAGAACCCTTTTGTGAACTGTAAAGAACCACTGAAGAGCTCAAAAGGTTATTTGAGTCATTATGGTTCCAAATAGAACCATCACCCTTCCCAAAGAACCCTTGAGGAACCCTCATGTTTTAGTGTGTACCTGGAACCAAAGATGGTTCTACCTGGAACCCAACATTTTTTTTCCTACAAACCGTTTTGAACTCTTTTATCTAAGAGTGTATTGCAGCTTGATCTATTTGTTAATAGCCATTCAATCCATTCACAGTGATGTTGTAATTGCAGAATTGTTTCTCGTTGTACTGCTAATGAACATAATAATTATATATATTATCATGTAATATCAACTATATAAAAGTTATAATCTTGCAATGATTCTTGAGGAGTTGTAGTATTACAATGAAACTCATTTAAAAATCATTCAAACTGTTTTCTCTCAAGGCAAGACCCTTGTCTATTGGTTGTCCTTTACGGGAATGAAAACATGTGTAAATAAAACTTTATTCCTGTTTTCAGAACATTGTTGAGCAGATTGATGAGTTTCCTTCAGCGTGCCTGGCCAACTGTGTAATCCTGTGTCATACAGCTTCTGTTCATGTGGGTGGCGAGAATACTAATAAAGCCCCTCTTGCGGGTAGGAGGAAACCTCTTATTTCATGTTATACAAAATCCTCCTAAAGCTCTGGCTTACAGGTATGCAGTATCATTACCTGCAACTATTACATGTGTTCAGTGGGTGTGTGTGTGTATCTGTGTGTGAGTGTGTAAATTAAGGTGAAAGGTTTGTGGTTAAGGCCACGCATGTGCTCACATGTTGTCACATGTATTTACATGGTATCACATGTTGAAATTTTGCATCCCTATTTTGTCACAATTGTTTCACATCGGAGAATGATCTATCTCCCTCAAACTCAACTCTGGCTCTTTAAGCCAGTTCCACTGCACTTCTTCATCGTTCCCCTCTAATCAGGAACTAGTTTTAGGTAGAACAGAAGACCAGCAGGCTCCGGACCTCATAGGGAATGAGTTGAATACCCCTGGTCTAGCTGTTCAATGGAGGGCCTGGTGTCTGCTGGTATAGTTTTTTTCCTTTCAATTAAGACCTAGACAACCAGGTGAGAGGAGTCGACTGAGATAAGACACTACCAAGTTGATAATTATAACAATTGAAATGCTAATCCTTTGCACATGAACGCTCACTCATTCGGGAAAGTTGCAATCAATATATATATTTACGCTCAGTGTGTCATCTTGATCTCTGTTGGAAAGTTTGTTTTTGTTGGAGAGTTTGTCCGCCCTCTTTCTCTCTCTGCCGTGGTTAGAATGGATAGTTCAGAGTAACATTCAGGAATGTTGTTATAGAGTAGATGTTTCGGCGGTTGTCGGTCTTCACGTTCAACGATACCAAATTCCTAGCTGCAGACTAGTAATTAGTATCAAAGATTTGTTCTTATTCTGTTGGTTAGATAGTCTAAGAGTTTAACCACGTGGTATGGTTAAGAATTCAGCAAGAGAAATGCATGGTCTCTACTCAAACCTTAGCCCTCTGTGATGAGGTACTGGTCTGCAAATAAATACCCAAGGTGGAGGTTATATTTGTGAGAGCAGAAAGGGGCTGTCCCACGACGCCAGATCAATGTCTGTACTCATGGGGCAGGCCTCTTATTTAGTTAAACTCCAAAGGGAATTGGAGTTTCCTTCATTAAACAGTCAAAAATCACATTACATAATTTCACAAATAGTTTCATCTTTACTCATTCATCCGATACAACAATTACATTCAAGCCCCACAACCGAGACTCTTGTATAAACAGGGTTATGGCAATGTGGCTGTATTGTCTCTCATGAGTTTCACAAAATTGTACCAAACGGACCAGTTCGTAGCTGGCTACTTCACCAACCTTTTATACATTTTCCAGAACATGAATATTGTTCAGTTCTCACGTTCTGTGAGGTGGAAGAAATTCCTTTGTTCTCTCTATGAAACCTCACTCTCTCTATACTGTCTGGCCATGAGGAAGAATCTTCTCCAGGAATTTATGACTTGCCTAACAGCAGCCTGGTTGGTTGAGTGAGTGAGTGAGTGAGTGAGTGAGAGCAGTGTCATGACACCTCTCAAGCATACCATTTCTCAATCCACGGGGTTTTAAACATTTTTACAGTCATTTGGGTACATGCTTATTAGTAACTTGAATAAGCAATTTCATAAATGTGTCAAGTGCAGCATCTGCTTGCTCCTCATTACACACCACAGACCAACAAATATTATTTACATCAAGAACATAGGAATTACTACAAAACTTATTGTGTGACCTCTCATACATTATATTAGGCCCAGCCCTTGGAACTTTGTTTTTCCTAGACATGGCTACTATATTGTGATTTGATTAGTATCTCTTTTAGTCATCATTTGGACAACTCTCCCAAGATACCTTAAACATTAAAATAAAATGTATAATGCGATCACATTTTCACATTTCCCCAGACCATAGAACAGTAGTTCACCTGACTCCCATTAATGCTTGGGTTGTTTGCTTATGAATATTTCCTGGTAAATATTTAGCTATCCTTCTGATCATGCATGCATTTTTTTTAATAGATGAGTTATTTGAGATGACCATGGTAAGCAGTTGTCTAGCTGCACCCCTAGTAGTTTGGTTTCTGCCACTTCCATACTTAATTTTATCCCATGCTGTGTTGGCCTTTTCCTGGTGGAACAGACCAACATAACCTTGGTTTTCTTGGTGTTCAAAACAAGTTTGTTCCGGCTAACCCACTCCCTGACATTTCCCAGATCTACTTGTAGAGCTTGCTGTACCTGTTGAAACAATTGACTTGCTGTATAAATTGTAGTATCATCTGCAAACATAGTAGCTTGAGTTTCAGATAAAGCATAAGGGAGGTCGTTGGTATATAAGTAAAGAAGTGGCCCAAGGCAGCTACCCTGCGGTATTACACAGTTTAAAGCATTAGCGGTGAAGAAAACGACCCATTGAAATAGGTGAACTGTTTCCTTTCAGTTAGATATGACTGTACCCAATTCAATGCTGCCTCTTTAACCCCATAATGCAATCATTTTGTAAAAATTATTCCATGATCCACTAAATCAAATACTGCACTAAAATCTGAAAATAGTACACCCCCACACCTGCCATTATCCATGGCATTGAGGCACTGGTCAGTCATGTCAACCAATGCAGTGGTAGTGGAATCAATTTTCTTTGCAAATAAATCTGCAAAATGATTGGCAATATCAGCTGGTTTTGTTATGGTTCTCTAACCAACCTCCACACTAGATGGGGAAGATGAAATAGATGTATCAAGTAAACCCTTAACTGTATTCCATACCTTTTTAGAATCATTTTTAAAATCAATAAAATCATTTTTGTAAAATAACATTTTTTTTCTTACAATTTAATTTA
Organism: Salmo trutta; assembly: GCF_901001165.1. Taxonomy (NCBI): domain Eukaryota; kingdom Metazoa; phylum Chordata; class Actinopteri; order Salmoniformes; family Salmonidae; genus Salmo; species Salmo trutta. The sequence continues at coordinate 50,793,549 of NC_042958.1, forward strand.
ACTGCATAATTACATTTTGTTCTATAATTATTTTCTTCAAATTCTAGTTTAGATTTGGCTGCTAAGGCTTTTGCCTTATTTCTTTGAGAAGATGCCTCACCCAGTTCATCATCAATCCATGGAGATGGACGAGCCCCAACTGTACTCTTTCTTACTGGGGCATGATGGTCCATTACCTCAGCGAGCAAATCAATAAAACATTCTGTAGCATGATTTAAATCATCCTCTAGATCAAGCCTGGGCAAAGTCCAGCCCGGAGGCCGTATGCCGGCCCGTGAACAGATTGAATACGGCCCGCGGAATCATGCTCAGATCACATAAAGATTTTGTGACAGTAAAGCTTTGAAAAATGTATTTGTTATTCAAATTAAAAGACAAATGAATACTCGCCTTTGTGTAATGATTTAACTCCAACCACTTGTGGGAAATTTCTTTTTGAAGGCATTTATAAATAACAACTGCACCAGGACAGAGAGTGACTAACAGGCTGACACACATGTCACAGTTACACATACTAGCTAGCTAGAAATTGCACAAAAATGTGCTTTTCAAAAAGTTCTAAGAAAAGGAAAGTAGACAATTAATGTAAAGTGTTCTAGCAAGAATGGACATCGAAATATCTCTGTACTGAGGTATCAGGGAAAGCTGTGTGCTGAGTGTGCAAAGAGAGCATCACTGTCTTGAAAGACTACAAGTTGTCCTGACACTTCCAGACAAAGCATGCAGAGAAATATAGGAGTATGTCTTCTGAGCAGGAGGCAAGTGCATCAAAAGAGTTGCTTTCTCAGTGGCAAAAGCAGCAAGGACTTCACCTATTTCTCCTTGGTCCTGGATGAGATCAGTGATGCACGTGACACAGCACAGTTGTTGATATTCTTACAAGGCATAACCCCAGACTTTGAAATTACAGAGGAGCTTGCTTCAGTGCAGTCAATAAAAACCACAACCACAAGGAAAGATTTATTGGATGAGGTTAATAAGGATGTGGCAAAGGTGGGAACTGAATTTTGAAAATGTATCTAACGTGACCACTGATGGGTGCCCAAACTCGACAGGAAAAAATGTTGGTCTTTTGAAAAGGATACAAATTCAAGTAACTGAGCTGAAAATGATTTTCCCTCATTGCATTATTCCTCAGGAGGTGCTCTGTAAATGTGTTCTGAAAATGAGCCATGTTGTGGATACAGTCACTAAAGTGGTAAACTTAATAAAAGCAACATTTTTAAACCACAGGTAGTTTGTCTCACTGTTGGAAGAGAGAGAGTCAGGTCATACAGATCTCCCCTACCTCACAAACATGAGATGGCTGAGTTTGGGGAAGGTGCTTAAAAGGGGGACCTGAAGTCGGATATTGCTGAGTTTTTTCAAATGAAAAGAAAATATGTGGATTTCCCTCAACTGCAAGATAAAGAATGATTGGCTGATTTTGAATTCACCGTGGACATCATGGCCCTCATGAATGAACTGAATTCCAAACTACAAGGGAAGCGCCTTTTTGCACATCAGATGCTCAGCCTTGTCAAAGCTTTCAAGGGAAAATTACTCATCCTGACCTGCCAAGTAGAAGCCAACAATCTAACACACCTTCCAACACTACTAGTCTGTTCCCTATCAGATAACCAGTGGGAGAAGTATACGTCGCTGCTGCGAGCTTTGAACTGTGAGTTTTCTCGTCATTTTGAGGAGTTAAAAGCGTTGGAAAATTACATGCTGTTGTTTCCTCTCCTTTCACCTTCAATGTGGATAACGCTCCCACTGACCTGCAACTTGAGCTTATCGATCTTCAGTCTGATGCAGTGATTGGAGAACTATTCAAAACAATGTCACTGATGAGGTTCTATGCATCTCTCAATTCACAAAACTTTTCAAAGATTAGGTCATGCTCAGAAGATGTTTGTACTGTTTGGGTCAACTTATGTATGTGAACAGACATTTTCAGTGATGAAATATAACAAGTCAAGGCACAGATAATTTCTTACTGACTCACCTCTCATACGCATAGCGACGTCAGAAACTATACCTGACTTCACTGCTCTAGTCAATACCCATCAGAGACTTCACTCCTCACACTGATTGAGTAGTTTAAATGTAATGTTGAGCTCTCTCTTGTTCTTGAGTTTTTGTGCATACCCATTAACAAGAGTTCTGTCCGTGATGCTGAATGCACAGTGTACTTTTCCCTCCATGTAGTGCATTGCTTAATAATGTTAAATAGTGGACAATCCTACCAAAAGGAGAACATGGATATGGTTTATTTCTGTGCATGTTAATAAAAAAAGTTTAAAAAAGTAGCATATCTGGACGTGATTTACAGTAGATATATTTGTCAACACAGCCATACACATGATGTATAGTCCTGTAATATGATTCTGGCCCACAATGACAAAATTAAATTCTAATGTGGCCCTCCATTGAGAATAATTGCTCAGGCCTGCTCTAAATAAATCAGCTCTCAAGGTACAGCAGCCAAGTAATTTTGAACTAGCTCATGATTAAGTGTTTTAAAATGCATCTTGACCACAATCCTTGGGGGTTTCTTTGGAACCTTTGTGTTCATGGTTATGATCAAAGTATTATGGTCTGTCCAGCCCACTGGCATTGATCTGGTTTTAAGCATTGCAATGGTATATTACAGAAGATCAGATCAATGCACGAACTGTGACCTAACTTAGTTGATGATTTAGTATTATCATGTTTCAAACCACAGCTCTTGGCATATATCATTCATTTAGTTCTATTTGAATTATTACGATCCTTCCAATGTATGTTAAAATCACCCAAGATAAACATATCTCTGTTACTATCTGTGGCCTGGTCAAACACAGTGCATAAGTGTAATGATCATCTGACAGAGGGGACCAAGATGCAGCGTGGTAAGTGCTCATAAACTTTAATGACACTTTAAATAAAACGAAAGCCAACAGTTCTGCCAGGTGAACACACAAGACAGAAAACAACTACCCACAACACCCCAAAGGAAAACAGGCTGCCTAAGTATGGCTCCCAATCAGCGACAACGATGTACAGCTGTGCCTGATTAAGAGCCATACCAGGCCAAAATAAAAGAAATACAAAAACATAGAAAAAAGGACATAGAATGCCCACCCTAGTCACACCCTGGCCTAACCAAAATAGAGAACAAAAACCTCTCTATGGCCAGGGCGTGACAATAAGTCATCCAGATAGGAGACCTTAGCGCTAGGAGGTCACTACATCCAATAGATTTGGATACTGCTGTAAAGCACATTTGTGCAGAATTAGCAGCATCAGTCCAGACCATCCAAACTGCCTTCACCCCTTTCAGAAGTTAAGGGGGGCACCAGGAAGCCAGTGTGGTCAAGACCCATTGACAACCAAAAACCACCCAACAACACCTCGCTAGAAGCCCTCATCCACCTTTGCAACGAAATGATCAACCCCAGACCTGGACCCCATGACCTTGGAAATATCCCCAGAAGAGAGACCACAGGAAGATGGCACTTGCAGAATGGTCCATGGCTGCCTCCCATTCCTACCTCTCCATAGACGGCATAAGGCTACAAGTACTTCGCTACACTCGCAATAACATCTGCTAACCATGTGTATGTGACCAATAAAATTTAATTTGATTTGAATTTGACAAGCTACGTACAGAGAACTGCCCTAACGGATGCAGTCGCATGGAACACTCCAACCAACTTTTTTGTGAGCAAAATAATAAATACGTTGTTGAGGGAAAATGTATTTCATCTGATTACTTTTGATATTTCTTAGGGTCCACAGCTACTCTTCCTGGGGTCTACATTACTTTATATGTTTGTGATGTGTTGTTGTCTCTCCTAGCGATCTTAAAGGACATGAAGAGTCAAAATCATGTTTTTCATGAAATTGGATGATATTTGAAGGAAGCCAAATCAAAGTATGAAAAATAACTGTTGCTTCTACATTGATACAGTTTGATCATGAAGTTACTGGTCCGCTCACCCATGTCAAACACTTGGATTCATTATTAAGAGGACAAGGTGACATCACCATAGCTCAAATTTTAATACACCAATAGTAACATGATATTATCCTGCCTAATTTAAATAATTCCCGCCTTGTAACCAACATCGGAGAAGGCATGTTTGCAGATGGGCGTGGTTTATATAGCTAGACAGCTACTCTACTGATACCAAGATTTGACTGTAAGGTGTCAGCAAATATAATTACTATTTCTGACTAGTTCCGACTGAAACAGAACAAAGGCTGGTCATCAGCGAAAACACTACAAATGCTGGTCACCAGCGAAAACACAACAAAGACTGCTCACCTTCAAAACACAACGAAAAGTGGTCAGCCGTGAAAACACAACAAAGGCTGCTCACCTTCAAAACACAATGAAAACTGGTCACCAGTGAAAACCTAACACAAACTGGTCACCAGCCTATGCTGGTCTATGCTGTTTTTTTCAGCAGGGCCATCTGATTCATGGGAATTTGTTAATTTTATGAGCAGATCTAAAGCCTAGCACAATACCTCAGATAACTTTTATGGCTGGTAGACTGCAACAAGGCTCAAGACTTGGTCTGTCAGTTTAAGCTAGAGAGGTATTTTTTTGTTGCATTGGATGCGTCTCAATCCACCGCATCCACCAATGTTGCACTTCTGCATCTGTAGTGTTTGTCAGACCGTGAGACATCCCTAAAAGGTGGTAACTGTAAAAAGTATATATTTTACCCCCGGATACCCATTACAGGCGGTACCTATAGAAACAAGGTAGCTTTGTTCACTTCAGGGGAATTTAGCCAAACAGCCTATTTGCGTGTAAAGATTGTCTGTCCTGGGTTGCAACACTCACTATCGAGTTCTAAACTGCCTCTGGGAGAAATTTCAGCACAAGAACTGTTAGTCGGGAGCTTCATCAAATGGGTTTCCATGGCCGAGCAGCCCCACACAAGCATAAGATCACCATGCGCAATGCCAAGTGTTGGCTGGAGTGGTGTTAAACTTGCTGCCTTTGGACTCTGGAGCAGTGGAAATGCGTTCTCTGGAGCGATGAATCATGCTTCACCATCTGGCAGTCCGACGGACAAATCTGGGTTTGGCGGATGACAGGAGAACGCTACCTGCCCGAATGTATAGTGCCAACTGTAAACTTTGGTGGATGAGGAATATTGGTCTCGGCTATTTTTCATGGTTTGGGCTAGGCACCTTAGTTCCAGTGAAGGGAAATCTTAACGCTATAGCATACAATGACATTCTAGATTATTCTGTGCTTCCAACTTTGTGGCAACAGTTTGTGGAAGGCCCTTTCCTGTTTCAGCATGACAATGCTCCTGTGCACAAAGTGAGGTCCATACAGAAATGCTTTGTTGAGATCGGTGTGGAAAAACTTGACTGGCCTGCACAGAGCCCTGACCTCAACTCCATCAAACACCTTTGGGATGAATTGGAATGCTGACTGTGAGCCAGGCCTAATTGCCAAACGTCAGTGCCCAACCTCACTAATGCTCTTGTGGTTGAATGGAAGAAAGTCCCCGCAGCAATGCTCCAACATCTCGTGGAAAGCCTTCCCAGAAAAGCGGAGGCTGTTATATCAGCAAAGTTTTTCAAAACACTTCACAGTCTGCATTACCAACATGCATCTTGGCCAAACAGTTCATCTCACCTCAAAAACTCCCTCAAACCACCAAAACACTTCATACATGTCTCAAAGTATGTCACGTTCGTCGTAAAGATGGGACCAAGGCGCAGCGGGAATGTGTATGCTCATCTTCTTTATTGAGAAGAAAACCTAAACAAACACTTAAACAAAAACACCGATGAGAAACAGTCCTGTAAGGCACACAGCTACACATGGAACAACTACCCACAAAAACCCATAGAAAACACCCCTACTAAATAGGACCTTCAATTAGAGGCAACGAGGAACAGCTGCCTCCAATTGAAGGTCAACCCAATAAACTAAACATAGAAATAGAAAAACTAGAACGATCATAGAAATATACTAACATAGAACATTAACCAAAAAAACCCGAAACACATAAAATAAACACCCCCTGCCAAGCCCTGACCAAACTATAATAACAAACAACCCCTTTTACTGGTCAGGATGTGACAAAATAAGCTTTTTCGAACATAACACTGTCAAGAATTCTCACTCAGAAAGAATAGGTTGTCAGTCATAACACACTGACCTAAAAAACACTAACAACAGGGAGCATTACTTAAATGATGAACTTTTCTCTTTGAAGTTTGAATGATTTTTCACATAAATCAGTATTTCATTATAGAAAAAGAATAACACCTTCACTTTATTGACCGTACTAAAGTATATGTAACAAGAATGAATCAGAAATGCAGCAATTTGCTTCAAGAGCCTTAAAGTTTTCTATATCTTTGCATATAGTAATTTACTTGTGAAAAATAAAACGCTTTAACAAAAAACTGAAATTCCAGGGATGCAATAACAATTTAAAAACAACAACAACATGTGTAGTAAACTTAGTAAAAAAAGAAATTCCCTTTTTCAGGACCCTGTTTTTCAAAGATCATTCGTAAAAATCAGATCTTCATTGTAAAGGGTTTAAACACTGTTTCCCATGCTTGTTCAATGAACCATCAACAATTAATGAACATGTACCTGTGGAACGGTCGTTAAGACACTAACAGCTTACAGATAGTAGGCAACTAAGGTCACAGTTATGAAAACGTAGGACCCTAAAGAGGCCTTTCTACTGACTCTGAAAAACACCAAAAGAAAGATGCCCAGGGTCCCTGCTCATCTGTGTGAACGTGCCTTAGGCATGCTGCAAGGAGGCATGAGGACTGCAGATGTGGCCAGGGCAATAAATTGCGATGTCCGTACTGTGAGACGCCTAAGACAGCGCAACAGGGAGACAGGACGGACAGCTGATCATCCTCGCAGTGGTACATCCGAACATCACACCTGCGGGACAGGTACAGGATGGCAACAACAACTGCCAGAGTTACACCAGGAACGCACAATCCCTCCATCAGTGCTCAGACTGTCCGCAATAGGCTGAGAGAGGCTGGACTGAGGGCTTGTAGGTCTGTTGTAAGGCAGGTTCTCACCAGACATCACCGGCCTATGGGCACAAACCCACCATCGCTGGACCAGCCAGGACTGGCAAAAAGTGCTCTTCACTGACAATTCACGGTTTTGTCTCACCAGGGGTAATGGTCGGATTCGCGTTCATCGTCGAAGGAATGAGCGTTACACCAATGGTCTGTACTCTGGATTGGGATCGATTTGGAGGTGGAGGGTCCATCATGGTCTGGGGCGATGTGTCACAGTATCATCGGACTGAGCTGGTTGTCATTGCAGGCAATCTCAACGCTGTGCATTACAGGGAAGACATCCTCCTCCCTCATGTGGTACCCTTCCTGCAGGCTCATCCTGACATGACCCTCCAGCATGACAATGCCACCAGCCATACTGCTCATTCTGTGCATGATTTCCTGCAAGACAGGAATGTCAGTGTTCTGCCATGGCCAGCGACGAGCCTGGATCTCAATCCCATTGAGCATGTCTGGGACCTGTTGGATCGGAGGTTGAGGGCTAAGGCCATTCCCCCAGAAATGTCCGGGAACTTGTAGGTGCCCTGGTGGAAGAGTGGGTTAACATCTCACAGCAAGAACTGGCAAATCTGGTGCAGTCCATGAGGAGGAGATGTACTCCAGTACTTAATGCAGCTGGTGGCCACACCAAATACTGACTGTTATTTTTGATTTTGACCCACCCTCCCTTTGTTCAGGGACACATTATTCCATTTCTGTTAGTCACATGTCTGTGGAACTTGTTCAGTTTATGTCTCAGTTGTTGAATGTTGTTATGTTCATACAAATATTTACACATGTTAAGTTTGCTGAAAATAAACGCAGTTGACAGTGAGAGGATGTTTCTTTTTTTGCTGAGTTTATAGTCACTCATACTGTAGAGTACTGTGAGGGTTCTAGTTCTCCCTCTCGCCTGCATTTGGCCACAAGTTCTCATCAACATCACATCTCATGTCTTCTCTGGCAATGCATCTTGGAAAGTATCTTCTGGAATGTCTAAGCCAACCCTGGCAGTCTTCAGGAGAAGTGTCTCCACACCCCGCATTCATGGCATCCAGTAAGGATATCTAGCCATGTGGATGGTGGTCATAAACTTTCCACCTCCACGCAGAGAAAAACTCAATTTTGGGGTTTAGGAAGGGGGAGTATGGAGGCAGGAATAGTACTAACATCCTGGGATGTGCAGCAAACCAGTCTGTGACTGCAGCAGAGTGGTGGAATGCCACATTATCACACACAATAATGAAGGTACGGGAGTTTCTTGCCGCTCTCTCCTCCGCTGGCACAAGTCGATAATGCAGGTCAACCAGAAAAAATGTGCCTCTCTGTATTGTAGGGGCCAATGACTGGTTTGTGTAACAGCAAACCATCATTGGACAGTGCTGCACACATTGTGATGTTAGCTGCTCTCTGGCCTGGGACATCCACAGTTGCTCTCTGTCCAATCACATTTCTTCCCCTGCAGCGTGTTTTTGCAAGGTTAAATCCAGCTTCATCCACAAAGATGAATGCATGTGCAGTTTGCCTAGCTCCATCTCCATTACTCTCTAAAATACAGTAAATCCACAGTTTTACAGTACTTTACATTATGCATAGCTGTGTATGTACCCTGTTTGGTTATTGAACAGACATCTTACTTGGACATATTGATACCGGAGTTCCTTAAAACAAGTTCAGCATTTCTCTCAAAGGGAAGCAGTTTACAACTGCTTCATTCTTATTTTATGTATCTCTAGGACTCTGGCAATTGTCGTTGTGCTGACCGTATTCACATTCCTAAAAGTGATATTGTCTGTCAGCACTCTGTCCCGAATTTCCCACAGTTTTATTGCATTGTTGTTACCATGTCAACAATGGCAATTTCCTGCGCATCTGATAATATTCTGCTTCTCCCTCCTGAGGGAGGCAACCTTTAGATCCAACTGAAAAACACAAAACAATCAATATATTTCAAAATGTCAGTACATGTAAAAATGTTAACATACTGTATTGTACTGTAAGATGTAGTTCA